>NC_090337.1:59541517-60141517 GCF_035084215.1 Heptranchias perlo
CATCGCACCGAGACTGTACACACACCGACCCACGTACATCGCACCGAGACTGTACACAAACCGACCCACGTACATCGCACCGAGACTGTACACAAACCGACCCACGTACATCGCACCGAGACTGTACACAAACCGACCCACGTACATCGCACCGAGACTGTACACACACCGACCCACGTACATCGCACCGAGACTGTACACACACCGACCCACGTACATCGCACCGAGACTGTACACACACCGACCCACGTACATCGCACCGAGACTGTACACACCCCGACCCACGTACATCACACCGAGACTGTACACACCCCGACCCACGTACATCACACCGAGACTGTACACACCCCGACCCACGTACATCACACCGAGACTGTACACACACCGACCCACGTACATCACACCGAGACTGTACACAAACCGACCCACGTACATCGCACCGAGACTGTACACACACCGACCCACGTACATCGCACCGAGACTGTACACACACCGACCCACGTACATCACACCGAGACTGTACACACCCCGACCCACGTACATCACACCGAGACTGTACACAAACCGACCCACGTACATCGCACCGAGACTGTACACACACCGACCCACGTACATCGCACCCTGAGATAATACACACATTGATCTACATACATGATACCAAAATTATAGATAACGCTCCATATATGGATCAATTTGCTACAAGATTCTCAATTGTACAATTTCCACGGCTCATCCATGTATGTGGGTAGCTGACACACTGCGCCGTGTCTCAACAGCACAGCCAAGATCTCCACATAAACAAACCCTCTCCCACCACTGAAAACAGGGGGTGGGGGGGGGGGGGGGGGGAAGAGAAAAAACAACAGCATCATCTAACAGGCTTGCTGTTCCCAACCATGAACTTTTGTCACGCAAAATCCCTGCATACTTATAACTCTACCAATGGGGGGGGGGCACTAGTGTACGGTATGGTGGGGGGGGGGAAAACCAGTGTACGGTATGGTGGGGGGGGGGGAAACCAGTGTACGGTATGGTGGGGGGGGGGGAAACCAGTGTACGGTATGGTGGGGGGGGGGGGAAACCAGTGTACGGTATGGTGGGGGGGGGGGGGAAAACAGTGTACGGTATGGTGGGGGGGGGGGAAACCAGTGTACGGTATGGTGGGGGGGGGGGGGGAAATCAGTGTACGGTATGGTGGGGGGGGGGGGAAACCAGTGTACGGTATGGTGGGGGGGGGGGAAACCAGTGTACGGTATGGTGGGGGGGGGGGGGAAATCAGTGTACGGTATGGTGGGGGGGGGGGGAAACCAGTGTACGGTATGGTGGGGGGGGGGGGAAACCAGTGTACGGTATGGTGGGGGGGGGGAAACCAGTGTACGGTATGGTGGGGGGGGGGGAAACCAGTGTACGGTATGGTGGGGGGGGGGGAAACCAGTGTACGGTATGGTGGGGGGGGAACCAGTGTACAGTATGGTGGGGGGGGGGAAACCAGTGTACGGTATGGTGGGGGGGGGGACACCAGTGTACGGTATGGTGGGGGGGGGGGACACCAGTGTACGGTATGGTGGGGGGGGGGAAACCAGTGTACGGTATGGTGGGGGGGGGGAAACCAGTGTACGGTATGGTGGGGGGGGGGAAACCAGTGTACGGTATGGTGGGGGGGGGGGGAAACCAGTGTACGGTATGGTGGGGGGGGGGAAACCAGTGTACGGTATGGTGGGGGGGGGGAAACCAGTGTACGGTATGGTGGGGGGGGGGAAACCAGTGTACGGTATGGTGGGGGGGGGGAAACCAGTGTACGGTATGGTGGGGGGGGGGAAACCAGTGTACGGTATGGTGGGGG
This sequence comes from Heptranchias perlo, assembly GCF_035084215.1. NCBI lineage: Eukaryota > Metazoa > Chordata > Chondrichthyes > Hexanchiformes > Hexanchidae > Heptranchias > Heptranchias perlo. The sequence goes on from NC_090337.1 coordinate 59,543,361, forward strand.
GGGGGGGAAACCAGTGTACGGTATGGTGGGGGGGGGGAAACCAGTGTACGGTATGGTGGGGGGGGGGGAAACCAGTGTACGGTATGGTGGGGGGGGGGAAACCAGTGTACGGTATGGTGGGGGGGGGGGAAACCAGTGTACGGTATGGTGGGGGGGGGGAAACCAGTGTACGGTATGGTGGGGGGGGGGGGAAACCAGTGTACAGTATGGTGGGGGGGGGGGGGACACCAGTGTACAGTATGGTGGGGGGGGGAAACCAGTGTACAGTATGGTGGGGGGGGGAAACCAGTGTACAGTATGGTGGGGGGGGAACCAGTGTACGGTATGGTGGGGGGGGGGAAACCAGTGTACAGTATGGTGGTGGGGGGGGGGGGGGACACCAGTGTACGGTATGGTGGGGGGGGGGGAAACCAGTGTACAGTATGGTGGTGGGGGGGGGGGACACCAGTGTACAGTATGGTGGGGGGGGGGGGGAACCAGTGTACGGTATGGTGGGGGGGGGGGGGGGGACACCAGTGTACGGTATGGTGGGGGGGGGGAAACCAGTGTACGGTATGGTGGGGGGGGGGAAACCAGTGTACGGTATGGTGGGGGGGGGGGAAACCAGTGTACGGTATGGGGGGGGGGGGGAAACCAGTGTACGGTATGGTGGGGGGGGGGGGGGAAACCAGTGTACGGTATGGTGGGGGGGGGGGGGAAACCAGTGTACGGTATGGTGGGGGGGGGGGGGGGAAACCAGTGTACGGTATGGTGGGGGGGGGGGGAAACCAGTGTACGGTATGGTGGGGGGGGGGACACCAGTGTACGGTATGGTGGGGGGGGGGACACCAGTGTACAGTATGGTGGGGGGGGGGAAACCAGTGTACAGTATGGTGGTGGGGGGGGGGGGACACCAGTGTACGGTATGGTGGGGGGGGGGGGACACCAGTGTACGGTATGGTGGGGGGGGAACCAGTGTACAGTATGGTGGGGGGGGGGGGGACACCAGTGTACGGTATGGTGGGGGGGGAACCAGTGTACGGTATGGTGGTGGTGGGGGGGGGGGGACACCAGTGTACGGTATGGTGGGGGGGGGAACCAGTGTACAGTATGGTGGTGGTGGGGGGGGGGGGACACCAGTGTACAGTATGGTGGGGGGGGAACCAGTGTACAGTATGGTGGGGGGGGGGGGGGGACACCAGTGTACGGTATGGTGGGGGGGGAACCAGTGTACGGTATGGTGGTGGTGGGGGGGGGGGGACACCAGTGTACGGTATGGTGGGGGGGGGAACCAGTCTACAGTATGGTGGTGGTGGGGGGGGGGGGACACCAGTGTACAGTATGGTGGGGGGGGGGGGGGACACCAGTGTACAGTATGGTGGGGGGGTGGGGGGGGGACACCAGTGTACGGTATGGATCTGACCATCACCTTCCTAAGTCTGTGGTGACATTATTTCAATCGGATATGAAAGCAAGATCAAGATCATCATGTCTGGAGGGTGACACAGCTTCAGCCTGGCAACAGGGAAAGGGGCTAACACTTTACTGTAACTTACATTTTTTTTACATTTAGTCTTTGTAAACAAATGAGAAAAGGTTTAGTAAAACACTTCTTTCCACAGATGGTGGCCTTTTAAAGACCGACAGCGTCTGTGACGACATCCAAGGCCAAGGTCCAAACAACAGTGAGGTTCCAGAGTAAATGCCTAACTGTGGATAGGGTGCACTCTGGAACAAACATTATCTGATTACTGGGCACGCATTTAATGGGAAAGGGTAAAATTATAACATTTACATTCTTAAAGAACATTTTTAATTATCCATCAGTTTGTATATTTTAAGGTCTCCGTGCTGATAGAGAGAGGGGACCGCCATTCCGTCACTTGTAAGGGTCCTGAAGTGAAGTGGATTTTGTATTTTCTCAATCCTGGAGGGATGATGGCAAGTGATCACAGCACAAATCCACAGCAATTTAGCACAAGCAGCTCAATTCATCTCCAAAAGGCCACAAAAATGGAAATGCAAATATTACAGAGGTGTTCTCCTCTTGAGGCTGCAATCAAGGCAAATCATTGGGGCAGAAAGATTTATTCTACCTGCTTTGGGATTGAACATAAGAAATAGGAGCAGGAGTAGGCCAAACGGCCCTTCAAGCCTGCTCAGCCATTCAATAAGATCATGGCTGATCTGATCCTAACCTCAAATCTAAATTCATGTCCAATTTCCTGCCCGCTCCCCGTAACCCCTAATTCCCTTTACTTCTAGGAAACTGTCTATTTCTGTTTTAAATTTATTTAATGATGTAGCTTCCACAGCTTCCTGGGGCAGCAAATTCCACAGACCTACCACCCTCTGAGTGAAGAAGTTTCTCCTCATCTCAGTTTTGAAAGAGCAGCCCCTTATTCTAAGATTATGCCCCCAGTTCTAGTTTCTCCCATCCTTGGGAACATCCTTACCGCATCCACCCGATCAAGCCCCTTCACAATCTTATATGTTTCAATAAGATTGCCTCTCATTCTTCTGAACTCCAATGAGTAGAGTCCCAATCTACTCAACCTCTCCTCATATGTCCACCCCCTCATCCCCGGGATTAACCGAGTGAACCTTCTTTGTACTGCCTCAAGAGCAAGTATGTCTTTTCTTAAGTATGGACACCAAAACTGTATGCAGTATTCCAGGTGCGGTCTCACCAATACCTTCTATAACTGCAGCAATACCTCGCTGTTTTTATATTCTATCCCCCTAACAATAAAAGCCAACATTCTGTTGGCCTTCTTGATCACCTGCTGCACCTGCATACTAACTTTTTGATTTTCTTGCACTAGGACCCCCAGATCCCTTTGTACTGCAGTACTTTCCAGTTTCTCGCCATTAAGATAATAACTTGCTCTCTGATTTTTCCTGCCAAAGTGCATAACCTCACATTTTCCAATATTGTATTGCATCTGCCAAATCTCCGCCCACTCACCCAGCCTGTCTATATCCCCTTGTAGGTTTTTTTATGTCCTCCTCACTCTCTACTTTCCCTCCCATCTTTGAATCATCTGCAAACTTTGATATGTTACACTCGGTCCCCTCCTCCAAATCGTTAATATAGATTGTAAAGAGTTGGGGACCCAGCACCGACCCCTGCGGAACACCACTGGCTACTGGTTGCCAATCCGAGAATGAACCGTTTATCCCAACTCTCTGCTTCCTGTTAGATAACCAATCCTCCACCCATGCCAGAATATTACCCCCAATCCAGTGATTCTTTATCTTGAGCAATAATCTTTTATGTGGCACCTTGTCGAATGCCTTCTGGAAGTCTAAATACACTACGTCCACTGGTTCCCCTTTATCCACCCTGTACGTTATGTCCTCAAGGAACTCAAGCAAATTTGTCAGACATGACTTCCCCTTCATAAAGCCATGCTGACTTTGTCCTATTAAATTATGTTTATCCAAATGTTCCGTTGCTTGATGGAACAGCGTGGAGGGAACTGTATTCTCTTGTGATAATTCCACGATCGCGCCCTCCTAATGCTTTCTGTAAGCAGAGCTCCCTGCTAGGAGCGCAGCACAGAGGAATTATTCCTTGCATCTAACCTATGCTATAGCTGACCTGGGAATATTTGATGGGACAATGTAGAGGGAGCTTTACTCCGTATCTAAACCGTACTGTACCTGACCTGGGAGTGTTAATGGGGCGGTAAAGAGGGAGCTTTATTCTGTGTCCAAACCCTGATCTACAGGTAGTGTTTGAATCTACAAACTGCCCCAGCTGGTAGCTTGTGTTCCCAGAGTCCGACAGCTCTGATCGGATAGCAAGCGACTTCAGAGTTACAGTTTTCCGTAAAGTCAGTGGAGTTGCTCTGGGACACGGAGCCCTCTCCTGTCCATGACATCATTGGAGTCTGGAGATCCCACATGGCTAGTCTCTGTCTGATAAGAAGTTTGGCGCTTCAACACCAGTGAATATTTTCACACAACAATTTAGGCCAATAAGGGTGGAGTACATTGAACTACTAGTCCTCCCTTGAACTTGCCTTCTATCTTAAAAGGAGGACATGTCTGCTTAAGAAAGATCAGTGTAAACCTCAGCCAGGAAGAACAAACATTGTGAGTATGTGGATGTAAATATATAATAATATCCCACAGCGATTGAGACACCTAACAAAGGAGCTGCTGTTATACTGCACGTAGCCATAGATAAGTTATCAGCATGGGTCAGGCAGGTGTCAATGCATTGAAACTATTCCAGCCAGCTTATCTCCAAGCATTTGCTATCTTCTATCAAGAGCCTTGTTACATGTTGGATAATAGATAGCTGCAGAGACATGTAACACTGCATTTATATCAGGGGTTCACTCAATGCCTAAAATCCCGAGACGATAAACTTCAAAATCTTTGGAACCCAGAGATTGTAAAAATAAATGTTTTTTAATGCTCCATATAGTAGGAGGTCAGGCCGCCCCCTCACGCGGTGCGGGCCCAGGCCGCCGTCCCAGTTTTTCCTCAGTGTGCCGCTGATCCCTATTACAACATTGACTACACTTAAAAAAAGTACTTCATAGGCTGTAAAGTGCTTTGGGAATTCCTGAGGTTGTGAAAGGTGCTATATAAATGCAAGTCTGTTTTTCTTTCAGAGACATACGTTTTGCTAAACTTATCAGGCTTGAATGCCTTTAGAGGCACAGAGTTCACCTTTTCATTAACACTGTTCCACCATCTGCACTCCTGCCACCAATGGCACATTGGCAATGTAAACATTCATACAATTCATCAATATTCAGCTCAGCCACAATGCTGTTCAGAGGAATGATCTGTTTCATGCCCACCACCTTGTGGCCAAATCCTGCATTTAGTTAGGATCTGTTTTAGGGCATGACCCAGCTTCACTAATCCTAGATAGGCTTTCAGTTCAGAGATGAGCAAAGAGCAGTGGTTTGATTCTGCCAACAGATGGAAGAGCACCATGCTGCACTGGTAAGAGAGGCAGCCCCCTGAACAGTGAGTTAATAAGACAGAGTGCCCCCAGTCCATGCTGCACTGATAAGAGAGCCCGCCAGTACAAGCTGTCTCTCTTCCCTTCCCTTCCCTTCCACCCCCCTCTCTCCCTCCCTCGAGATTACCAAATCCAATTTTTGGACAGTTTGCCTATTACATCAGGTGGGGAATCCCAGTTACAACAGGTGGGACAGACTGGGAGCACAGTCTGTTTGGCTCACTGTCACACAACTGCCTGGTAAGCTTCAAATTCTAGTGTCCATCTGAAACTCTCTGAAGCCCCCGCTGAAGTCAGTACCAGACTCTGAACCTGTGGAATTGAACACTCAGAACACACAAGACTTTCAGTCTCCCTACAACTAATAACAACATAAGAAATAGGAGCAGGAGTAGGACATAAGGCCCCTCTTGCCTGCTCCGCCATTCAATAAGACCATGGGTGATCTTTGACATCAACTCCACTTTCCCGCCGTATCCCCATAGCCCTTGATTCCCTTATAGTCCAAAGATTTAAATCGATCTCAGTCTTGAATATACTCAATGGCAGAGCATCCACAGCCCTCTGGGGTAGAGAATTCCAAAGATTCACAACCCTCTGAGTGAAGAAATTTCTCATCTCAGTCCTAAATGGTCGACCCCTTATCCTGAGACTATGCCCCCTGGTTCTAGACTCTCCAGCCAGGGAAACAGCCTCTCAGCATCGACCTTGTCAAGCCCCCTCAAAATCTTTTATGTTTTAATGAGATCCCCTTTCATTCTTCTAAACTCCAGAGTATAGGCTCATTCTACTCAATCTCTCCTCATATCACAATGCTCTCATCCCAGGACTCAATCTAGTGAACCTTTGTTGCACCGCCTCAAAGGCAAGTATATCCTTCCTTAGGTAAGGAGACCAAAACTGTACACAGTACTCCATAAAACTGCAGCAAGACTTCCTTACTCTTGTACTCCAACCCCCTTGCAATAAAGGCCAACATACCATTTGCCTTCCCAATAGCTTGGCGTACCTGCATGATCCGATAAGCACTGAGCCGAGTCAAGAAATCCAGAAACATATATAGCTATTGCTTGCTAGGTATAATGAAACATTCAACACTCATTGTGCGTTTTTAAGAACATGGGGAAGAATTCTGAGAGAGAAAAGAGAGAGAAAAGAGAGAGAGAGAGAGAGAGAGAGAGAGAAAGAGAAAAGAGAGAGAGAGAAAGAGAAAAGAGAGAGAGAGAAAGAGAAAAGAGAGAGAGAGAGAGAAAGAGAAAAGAGAGAGAGAGAGAAAGAGAAAAGAGAGAGAGAGAGAAAGAGAAAAGAGAGAGAGAGAGATTGAAGAGGTAAGAGTTGGAGTGTATGGATTTTTATGTACTTATAGGTCACGATTCCCTCAGCATGTCCCTGTAATTAGTGAAAATTTCATACCCTGCTGTCACCGAGGTTGGCAACATATAAATCATTGTCCACCAGCAGAATACACGCAGCAGTGGATCCATCTTTCCAGGCAGGTTTCCTGCAGGAAGGGACACCATACAAGACCAGTTAGTACATGGGCCAGAGTACATGGAGGGCTTTACCCAACACTTTGTGTGCATGATTTGGGGCTCTTATTAAAAATACTGATCTGCCAAACTGAGACCAGCAGGTCGCACAAGTGGGTAGTAAAACATCAAACGTCTTCATGCAGTGCCAGGAGGATTCAGAGAAAGTTCAAATAAAGCCAAGACACTTTTCTAGTTGCAAGTTGTGGCTAAGGAGGAAAGAGAGATTCTGAAGAGGACAAGTAGCCCCGCGTCTCTCACACACACCTTCCAGCAGACGTCAAAGATGTCACAGCCTGTCACTTCTTGTTTGCGGGCTGGGGCGTGGGATACCCAACTGGCAGGATAAAAATAATTATCCTGGCATCAGTGGCTGGGCAGACGGAACAGTCCAACCGACTGTCAAACACACAAAATTTCTCTCACACCATCCCAACGTGCACGCATAAAGTACAGCGAGTACCTTGGGTTCTATTACATTCACAGGTCAATGGATTTTTAACACAAGCCTACAACTTCTCCCCGCTTCTAGTCTAGCTGCCTGGTGAGGTCATACCTGATACCTCCACCACACAGAGTCTACATAAAGAACCCACAGCAGGTTTTAATTGCTGGATACCAGCAAGAAGAAGCAATAGGCAGAACTCCAAAGCAGCCCCCTGAACAAACTAAAGTCACTGCAATCATGGTAAAATGGCCTCTTTCGGATGAGATGTTAAACCGAGGCCCCGTCTGCCCTCTCAGGTGGACATAATAGATCCCATTGCACTATTCGAAGAGGAGCAGGGGAGTTCTCCCCCGTGTGCTGGCCAATATTTAATCCCTCAACCAACATTACTAAAAAAAAATCTGGTCAGTTATCTCATTGCTGTTTATGGGATCTTGCTGTGTGCAAATTGGCTGCTGCGTTTCCTACATTACAACAGTGACTACACTTCAAAAAAGTACTTCGTTGGCTGTAAAGTGCTTTGTGACATTCTGAGGTCGTGAAAGGCGCTATATAAATGCAAGTCTTTCTATTACTGCCCCTCTGCTTATAAGTCTTGTAAGACAATTCTTTCCCAGTTTTCTCCTCCCCTCTCAAAAGATGTTGACTCTTTCTGGCTACGGCTCCACAGATGCTGGCTGCCTCCAGAACTTAACGCGATAAGCTGTTGTTTACGTGATAATCGAGAAAGTTAGAGGTGGATTTTAACTCTCCCTGCCTGGCAGAAACTGTCTGATCGACTGCAACATTAAATTGTAGGCAGCAAGGAAACCTGCCCAAAGCCAGTGGAGTCCTTTTTAAATGTGCAGATCGGGCTATTATGAGGTCATCGGGGCCTGATCTGCCATTTTAACCAGAGGCCTGAGCCGGGTTGGGGGCGGGGGCAGGTCGGAGGGCAGTGGCAGCCAGAAGAGGCCCAGGAATATAAATTTTTAAAAATGTAAACGTGTTTCCTTGTGGGCCAGATGCAGGGGTGCTCTTTCAGGCCCCACAGGGACAGCTGGGCCTCCACTGCCCTGGGATACCCTCCCCGACCACTTGCCTTGTGCCGGGGGCTGTTTCCATGGGCCCTGGTGACAGCTTCCTGACGTCTGATTTTAACTGCCAAGCAGCCGCTTCCCGGCCCTTTTGGTCGGGATGACAGCAAGCAGCATGTTAATGAGGTCTGGCCGTTAAAATCGGCCGAGCCTCCCTGCTGCCACTCCTGGACGTGCACTGCCTCTCACATTGCTGTGTTCCCACCCTGCAGTTAACAACAATCCCTTGGTGTTCACAGACTATACAGCCATGGGAGCCTGTCCTTGTCCGAAATCTAAAAAAAAACTCGCTTCCCAGCGGGGATCACAGGATGGCAATCAGGATTGGGGAACCTAAGCTGATCTTTTCTCCGCCCTAAACCAAGGGGCACTGGGTCCCAACTGCTGTCCAGCTGAGATCAGCCAATCCAGTATAGGCAAGGAATTGAACGGGTGATCTTCCGATCAGTATGGCTTACAGATCAGCAATAAATTCACACCAACATTCACAGAGGTGACAAGGGCAGGTGTGGTAGATGAAATAGCTCACTGTGTAACAGGGAACAACACTCTTCTCAGATTAATGTTAATGTTAAAGTATATAGTTGGGACAGTGTAGATGGAACTTTGCACAGTATCTAAACTAAGGTGTACATGATCTGGGAGCTCGTGATGGAGCGGTGTACAGGTAGCTTTATCCTACATGTAACCCATGCTGTACCTGACCTAGAAGTTCTTGATGGGACAGTGTAGATGGAGTTGTACTCAAACTAAATTCATTATGCACTCCACCCATTAAGTATCGCTGTTGCGAGTGTATGATACTTTCCTTGTTTTGGATAATATCACGTCCTGCAATTCCTGCCCTGTTCCAATCCCAGCCGCACTTTAGTAGGGCGAGAACAACAGCTTACTTGTATGCAGCACCTAAAACTGCAAAACAACAGCTTACACAAAGTGTTCACACATACACAGCCCCCAGTAAAGCAAACCAACAGATTATATGTATATAGAACCCAACTCACCAAAACAGCTTATACATATACAGCACCAAACTCAGGAAAACAACAGCTTATACAACAACTTTCATTTATATAGCGCCTTTAATGTTGTAAAATGTTCCAAAATGTTCCAAGGCACTTCACAGGAGTGATTATCAAACTAAATTTGACACCGAGCCACATAAGAAGGTATTAGGATAGGTGACCAAAAGCTTGGTCAAAGAGGGGGGTTTTAAGAAGCATCTTAAAAAGGAGCGCAGGAGAGAGGTGGATAGGTTTACGGAGGGAATTCCAGGGCTTAGGGCCTGGTAGCTGAAGGCATGGCCACCAATGGTGGAGCAATTAAAATCGGGGATGCGCAAGAGGCAAGAACTGGAGGAGCGCAGAGATCTCGGGAGGGTTGTAGGGCTGGAGGAGGTTATAGAGATAGGGAGGGGCGAGGCCATGGAAGGATTTGAAAACAAGGATGAGAATTTTAAAAATCGAGGCATTCCCAGACCAGGAGCCAAAGTAGGTCAGCGAGCACAAGGGTGATGGAAGAACGGGACTTGGTGTGAGTTAAGATACGGGTAGCAGAGTTTTGGATGAGCTCAAGTTTATGGAGGGTGAAAGGTGGGAGGCCAGCCAGGAGAGTATTGTAATAGTCCAGTCTAGAGGTAAGAAAGGCACGGAAGAGGGTTTCAGCAGCAGATGAGCTGAAGCAGGGGCGGAGACAGGCAACGTTACGGAGGTGGAAGTGCGTTGTCTTGGTGATGGAGAGGATACATGGTCAAAAGTTCATCTTCGGGTCGAATAGGTCACCAAGGTTGCGAACGGTCTGGTTCAGCCTCAGACAGTGATTAGGGAGAGGGATGGAATCGGTAGCTAGGGAACGGAGTTTGGGGCGGGGACCAAAGACAATGGCTTTGGTCTTCCCAATATTTTGTTGGAGGAAATTTTTGCTGTCGGATAAGCAGCCTGACATATACAGCACCTAACTCAGCAAAACAGTTTATATATGTGGAGGACACAGCATTGCAAAATAGCAGCTTAAATGTGTACAGCACCCATCATTCCAGCACAACAAAATATGCCAAGGCACTTTGTGAGAGAGAAAGGTAGAATCAAACACCAGGCAGAATTGGGAAACAAGGTGGACAGTGTGACTGAAGGCAAGGGCGAAGAGCTAGGTTTTGAGAAGACTTTTTATGCTGGGGAGAGATGAAATGAGATGGAAGGGTTTATGGAGAGAGTTCCAAAGTGCAGGACACTGGTGACTGCAGCTTCGGCCACTGTCGATAGTGTTGGTGATAAATTGGATGCGGAGTTTGAAGCTCAACTCAGAGTTGAATACAACACCAATGCTGTGAACTCCAAGGTTCAGCAGCAGGAGGTTAGGATGGAATCAAGATAACAGTGCAGAGCTTCAGGTGAGAACCAAGCAGATTGGCTTCAATCTTGTCAGTCTTTGATTGAAGAAAGTTCTGGCTCATTCACATTAGACAGGCAGTCTGACGGCACAGCAATGGTCATAGAGTCGAAGGCGGCGATGATCGTAGGTGTCATCGTAGATAAGAGTCAGCATGTACACGAGGAATAGAAGGGCCTGAGGATGCAACCTTAGGCATGGCAGAGGTGGACATGGGCCACTGAAGATGTGCTGCCTACACTGCGAAAGATAAAAATGGAACCGTTTAAGGCAGTGCCAAGAGTGTGCATTTGAGCAGGTGGGTAATGGCAGTAGTTTTGATAGCAGGGAACAAATCCTGAGGAGAGGGAGCAGCTGACGTGGTCAATAAACACTGAACCAAGGAAAGGAAGTTGATTTGTCAGGAGGTTGGATCAGGAGGGGTTTGAGGAAGCAGCAGTTGGTCTCATAGGAGGAAATGAGTCTGATGAGTAGAAAATGCATTTGATCTAAGTCCCACATTAGAGATTGTGATGTGTGGTAATGAACCGCACAGATCAGGAATGTATCAAACCCTGGTCAGTGCTGAGAAAGCTCTCAGCTGAGGAAAGGAGCTGCTACAGATGGCCTCAACTGTGCCTGGGAAGGGGAAATGAATAATCAGCCCAATTTCCCATTACTACTACTCACTGGCTTGATGCCTGCTTGAGAAAGCCCTCGTCCGTCTGCTTGAAGGTCAATAGAAGGCACTTCTTAATGGTCTTCTCCAAACTACTCACTTCTCCTGTATGGACAGCAATAAAAAAAATTGATCAGCCTGCACAAAAACATCTCACCTGAATGTGAAGGTTCCAAATTCAGTCCAGCTTAGGGCTTTCCAGATATCAACTGGACGATTGAATACATGGTTATGTATATCCCGCAAGACTACAGCCCAGTCCTGGGCTCTGGCACCTCTTCCAGTTCAAATCTGTTCACTGGAACTTCTTTTTGGAAACATGCAACAAATCAAAGTAGGTGGTCATGTTAGACTGACACCCTGGAGTCTCACATTTTGGACTGATTCATTGAACAATCTTCTTATTAGTCACACTCTCCAGGAAATGAAATAAACTGGCTAAAATCCACAGCTGCAAATTGTACTAGCCACAGTACTATAGATCATTCGCCTAGGTAAGCCCCAACTCCCTCTGCCTTTGAGTGCATCTCCATTAGCCTTGAAATCTATGAAACCTTTTGGTAGCAAGACTTACGCTAATGGAAAAAAAACCTTTCCCCCAATTATTTTTAACTACTGGAATTACCAATGCCTTCAAAAGGATCTCTGTCTTGTCTTCGATTAAGCAACAGAGATCTTAACTTCAGATCTCATTTTAAGTTCAAATTAAGTGAACATCAAACAGTGATATAACATATATACCGTAGAAATCCTTCTAGCTGGCTCCTCGAAAAGGAAACAATAATAGGTCACAATCCAATGCTTAGCTATTCTTCTGTAGAATATTTAGATATAAACAAGTTAGCCAGAGTTCCCAATGACTCTTGCTAAAAAGTTTCTACGGGCAGATACTGGGTGAGAAAAAAGAAGTCAATCTTGGTTGTGATTCCCTCCCCGATGGTCATATATGCTCCTGACACTCACTGCTACAAGCTGAGTCATGAAGAATGGCCAAATAGCTGAGGTACCAGAGGGTTGCTAGTGCCCGTGGAACTATACACCAGCAAGAATCATTGCCTTCAGGAGAGGAGTGCACTGAATTGGGAAAGAAATAAAGAGGCAAAAACAAAAATGGAATTCACCTGAATTAAACCCATACTCATTGATTTGAAAAAAAATAAAACTTTCCAGGACTGGTACTCTCAAACAATCAAATCTAAAAATTTGTGGGGGATAATTATATTTGATCAGTAGGTTGCCTAATAGGTGAAAACTGAAATGTTCTCTCTGCTTAATACAAGATCTGAACCTGAATTATAGAATTAATGGATACCCTAGAGCAATTGTATGTCAGAGATCTAGATTAATTTTGATAATATTTACAGTCGACTGGAGAACTCAAACCCACTCCTATCTAATCAGGGATCCAGCTCCAGGAATAAACCCCACTCACACCTGATGAGGGAGCCATCTCCGGGACTAGACTCCACTTCCATCTGATGAGAGGCCTACCTCCAGGACTAAACCCCATTTCCACCTGATGAAGGAGCCATCACCAGGACTAAACCTCACTCCTGTCTGATCAGGAAGCAGCTTCAGGAATAAACTCCACTCCCATCCGATCAGGGAGCATCTTCGGGACTAAACGCCACTCCCATATAGCCAGTCCTAGAACTGATTGGCTGCCAGCTCACCTACCGAGCTTGGAAATTGTGTGGATTTCAGATTAAGTGTTGGAGTTCCCGCTTCCTGCGGCGGTGTTGTTACCTTTGGGGAAGTTCCTGATGAGATTGAGGTGAAGGTTCTGCGCTGCGTACTTGGATGCTCGTACTCCACCATGGCCATCGAAAACAGCAAAGTACGACAATCGAGAGCTAAACCAAAGAAAGGGAAGAAAGAAACTTTGAGCGAAATGGCAGCTGTGTTATCCTGCACGGCCGTCCGGGCCACACCTCTGCGTCGTCCCCGCCCACCTGACCTGTAAACAACTCAACAGAATATAAAATAAAAGTAACATGAATCCAACACGATCTATTTTTTAGTAATTCGAGATGTGGGCATCACCGGCTAGACTGGCATTTATTGCGCATCCCTAATTGCCCTGAACTGAGTGGCTAGGCCACTTCAGAGTCAACCACGTTGGGACAGGAGTCACATCAAGGCCAGACCAGGTAAGGATGACAGGTTTCCTTCCCTGAACCAATTGGGTATCACTCTTCCTGTTTCCAGTTTTTTTTTATTTCCAGATTTTTTAAAACTGAATTCAAATTCGCAGAGTGGCATGGTGGGATTTGAACTCTGGATGATTAGTCAAGGATTACTAGTCCAGTAACATAACCACTGCATTACTGTACCATCCACTTATCTTTCAGGGGTAATGATCTACAGAAAGAAGTTGTATAGCAGCAGCAGGGCAGTGTTAGATCTCCACAAATTATACCGCACAGAACCAGTACATAAGTTTGCACATGGACTTGAGGGCACTCATTTAGACGTGGTAAAAGGGAAGGTGTTGAGCTGAGGCCAGGAGCTTCTTCAAAAGGGGGGCAGAAGAAACAGATGTCATCACAAGCTGCCCTCACAAACTCAAAAAAGGGAGCAGCAGAGTATGCGAATGGCTCTCCAGTCTGTGCTTCTCCACACATGAACGCCCCAGGTCAGGTAGAGTGGGTCAGCTGCAAGGTAAAGCTTCTTCTAGTCTAGCCCTAAACTGCACTGTAAGTCAACGCTGGCCCTGTAAATATAAACGCCACTCTGCGTTCCGTCACTCCGATACTTACACTTCCGATGGTAACTGTGTGAAGTCTGCCGTGAAATCGTCGATTATAACATGCGCATCCTGCATTTTTTCTCGCTCGCCCCGTCTCTCTGCAACGTAACCCTTTAAGGTCACAAGTCCTGAAGGAAAACACAAAGTAACTATCAGCAAAAAACTGCAGATGCTGGAAATCTGATTACCACGACTTTTCAAAATATCCCCCCCAACCCCCGTGTTAAACAAGGAGTTCTTCGTCCCCTCTATAGTTTCCCCCTCCCTCCTGTCCTGAAGGGACGGACTCATGCTGGGATACGGTTCCATGGGTGTAGGCAGTCATGAGGTACTTCGCCCAAGCCTGGCAGTTCTTCATCCGTGAGCTTTAATGGTGTCAGCATACCATTCAACAGTTGGGAGGGCGGCACCAGAGCTGCACCCAGTCCTGTCCTCTCACTCGCACACTTTACGGCAGGAGTCACTGGACAGTGATCAGATGCAGCAATGCTGGCTGATTTTTGCCTCCCTCCGAGTCCAGAGTCAAATTTTAGTCTGAGCTTCTACCACCCTGGCAGAGATCAACAAACTCAGGACAGACTGAGAATCAAACTTGGGATTTTCCAGATCTGTATGGCTCAGTACATCACTTAACTACTGAACTATCGGAGGCCCCCCAACAAGGAGTGAATGCAGATTGCAGGCATGAACGTGCCTCCCCCCACTTTACAGCACACATGTTGTTCTCCGTGAGTAAACCCCTCTTAAAAAGCAATTTTGTCAGTTCCAACTGAAACAACAAAAATAGCTGTTGCCTCCCAATAACCAGTGTCCCCTGCCCAGGGCCACTGAGGCCAGCTTTAGTATCCCTGGGCTAGGAAGGGGAAAATCAGTCAGGGTTCCCAGTCTGGATCACTATTCGGTGAACACTGCTAGAAACTGTCGAGTGAGGACAGGATCTGTTTTGATGCTGCCCACAGTTCAATAGCCTGCTGACATTCACCTCCATCCAGATTGGAATCAGCCAACTCAGCAGAGACTAGGGATCAAACCTTCATCCTTGCTGGTCTCAGTCACATAATGGACAGCATCTTGACCAACGGAGCCATTGTGAAACCCACTTCCCCATTTTAAAACTTTGTGTATTAATTTTCTCCCCTAATTCTTCTCTCCTAAATGTATTGCCTCTTGCTGCAGTACTGTTCCATTGGCAGCAGTCCAAATGGCCATTCTCCATAGGTGATCCTAGTCAGCAAGTGTGATCAAGCTATTTCACCATGGAGGGGGAAATCAAAGCCTGCCCTCACCCAAAATCTACTTTCTAGCAGAGTTCCCTGAAGAGCAATCAGGACAGGGAAGCCTGGCTCATTTTCCCCTCACTAGCCCAGCAATACTGAGGTTCCATGTCCTCATGACTTTCCAAAGTGCTTCACGGAAAATCTATTACTGTTATGTAGGAAAGCACGGCATCCTTTTTGGGTACAGCAAGGTCCCACAAACAGCAAATGAGGCAAATGACCACAAAATCTATTTTCGCCTGTTTCGGTGGTGCTGGCTGAGGGAGGAATGTTGACCAGGAGAACTCTTCTGCTCTTCTTCGAATAATGCCTTGGGATCGTTTACATCCACAACAAGCACAGGCGAGTAATTGCCCCCTTTAGACAAGCACTCATTAACAAGGTCTCTATTACCGATGTGTTCTGTACCTGCTGTTAGTCCATCTCTCACTTTGCCCATTTGGTTACACTACCTTTACACAGCTTCTTCTCCTCGTGTTCCTTGGACCCATTCTGATCCGACAATTTGCGTTTCTCCCCCTTCAGGTCATTCTGTACTTCTGGAAGCTCCCCAAACAGGTCAGGCACGCGAGGTGCTAACAGGTGCAAGGAACAAGACAGCAATTTAAGTGTAAGTGCAAAACAAAAGTTATTACAATGTTAGCAACTTTTATTCATACAGCACCATTCACGTAAGCTACTCTCCGTTTCTATCTTACCGCTGCTAGCAAGCATGCTTTTCGGAAACACTGTTATAGCATACATGATGTGGCGGAGATGCCACTGAAGTACCAAGAACTCGACTCAAGAAAGGATTTTGCTGCCTGCCTGCAGAGGCAAGTGCTACCACTGGCACCTAGAATCCAGTCCACCATTTTAATTCTGGCTGTGGGTCAGAAACGTATCTTTGGTAAAGGTTGTCGGCCAGAATAAGGTTGCAAACATAACCTTGTAATAATTGTGCAGGTGCAAGAGGTTGAGCCAGTGTTGCTGAGTTAGCCCCGCAGTAAATCTTTATTTCTCAGTCAGTAATACAGATGGGCATACAACTATCCCCATCATTCTCCTGGAGTGCACGATCTTGCCTTTGTTTCAGAACGTCGTGGGTTTAAGCCCCACTCCACTAGGCTGACATTCCAGTACATTACTGAGGGCAGACTGATTTGTTAGAGGTGCCATCCTTTGGATACTTGCTTCAGATGAATGTTATAGATCCCACTGCACTTTTCCAGGGAGAGCAGCGAGCTTTCCTGGTGGCCTCTCCAACATTCCTCCCTCAACCAACACCACTAAAATAGACCAACTGGTCAGCCATGTCATTGCTGTTTGTGGGACATTACTGTGAGCAAAATGGGTGCCCATCTGCCTACCTAGAAACAGTGACTGCACTTCAAAGCACCTTTGGAACCTTTCTGAGCGATGTCATATAAAGTAAGTACAGTCCCCACCACTTACACTGTCCACGCTTATCACAGGCGGCTGCCTATAAATCGGGCAAATAACACTAACCATTTGCCATCATCACAAGAGTCAATTGCAAACGCATCGCTTATAACATATCAAGCACACTTTATTTCGGGCAATTCTTCACGCTGCGTTAACCCCTGTACAGTATTTACCAATGAGCGATGTTCAGTTTTTATCCCTAGCGAGGACTCCAGGAAGCGTCGGTGCTGCTGTGTCTCTCTCCCACAATTCTCTCTTTGCTGGCGCTTCTCTAATACAGGAACAAAGTGGAAGCTGCACCCCACACTAATCCGTATTTCAGTGACAATCAGAGCCCGCAGCAGTTGAGACTGGCTTTGCTATTCACCACTTGTAGAGGATAAATCGCGTTAACACCAATGCGCCCCGCTATAAGTGGTGGGAACTGTACTTTCTTTCTCTTTCTGAAGTGTGAATAGCAGTCAATGTTGTCCCTGGTCTTATTTAGTATACCAGTACACCATAGGGGAAATCATATCTAGGCAACACACTTTAATGTTGTGATACACTCAATTCATCACCTCAAATTGCTCCCATCATTATTAGCCCCATGATAGACCTATAAGTAAGAGTACTTCATTCCAGTGTTACATAGCTGAAAATTCTCTCCCCAGGGGCAATCTGTAGAAAGGGGACAAAAATCTTTCTTTGAGGAATAAAGAATTATAATGCTGGAATCACACACCAAGCCCCTACTGGGAATAAGGAGTGAAATCACATCTGTGATCAGCCTTGTTGCGTACTGGGAGCAAATTGTGAAACCACTGCTGAACCATGCTTCACACGATGCTGATTATCCACCGCTCACAATGCTGTATGGTCATTTCTCAAACACTGTAACATGAGGCCTGGACTTCTGGGGGCCTGCAGGCAGGAAAGTAAGGTAGGCAGGGACAGAATCCTGTTGCACTGAGACCCCATTCCCTTTTACTGCCGACAAATGGGTGGGCGTATTATGATGCCATGCAAATGAAGTAAACGTATCATACGAGGTATTGCTTGCCATTTGCTCTTTAGCGGGTACAGTAGTGCAGTGGTTATGTTACTGGACTAATCCAGAGAATGCAAGTTCAAATCCCACCATGGCAGTTTGAGAATTTGAATTCAGTTAAAGAAAAAAATGTTAAAAAGTGACCATGAAGCTGTCGGATTGTCGTAAAAACCCAACTGGTTCACTAAGGTCAACCAGGGAAGGAAACCTGCCGGTCTGGCCTATATGTGATTGCCATCCCACCCCAATGTGGTTAACTCTCAATTGCTCTCTGAAGTTTCGTAGGAAGCCACTCAGTCATATCAAACCGCTGCAATGCAGTGGTTCCAGGAGAAGCCCCACCACCACCTTCTCAAGGGTACTAGGGATTGGCAATGTCCCGAGAATTATTTTTTTTTAAAAGCCTGTGCGTCACTGGTGTCCAGCATTGCCAAGGGCCTCGGAGAGGGAAGGCAACAACTGCAAATTTAAAATGCCAGTTTCGGCAATTGGGATCAATCAACTGCGTTTTGAAAATTGGCAAAACCAGGAAGTGCTGCCTTTTAAAAAAGAATTCCCCCATGAGTTACTTCAAAATGGTGCCATTAAGATGGAACGGTTACAAAGCCCAGCAATAGAGACACAATGTTGAAGGGCAGGTTCCCACCATCATTGACATAAAGCAGAAGATCAGATCAGCAAAAAAAGACAGGAGTTTTTATTCTCCGGCTGTGTGTTTACCTACGTCTGGGTTGCTTGTGTCTGGTAGGCTATCAAAGAGCGAAGGCTCTGATTTCTGAGCGTCTCCTCCTAAATGAACAAAAGACAAAAACCACAATCATAGTAGTCAGAGTTTTTTTTGGCCCTTTTCTTCCTGTTTCTTCCATGACACGCACTGTTCCCTGCCTTGGGAGGTGGGGAATGACCAGCTCCGAGCTCTCTGTCTGCTGGGTGTTTCGCCAGAGTAAATGAGAAGCAGCTTGCAGTCAGAATACGTGCTTGCTCCCCTTAGGCAATGTCCTGGCATGATACTACAGACCTTTCCCTGACTAGAGAATAGGCCTGTGAGGGGAAAAACTGGGGGCACGAAGCTACTTGCTGGAGCATGTTGGAGAACCAGCACGCTGATCTAGCATCGACACCTGGATCTACCAAAGGGCCAGTCAGCTAGCTTTCAGGATACAATTTCCTCTTGATGTGAAGTCTAAGGAAAATACAGATGTGAGTAAACAGCTGGGCAAGTTAGAAGCAGACCATAGAGTCTGCTTCTAGTGCTACTATGTGGCTTACTCCCATTGCAATTGGATTTGTAATTTTTTTTAAAAGCTGTTAAGGATCACTAAATGATCAAATTGTGCAGCCTTCCGCTATGAAAACTGAATTCTAAACTCCCACACAGAGCAAGCAATTGTCACAAACAAGAAGCGCAGCCAATACTTAATGCTGAAAACAATCAGCAGCCTTATTAACCCTGTTTCCACCACGAGCCACAGTCCAACACCAATGGAAGCCCCAAGCCAACCCAGTCCCGGCTCCCACAAGGAGCAGCAAACCAATTCCAACTTCTGCTGAGAACCCCAGCCCCGTCTCGCCCCGGCTCCCACCAGGAGCCACACCCCAGCCCCCGCCAGGAGTCCCCGCCCCGGGCCCCGGCAGCCGCCACTGGGAGCCCCGCCACAGCACCCCACCGAGAGGCCGCCGCCCGGCCCTGGCCACCCCGCTGGGAGGCCTCGCCCCGGCCCCCACCGAGAGCTCCCGGCCCCACGGCCCCCGCCCCGATTCCGAATGGCAGTTAACACATCAAGGGCTATTAGGGATGGGCAATAAATGCCGGCCTCGCCAGCGACGCCCACATCCCATGAACGAATAAAAAAAACCATTGAAATAAACTTTCAAAAGCAAGTCAGTCACTTTCAGTATGGAAATAAGGCTCACCATTAGACGTCAGACGAGTCACACCGTTCTCTCCATATTAAGTGGTTGACCTGTCCACTGTAAATTCACTGATTCAAGTGTGTGAGCTGCCAGCTGAAGTTGGGGCAGATCTACAAGCAAAATTTAGGCTGAGCCACAATACATTTTTATTATGATTTCTACGACCCTGTTTATAAAATAAGGCTTTGTAAAATCTTCCATGGGCCATTTTCACTAAGCTTTGTGGCACTCTGTAACTGGGTAAATGGTGTTTTCAATTTCAGTCGCCAGATTAACTGAAACGAGTATCATTACATCTGCATTGTGATTGGCTGGTACTGGATGAAACTAACAAGCAAAATTAGGAACACCTGCCATTTTGATTAGCTGCCATCAAGCATGGCCAATAACAAACTCCTCTTAGGCAAAGAAGGAAAATTACGCGGAAGTGGGGGAAGGAATTAAACAGTTCCAACGTTATGCTAAAAGCTGTCATCTAAACCTGTCTGCCTCTTTCCATGGCACATTTCAGGTGTTTTCTGTTCTTACTTCAGGATTTCCAGCTTTCATTTTTAACCCAAACCTTTCACGTACCAGGTAGAAAGCAGCAAAGCTACCAGAAAGTAGGAATTAGGCCCAAATCTCTGTTAATCTGCGGCTGCACGCTAGAATATGACAGGCATCAACTGAGAGCAGGAGGGCTGCGTCCATGCCAGTGTTGCCCTATACAGTGTAAATCCACATCTCAGCTGCTCCGCTATGGAAGGCGCTCAAGGCTCCACAGCCATCTCAATCGTGGTTTGGTATCGGATCCGGTTCCTGGCGATTCCTTACTAGTGAATGAGCATAGTAACACTGAAATGTTCCCCACTAGGAAACAAAATCTTGGCTCCCAAGTGACTTTTTCCAGGGCTGGGACAGCAACTGAACTGTTACAATAGGGTCCCGAGTCAGTCTGGCTTTTGGAAACATGGCTGCAGTGGCAGTCAGGTAGTTGTGGGAAGGTTGAGGGAGAGGGATTGATTGATTCAGTGAGCAAGCCCTGGGCTGTAGGACAGGATACAGAGGGATTAATCTGTTTAAGCTGAGAACGATAACCGGCCAAAGTGGAATCGCATTATGTTTTTTTTTATTTTGTATCAGTATGTAAATATAAGTTTACTGTTTGAAATAAGTGACCCTGATCATATCAATTACTCTGTACGTTTTTGCTTATGAGGCCAAATTTTGCTGTGAAAATAATGGGGAGGCTAACAGCGCTCACCGTTATTTATGCGCAAATCAGACAGCAACTTCTGGCAAGCACACCACGTGCAGTTAAACGCGAAAATCCGGAAGTTGCTGTCAGAGATGCGCTGTCCCTTCGTAAGCTGCCTGAAAACAGCATCTCACCCTCTGACTCACCATTCAAATGTATTGAATGGCGCAAAGTTTCTGTACTGACATCATAGATAGGGACTAAACTCGCCACAAAAGGTTAGGGCTTGTCCATTCCAGTCTAATTACCCTTTTAATGGCGTGATAAGTCTTGATTACTGCCAAACAACCTCTCTGGCACTGAAAATTTACTTTTACAAGTGTGGAGTTTCATCCCTTCAGCTTTTAATTATTGTTGGAAACTTAATTTTTTTTTACTTTTTATTTCTGTCTGTCTCTTAATCCAATCTTTCTCACCCTCTCTATTTCACTTTCTGTTCCTGATTTGACATTTAATTCACGATTTTAACTAACACTTCCTGGTTCAGACTCTGCACTGCTCATTAATGATTCTTCAGTCTAATTGGTTAAGAATTGTAAACAATTTTACAACACCAAGTTATAGTCCAGCAATTTTATTTTAAATTCACAAGCTTTCGGAGGCTTCCTCCTTCCTCAGGTGAACGTTTCCAACAAACGTTCACCTGAGGAAGGAGGTAGCCTCCGAAAGCTTGTGAATTTAAAATAAAATTGCTGGACTATAACTTGGTGTTGTAAAATTGTTTACAATTGTCAACCCCAGTCCATCACCGGCATCTCCACATAATTGGTTAAGGAGCTAGACAGTTGCTTGCCCTGTTCACACAGGTCCCAGGTGCCCTGTAGAGAGCACTGTGCTGTTTGGATCTCTAAGAACTTAAGAAATAGGAGCAGGAGTAGGCCATATGGCCCCTCGAGCCTGCTCCGCTAACTTACAGTAACTTGCTGTGTAAAACCCCATAGAAAATCTTATGGGCAAGTGCAAGTCTAACGAACTTGCCGCTCACAGCAAAATCTGGTCCAATACAGACGAAAGCAGTTTACAATTCAAACCAAACTTTGCCTCACCTAGAATCAGCTCGTAGAGAGATTGAAAATACACATGTGCAAAAGATGTCCGATTCAGGTCAAAAAGGGGTTGTGTTGTTACTCTCCTGGGTCCCACTACTGTACAAGTAGATATTAGGCAGTGAGATAATTGCCATATAAGATGCACAGATCACTTACAGGAGCGACTGACGCCATTCGATCAATCAGAGAAGGTATATAACCACAGACCCAAATTTGTAGCAGATCCTAGGGCTGTATTGTGACCCCAGCACCGTATTATGACCCCAGAGCTATATTGGCATCTCCAGCAAAGTACTATTGCCCCCAGGACTTCATTGTAACCCCAGTGCTGTGCAGTAATCACCAGAGCTGCACTATGACCCCCCCCCAGGACTGTACTATAAAACACCAGGGCTATATTGTGACCCCGAGTACTGTTCTATGAGCCTCTGGGGCTCTGTCATTACCCCCAGGGCTGCCCTGATATCTCCCTTCCCTCCAGTGTTGTATTAGAATCATACAGTACAGAAGGAGGCCATTCAGCCCATTGTGCCTCTGTCATCTGATAAGAGGTATCAGATTAGTCCCACTCCCCTGCTCTTCCTCCATAGCCTGGCATTATTTTCCCTTTTTAAGTATTTATCCACTTCCCTTTTGAAAGTTATTATTGAATCTGCTTCCACCACCTTTTCGGGCACTGCATTCCAGATCATAACAACTCACTGCATAAAAACAATCTCATTTCCCCCTGGATTTTTTGCCAATTATCTTCAATCTGTGTCCTCTGGTTACCGACCCTCCTGCCAGTGGGTCTCCCGGGGCCTGGACTGAGCACCCACTCCACCGAGGATATACTGGGAGCTCCCCCATCCCATCGCAGCCCCGCTACCCCTGTGCTCATCAGCTCTGACCCGGTTCGCAGCGTTACTCTCACCGGGAGAACCACGGCCTAAAATCCGCCTCAAACACCAGTGGAGAGGCCGGGCTGCGAGTGCAGACCTCGGCCTGAGGCCCAGCCGCCGGGCGCCTCTCCTTACCGGGCTCCGGCAGATCTTCAAACAAATCCATCCCGCGTGCGCCTACTTCTCTCCTTCAGCTTCTCAAACGTGTGATACCCCCAGCCGCCAAACAAACTCCCAGTCCCGGGCTCCAACCGCGGCCTAAAAGCCAGCCGGGTATCGCGAGGATCCTGCAGGGTCCTAGCGCCCGAAAAGTTCCAGATACAGCCGGCAGGGTTCCTCTGGGTCCTCACGCCCGGCCGATTACACTCCTGTGTATATTGTACAGTGACTCACTGGATGCGTCCCTCCTGTATATCTTTTTCAATAACTCACTGGGTGTGTTCTCCTGTATATATTGTACAGTAACTCACTGGGTGTGTTCCTCCTGTACATATTGTACTCACCTCTACCTCTTCGACCTCACCTGCGATCACTACCTTAAGGGTGCTGTGCAACTGCAAGTTGTTCCTACAAGTATTTGTCCTGTTCCTTTTTGAAAGGCACAATTAAATCTGCTTCCACCACCCATTCCAGATCATAACCACTCGCTGCATAAAACAGTTTTTCCTCATGTCGCCTTTGGTTCTTTTGCCAATCACCTTAAATCTGTGTCCTCTGGTTCTTGACCCTTCCGTCAATGGGAACAGTTTCTCTTTATTTACTTTATCTATACCCCTCATGATTTTGAACACTTCTTTGAAATCACCTCTCAACCTTCTCTGCTCTAAGGAGAACAACCCTAACTTCTCCAGTCTATCCATTTAACTGAAGTCCCTCATCCCTGGAACCATTCTAGTAAATCTTTTCTACACCCTCTCTAAGGCCTTCACATCCTTCCGAAAGTGCGGTGCCAAGAATTGGACACAATACTCCAGTTGTGGTTGAACCAGTGTTTTATAAAAGTTCAACATAACTTTCCTGCTTTTGTACTGTATGGCTCTATTTACAAAGCCCAGGATCCCATATGCTTTTTTAACCGCTTTCTCAACGTGTCCTGCTACCTTCAAAGATTTGTGCACATATACCCCCAGGTCTCTCTGCTCCTGCACCCCCTTTAGAATGGCACCATTTAGTTTATATTGACTCTCCTTGTTCTTCCTGCTAAAATGTATCATTTCGCACTTCTCTGCGTTAAATTTCATCTGCCACATGTCCACCCTCTTGAAGTCTGTTACTATCCTCTTCACTGTTTACTACAATTCCAAATTTTGTGTCATCTGTAAATTTTGAAATTGTGCCCTGTGCACCCAAGTCCAAGTCCTTAATATATATCAAGAAAAGCAGTGGTCCTAGTACCGAACCCTGGGGAACACCACTGTACTCTCACCTGACGAAGGAGAAAGCCTCCGAAAGCTTGTGATTTTCAAATAAAACTGTTGGACTATAACCTGGTGTTGTAAGATTCCTTACATTTGTCCACCCCAGTCCATCACCGGCATCTCCACATCATACTTTCCTCCAGTCCGAAAAGCCATTGTTCACCACTACTCTCTCTTTCCTGTCACTTAGCCATTTTAGTATCTATGCTGCCACTGCCCCTTCCATTCCATTTACAATCTATTTACAATCTATATTAATGACTTAGATGAAGGGACCAAGTGTAATGTATCCATGTTTGCCAACGATACAAAGCTAGGTGGGAAAGTAAGCTGTGAGGAGGATACAAAGAGTCTGCAAAGCGATATAGACAGGTTAAGTGAATGGGCAAGAAGGTGGCAGATGGAGTATAATGTGGGGAAATGTGAGGTTATTCATTTTGGTAGGAGGAATAGAAAAACAGAATATTTTTTAAATGGTGAGAAACTGTTAAATGTTGGTGTCCAGAGAGACTTGGGTGTCCTCGTACAAGAAACACAAAAAGTTAGTATGCAGGTACAGCAAGCAATTAGGAAAGCGAATGGAATGTTGGCTTTTATTGCAAGGAGGTTGGAGTATAAGAGTAAGAAAGTCTTACAACAATTGTACAGGGCTTTAGTGAGACCACACCTGGAGTACTGCGTACAGTTTTGGTCTCCTTATCTAAGGAAGGATATACTTGCCTTAGAGGTGGTGCAGCAAAGGTTCACTAGATTAATTCCTGGGATGAGAGGGTTGCCCTATGAGGAGAGGTTGAGTAGAATGGGCCTATACTCTCTGGAATTTAGAAGAATGAGAGGTGATCTCATTGAAACATATAAGATTCTGAGAGGGCTCGACAGGGTAGATGCTGAGAGGCTGTTTCCCATGGCTGGAGAGTCTAGAACTAAGGGGCATAGTCTCAGGATAAGGGGTCGGCCATTTAAGACTGAGATGAGGAGAAATTTCTTCATTCAGAGGGTTGCGAATCTTTGGAATTCTCTACCCCAGGAGGTTGTGGATGCTCAGTTGTTGAGTCTATTCAAGACTGAGATTGATAGATTTTTGGATTCTAGGGAAATCAAGGGATATGGGGATCGGGCGGGAAAGTGGAGTTGAGGTCGAAGATCAGCCATGATCTGATTGAATGGTGGAGCAGGCTCAAGGGGCCATATGGCCTATTTCTGCTCCGATTTCTTATATTCTTATGTTCCATGGGCTTCAATTTTGCTACAAGCCTTTTATATGGCGCTTTATCAAACACCTTTTAAAAGTCCTATACACATCAACCACATTGCCCTCATCAACCGTCTCTGTTACCTCATCAAAAAACTCAAATCAAGTTAGTTAAACACGATTTGCCTTTAACAAATCCCTGTAGTTTTCCTTTATTAATCCACACTTGTCCAAGCGATTATTAATTTTGTCCCGGATTATCGTTTCTAAAAGCTTCCCCACCACTGAGGTTAAACTGACTGGCTCTTGTAGTTCCGGGTTTATCCTTACACCCTTTTTTGAACAAGGGTGTAACATTTGCAATTCTCCAGTTCTCTGGCAACATCCCCGTATCTAAGGAGGATTGGAAGATTATGGCCAGTACCTCTGCAATTTCCACCCTTACTTCCCTCAGCAACCTCAGATGCATCCCATCCAGACGGGGTGACCTATCTACTTTCTAGTATCTCCTCTTTATCAATTTTTAGCCCATTCAGTATCTCAACTACCTCCTCTTTTACTGTGACTTTGGCAGCGTCTTCTTCCTTGGCAAAGACAGTTGCAAAGTATTAATTTAGTACCTCAGTCATGCCCTCTGCCTCCATATATTGTACAGTAACTCAGTGGTTTTGTTCTCCTGTATATATTGTATAGTTACTCCCTGGGTGTGTTTTCCTGTATATATTGTATAGTTACTCCCTGGGTGTGTTTTCCTGTATATATTGTATAGTTACTCCCTGGGTGTGTTTTCCTGTATATATTGTATAGTTACTCCCTGGGTGTGTTTTCCTGTATATATTGTACAGTGTGTGGGTGTGTTCCCCCTGTATATATTGTACAGTGGTTCACTGGGTCTGCATATGCAAATTTTACTCCCTCAATGGTGTCTTTATGCTGTTAATTACTTTTCCCAATTTGCAAGGCTTTACATTAGTCAGGATTGAATTTAAATTGTCATTTGTTTAACCAACTGTGGAACTGATATGAATCATTATGCAAATCAATAACTGTATCATCTTGCCATTTGCTCTGTCAGTATCGCCTGCACTAAGGTTAGATTTCTGTATTCTGGTCATTGATGTGGATAAAAAACATTGTTCAAGCATTTTGAACAATGATGCATTTTGGGAGATCGAATCGGGCCAGGACCTACTCCGTTAATGGTAGGGCGTTGGGGAGAGTTATAGAACAAAGAGATCTAGGAGTACAGGTTCATAGCTCCTTGAAAGTGGATTCACAGGTGGATAGGGTGGTGAAGAAGGCATTCAGCATGCTTGGTTTCATTGGTCAGAACATTGAATACAGGAGTTGGGATGTCTTGTTGAAGTTGTACAAGACATTAGTAAGGCCACACTTGGAATACTGTGTACAGTTC
The DNA here is from genome assembly GCF_035084215.1 of Heptranchias perlo. NCBI lineage: Eukaryota > Metazoa > Chordata > Chondrichthyes > Hexanchiformes > Hexanchidae > Heptranchias > Heptranchias perlo. Next base: position 59,570,012 of record NC_090337.1, read on the forward strand.
TGGTCACCCTATTATAGAAAGGATATTATTAAACTAGAAAGAGTGCAGAAAAGATTTACTAGGATGCTACCGGGACTTGATGGTTTGACTTATGGGGAGAGGTTGGATAGACTGAGACTTTTTTCCCTGGAGAGTAGGAGGTTAAGGGGTGATCTTATAGAAGTCGATAAAATAATGAGGGGCATAGATAAGGTCGATAGTCAAAATCTTTTCCCAAAGGTAGGGGAGTCTATAACGAGGGGGCATAGATTTAAGGTGAGAGGGGAGAGATACAAAAGGGTCCAGAGGGGCAATTTTTTCACTCAAAGGGTGGTGAGTGTCTGGAACGAGCTGCCAGAGGCAGTAGTAGAGGCGGGTACAATTTTGTCTTTTAAAAAGCATTTGGACAGTTACATGGGTAAGATGGGTATAGAGGGATATGGGCCAAGTGCAGGCAATTGGGACTAGCTTAGTGGTATAAACTGGGCGACATGGACATGTTGGGCCGAAGGGCCTGTTTCCATGTTGTAAACTTCTATGATTCTATGATTCTAAGCACTGATCCCAGTGGATACCACTGAGCACTTCTCCCAGACTAATACTGGCCCCTGGAGTACACCACCTAGTGCCTCCCCCAGTCTGACACTGAACCCTGTGATACTCCACTGAGCCTCCCCCAGTCTGACACTGATCCCTGGGATACTCCACTGAGCCTCCCCCAGTCTGACACTGATCCCTGGGATACTCCACTGAGCCTCCCCCAGTCTGACACTGATCCCTGGGATACTCCACTGAACCTCTCTCTCAGTCTGACACTGACCCCTGGGATACTCCACTGAACCTCTCTCTCAGTCTGACACTGATCCCTGGGATACTGCACTGAGCCTCCCCCAGTCTGACACTGATCCCTGGGATACTCCACTGAGCCTCCCCCAGTCTGACACTGATCCCTGGGATACTCCACTGAGCCTCCCCCAGTCTGACACTGATCCCTGGGATACTCCACTGAGCCTCCCCCAGTCTGACACTGATCCCTGGGATACTCCACTGAGCCCCTCTCCCAGACTGACACTGACACCTGCAATACTCCACTGAGCCTCTCTCCCAGTCTGACACTGATCCCTGGGATACTCCACTGAGCCTCTCTCCCAGTCTGACACTGATCCCTGGGATACTCCACTCAGTGCCTCTCCCAGTCTGACACTGATCCCTGGGATACTCCACTGAGCCTCTCTCCCAGTCTGACACTGATCCCTGGGATACTCCACTCAGTGCCTCTCCCAGTCTGACACTGACCCCTGCGATACTCCACTGAGCATCTCTCCCAGTCTGACACTGATCCCTGGGATACTCCACTCAGTGCCTCTCCCAGTCTGACACTGACCCCTGCGATACTCCACTCAGTGCCTCTCTCAGTCTGACACTGAACCCTGGGATACTCCACTGAGCATCTCTCCCAGTCTGACACTGACCCCTGGGATACTCCACTCAGTGCCTCTCCCAGTCTGACACTGACCCCTGGGATACTCCACTCAGTGCCTCTCTCAGTCTGACACTGATCCCTGGGATACTCCACTCAGTGCCTCTCTCAGTCTGACACTGACCCCTGCGATACTCCACTCAGTGCCTCTCTCAGTCTGACACTGACCCCTGGGATACTCCACTGAGCCTCCCCCAGTCTGACACTGACCCCTGGGATACTCCACTGAGCCTCCCCCAGTCTGACACTGATCCCTGGGATACTCCACTGAGCATCTCTCCCAGTCTGACACTGATCCCTGGGATACTCCACTCAGTGCCTCTCTCAGTCTGACACTGAACCCTGGGATACTCCACTGAGCATCTCTCCCAGTCTGACACTGATCCCTGGGATACTCCACTCAGTGCCTCTCTCAGTCTGACACTGAACCCTGGGATACTCCACTGAGCATCTCTCCCAGTCTGACACTGACCCCTGGGATACTCCACTGAGCCTCCCACAGTCTGACCCTGACCCCTTCGGTGCTCCAATCAGCACTTTCGATGTCTTGAAATTTGCTGCAGGAATTCCATTCCATGGATTGGGACAGACAGTTGAGGGGATTGCAAGGCTCCAGGGAGCAGGCATGGACAATTCTTTTTACTGAGAGATTCCTGGAGGTCATGCTAAAGGAGGTGCAGCAAAGGAGGGTACCTCTCTTTAGGGCAGATGAACACTCTTCTCCAAAATCTGCTGCCCAGAAGGTGGCAGATCTGGTGAACATGGGTTCAAGTGTACAGGGGTCTGTACACAGATGAGGAAAAATAGTTTTCTCACATTAGAAAGATTTCCCAAGTGTACCCTGCATTCAGTGGTTTCAAATGCAATATGACGGCATGGCTGGAACAAAGATTTTCATCCCAACCAGCTGCCCCTTTATAACGGGTGCACGAATATCATAAGGGAATCCTTTTAGCCTCTCACGCAGTCACAAGGCAGCACGTATTCATGCACAGCATATCTTCCAGTTGCCAAGGAAAAGTCCAGTGAGGTGACTTCCTTATCAGAAAATGTCAGCCCGCAAATGTGGTGTGCTTTTTTGGAAAACAGGATGACCACTTGCATTAAAATGTCAGGGCTCTTCAAACTTCCAGCCCGTCACCAATTTATTTGCACATGCAGGAAAAAAGGAGCAAGTCATAGTGAGAGGCAAGCGACCGCCAGTTCATCCCCCCCACCCCGCCCCCCAATTGAAGTCCCTCGCCTGCCTCAAGAAAATGACCTTGCAGATAATGGGTCCAGAATCGGTCGAGCCAATTCAAAAGGGCCATGAGGAAATTGCCCAGCTTCAGTCTGCTCCTTCTTCCTCCCCGTAATCACTCGCACACTCTGGCACAGACAAACTCAGCATGCACCACCACATCATAGGCCGCAATGTCTTAGCAACTGTAATCTGCTAGGAGCAGGTTGCTGATTCCATGGTAATGCTTGTTTCATTGGCCAGCCCCAGCCTCTCAGGATGCTCGGCCCAGCACCTTGCTGTGGTCACCCCACCTGTCACAAAGATTTTGAGATTGGGGAAGGAGCACCGAGTGAGGTACAGGCCGTGAGTACAGAGGGGGCAAACAGAGGAGGCAGCAGAGGAACGGGAACACGCTGCCTGGGAGGGCAGGCCGAATTCTCAGAAGATATGCCCACCCTACCACATTTGGGAGCTTAAAATGAGTTCTAAGATCGCTGAATTGCGGAGGTGTGAATCAACAACAAATAAAAGGCAAAAAAAAGTAAAAAAAAAACTTTAAGACAATGCACCAAATAAAATGGAGGAAAAAAAGAATTTGCAAAGTCAGAAATGCAATTACCTCCAAAACAATCCCAAAGCAACACAGTTCCACTTTAAAGAAGAAAAAGCTCCAAGGGTCTTGCAGCCACATTCCTTTTTGGTGCCTAGAGCACTGCCTGCACATTTCCCAAGCAATCTTTGGCAAAATAACAGTTCCCCCTTTTATTTTCATAATGTCTGCAGGTTTAATGAGGTTGTGGCTCACCACTAACTAGAGAATCCTATGCCAGCATCACAGTCCAGCTAGAAAATACTAGGCTGGACAATTCAGGTGCAGGGTGGACCTAAGGCCGACTTATCTAAATTTCTGCCCCTCCACCATTGATGCCTGTTACTACAGTTCCTTCCAACCCTGCAGTGCCTGATGATTCTTTCATGACTATAGACAGTATGGATAATGAGAGGTGATTTCATTGAAACATATAAGATTCTAAGACGGCTTGACAGGGTAGATGCTGAGAGGATGTTTCCCCAGGCTGGAGAGTCTAGAACTAGGGGACCTAGTCTCAGGATAAGGGATCGGATATTTAGGACTGAGATGGGGAGGAATGTCTTCACTCAGAGGGTCATGAATATTTGGAATTCTCTACCCCAGAGGGCTGTGGGTGCTCAGTCATTGAGTATATTCAAGACTGAGATCGATAGATTTTTGGACTCTAAGGGAATCAAGGGATATGGGGATCAGGCGGGAAAGTGGAGTTGAGGTCGAAGATCAGCCATGATCTTATTGAATGGTGGAGCAGACTCGAGGGGCTGTATGGCCTACTCCTGCTCCTATTCCTTATGTTATTTTCTTATAAGGATATATGCCATCTGGCCAGGGGAATTTGTTAGGTTTTATGTCCATTTAATCTACCTACTCCATACTGATTTCAAATTGCTCCAGGATATTGGCTGCACTAATTAATGATAATGAGTATTAGGTTCCCTCCTCAGTGAACACTTCTAAAAAAAAGTCTTTGAATAATCCTACCATTTTCTCTCCATCTTCAATTACTCCACCACTTTCATCCTTTAGAGTTCTAACTCCCTCCCATCCCACTTTTATAGTGACAAATCTCTCCTATGCCACTGTATGGGTAGGGAGTTTGGCTGATATTCAGCTACTAATTTGATGTGTGCCTTTAAGACCACTGCTCCAAATAGGCAAATTCAAGTAATTGTAGCTACTTATAACATGTTGAGGTCGGGGGACAGTTGTATATATAATATATATATATAAAATATATATATAGATAAAATAGACATATAAATAGACAGATGATAGATAGATAGATATACTTTACTGATAGGTCCTTTGTGTGATGTGTGTGTAACACAATGAGACACAGAATTCTGGTGTTTGCTTATCCAGCACTGCATAATTACCACGTTTATTTCTTTATTGACAATGCGTTAAAAGGTTCACAAACATCTGAAGACTCTAATTCCAACACCCATGGTTTACACTTCAAGAGACTACTGACCATCTGAGACGGCGTGTACGTATAATATACAGTGGTCACAGCCATCACATATATACAACTTCAGAGGCGGTTTTCAAAATGTACAAAGCTGAGGCGTAGTGGGAAGAACAGGCATGGACTAACTGACGATGGAAGCACAGAAGTAGAAAACAGGTCCTTCCATTAGTTCACCATTACGTAGACATCAGGACCGCAGGTCATTACCACCTGAAACTTGATGTTGGCTGTTTGACTCGAGTGTACTGGGGTGAGCTTTTGGAAGAGTCTGCACGTACTGGTCTGTTAGGGGTAATGGCGGTGCCAATTATTACCATCTTTCAAGCTACTGTAGTTTTTGGCAAACCGCCCTGAAAAATTGGAAAAAACCCTCTCACTTTTTACTGAGACCTTAAATGAAAGGCCCAGGCCATCCGTGCAACACGCCACTGTGATCGATTGGGGTAGAAATTTGTCTTGATTGGTCGTGCAAAATGGGCGGTAGTGGGTCAGCTGCCAGCTGCCCTGCCCGATATTCAGTTCTAGTGACTTCAATTCAACTGAATATCGGGCGGAGTGAATAACAGGAGGCAGGCACGATACCACCCGTTTTACACTACCAACCAAGATGTATTTCTACCCCATTGTGTCTGTCTGTCTCTCTCTCCGAGAATTAATGGGAATCACCTGGGTTAAGCAGTCACCATCTAATGAGGCCGCAGGTTTGCAACCTAGCATCCTTTCAAAAGCAATCAGGGTGTATCCTACAATTTGTTATTGTTTTCAGGTAGTCACCCATCTCAAGCAATCATTTCAGTTGACTATTGGGACACATGTGGTGACAGTGGCATTCCACAGCGGAGTGAGAGCTGAGTAAAGCACGAGGTGCAGTCACATTCCTCCGGGTCAGCTCAAGGCTCCATTTTCCAGCTCAAATCACCAATATCACTACTCTTTCAGTACAAAACTAAAGTAATGGAGTTTTAAAATTTTCTGGTGTGACAGAATTCTTTGAGCTTGTATTTTTCCCACTCGATCTACCTGCAGCGAGCTGGCACCAGCAACACTTAAGTGGTTAAAGATCTAATTGTTGAGGTGAAGGGTTCAAATCCCAGAGGACAAAAGTTAAAAATTAAGACACGTTTGGAGTGAGTCAGGGGAACTTTTTCATCCAAAAGGCAATTGAAGTGTGGAAAATATTACGAGAGAAGGACATTGAAGTGGACAGTAGAAGTGGGATCGAGAGATAATTAGATGTGTTTCTGAAGGGAGAAAGGATTGAGGGATGTAACTAGAAAGTGGGTAGATGGTGTTCATGGATATGGTGAGGGGGGGGTGGAGTTGACGGAGAAGGCGAGAAAGTGCGTAGGTTAGGTTGAGGGATAGAGTGAGAAGGTGTGTGGGTTACATTGAGGGATAAGGTGAGAAGGTACATAGGTTATGTTGAGGGATAAGGTGAGAAGGTACATAGGTTACGTTGAGGGATAAGGTGGTGTGTAGGTCATGTTGAGGGATAAGGTGAGAAGGTGTGTAGGTTACGTTGAGGGATAAGGTGAGAAGGTACATAGGTTACATTGAGGGATAAGGTGAGAAGGTACATAGGTTACGTTGAGGGATAAGGTGAGAAGGTACATAGGTTACGTTGAGGGATAAGGTGAGGTGTGTAGGTCATGTTGAGGGATAAGGTGAGAAGGTGTGTAGGTTATGTTGAGGGATAAGGTGAGAAGGTGTGTAGGTTACGTTGAGAGATAAGGTGAGAAGGTGCGTAGGTTACGTTGAGGGATAAGGTGAGAAGGTGTATAGATTGGGTTGAGGATAAGGTGAGAAGGTGTGTAGGTTGGGTTGAGGATAAGGTGAGGTGTGTAGGTTACGTTGAGGGATAAGGTGAGGTGTGTAGGTTACGTTGAGGGATAAGGTGTGTCGGTTACGTTGAGGGGTAAGGTGAGAAGGTGCGTAGGTTACGTCGAGGGGTAAGGTGAGAAGGTGTGTAGATTGGGTTGAGGGATAAGGTGAGGTGTGTAGGTTACGTTGAGGGATAAGGTGAGGAGGTGTGTAGATTGGGTTGAGGGAGAAGGTGAGAAGGTGTGTAGGTTGGGTTGAGGGAGAAGGTGAGAAGGTGTGTAGATTGGGTTGAGGGAGAAGGTGAGAAGGTGTGTAGATTGGGTTGAGGGAGAAGGTGAGAAGGTGTGTAGGTTGGGTTGAGGGAGAAGGTGAGAAGGTGTGTAGGTTGGGTTGAGAGATAAGATGAGAAGGTGTGTAGATTGGGTTGAGGGAGAAGGTGAGAAGGTGTGTAGGTTGGGTTGAGAGAGGTGGTGAGAAGGTGTGTAGATTGGGTTGAGGGAGAAGGTGAGAAGGTGCGTAGGTTGGGTTGATCTATGAGAAAGGGATGAGCCTGTTGGACTGAATGGCTTTTACCCTTTCCTAAAAATTTTCATTTCCTTATGGCATGTTCAGCTTATTAAGCATTTGACAGTCAATTCAAGGAAAGCAATTTAGCCTTGTTAAACCCCATTGTTACTTGTGAGTTAAGCAAACCATGCAAATGACGTTTTTAAATTATTATGTAGTAATTATTGATATATCTGTTAAAGCAACAAAATGGTGGAAAAGAACTACAACTGAATTGGACAGAAAGGCCCAGTCCCAGGATGCACTGGGGCCTTTTTTCTTGTGAAGGATTGGCTATTTGTCTCTTGGTGCACTGGCAGCCTTTGGCCAAGCGTAGCAGAAGTGAGAATGTTTTGCTCAAATCACCTTTCTTATTAACCCCTCTCCCTCGCAAGCCTCCTACGTGCCTGATAGGGTCATGCTCTGTAGGTTGGTTGGCCTAAGGCACGCCCCCTGGCTTCGAGTTGCACTGTGGTGTAGGGAGCTTTAGAACACCTTTTGACTGCACATCTCATCCCATCCTGAAGTCAGACACACTCCATAGGCTGCCTGGCCAAGGATATATCTGCTACACAACTCAAAAAGAAGCCCAAACACTGTCTCACTTCTGCTCTCGTGAGTTAGGTGGCCTGATTCACCCTACCCCCTCCCAGTCTTCAGTACCATTTTATTATCAACCTTGACATATGGGATTGAAAGGAGAATATTCTTCAATTGAATAGTAGAATATTCTTTTTTTGTATTAATATTTATATTAATTGATATTACACCCTGCAAAATATTAATCTCCTAAATCTGATTGTTCAATGTTTCATGTTAGAAGCTGGAAGAAGGAAATGGAACTTGGCTAGTTAAGGTTCAGGTGCTATCCTATCTGATACCAGTGCAGTATTGGGTATTGAATGTGAAAGACTGCTTAATGTCATCTCTGCTGAATGTGAACCCCTGTTCATTGTAAGTTTCCTTTGTTTACTGTGCCTCTGTTTAGTTACCTGACACTGCTACGCATCTAGTTTTTTCAGATCCGAGCAGCGCTATCATCACCATTGTGAGCATAAATCAATTCTTCAGAGCAAGAGTCCTCCTGCTCCAAACTCATCCTGCAATCCTAACCAGATTACCATGAATTGGAAAGAGTCAAAGTAGGGTTGGGGAGGGGAACAATGCCTTAGGGGACACATTTCAGCCCATGTACCCAAAACAGAAAATTCTCCTTGTACTGTAGCATGCCTGCTACCTGCTCTCCCTGTGGAATAGGGAAATGAGTAATACATTGGGTGCACTGCACCAGATACTGTGAGGTTCTATTTACGTTCCAGATATTTCCCCTCAATAATTGGTCTTCAGGCAGAATCCCATCTACATAAGTCTTTTCTCCCTTCTCCTCAAGGTATTGACTCTCACTGGGGTATGGTGCCACCAGCACTGGCCGCTTTCTGGTACCTCCTCTCAAGAGACCACTCTCGAGGTGTGAGCCTGGACAGTAATTGCTCGCAGACTATTTGACTGCAGACATCATGGTCAAGCCTGCTTCTGATCTCAACTTAACAGTTACGCTGCACTTTCCACAGGCATCACTGGATGGTGACCAGGACCAGAAGAATTTCATAAACCCTCTCTAGACCAAATTCTAAGATCACAATTTTTGCGATCAGCTCTTTGAACATAGGAATAGGAGTAGGCCATTCAGCCCCACAAGCCTATTCCACCACTCAATTAGATCAGATTAGATTAGGCTCATTGGTATCATAACTCCATTTTGTTTCTGTAACCCGTAATACCCTTGCCTAACAAAAATCTATCTATCCCAGTTTTGAAATTTTCTATTGACCCCTAGCCTCATCAGCTTTTTGGGGGAAGAATGTTCCAGATTTCCAATACCCTGCTGGCCTTCTGGGACCGTCTGGCCTGCACCCCTCGGTACGCCACCAGGTGACACCATTACCCGCTAGGTCACGGGGCGGGCCTACCTGGGTGGATTTTACGAATGTATGTTCCCGGTGAGGAGCCTCACCCAGTGGCAGTGCTATTGGGAAGTCAGAGTGTGTGCTCCCGGCCGAGGCTCCACACAGGGAGCGCACATTTGATAAATCAGCCCATGTCTGTAATTTTATTTAATACTCCATAGGTCAGCTCACTCTACCTCTCTCTGGGATGACGCATGTCCACGGTTGAAAGTTTAAATGCAAATGAAAAGCAAACGCCACCATGCGATTGCATCCAACGTCATTTTAAATGCTGAGGGATCACCGCACTTCAAACATAGAAACAACCAAAGGGTTGGAGAGAGGCAAGTGATCCCTGATGCACTGTGTTTGGGGGGGGGGGGGGAGGGGGGGGGTTGGGGAGCGAAGGGGCTACGAGAACATGTTCAGCAAAGGGGCAGCCTTCTTATGCATAGAACGCGAAATAGAGCACTTGACCCAACTGACACATAGTCAACGACAGACAATGTGGATCAAATGCAGCAGGACAAGGCTACAGGACACACATACCAATGTGCAAATGAAGGTTTTGCTGTGAATGGTCAATGCCTTTCTCTGTTCTAGAAACTTCCACTGAGGCGGCGTGACCGTAAACTTTGGAAGGACACTGACCAGGACTTGGGTGCTTCCAACTCTCCAGGGCTTAGGTTTAACCAAAGGACCATCAGAAAACCCAATGTATAATCTGCAACCTCAAAGTCAGTTAACACATCAATGTGACATAATTTGAGGCTTTCAATTTAGCAGCAATTGAATATTCCTGCTTTCAGCTTTTTTTGGGTGATAGTACACTGACTGTTTACAATAACCAGAAGAACATAACACCAGCCTCAACAATAGAGTGTGCAACGTATACACAGCAGTAAGCTTTCTTAAAAATAAAAATGCAACCATAATACAGGGGTGTGATGTATACATGGGTGTGACTTACGCTGGACATTAAGGTATTACAGTCTCTCGGCAAACGGATGCCATATTCCTTTCCACCTGGCCTGCAAGGGAGAGGGGGGGGGGTCTTTCATTTGTTTTTGGTTTAAATAAAGCACCATGGAGGCTTATGGAGGTCTTTGTCACCGTGTCCCTTCAGCCCAAGTATCCACACCACGCTCAAGTAGTTCAGTCCTGAACGAGAGCCCCAACGCGCTCCCCCACCCCTGCCGCTCCCACCCCCACCGCAGTGCCTTCGACTCCACCCCGTGAGAATACTCGACTTGCTTATAACACTGAGAGCGCAGTCGCCAGCTGTGGAATAATGCTCCCTGTAAATATAAATGTGACCCACAGGAGTGACTGACTGTCTGAAGATCCCAGATGTACACAGCTTGTACGCTCCAAAGCAAACGCATCCAGCGCTGCACAGCCAACCGCCATGGATGGTTACGGGAAAATGAGAGCAAACTGCCCCAGAAGGGTTCAGGCCCACTGGCCCCTTCGCCACTCAAAGATAAACATGGAGGACACAGCCCTGTGGAGCCTGCAGTGCGGCTTGGCACGCTTAAGAGGAAGGGGTGGGAGAGGCAGCAACATCAGCGTTTAGAAGCGGCGGACGCAAGCCGTGAAAGAACACCGATCTGAATCATTGACCCCACCCCGCCACCCCCCTGTCGATCTTCTCAGGCATATAGTCCGTCACCGGGCGAATTAGTCAACGGTCATGGTTAGCAGCGGACCTCCAGTGCGTTGGCATCTCCAGTATTAGCCGAGGATACAACAATTGAGCACAACTCGCTTCCAGAGCCACTGATTTACAAAACATTGACATCCGCTGGACACTGAATCTTTCAGATCCAACATGGTATGGGTGCTGGGCTGGTACACGAAAATCCAAACATACCACGTAAACTTGGCAAGCAGGTGGGCAAGAGCTACCCAAATATGTGAGCGTGGGGAGGGGAGAGGACAACAGTGTCCAACCTCAGCAGTAACAATTATTATTAAAGATTAAGAATACACTATCAGTATAGAGCTAAACGTGAAATATTACACAACATTCACCCTTTTACTCCTCCGCAAGTCCAGTCTTTCCAATTCTCCTTTAACCGTCATCTGTTCAAATAGATATTCCTCCTCTCCCACAAAAAATAAACTCCTAGCTCTTCTCAGACACAGAACCTGAAACCGCTCATGGTGCCTTTTGGGAGAGCCAGATTTGCTTTTAAGGGGACAAAGTTGGACAGCGAATCAGCGTGGGGCTTTGGAGGTACCAACCGATCAATGAGGAAAGCAGTAAGCTTTCGTCGATCATTTTAAGGCTCTCCTGCAGTTCACCCACCAGTTCCTTCATCCTTCCCAGGGGTGCCCAAACTTCCCCAAACCTCATGGAGAGGATTGTGCCCGAGGGCACTGCCACACCCCACTCAGCCTCTTCGCTTGGGCATTCCTGTTCGGAATGGTACTCACGCCACAAACCGCCCTCACCCCCGCCCCCCCCCTCCCCCATTCCCCCACCCCAAAAACGCAAGAAGCACAAACAGCATCTAGTGTCCACATCACGGCGCTCGTTGGTCACTGATATCTAACCGCTTGCTGAAGACACACAGAGCATCACACGCACACGTAACAGGGCGCTCCCCAGCGCCAGGCGACACGGTTTTTGCTTTCACACAACTATTAATTTTTGTTCCTCAATAAATTACTACACGTAGAGCAGGCATGTTAGATGGGCATTCACGTCAATGCTGGAAGGGCTGGGTTGACTATGTACATATGAGTCCAGTCTGATGTCACCGGGTTGGGGTGGAATTTCAGCTGATTCCAGGATCCAGGTCAGATCCTCATCTGACTGCTCCTCCTTCTAGACAGCTTCGATCTGCAAGAAAGGATGAAACCATCTTCAGTAAAGACCACACAAACACTGACGCTGCCATACACTAGTGAATATATACACTATATAGAGTAACACTGTCTGACACACCTCATACCCCACACTGTAACACAAATCTAATCTACAACACTGATATACCCCACACCCCTCACTACAACATTCTCTGATATACCCCACACCCCTCACTACAACATTCTCTGATATACCCCACACCCCTCACTACAACATTCTCTGATATACCCCACACCTCTCACTGTAACACTCTCTGATATACCCCACACCTCTCACTGTAACACTCTCTGATATACCCCACACCTCTCACTGTAACACTCTCTGATATACCCCACACCTCTCACTATAACACTCTCCGATACATCCCACACCCCTCATTATAACACTCTCTGATATACTCCACACCCCTCACTAGAACACTCTCTGAAATACCCCACACCCCTCACTATATCACTCTCTGATCTACCCCACACCCCTCACTATAACACTCTCTGATATACCCCACACCCCTCACTATAACACTCTCTGATATACCCCACACCCCTCACTATAACACTCTCTGATATACCCCACACCCCTCACTATAACACTCTCTGATATACCCCACACCCCTCACAATAACACTTTCTGATATACCCAACACACCTCACTATAACACTCTCTGATATATCCCACACTCTTCACTAAAACACTCTCTGATATACCCACACCGATCACTATAACATTCTGAAATACACAACACTCCTCACGATAACATTCTCTGATATACCCCATGTCCCTGACTATAACACTCTCTGAAATACCCCAAACCCCTCACAACAACACTCTCTGATATACCCCACTTTCCTCACTATAACACTCTCTGATATACTCCACACCCCTCACTATAACACTCTCTGATATACCCCACACCCCTCATTATAACACCCTCTGATATACCCCACACCGCTCATTATAACACTCTCTGATATACTCCACACCCCTCATTATAACACTCTCTGATATACTCCACACCCCTCATTATAACACTCTCTGTTATACTCCACACCCCTCATTATAACACTCTCTGATATACTCCACACCCCTCACTATAGCACTCTCTGATATACCCCACACCCCTCACGATAACACTCTCTGAAATACCCCAAATCCCTCACTATAACACTCTCTCATATACCCCACATCCCTCGCTATAACAGTCTCTGATATACCCCAAACCCCTCACTGTAACACACCCAGATACAACTCCACACCCCTCACTATAGCACTCTCTGATTCACCCCACACCCCTCAATATAACTCTCTTTGGTATACCCCACACTTTTCACTATAATGCTCTCTGATACACCCACACCGCTCACTATAACATTCTGAAATACCCCAAACCCCTCACTGTAACACTCCCAGATACACCCCACATTCCTCACAGGGAAAATGGAAGAGGGGGAGGAGTAGCCTTACTGATTAGAGATGAAATCACTTCAATGATAAAGGGGGATATAACGAGAGGTAAGCAGACCTTATGGATTGAATTGAGAAATAGGAAAGGATCTAAGACTATAGTGGGAATTGTGTATAGGACCCCTGGCAGCAGCTCTGAAGTGCTAGATTGTATAAATGCAGAGATTAGACAAGCATGTAAGAAAGGCATAGTGGTCTTAATGGGGGACTTTAACCTTCACATAGATTGGGAAAAGCAGACTAGCAACTGTCAGAAAGGTAGTGAATTTCTTGAGTGTGTCCGGGATAGTTTTCTACAGCAGTATGTCCTGGAGGCAACAAGGGGGCAAGCCATACTAGATTTAGTAATGAGTAATGAACCAGATTTAGTTAACGGCTTAACTGTACACGAACATCTATCCAATAGCAATCATAACATGATCGAGTTCAATGTAGTGTTTGAAAGGGAAAAAAGTGAGTCAGCTGCTAAGATTCTAGACTTGGGCAAGGCCGACTTCAATGGGATGAGACAGAGACTGTCCACAGTAAACTGGGCAAATCTGTTAATGGGTAAAACGACTGATGATCAGTGGGAAATGTTTAAAGAAACATTTAACGTGATACAGAAACTGAGGGGCAAGAACTCTATTTGCCAAAAAACAGCCATGGACAACTAAAGAGGTAAGGGACAGTATAAGACATAAGGAAAGGGCATACAAAAAGGTAAAAAATGGCACAGATCCTGATGAATGGGAAAGATACAAAGAACAACAAAGGTTCACAGAACAGATAGTAAGAGCTACAAAAAGAGAGTATGAAAAGAAACTTGCAAGGGATATCAAAACCAATACGAAGAACTTTTATAGTTACATTAGGAAAAAGAGAGTGGTCAGAAGCAGTGTTGGCCCCTTAAAAACTGAAAGTGGGGATATTGTCATTGACAATGGGGAAATGGCGGACATGTTGAATAATTACTTTGCGTCAGTATTTACAGTAGAAAAAGAGGATAGCATGCCGGAAATCCCAAGAAAACTAATATTGAATCGGGGACAGGGACTCGATAAAATTAATATAAGTAAAGCAACAGTAATGGAGAAAATAATAGCACTAAAGAGTGACAAATCCCCAGGACCAGATGGTTTCCATCCCAGGGTTTTAAAGGAAGTAGGTGAGCACATTGCAGATGCCCTAACTATAATCTTTCAAAGTTCTCTAGATTCAGGAACTGTCCCTCTAGATTGGAAAATTGCACATGTCACTCCGCTTTTTAAGAAAGGAGGGGGAAACCAGGGAATTATAGACCAGTTAGCCTAACATCTGTTGTGGGGAAAATGCTGGCGTCTATAATTAAGGATCGGGTGACTGAACACCTTGAGAATTTTCAGTTAATCAGAGAGAGCCAGCATGGATTTGTGAAAGGTAGCTCCTGCCTGACAAACCTGATTGAATTTTTTGAAGAGGTGACTAAAGTAGTGGTCAGGGCAATGTGAATGGATGTTATTTATATGGACTTCCAGAAGGCATTTGATAAGGTCCCACATAAGAGACTGTTAGCTAAGATAGAAGCCCATGGAATCGAGGGAAAAGTACAGACTTGGTTAGGAAGTTGGCTGAGCGAAAGGCGACAGAGAGTAGGGATAATGGGTAGGTACTCACATTGGCAGGATGTGACTAGTGGAGTCTCGCAGGGATCTGTCTTGGGGCCTCAATTATTCACAATATTTATTAACGACTTAGATGAAGGCATAGAAAGTCTCATATCTAAGTTTGCCGATGACACAAAGATTGGTGGTATTGTAAACAGTGTGGATGAAAACATAAAATTACAAAGCAATATTGATAGATTAGGTGAATGGGCAAAACTGTGGCAAATGGAATTCAATGTAGACAAATGTGAGGTCATCCACTTTGGATCAAAAAAGGATAGAACAGGGTACTTTCTAAATGGTAAAAAGTTAAAAACAGTGGATGTCCAAAGGGACCTAGGGGTTCAGGTACACTGATCATTGAAGTGTCATGAATCAAGAAGCTAATGGAATGCTGGCCTTTATATCTAGAGGACCAGAGCACAAGGGGGCAGAAGTTATGCTGCAGCTATACAAAACCCTGGTTAGACCGCTCCTGGAGAACTGTGAGCAGTTCTGGGCACCGCACCTTCGGAAGGACATATTGGCCTTGGAGGGAGTGCAGCGTAGGTTTACTAGAATGATACCCGGACTTCAAGGGTTAATTTACGAGGAGAGATTACACAAATTGGGGTTGTATTCTCTCGAGTTTCGAAGGTTAAGGGGTGATCTGATCGAAGTTTTTAAGATATTAAGGGGAACGGATAGGGTGGATAGAGAGAAACTATTTCTGCTGGTTGGGGATTCTAGGAGTAGGGGGCACAGCCTAAAAATTAGAGCCAGACCTTTCAGGAGCGAGATTAGAAAACATTTCTACACACAAAGGGTGGTAGAAGTTTGGAACTCTCTTCCGCAAAAGGCAATTGATACTAACTCAATTGCTAAATTTAAATCTGAGATAGATAGCTTTTTGGCAACCAAAGGTATTAAGGGATATGGGCCAAAGGCAGGTATATGGAGTTAGATCACAGATCAGCCATGATCTTATCAAATGGCGGAGCAGGCACGAGGGGCTGAATGGCCTACTCCTGTTCCTATGTTCCTATAACAATTTCTAATATACCCCAAACCCCTCACTGTATCACTCCCAGATACACACCACACCCCTCACTAGAACACTCTCTGATATACCCCACACCCCTCACTATAACACTCTCTGATATACCCCACACCCCTCACTATAACACTCTCTGATATACCTCACGCCCCTCACTATAACACTCTCTGATATACCCCACACCCCTCACTATAACACTCTCTGATATACCCCACACCCCTCACTATAACACTCTCTGATATACCCCACACCCCTCACTATAACACTCTCTGATATACCCCACACCCCTCACTATAACACTCTCTGATATACCCCACACCCCTCATTATAACACTCTCTGATATACCCCACACCCCTCACTATAACACTCTCGGATATACCCCACACCCCTCACTATAACACTCTCGGATATACCCCACACCCCTCACTATAACACTCTTTGATATACCCCACACTGCTCACTATAACACTCTCTGATATACCCCACACCCCTCACGATAACACTCTCGGATATACCACACACCCCTCACTATAACACTCTCTGATATACCCCACACTGCTCACTATAACACTCTCTGATATACCCCACACCCCTCACTATAACACTCTCGGATATACCCCACACCCCTCACTATAACACTCTTTGATATACCCCACACTGCTCACTATAACACTCTCTGATATACCCCACACCCCTCACGATAACACTCTCGGATATACCACACACCCCTCACTATAACACTCTCTGATATACCCCACACTGCTCACTATAACACTCTCTGATATACCCCACACTGCTCACTATAACACTCTCTGATATACCCCACACCCCTCACTATAACACTCTCTGATATACCCCGCACCCCTCACTATAACACTCTCTGATATACCCCACACCCCTCACTATAACACTCTCTGATATACCCCACACCCCTCACTATAACACTCTCTGATATACCCCTCACCTTGTTTGGGATTTACCTGATTGAACCGGCGAGGAGAGGGTTGAAGGCGTACAGCCAGTCTTGCATCTCTTTATCATTGCAGGCTTGCAGCAATATCCCACGATGCTCAGTGCACACAGCAAACGTGTTTGGAGTCTGCAACAAAAGAAAAGGTGGGAAGGAGAGGGTCAGAAGTGAATGCAAGTCGGAGGAGCATCCCAACACATGGACTGAACAGGCTCTAAAGAAATGCCCAGCCCGCTGCAGAATTCAATCATCTGGAGAGGGGCAGCCACCATTTGGAGACCAGCTACTTTCCACAGGAAGGGAAAGAAACAATAAAGCTGCAGGCCCAACAGTTCTATTAAACAGTTGCATTTCACTCACTGTATAGAAGCTGCGATAACCCTGCCTCCCAGTAACATACCCCTCTTTACTTTTGCAGGACAGGAAGAAAAGGAGGGGGGTTCAGCACTGATTCCCAACTCAGCCAACATCCCATAACCCAGCAAGTAATGATTTGAGGCCCAAGGCATCATGGAGGAGTGCTTCAATCAAGGTCGCAGGTGAACGATAGAACGGCTGAAAAGGATCCTTGAGACATATCATTAGCTGGCAGCCTGAGAGGTGGGGTGGGCGGGCGTGGTGATGGACAGACAGTCACAGTCTGAGAAGGGGAGTGGGGGGGGGGTGTGGTCACAGTCTGGGGGGGATGGTGGGGGAAGCCAGTCACAATCTGGGGAGGGGCGGGGGGAAAGCCGGTCACAGTCTGGGGAGGGGCGGAGGGAGGGAGGGAGAGTCACAGTCTAAGTGGGGGGCAAGCCAGTCACAGTCTGAGTGGGAGGGGGTGAGTGGGGGGGAGGGGGTGAGTGGGGGGGAGGGGGTGAGTGGGGGGGAGGGGGAGTGAGGGGGGAGGGGGTGAGTGGGGGGGAGGGGGAGTGAGGGGGGAGGGGGAGTGGGGGGGGAGTGGGGGAGTGGGGGGGGAGTGGGGGGGAGGGGGAGTGGGGGGGAGGGGGAGTGGGGGGGAGGGGGAGTGGGGGGAGGGGGGGGAGTGGGGGGGAGGGGGGGAGGGGGAGTGGGAGGGGGGAGGGGGAGTGGGAGGGGGGAGGGGAAGGGGGAGGGGGGAGGGGAAGGGGGAGGGGGGGCCAGTCACAGTCTCAGTCTCAGTCTCAGAGGGGGGCCAGTCACAGTCTCAGAGGGGGGGCAGTCACAGTCTCAGAGGGGGGGGGGCAGTCACAGTCTCAGAGGGGGAGGGGGGGGGCAGTCACAGTCTCAGAGGGGGAGGGGGCGACAGTCACAGTCTCGGAGGGGGAGGGGGAGGGGGAGGGGGGGCAGTCACAGTCTCGGAGGGGGAGGGGGGCAGTCACAGTCTCGGAGGGGGAGGGGGGGCAGTCACAGTCTCGGAGGGGGAGGGGGGGCAGTCACAGTCTCGGAGGGGGAGGGGGCGACAGTCACAGTCTCGGAGGGGGAGGGGGGGCAGTCACAGTCTCGGAGGGGGAGGGGGGGCAGTCCCAGTCTCGGAGGGGGAGGGGGGACAGTCACAGTCTCGGAGGGGGAGGGGGGGCAGTCACAGTCTCGGAGGGGGAGGGGGGGCAGTCACAGTCTCGGAGGGGGAGGGGGGGCAGTCACAGTCTCGGAGGGGGAGGAGGGGCAGTCACAGTCTCGGAGGGGGAGGGGGGCAGTCCCAGTCTCGGAGGGGGAGGGGGGACAGTCACAGTCTCGGAGGGGGAGGGGGGGCAGTCACAGTCTCGGAGGGGGGGGGCAGTCACAGTCTCGGAGGGGGAGGGGGGCAGTCACAGTCTCGGAGGGGGAGGGGGGCAGTCCCAGTCTCGGAGGGGGAGGGGGGACAGTCACAGTCTCGGAGGGGGAGGGGGGGCAGTCACAGTCTCGGAGGGGGAGGGGGGGCAGTCACAGTCTCGGAGGGGGAGGGGGGGCAGTCACAGTCTCGGAGGGGGAGGAGATGCAGTCACAGTCTCGGAGGGGGAGGGGGGCAGTCCCAGTCTCGGAGGGGGAGGGGGGACAGTCACAGTCTCGGAGGGGGAGGGGGGGCAGTCACAGTCTCGGAGGGGGAGGGGGGGCAGTCACAGTCTCGGAGGGGGAGGAGGGGCAGTCACAGTCTCAGAGTGGGAGGGGGGGCAGTCACAGTCTCGGAAGGGGAGGGGGCAGTCACAGTCTTAGGGGGGGAGGGGGGTCAGTCACAGTCTCAGGGGGAGGGGGGCAGTCGAAGTCACAGTCTCAGGGGGGAGGGGGGCAGTCACAGTCTCGGAGGGGGAGGGGTGGCAGTCACAGTCTCAGGGGGGGAGGGGGGGGCAGTCACAGTCTCGGAGGAGGAGGGGGGCAGTCACAGTCTCGGAGGGGGAGGGGGGGGCAGTCACAGTCTCGGAGGAGGAGGGGGGCAGTCACAGTCTCGGAGGGGGAGGGGGCGACAGTCACAGTCTCAGGGGGGGAGGGGGGGGCAGTCACAGTCTCGGAGGAGGAGGGGGGCAGTCACAGTCTCGGAGGGGGAGGGGGCGACAGTCACAGTCTCGGAGGGGGAGGGGGGGCAGTCACAGTCTCGGAGGGGGAGGGGGGGCAGTCCCAGTCTCGGAGGGGGAGGGGGGACAGTCACAGTCTCGGAGGGGGAGGGGGGGCAGTCACAGTCTCGGAGGGGGAGGGGGGGCAGTCACAGTCTCGGAGGGGGAGGGGGGGCAGTCACAGTCTCGGAGGGGGAGGAGGGGCAGTCACAGTCTCGGAGGGGGAGGGGGGCAGTCCCAGTCTCGGAGGGGGAGGGGGGACAGTCACAGTCTCGGAGGGGGAGGGGGGGCAGTCACAGTCTCGGAGGGGGGGGGCAGTCACAGTCTCGGAGGGGGAGGGGGGCAGTCACAGTCTCGGAGGGGGAGGGGGGCAGTCCCAGTCTCGGAGGGGGAGGGGGGCAGTCCCAGTCTCGGAGGGGGAGGGGGGACAGTCACAGTCTCGGAGGGGGAGGGGGGGCAGTCACAGTCTCGGAGGGGGAGGGGGGCAGTCACAGTCTCGGAGGGGGAGGGGGGGCAGTCACAGTCTCGGAGGGGGAGGAGGGGCAGTCACAGTCTCGGAGGGGGAGGGGGGCAGTCCCAGTCTCGGAGGGGGAGGGGGGACAGTCACAGTCTCGGAGGGGGAGGGGGGGCAGTCACAGTCTCGGAGGGGGAGGGGGGGCAGTCACAGTCTCGGAGGGGGAGGAGGGGCAGTCACAGTCTCAGAGTGGGAGGGGGGGCAGTCACAGTCTCGGAAGGGGAGGGGGCAGTCACAGTCTCGGAGGGGGAGGGGGGGC
The DNA here is from genome assembly GCF_035084215.1 of Heptranchias perlo. Classification (NCBI taxonomy): domain Eukaryota; kingdom Metazoa; phylum Chordata; class Chondrichthyes; order Hexanchiformes; family Hexanchidae; genus Heptranchias; species Heptranchias perlo. The sequence goes on from NC_090337.1 coordinate 59,590,296, forward strand.
AGTCCCAGTCTCGGAGGGGGAGGAGGGGCAGTCACAGTCTCAGGGGGAGGGGGGCAGTCGAAGTCACAGTCTCAGGGGGGAGGGGGGCAGTCACAGTCTCGGAGGGGGAGGGGTGGCAGTCACAGTCTCAGGGGGGGAGGGGGGGGCAGTCACAGTCTCAGGGGGGGAGGGGGGCAGTCGCAGTCACAGTCTCGGGGGGGGCAGTCAGAGTCTCAGGTGGGGAGGGGGGGCAGTCACAGTCTCAGGGGGGAGGGGGCAGTCACAGTCTCAGGGGGGAATGGGGGCAGTCACAATCTCAGGGGGGAGGGGGAGGGGGGCAGTCACAGCCTCAGTGGGGGAGGGGGGGCAGTGACAGTCTCAGGGGGGGAGGGGGGGGCAGTCACAGTCTCAGGGGGGAATGGGGGCAGTCACAGTCTCAGGGGGGAATGGGGGCAGTCACAGTCTGAAGGGAGGGGGGGCAGTCACAGTCTGAGGAGGGGGGGCGGGGCAGTCACAGCCTCAGGGGGGAGGGAGGGCAGTCACAGTGCTCAGGGGAGGAGGGGGGGCAGTCACAGTCTGAAGGGGGGGGCAGTCACAGTCTGAGAGGGGGGGCAGTCACAGTCTGGGGGTGGGTGGGGGGGAGAGGGGGTTGTGGGGGGAGGGTGTGGCGGTGTGTGTGGGGGGTGTGTGTGGGGGGGGGGAGTGTGTTTGGGGGGGGGGGGGGAGTGTGTGTGGGGGGGGGAGTGTGTGTGGGGGGGGGGGGGAGTGTGTGTGGGGGGGGGGTTGTGGGGGGAGCCAGTCTCAGGCAGTGTGAGGGGAGCAGTGAACAGAATGATTGATGCTCTGTCTAATCTAACACTGCTGCTGAGAGGCGGGAAATTATTGCAAACTTTGCTGATGAAAAGTTAGACACAGGAGCGAGGAACCTTGAGCAGAGGAAAAACAAACTGGTGCAATACGGCTTCATACAGCTTGTCCACCCGCAACACCATGATGACACCTCAGGTGTGAGCTCAGCACTTGGCTGTAATCCTACAGAATGAAGGAGAGAGTTTTCGGTACCTTGAGCATGGCCTGCTGGTCCTCGCTGTACTCCACCTGTGCGGCTGACAGGTTAAGGATAGCTCGTTCCACCACATCCTTGTCGGTGTTGTAAATGTACACGTACGGCCGTCGCACAACTACATAGCGCTTCACCCAGCCGTTGGTCTGGGGCTCCAGGAAATGCAGGGACCCTTTCTTTGACACAATCGGACTGGAAGACAACAGAGAATACGATATAAGTGAACTCCTTCCACACTTACACCTCTCTGCATGACAATCTATGCACTGACACTAGTCTCTTCTCATCAGGACCTCTTTCAAATAAGTCGCCCAAATCGGCAAGGGGTTGTGGGGGGGGGTGAGGGTGGCAGTATGTTGGCACAGCCTCAACGGAGCTCCGAGCAATGGGCCGATGCTGGCAAGTTGCCGAGCTTGGTTGACTCCCTTGGGTTACTGGGCTTTGGAGAGGTCAAGAAATTACCCAAAGGGAGACCCAGTAGTCTCAGGCTGCTCGTGTGCGCCTCCTGGTGGGTGCTCTTTCATCAGCTTTGGCAATAGCCTACGGTCAGGTCACTTACTACTTTTTGGAAGTTATGCTACAGTTGTATAAAGCTCTGGTTAGACCGCATATGGAGTACAGCGTTCAGTTCTGAGCACCGCACCACAGGAAGGGTATTGGATTTGGAGGGGGTGAATTGCAGGTTTACCAGAATGATACCAGGATTACAAGGGTTAAATTATAAGGACACATTGCATAGGCTAGGCTCATATTCCATTGAATATAGAGGATTAAGGGGTGATCTAATTGATGTGTTTAAGATGATTAAAGGATTTGATAAGGTAGACAGAGAGAAACTATTTCCTCTGGTAGGAGAGTCCAGAACAAGGGGGCATAACCTTAAAATTAGAGCTAGACCATTCAGGGGTGTTGTCAGAAAGCACTTTGTCACACAAAGGGTAGTGGAAATCTGGAACTCTCTCCCCCCAAAAAGCTGTTGAGGCTGGGGGTCAATTGAAAATTTCAAAACTGAGATTGATAGATTTGTGTTAGGCAAGGGTTATGGAACCAAGGTGGGTAGATGGAGCTGAGGTACCATGATCTAATTTAATGGAGGAATGGAGGAATGGGCTTGAGGGGATGAATGGCCTTCGTCTGTTCCAATATTTTCCAACTACAAAATGAGGGTGCCACCGGCAGGTTTTGGAGTCTCCCCGCTTCCTGCTGTTGAGGGGTGGAGGAGTGGGGGGAGGGGTGGTTTCCATAGGCAGCTGAATTCATAAGGGGTCCGTGGATATCGATGAGGACCAGGAACCCTCCCAACCTAGCGACACCAAGGCCACCTCTTACTCCCGACTAATGCCAGCTAAATCAGCGCGGACCTTCTGCTACATGAGGCTCAGTACCACATTGTGCGGGAGTACCCACTGGGCAATACAATAAATTTAAAAAACGAACAAAGCAGAGGTTGGCAACATTGGAGAAGGCTGACAGGCACAGTCTGTACAATATGGAAGAGGTCACATTATCGCCATACCTCACTCTAATCTCCTGGATATCAGCCACAAACATGCGAGTGTTTCCTTTCTCGTCCTTGCCCTGCGCAGGAGATTTCTTCAGTTCTCCGTCCTGTAGTGAATCGGGATCGGGACTGACCACTCTGGATTGGGTCTCGGGGGTCCTGGTACGGAGATGACAATATTCAAAAAACGTAGAGTCATCACCAAACAAGTTTTGGTCAACTATTCCAGAGATCGATAACTCCGTGAAAAGAGAAACATCCTGGCATCTCACCTCTTTTCTTATTTTATACTTGTGCACTTCCCTCTCTATCCAGCTCAAAAAACCAACCCACCCAAACAGAATCTATTCCTTTCATCACTGTAAAAATCTCAATCGTATCACGTCAAAGTCTACGCTTCTCCAGAGAAAAAAATCCCCAATTCCCTGTGCCTATTCTGATAGCTAAAAGTCCCAAGACAGGGTAACATACTGATGACACTCCTTGGACCTTCTCCAAGGTATTGATATTCCCTGCTGTGTGGGGACCAAAACTGGACTCAGTATTCTAAATGAGATGCAATAAGGCCTCGTATCATCTAAGTATCATAATTCTAGGATCATATTGAACTGTCCTTATAACATTGTGACACTCTCTGATATATCCCACACCCATCACTGTAACACTCTCTGATACATCCCATCCCCACACTATAACACTCTCTGATATATCCCATCCCCTCACTGTAACACTCTCTAATATATCCCATCCCGTCACTGCAACACTCTCTGATATATCCCATCCCCTCACTGTAACACTCTCTGATATATCCCATCCCCTCACTGTAACACTCTCTGATATATCCCATCCCCTCACTGTAACACTCTCTAATATATCCCATCCCCTCACTGCAACACTCTCTGATATATCCCACACCCCTCACTGTAACACTCTCTAATATATCCCATCCCCTCACTGCAACACTCTGATATATCCCTATACCCCTCACTGTAACACTCTCTGATATATCCCACACCCCTCACTGTAACACCCTCTGATATATCCCACACCCCTCACTGTAACACCCTCTGATATATCCCACACCCCTCACTGTAACACTCTCTGATATATCCCACACCCCTCACTGTAACACTCTCTGATATATCCCACACCCCTCACTGTAACACTCTCTGATATATCCCACACCCCTCACTGTAACACTCTCTGATATATCCCATCCACTCACTGTTACACTCTCTGATATATCCCACACCCATCACTGTAACACTCTCTGATATATCCCACACCCCTCACTGCAACACTCTCTGATATATCCCTATACCCCTCACTGTAACACTCTCTGATATATCCCTATACCCCTCACTGTAACACTCTCTGATATATCCCACACCCATCACTGTAACACCCTCTGATATATCCCTATACCCCTCACTGTAACACTCTCTGATATATCCCACACCCCTCACTGTAACACCCTCTGATATATCCCACACCCCTCACTGTAACACCCTCTGATATATCCCACACCCCTCACTATAACACTCTCTGATATATCCCACACCCCTCACTGTAACACCCTCTGATATATCCCACACCCCTCACTGTAACACCCTCTGATATATCCCACACCCCTCACTATAACACTCTCTGATATATCCCACACCCCTCACTGTAACACTCTCTGATATATCCCACACCCCTCACTGTAACACCCTCTGATATATCCCACACCCCTCACTGTAACACTCTCTGATATATCCCACACCCCTCACTGTAACACTCTCTGATATATCCCACACCCCTCACTGTAACACTCTCTGATATATCCCACACCCCTCACTGTAACACCCTCTGATATATCCCACACCCCTCACTGTAACACTCTCTGATATATCCCATCCACTCACTGTTACACTCTCTGATATATCCCACACCCCTCACTGTAACACTCTCTGATATATCCCATCCACTCACTGTTACACTCTCTGATATAACCCACACCCCTCACTGTAACACTCTCTGATATATCCCTATACCCCTCACTGTAACACTCTCTGATATATCCCTATACCCCTCACTGTAACACTCTCTGATATATCCCACACCCATCACTGTAACACCCTCTGATATATCCCACACCCCTCACTGTAACACTCTCTGATATATCCCACACCCCTCACTGTAACACCCTCTGATATATCCCACACCCCTCACTGTAACACTCTCTGATATATCCCACACCCATCACTGTAACACTCTCTGATATATCCCTATACCCCTCACTGTAACACTCTCTGATATATCCCACACCCCTCACTGTAACACCCTCTGATATATCCCACACCCCTCACTGTAACATTCTCTGATATATCCCACACTCCACACTGTAACCCGCGTTTTATAGTGTTACACAAGCTCGTATTTTAACATGCCGTCATATCTCATTATAGTGCTCTTTTATTTATCCCATGTCCCTCACTATAACACTCCCTGATATAGCCCACACACTTCACTGTAATGCTCTGTGATACACCTCACACTACAACACTCTCTGATATACCTCACACTTCTCACTACAGCAGTCTCTGATCTACCCTATCCCTCCCACTGCAACATTCTCTTATATACCTCACCACGCCTCTCAAACAGTCCCGAACATGAACCACATCCCTCAATGTAACACTCTCTAAACGTGGGCTCCCTGTCTAGCATCTACTGCAAACTGGCACTACTGTTCACGGGGGAGTTGCTCACTTCACGTGTTATTCCCAGGTTACTGTGGGTGTCAGAAGCTGTATGAAGATGTTAGAAATCTATTGATAAACATGGGCTCTGACCTCAGCTCTGAGGAGATGTACTGTCCTTCCAGCAAAGAGGGGCAGGTGGAGGAGGGGGGCAGTGTGGTGCTGCTCAGTGCAGAGAATGACATGTCCCTCGTCAGTGTGACGGACATCTCAGATAACTGAAAAACAGGAAGAGAAACAGCATTATGTTTAGCACCAGCTTCTTGTAGTCACTTTCTGACATGGACAGTCTTTCTCACCTTGATGCTAGTCTCTCTGACTTTTTCTTCGCCACCCCACCCCCTCACACTCTCCGAAGACAGCGATCCCAGCTGCGGTCCAGCTCCATGGAGGCCAGCTGCTGTTGCTCTGTACCTCGCCATTCATGTGTGAGGCTGGATAGTGGTTGTCAGAAAACTATTCAACTGCGGGGGGCATCACAGCCGACCCCAACATCCAAACCAGCATACCTTAAGAATGGGAATCCTGGTTGTTTTTTTCCCCTCTGTTTGGGACAAGTGTTATGGAGGCCATTTTCAGTGATCCTTCTTCTGCCTTGGTTCAGAAAAGCTAATTCCGTAGAACCAACCAAGTTTGTCTCATATTTGGCTCATAGTGCCTGTGCCAGCACTTTGCTAAAGCAATCCCAAACAAATCTTACTATCCTACTCTCTCTCCATTGCCATGTATCTTCCTTTTTTTCCCCCATTATCCAATTTTCCTTCAAAAGATACAATGCTTTCTGTCTCAGCCATTCCCTGTGACAAAGCAGTCCACGCTCCAACAACTCTCTGTATAAAGAAATTTCTTTTAACCTCTCTCTTCACACTTTTAGAAATAATTTTAAATTAATTACCCCTCGTCACTGACTCGCCAGCCAGAGGAAATAACTTTCACAATTCACACTATCAAAATTCTTCATAATTTTAAAAACCTCGATTAAATCTTCTCTTAGCCTTCTCTGCTCCAATAGAAAAGTCCTAGTGTCTCACGACTCTCCTCATAAGTATAGGTTCCTATGCCCCAGTAGCATCATGGTGAGTCTACATTGTATGCTATCTATGACTTTAATGTCCTTTCTATATGTAAGGAATCTTCCAACACCAGGTTATAGTCCAACAGTTTTATTTGAAAATCACAAGCTTTCAGAGCTTATCTCCTTCGTCAACTGACAAAGGAGGTAAGCTCCGATAGCTTGTGATTTTCAAATAAAACTGTTGGACTATAACCTGGTGTTGTAAGATTCCTTACATTTGTCCACCCCAGTCCATCACCGGCATCTCCACATCATGGAGTCCTTTCTACATGGCACTATAAGAAAAACAGGGGAGTTTTCCCTGAGTCCTGACTAATATTTCTCTCTAAACCAACATCACTAAAAGAACAGGTCATCTGGTCCTTTATCTCATTGTTTATGGGATCTTGCCTTGTGCAAATTGTCTGCCGCATTTCCTACGTTACAACACTGACTACACTTTAAAAGTACTTGATTGGCTGTAAGGCGCTTAGGACATCCTGAGGTTGTGAAAGGTGCTACATAAATGCAAGTTCTTTCTTTCTTTCATTCTTTTATAATGAAATGCCTAAAATTGCATCGAGTATTCTAACAGCGGGATAATCAATGTTTTGTATAAATTCATCATTACTTCTTTAGTCTTGTACTTTATGCCCCTATTTATAAAACCCCAAATTCTCTTGGCCTTTTTATGGCTTTATCAACCTGCACTCACACTTTCAGAGAGTTATGTATTTGAACTCATAGGAACATAGGATCAGGAGGAGGCCATTCAGCCCCTCGAGCCTGTTCCGCCATTCAATGAGATAATGGCTGATCTGTATCCTAACTCCATTTACCCACTTTGGCTCCAGATCCCTCAATACCCCTGGCTAGCAAAAATCTATTGATTTAAAATTATTAATTGATTTAGCATCTACTGCTTTTTGTGGAAGAGAGTTCCACACTTCTACCACCCTTTGCGTGAAGAAGTGTTTCCTAACTTCTCTCCTGAATGGCCTAGCTCTGATTTTAAAGTTATGTCCCCATGTCCTAGACTCTCCCACCAGCTGGAAAAGTTTCTCTCTATCTACCCTATCAATTCCTTTCAACATCCTAAAAATCTCAATCAAATCACCCCTTGACCTTCAGTATTCCAGGGAATACAAGCCTACGTAATCTAGGGGCTCATTTCTAGAGGGATAGAATTGAAAGGCAGGGAGGTTATGTTAAATTTATATAGAACCTTGATTAAACCACACTTGGAGTACTGTGAACAGTTCTGGTCTCCATATTATATAAAGGATATAGAGGCACTGACGAAGGTGCAAAAAAGATTTACTAATATGATACCAGAACTGAGAGGTTATACCTATCAGGAAAGATTGAGCAGGCTGGGACTCTTTTCTCCAGAAAAGAGAAGACTAAGGGGTGACCTAATAGAGGTCTTTAAGATTATGAAAGGGTTTGATAGGGTAGACGGAGAGAAGATGTTTCCACCTGCGGGGGAGACCAGAACTAGGGGCCATAAATATAAGTAACTAATAAATCCAATAGGGAATTCAGGAGAAATTTCTTTACCCGGAAAGTGGTTAGAATGTGGAACTTGCTACACAAGGAGTAGTTGAGGCGATTAGGGTTAGGGTTAGGGTTAGGGTTAACCCTAACCTAACCCTAACCCTAACCCTAACCGTAATGCATAGATGCATTTAAGGGGAAGCTAGATAAACACATGATGGAGAAAGGAATAGAAGGATATGCTGATAGGGTTAGATGAAGTAGGGAGGGAGGAGGCCCGTGTGGAGCATAAACACCGGCATGGACTGGTTGGGCCGAATGGCCTGTTTATGTGCTGTGCATTCTTTGTAATTCTATGTAATCTCTCCTCATAATTTAACCCTTGGAGCCCTGGTAACATTCTGGTGAATCTGCACTGCACTCCTTCCAAAGCCAATATATCCTTTCTAAGGTGCAGTGCCCAGAACTGTACACAGTACTCCAGATGTGGTCTAACCAGGGGTTTGTATAGCTGCAGCAAAGCTTGCTCCTCTTTATATTCTAGCTCTCTAGATATAAAGGCTAACGTTCCATTCGTCTTTTTGATTATTTTTTGTATCTGACCATTACATTTTAGTGATCTGTTTACATGGACCCCTAAATCTCTTTGGACCGCCACCATCCCTAGCTTTTCACCATTTAAAAATACTCAGATCTATCCTTTTTGATCTAAAATGGATGACCTCACACTTAGTACCTTGGAAATCCATCTGCCACAATTTTGCCCACTCACTTAACCTATCAATGACTCTTTGTAATTTTATGCTCCCATCTACACTACTTATTATGCCACCAATCTTTGTGTCATCGGCAAACTTGGATATATGGTTGGCTATTGTGTTAATATATACAGTAAAGCGATCCTTGTGGGACACCACTAGTCACTTCCTTCCAATTCGAGTGCATACCCATTATCCCTACTCTCCGTCTTCTACCACCTAACCAATCTCCTAACTCATGGGTCTCCTTGTTTATTCACACATTTAATTTTTCTTCCACTGAATGTCTACTCTTACTCCTTGTTCTTTTTCTCCTTAAATGTATTACCTCACACCTATCCATATTGAACCATTGTTCTTACATATCTCCCTGTTGCAGATCTCTACCTGTATCTCATCTCTACTCTTGGCGGCCTGTAATGCACATCCGCTTCCCATTTCTTAACTCTAACCGTACATGTTCTGTCTTAATGCAACCCCATAGGGCAGCCTCACATCTAGTGCAACGCAGAATCTTTCACCAATACAACCACCCTCTTCCCACGCCACTCCTGGAAATGTTATAACCAGGAATATATACTTCCCAGTCCTGTCCAAATTTAAGCCACATCTGTTATAACCACTACATCAGATCTTTCCTTAGTTATTAATGTTTTAAACTCTCCAGATTTGTTTTATATGCTTTCTGCTTTCACATACATCCCACACAATCCTGACTCCAATTTTTTGGATCATTGACCCTTATTCTTTGTCTTCATTTAATGTTTTAATATCCCTTGTCTCTTCTACAACAGTGTTTTTATCTCTCACTACCTCATATCTGCTTTTTTCTCCCTTTAAGAATATTTTCTCAATTTTGCTTCTATTCCAATTGCTTTATTAATCCTGCTCCCCCTCACTAGTTTCAAACCTAGACTCCCCTGCCCTCCCCCCCCCCAACCACATTAGTTTATTCCCACCCCCCATCCAACTGCTCTACTTACACTCTTCGGTATGGGCGTCTCTTGTTCGAGAACTCACTCCATGACTCAAGAATGTGAACCCTTCCCTTCAGCACCAGCCCTGCAGCCCCATGGCGATCTACATCTCTTTAACTAGTCCAGCGCGTGGCACGGGAAGACAGCTGGAGATTGCCACCCTTGAGGTGCCCAACTCTTCAATCAAATGCCTAACCCCTCAAATGTTTTCTGTAAGACCTCAAACGTTTATGTTATTAGTTCCACTGTGGACCAGAACTTTTGTTTGCTGTCTCTCCATTTGCAGAAGGCTTTCCACCCATTTTGTGATGTCCATCGCCTTGGCACCAGGAAGGTAACATACCATTCGAGACTCCAGGTCACGACTCCCGGTCACAGCTATAGAATCTCCTGGCTATAGAATCTCCCACCACTATCACTTTCCTATTCAGGTCTACCTACCTCTCACCCTTTAGGTAGTCCTTTGCTCCACGGTGCTACAGGCCCAACCTCATTTGAGCTGCTGTCACTGTCCACCTCTTACTTACAGTTCTAGTAACTCAGGGGTTCCCTGCACCTGTGAGCCTGGTCTCCCACTGCTGCACCTCCAGATGGACACTGACTTCTCTCTTTTCATATTATTCCTGTGACCTGAACTGTCCAGCCCTGCCTCTTGGGTAACCACATAGTGGGGTGCACGATCCAGAAACTCATCATCCTCTCTGATTCTGCCAAGTGTGGCCATTGGCTGCCCAAGCTCAGAGATCCTTTGCTCCAGGGATTCAATTTTCAAACATTTGGTACAAACGTGAGGCTCCTAAATACAGTGAGGATCCTCGATGCCCCAGGCATCATACTCCACACATATCATGAGGGTTCCCTGCACTGCCATCTCTGTAGTGTTAGCCTGAACTCCCACTGGCACCAAACTCTCGCAAGAATCAAACTCTGCTTACTCACTTCACACAAATAGGAAAAAATATTCCTGCCCAACGGCTCTTAGAATCATACAGCACAGAAGGAGGCCATTCAGCCCATCATGCCTGAGCTGGCTCTTTGAAAGAGCTATTCAATTAGTCCCACTTCTCCTGCTCTTTACTCATAACCCTGCAAATTTTCCCTTTTCAAGTATATATCCAATTCCCTACTTAGCTCAATTTTATACTGTTTTAACTTACACAATAACCCAACTGCTATAAGAAAAAACTGCCACTCAGAGAAATAACTCATCTCACCACTAACTAATTAATTACTTATCGCGACCTCAAACCAGCTCACAGTTAGGGCACCAAGTAAACAGCTGCCAGCACTGAATAGGTAAATTAAAATAAATTTAAAATATAAATGAAAATTCCAATACTTATGCCCCAGTCACTCCCACTGAGGCTAAATCCCTTACTGTTCTGGCCTTTCACAGTCCACTGGCTCTTGTGGCTCAGCAGACAGGAAATTAAATCAAATACCTCCTGGTCTGAAGGGCAGTTTATTTATTCCCTACGCCATTTGTTTAAATGGATTATTTGCCTTTTATTTAGTTTGTAGCCACGTTATAAAAAGAAAACACATCCAGGACTTGTGGTTATCCAACTGACCCCCTTACCACACAACCCAATCGGCATTGGTTAGTGTTACTGGTGTGTTATTTGGTTTTATCTACCTGTCCATTAAATGTCTTGCTCCCTACCTTCTGAACACTGTGCTGACAAACACCAGCATCGTATGGAGTAACAACACACACACACAAGGACAGCTGTTCCAGGAGTGTCAGAACTGTAAACAGCACCATGACGCCCCACACTCTGCACTGAGGCTTTCTGCCATTGTGCCAACTCTTGGACCGTGGTCTCAGATGTCCTCCAACCTCAAATTGGGTTCAACTGCTCCTGCACCATTTCTCACGTTGACGTGTGTTTTGTTCACATGAACAAAACACATGTCAACGCGAATCCCTGGGCACAGCTCCCTGGGGTTCAGTTCAGTCTCCTGTGCATAGTTCCCCTGGGCACAGATCCCCTGGGCACAGATACCTCCAGGCACACATTCACCAGGGCACAGATACTGCTGGGCACACATTCTCCTTGGCGCAAATACCTCCAGGCACATATTCCCCATGTCACACATTCCCCTGGGTACGAATCCCTTGGGCACAGATACTGCTGGGTACAGATAGCCCCAGGCACATATTCCCTGGGTACAGATACCCTCAGGCACACATTCCCTGGGTACAGATCCCCAATGTAGTGAACAGTGAGGAGGATAGTAATAGACTTCAAGAGGACATAGACAGGCTGGTGGAATGGGCGGACACATGGCAGATGAAATTTAACCCAGAGAAGTGTGAAGTGATACATTTTGGTAGGAAGAACGAAGAGAGACAATATAACCTAAAAGGTACAATTCTAAAGGGAGTGCATGAACAGAGAGACCTGGGGGCATACGTGCACAGGACGTTGAAGGTGGAAGGGCAGGTTGAGAAAGCGCTTAAAAAAACACACTGGATCCTGGGCTTTATAAATAGAGGCATAGAGTACAAAAGCAAGGAAGTCACGTTGAACCTTTATAAAAACTGGTTCGGCCACAACTGGAGGAGCACTGTGTCCAATTCTGGGCACCGCACTTTAGGAAGGATGTGAAGGCCTTCGAGAGGGTGCAGAAAAGATTTACTAGAATGGTTCCAGGGATGAGGGACTTCAGTTACGTGGATAGACTGGAGAAGCTGGGTTTGTTCCCTTTAGAGCAGACAAGGTTGAGAGGAGATTTGATAGACGTGTACAAAATCATGAGGGGTCTAGACAGAGTAGATAGAAAGAAACTCTTCCTATTGGCGGAAGGGTTGAGAACGAGAGGACACAGATTTTAGGTGATTGGCAAAAGAACTAAAGGCGACTTGAGGAAAAACTTTTCAATGCAGGTTAATGTCTGGAATGCATTCCCTGAAAGGGTGGTGGAGGCAGATTCAATCATGACTTTCGAAAGGGAATTGGATAAGTAATTGAAGGGAAAAAAATTGCAGGGCTACGGGGAAGGGCGGGGGAGTGAAACTAATTGGATTGCTCTTGCAGAGAGCCGGCATGGGCTCGACAGGCCGAATGGCCTCCTTCTGCGCTGTAATCATTCTATGATTCGATGATTCTAGGGCACAGATACTGCTGGGTGCAGATACCTCTAGGCACACATTCCCTTGGGCATAGGTCCCCTGGGCACACATTCCCCTGGGCACACATCCCAGGGCACATGTGGTTATGTTACTGGACGAGCAATCCAGAGGCCTGGACTAATAATCCGGAGTCATGAGTTAAATCCCGCCACGGCAGCTGGGGAATTTAAATTCAATTAACTAAATACAAAATCTGGAATTAAAACACTAGTATCAGTAATGGTGGCCGTGAAACGACCGGATTGTCGTAAAAGCTCATCTGGTTCACTAACGTCCTTTAGGGAAGGAAACCTGCCGTCCTTACCCGGTCTGGCCGATATGTGACTCCAGACCCACAGCAATGTGGTCGATTCTTAATTGCCCTCTGAAATGGCCTAGCAAGCCACTCAGTTGTACAATCTCGCTAAAAAATGTCACAATAAGAATAAAACCGGACGGACCACTAGGCATCGGACACAACAAAGGCAAACCAAACCCAATCGACCCTGCAAAATCCTCCTCACTAACATCTGGGGATTGTGCCAAAATTGGGAGAGCTGTCCCACAGACTAGTCAAGCAACAGCCTGACATAGCCATACTTACAGAATCATACATTTCAGCCAATGTCCCAGACTCTTCCATCACCATCCCTGGCTATGTCCTGTCCCACCGACAGGACAGACCGACCAGAGATGGCAGTACAGTGGTATATGGTCAGGAGGGAGTGGCCCAGGAGTCCTCAACATTGACTCTGGACCCAATGAAATCTCATGGCATCAGGTCAAACTTGGGCAAGGAAACCTCCTGCTGATTACCACCTACCACCCTCCCTCAGCTGATGAATCAGTCCTCCTCCATGTTGAGCACCACTTGGAGGAAGCATTGAGGGTAGCAAGGGCACAGAATGTACTCTGGGTGGGGGACTTCATTGTACATCACCAAGAATGGCTCAGTAGCACCACTACCAACAGAGCTGGCTGAGTCCTGAAGGGCATAGCTGCCAGACTGGGCCTGCGGCAGGTGGTGAGCGAACCAACACGAGGGAAAAACTTACTTGACCTCGTCCTCACCAATCTACCTGTCGCAAATGCATCTGTCCATGACAGTATTGGTAGGAGTGACCACCGCACAGTCCTCATGGAGACGAAGTCCCGTCTTCGCACTGAGGACACCATCCAACGTGTTTTGTGGCACTATCACCGTGCTAAATGGGATAGATTCAGAACAGATCTGGCAGCTGAAAACTGGGCATCCAGGAGGCGCTGTGAGCCATCAGCGGCAGCAGAATTGTATTCCAGCACAATCTGTAACCTCATGGCCCGGCATATTCCTCACTCTACCATTACCAACAAGCCAGGGGATCAACCCTGGTTCAATGAGGAGTGCAGAAGAGCATGCCAGGAGCAGCACCAGGCATACTTAAAAATGAGGTGCCAACCTGGTGAAGCTACAACTCAGGACTACATGCATGCTAAACAGCGGAAGCAACATGCTATAGACAGAGCGAAGCGATTCCACAACCAATGGATCAGATCAAAGCTCTGCAGTCCTGCCACATCCAGTCGTGAATGGTGGTGGACAATTAAACAACGAATGGGAGGAGGAGTCTCTGCAAACATCCCCATCCTCAATGATGGCGGAATCCAGCACGTGAGTGCAAAATACAAGGCTGAAGCATTTGCAACCATCTTCAGCCGAGTGGATGATCCATCTTGGCCTCCGTTCGATATCCCCACCATCACAGAAGCCAGTCTTCAGCCAATTCGATTCACTCCATGTGATATCAAGAAATGGCTGAGTTCACTGGATAGAGCAAAGGCTATGGACCCCGACAACATCCCGGCTGTAGTGCTGAAGACTTGTGCTCCAGAACGAGCTGCGCCTCTAGCCAAACTGTTCCAGTACACCGACAACACTGGCATCTACCCAACAATGTGGAAAATTGCCCAGGTATGTCCTGTCCACAAAAAGCAGGACAAATCCAATCTGGCCAATTACCGCCCCATCAGTCTACTCTCAATCATCAGCAAAGTGATGGAAGGTGTCGTCGACAGTGCTGTCAAGCGGCACTTACTCACCAATAACCTGCTCGCCGATGCTCAGTTTGGGTTTTGCCAGGAACACTCGGCTCCAGACCTCATTAGAGCCTTGGTCCAAACATGGACAAAAGAGCTGAATTCCAGAGATGAGGTGAGAGTGACCGCCCTTGACATCAAGGCAACATTTGACCGAGTGTGGCACCAAGGAGCCCCAGTAAAATTGAAGTCAATGGGAATCAGGGGGGAAAACTCTCCCGTGGCTGGAGTCATACCTAGCACAAAGGAAGATGGTAGTGGTTGTTGGAGGCCAATCATCTCAGCCCCAGGACATTACTGCAGGAGTTCCTCAGGGCAGTGTCGTAGGCCCAACCATCTTCAGCTGCTCCATCAATGACCTTCCCTCCATCATAAGGTCAGAAATGGGGATGTTCGCTGATGATTGCACAGTGTTCAGTTCCATTCGCAACCCCTCAGATAATGAAGCAGTCTGGGTCTGCATGCAGCAAGACCTGGACAACATCCAGGCTTGGGCTGATAAGTGACAAGTAACATTCGCGCCAGACAGGTGCCAGGCGGTGACCATCTCCAACAAGAGAGAGTCCAACCACCTCCCCTTGACATTCAATGGCATTACCATCGCCAAATCCCCCACCATCAACATCCTGGGGGTCACCATTGACCAGAAACTTAACTGGACCAGCCATTTAAATACTGTGGCGACAAGAGCAGGTCAGAGGCTGGGTATTCTGCGGCGAGTGACTCACCTCCTGACTCCCCAAAGCCTTTCCACCATCTACAAGGCACAAGTCAGGAGTGTGATGGAATACTCTCCACTTGCTTGGATGAGTGCAGCTCCAACACTCAAGAAGCTCGACACCATCCAGGACAAAGCAGCCCACTTGATTGGCACCCCATCCACCATCCTAAACATTCACTTTCTTCACCACCGGTGCACCGTGGCTGCAGTGTGTACCATCCACAGGTTGCACTGCAGCAACTCGCCAAGGCTTCTTCGACAGCACCTCCCAAACCCGCGACCTCTACCACCTAGAAGGACAAGAGCAGCAGGCACATGGGAACAATACCACTTGCACATTCCCATCCAAGTCACACACCATCCCGACTTGGAAATATATCACCGTTCCTTCATCGTCGCTGGGTCAAAATCCTGGAACTCCCTTCCTAACAGCACTGTGGGAGAACCTTCACCACACGGACTGCAGCGGTTCAAGAAGGCGGCTCACCACCACCTTCTCAAGGGCAATTAGGGATGGGCAATAAATGCTGGCCTTGCCAGCGACGCCCACATTCCATGAACGAATTAAAAAAAAATAATCCCCTGGGAACAGATCCCCGAGGCAATATACCCGGGGTACACATTCCCCTGGGCATAGATTCCCTGGCATGGTTCCCAAGGCATACTGGTATGGGCGATTACTTTTCAATAACACACTGATCTCCGTATCGTGCACATCCCACGTGGAAATCACATGATCTGCTCTGTCATGCCAGAGCTTTCCCAGCATACCTTGCTCTCACTGGCGCTGATACAGACGTGGCTGTACTCTCTGTTGAATGTGTGGGATAGGAGTCGGAGGCACTGGAAGAGAGAACAACACCCATGAGTTTGTAGTTACGTTTTTTTTCAATATCCCTTTTTACCCACTGCCTGCCCAGGTTCCTCCAGGTGGCACTTTGCATCCTAACGGTCAGCATCCTCTATTCCTGATGTCAATGCCACCCAACAATCAGCCAATTACAGTTCTGTACTGTACCCATTCCCCATCAACACCCTGTACTGTACCCATTCCCCATCAACACCCTGTACTGTACCCATTCCCCATCAACACCCTGAACTGCACCCATTCCCCATCAACACCCTGTACTGTACCCATTCCCCATCAACACCCTGTACTGTACCCATTCCCCATCAACACCCTATACTGTACCCATTCCCCATCAACACCCTGTACTGTACCCATTCCCCATCAACACCCGATACTTTACCCATTCCCCATCAACACCCTGTAGTGTACCCATTCCCCATCAACACCCTATACTGTACCCATTCCCGATCAACACCCTATACTGTACCCATTCCCCATCAACACCCTACACTGTACCCATTCCCCATCAACACCCTACACTGTACCCATTCCCCATCAACACACTGTACTGTACCCATTCCCCATCAACACCCTGTGCTGTACCCATTGTCAACCAACACCCTACACAGTACCCATTCCCCATCAACACACTGTACTGTACCCATTCCCCATCAACACCCTACACTGTACCCATTCCCCATCAACACCCTACACAGTACCAATTCCCCATCAACACACTGTACTGTACCCATTCCCCATCAACACCCTGTACTGTACCCATTGTCAATCAACACCCTGTACTGTACCCATTCCCCATCAACACCCTGTACTGTACCCATTCCCCATCAACACCCTGTACTGTACCCATTCCACATCAACACCCTGTACTGTACCCATTGTCCATCAGCACCCTGTACTGTACCCATTCCCCATCAACACCCTGAACTGTACCCATTCCCCATCAACACCCTGTACTGTACCCATTCCCCATCAAAACCCTGCACTGTACCCATTCCCCATCAACACCCTGTACTGTACGCATTCCCCATCAGCACCCTGTACTGTACCCATTCCCCATCAGCACCCTGTACTGTACCCATTGCCCATCAACACCCTGTACTGTACGCATTCACCATCAACACCCTGTACTGTACCCATTCCCCATCACCACCCTGTACTGTACGCATTCCCCATCAGCACCCTGTACTGTACTCATTCCCCATCAGCACCCTGTACTGTACCCATTGCCCATCAACACCCTGTACTGTACGCATTCACCATCAGCACCCTGTACTGTACCCATTGCCCATCAACACCCCGTACTGTACCCATTGCCCATCAGCACCCTGTACTGTACTCATTCCCCATCAACACCCTGTACTGCACCCGTTCCCCATCAGCACCGTGTACTGTACCCATTCCCCATCAACATCCTGTACTGTACCCATTGTCCATCAGCACCCTGTACTGTACCCATTCCCCATCAGCACCCTGTACTGTACCCATTGCCCATCAACACCCTGTACTGTACCCATTCCCCATCAACACCCTGTACTGTACCCATTCCCCATCAACACCCTGGACTGGACCCATACCCCATCAACACCCTGTACTGTAACCATACACCATCAACACCCTGTACTGTACCCATTCCCCACCAACACCCTGTACTGTACCCATTCCCCATCAACACCCTGTACGGTACGCATTCCCCATCAACACCCTGTACTGTACCCATTCCCCATCAACACCCTGTACTGTATGCATTCCCCATCAACACCCTGCACTGTACGCATTCCCCATCAACACCCTGTACTGTACCCATTCCCCATCAACACCCTGTACTGTACCCATTCCCCATCAACACCCTGTACTGTACCCATTCCCCTTCAACACCCTGTACTGTACCCATTCCCCATCAACACCCTGTACTGTATCCATTCCCCATCAACACCCTGTACTGTACCCATTCCCCAACACCCTGTACTGTACCCATTCCTCATCAACACCCTGTACTGTACCCATTCCCCATCAACACGCTGTACTGCACCCATTCCTCATCAACACCCTGTACTGTACCCATTTCCCATCAACACCCTGTACTGTACCCATTCCCCATCAACACCCTGTACTGTACCCATTCCCCATCAACACACTGTACTGTACCCATTGTCCATCAGCACCCTGTACTGTACCCATTCCCCATCAACACCCTGTACTGTACGCATTCCCCATCAACACCCTGTACTGTACCCATTCCCCATCAACACCCTGTACTGTACCCATTCCCCATCAACACCCTGTACTGTACCCATTCCCCATCAACACCCTGTACTGTATCCATTCCCCATTAACACCCTGTACTGTACCCATTCCCCAACACCCTGTACTGTACCCATTCCTCATCAACACCCTGTACTGTACCCATTCCCCATCAACACGCTGTACTGTACCCATTCCTCATCAACACACTGTACTGTACCCATTGTCCATCAGCACCCTGAACTGTACCCATTCCCCATCAACACACTGTACTGTACCCATTCCCCATCAACACCCTGTACTGTACCCATTCCCCATCAGAACCCTGTACTGTACCCATTCCCCATCAACACCCTGTACTGTACGCATTCCCCATCAACACCCTGTACTGTACCCATTCCCCATCAACACCCTGTACTGTACGCATTCCCCATCAACACCCTGTACTGTACCCATTCCCCATCAACACCCTGTACTGTACACATTCCCCATCAACACCCTGTACTGTACCCATTCCCCATCAACACCCTGTACTGTACCCATTCCCCATCAACACCCTGTACTGTACCCATTCCCCATCAACACCCTGTACTGTACCCATTCCCCATCAACACCCTGTACTGTACGCATTCCCCATCAGCACCCTGTACTGTACCCATTCCCCATCAACACCCTGTACTGTACGCATTCCCCATCAGAACCCTGTACTGTACCCATTCCCCATCAACACCCTGTACTGTACCCATTGCCCATCAGCACCCTGTACTGTACCCATTGCCCATCAACACCCTGTACTGTACCCATTGCCCATCAGCACCCTGTACTGTACCCATTCCCCATCAGCACCCTGTACTGTACCCATTGCCCATCAGCACCCTGTACTGTACCCATTGCCCATCAACACCCTGTACTGCACCCGTTCCCCATCAACACTCTGTACTGCACCAGTTCCCCATCAGCACCGTGTACTGTACCCGTTCCCCATCAACACCCTGTACTGGACCCGTTCCCCATCAACACCCTGTACTGTACCCATTCCCCAACAATACCCTGTACTGTACCCATTCCCCATCAACACCCTGTACTCTACCCATTCCCCATCAACACCCTGTACTCTACCCATTCCCCATCAACACACTGTACTGTACCCATTCCCCATCAACACACTGTACTGTACCCATTCCCCATCAACACCCTGTACTGTACCCATTCCCCATCAACACCCTGTACTGTACGCATTCCCCATCAACACCCTGTACTGTACCCATTCCCCATCAACACCCTGTACTGTACGCATTCCCCATCAACACCCTGTACTGTACCCATTCCCCATCAACACCCTGTACTGTACACATTCCCCATCAACACCCTGTACTGTACCCATTCCCCATCAACACCCTGTACTGTACCCATTCCCCATCAACACCCTGTACTGTACCCATTCCCCATCAACACCCTGTACTGCACCCATTCCCCATCAACACCCTGTACTGTACCCATTCCCATCAACACACTGTACTGTACCCATTCCCCAACAATACCATGTACTGTACCCATTCCCCATCAACACCCTGTACTCTACCCATTCCCCATCAACACCCTGTACTCTACCCATTCCCCATCAACACACTGTACTGTACCCATTCCCCATCAACACACTGTACTGTACCCATTCCCCATCAACACCCTCTACTGTACCCATTCCCCATCAACACCCTGTACTGTACCCATTCCCCATCAACACCCTGTACTGCACCCATTCCCCATCAACACCCTGTACTGTACCCATTCCCCATCAACACCCTGCACGGTACCCATTCCGCATCAACACCCTGTACGGTACCCATTCCCCATCAACACCCTGTACAGTACCCATTCCCCATCAACACCCTGTACTGTACCCATTCCCCATCAACACCCTGTACTGTACCCATTCCCCATCAACACCCTGTACTGTACCCATTCCCCATCAACACCCTGTACTGTACCCATTCCCCATCAACACCCTGTACTGTACCCATTCCCCATCAACACCCTGTACTGTACCCATTCCCCATCAACACCCTGTACTGTACCCATTCCCCATCAACACCCTGTACCTTAACCATTCTCCATCAACAGCTCTGGACATTTCCCATTCCCCATCAACACCCTGTACAGTACCCATTCCCCATCAACACCCTGTACTGTACCCATTCCCCAACAACCTGTACTGTACCCATTCCCCATCAGCACCCTGTACTGTACCCATTCCCCATCAACATCCTGTACTGTACCCATTCCCCATCAACACCCTGTACTGTACCCATTCCCCATCAACACCCTGTACTGTACCCATTCCCCATCAATACCCTGTACTGCACCCATTCCCCAAAAGCCTGTACTGTACCCATTCCCCATCAACACCCTGTACTGTACCCATTCCCCATCAATACCCTGTACTGCACCCATTCCCCATCAGCACCATGTACTGTACCCATTCCCCATCAACAGCCTGTACTGTACCCATTCCCCATCAATACCCTGTACTGTACCCATTCCCCATCAACACCCTGTACTGTTCCCATTCCCCATCAACACCCTGTACTGTACCCATTGTCCATCAGCACCCTGTACTGTACCCATTCCCCATCAACAACCTGTACTTTACCCATTCCCCATCAATACCCTGTACTGCACCCATTCCCCAACACCCTGTACTGTACCCATTCCCCATCAACACCCTGTACTGTACCCATTCCCCATCAACACCCTGTACTATACCCATTGTCCATCAGCACCCTGTACTGTACCCATTCCCCATCAACACCCTGTACTGTACGCATTCCCCATCAACACCCTGTACTGTACGCATTCCCCATCAACACCCTGTACTGTACCCATTCCCCATCAGCACCCTGTACTGTACCCATTCCCCATCAACACCCTGTACTGTACCCATTCCCCATCAACACCCTGTACTGTACGCATTCCCCAAAAACACCCTGTACTGTACCCATTCCCCATCAACACCCTGTACTGTACCCATTCCCCATCAACACCCTGCACTGTACCCATTCCCCATCAACACCCTGTACTGTACGCATTCCCCATCAGCACCCTGTACTGTACCCATTCCCCATCAACACTCTGTACTGTACGCATTCCCCATCAGCACCCTGTACAGTACCCATTCCCCATCAACACCCTGTACTGTACCCATTGCCCATCAGCACCCTGTACTGTACCCATTGCCCATCAGAACCCTGTACTGTACGCATTCCCCATCAGCACCCTGTACTGTACCCATTGCCCATCAGCACCCTGTGCTGTACCCATTCCCCATCAGCACCCTGTACTGTACTAATTGCCCATCAGCACCCTGTACTGTACCCATTGCCCATCAACACCCTGTACTGTACTCATTCCCCATCAACACCCTGTACTGCACCCGTTCCCCATCAACACCCTGTACTGCACCCGTTCCCCATCAGCACCGTGTACTGTACTCATTCCCCATCAACACCCTGTACTGCACCCATTCCCCATCAACACCCTGGACTGCACCCGTTCCCCATCAGCACCGTGTACTGTACCCATTCCCCATCAACACCCTGTACTGTACCCATTCCCCATCAACACCCTGTACTGTACCCATGCCCCATCAACACGCTGTACTGTACCCGTTCCCCATCAACAGCCTGTACTGTACCCATTCCCCATCAACACCCTGTACTGTACCCATTCCCCAACAATACCCTGTACTGTACCCATTCCCCATCAACACCCTGTACTGTACCCATTCCCCATCAACACACTGTACTGTACCCATTCCCCATCAACACACTGTACTGTACCCATTGTCCATCAACACCCTGTACTGTACCCATTCCCCATCAACACCCTCCACTGTACCCATTCCCCATCAACACCCTGTACTGTACCCATTCCCCATCAACACCCTGTACAGTACCCATTCCCCATCAACACCCTGTACAGTACCCATTCCCCATCAACACCCTGTACTGTACCCATTCCCCATCAACACCCTGTACAGTACCCATTCCCCATCAACACCCTGTACTGTACCCATTCCCCATCAACACCCTGTACTGTACCCATTCCCCATCAACACCCTGTACTGTACCCATTCCCCATCAACACCCTGTACTGTACCCATTCCCCATCAACACCCTGTACTGTACCCATTCCCCATCAACACCCTGTACTGTACCCATTCCCCATCAACACCCTGTACTGTACCCATTCCCCATCAACACCCTGTACAGTACCAATTCCCCATCAATACCCTGTACTGTACCCATTCCCCATCAGCACCCGGTACTGTACCCATTCCCCAACACCCTGCACTGCACCCATTCCTCATCAATACCCTGTACTGTACCCATTCCCCATCAACACCCTGTACTGTACCCATTCCACATCAGCACCCTGTAATGTACCTATTCCCCATCAGCACCCTGTACTGTACCCATTCCCCAACACCCTGCACTGTACCCATTCCCCATCAACACCCTGTACTGTACCCATTCCACATCAGCACCCTGCAATGTCCCCATTCCCCATCAGCACCCTGTACTGTACCCATTCCCCAACACCCTGTACTGTACCCGTTCCCCATCAACACACTGTACTGCACCCATTCCCCAACACCCTGGACTGTACCCATTCCCCATCAACACCCTGTACTGTACCCATTCCCCATCAACACCCTGTACTATACCCATTGTCCATCAGCACCCTGTACTGTACCCATTCCCCATCAACACCCTGTACTGTACGCATTCCCCATCAACACCCTGTACTGTACCCATTCCCCATCAACACCCTGTACTGTACCCATTCCCCATCAGCACCCTGTACTGTACCCATTCCCCATCAACACCCTGTACTGTACGCATTCCCCATCAACACCCTGTACTGTACCCATTCCCCATCAACACCCTGTACTGTACGCATTCCCCAAAAACACCCTGTACTGTACCCATTCCCCATCAACACCCTGTACTGTACCCATTCCCCATCAACACCCTGTACTGTACCCATTCCCCATCAACACCCTGTACTGTACGCATTCCCCATCAGCACCCTGTACTGTACCCATTCCCCATCAACACTCTGTACTGTACGCATTCCCCATCAGCACCCTGTACAGTACCCAGTCCCCATCAACACCCTGTACTGTACCCATTGCCCATCAGCACCCTGTACTGTACCCATTGCCCATCAGCACCCTGTACTGTACGCATTCCCCATCAGCACACTGTACTGTACCCATTGCCCATCAGCACCCTGTGCTGTACCCATTCCCCATCAGCACCCTGTACTGTACTAATTGTCCATCAGCACCCTGTACTGTACCCATTGCCCATCAACACCCTGTACTGTACTCATTCCCCATCAACACCCTGTACTGCACCCGTTCCCCATCAACACCCTGTACTGCACCCGTTCCCCATCAGCACCGTGTACTGTACTCATTCCCCATCAACACCCTGTACTGCACCCATTCCCCATCAACACCCTGTACTGCACCCGTTCCCCATCAACACCGTGCACTGTACCCATTCCCCATCAACACGCTGTACTGTACCCATTCCCCATCAACACCCTGTACTGTACCCATTCCCCATCAACACGCTGTACTGTACCCGTTCCCCATCAACACCCTATACTGTACCCATTCCCCATCAACACCCTGTACTGTACCCATTCCCCAACAATACCCTGTACTGTACCCATTCCCCATCAACACCCTGTACTGTACCCATTCCCCATCAACACACTGTACTGTACCCATTCCCCATCAACACACTGTACTGTAACCATTGTCCATCAACACCCTGTACTGTACCCATTCCCCATCAACACCCTCTACTGTACCCATTCCCCATCAACACCCTGTACTGTACCCATTCCCCATCAACACCCTGTACTGTACCCATTCCCCATCAACACCCTGTACAGTACCCATTCCCCATCAACACCCTGTACTGTACCCATTCCCCATCAACACCCTGTACAGTACCCATTCCCCATCAACACCCTGTACTGTACCCATTCCCCATCAACACCCTGTACTGTACCCATTCCCCATCAACACCCTGTACTGTACCCATTCCCCATCAACACCCTGTACTGTACCCATTCCCCATCAACACCCTGTACTGTACCCATTCCCCATCAACACCCTGTACTGTACCCATTCCCCATCAACACCCTGTACTGTACCCATTCCCCATCAACACCCTGTACTGTCGCCATTCCCCATCAGCACCCTGTACTGTACCCGTTCCCCAACAACCTGTACAGTACCCGTTCCTCATCAACACACTGTACTGTACCCATTCCCCAACACCCCGTACTGCACCCATTCCCCATCAACACCCTGTACTGTACCCATTCCCCATCAAAACCCTGTAATGTACCCATTCCCCAACACCCTGCACTGGACCCATTCCCCATCAACACCCTGTACTGTACCCATTCCCCAACACCCTGTACTGTACCCATTCCCCATCAACACCCTGTACTCTACCCATTCCCCATCAACACCCTGTGCTGTACCCATTCCCCATCAATACCCTGTACTGTACCCATTTCCCATCAGCACCCTGTACTGTACCCATTCCCCAACACCCTGTACTGTACCCATTCCCCATCAACAACCTGTACTGTACCAATTCCCCATCAATACCCTGTACTGTACCCATTCCCCATCAGCACCCGGTACTGTACCCATTCCCCAACACCCTGCACTGTACCCATTCCTCATCAATACCCTGTACTGTACCCATTCCCCATCAACACCCTGTACTGTACCCATTCCCCATCAACACCCTGTACTGTACCCATTCCACATCAGCACCCTGCAATGTACCCATTCCCCATCAGCACCCTGTACTGTACCCATTCCCCAACACCCTGTACTGTACCCGTTCCCCATCAACACACTGTACTGTACCCATTCCCAAACACCCTGTACCGTACCCAATCCCCATCAACACCCTGTACTGTACCCATTCCCCATCAACACCCTGCACTGTACCCGTTCCCCATCAACACCCTGTACTGTACCCGTTCCCCATCAACACCCTGTACTGTACCCATTCTCCATCAACACCCCGTACTGTACCCATTCCCCATCAACACCCTGTACTGTCCCCATTCCCCATCAACACCCTGTACTGTACCCATTCCCCATCAACACCCTGTACTGTACGCATTCCCCATCAGCACCCTGTACTGTACCCATTCCCCATCAACACCCTGTACTGTACACATTCCCCATCAGCACCCTGTACTGTACCCATTGCCCATCAACACCCTGTACTGTACCCATTGCCCATCAGCACCCTGTACTGTACCCATTGCCCATTAGCACCCTGTACTGTACCCATTGCCCATCAACACCCTGTACTGTACCCATTCCCCATCAACACCCTGTACTGTACCCATTGCCCATCAGCACACTGTACTGTACCCATTGCCCATCAGCACCCTGTACTGTACCCATTGCCCATCAGCACCCTGTACTGTACCCATTGCCCATTGTCCATCAACACCCTGTACTGTACACATTCCCCATCAACACCCTGTACTGTACCCATTCCCCATCAACATCCTGTACTGTACCCATTCCCCATCAACACCCTGTACTATAACCATTCCCCATCAACACCCCGTACTGCACCCATTCCCCATCAACACCCTGTGCTGTACCCATTCCCCATCAAAACCCTGTACTGTACCCATTCCCCAACACCCTGTACTGGAACCATTCCCCATCAACACCCTGTACTGTACCCATTCCCCAACACCCTGTACTGTACCCATTCCCCATCAACACCCTGTACTCTACCCATTCCCCATCAACACCCTGTGCTGTACCCATTCCCCATCAATACCCTGTACTGTACCCATTTCCCATCAGCACCCTGTACTGTAACCATTCCCCAACACCCTGTACTGTACCCATTCCCCATCAACAACCTGTACTGTACCAATTCCCCATCAATACCCTGTACTGTACCCATTCCCCATCAGCACCCGGTACTGTACCCATTCCCCAACACCCTGCACTGTTCCCATTCCTCATCAATACCCTGTACTGTACCCATTCCCCATCAACACCCTGTACTGTACCCATTCCACATCAGCACCCTGTAATGTACCTATTCCCCATCAGCACCCTGTACTGTACCCATTCCCCAACACCCTGTACTGTACCCATTCCCCATCAACACCCTGTACTGTACCCATTCCACATCAGCACCCTGCAATGTACCCATTCCCCATCAGCACCCTGTACTGTACCCATTCCCCAACACCCTGTACTGTACCCATTCCCCATCAACACCCTGTACTGTACCCATTCCCCATCAACACCCTGTACTATACCCATTGTCCGTCAGCACCCTGTACTGTACCCATTCCCCATCAACACCCTGTACTGCACCCATTCCCCATCAACACCCTGTACTGTACCCATTCCCCATCAGCACCCTGTACTGTACCCATTCCCCATCAACACCCTGTACTGTACGCATTCCCCATCAACACCCTGTACTGTACCCATTCCCCATCAACACCCTGTACTGTACTCATTCCCCAAAAACACCCTGTACTGTACCCATTCCCCATCAACACCCTGTACTGTACCCATTCCCCATCAACACCCTGTACTGTACCCATTCCCCATCAACACCCTGTACTGTACGCATTCCCCAACAACACCCTGTACTGTACCCATTGCCCATCAGCACCCTGTACTGTACCCATTGCCCATCAGCACCCTGTGCTGTACCCATTCCCCATCAGCACCCTGTACTGTACTAATTTCCCATCAGCACCCTGTACTGTACCCATTGCCCATCAACACACTGTACTGTACTCATTCCCCATCAACACCCTGTACTGCACCCGTTCCCCATCAACACCCTGTACTGCACCCGTTCCCCATCAGCACCGTGTACTGTACTCATTCCCCATCAACACCCTGTACTGCACCCATTCCCCATCAACACCCTGTACTGCACCCGTTCCCCATCAGCACCGTGTACTGTACCCATTCCCCATCAACACCCTGTACTGTACCCATTCCCCATCAACACCCTGTACTGTACCAATTCCCCATCAACACGCTGTACTGTACCCGTTCCCCATCAACACCCTGTACTGTACCCATTCCCCATCAACACCCTGTACTGTACCCATTCCCCAACAATACCCTGTACTGTACCCATTCCCCATCAACACCCTGTACTGTACCCATTCCCCATCAACACACTGTACTGTACCCATTCCCCATCAACACACTGTACTGTACCCATTGTCCATCAACACCCTGTACTGTACCCATTCCCTATCAACACCCTCTACTGTACCCATTCCCCATCAACACCCTGTACTGTACCCATTCCCCATCAACACCCTGTACTGTACCCATTCCCCATCAACACCCTGCACAGTAACCATTCCCCATCAACACCCTGTACTGTACCCATTCCCCATCAACACCCTGTACAGTACCCATTCCCCATCAACACCCTGTACTGTACCCATTCCCCATCAACACCCTGTACTGTACCCATTCCCCATCAACACCCTGTACAGTACCCATTCCCCATCAACACCCTGTACTGTACCCATTCCCCATCAACACCCTGTACTGTACCCATTCCCCATCAACACCCTGTACTGTACCCATTCCCCATCAACACCCTGTACTTTACCCATTCCCCATCAACACCCTGTACTGTACCCATTCCCCAACACCCTGTACAGTACCCATTCCCCATCAACACCCTGTACTATACCCATTCCCCATCAACATCCCGTACTGCACCCATTCCCCATCAACACCCTGTACTGTACCCATTCCCCATCAAAACCCTGTACTGTACCCATTGTCCATCAACACCCTGTACTGTACCCATTCCCCATCAACACCCTGTACTGTACCCGTTCCCCATCAACACCCTGTACTGTACCCATTCCCCATCAGCACCCTGTACTGTACCCATTCCCCAACACCCTGCACTGTACCCATTCCTCATCAATACCCTGTACTGTACCCATTCCCCATCAACACCCTGTACTGTACCCATTCCACATCAGCACCCTGTAATGTACCCATTCCCCATCAACACCCTGTACTGTACCCATTCCCCATCAACACCCTGTACTGTACCCATTCTCCATCAACACCCCGTACTGTACCCATTCCCCATCAACACCCTGTACTGTCCCCATTCCCCATCAACACCCTGTACTGTACCCAATCCCCATCAACACCCTGTACTGTACCCATTCCCCATCAACTCCCTGTACTGTACGCATTCCCCATCAGCACCCTGTACTGTACCCATTCCCCATCAACACCCTGTACTGTACACATTCACCATCAGCACCCTGTACTGTACCCATTGCCCATCAACACCCTGTACTGTACCCATTGCCCATCAGCACCCTGTACTGTACCCATTGCCCATTAGCACTCTGTACTGTACCCATTGCCCATCAACACCCTGTACTGTACCCATTCCCCATCAACACCCTGTACTGTACACATTCACCATCAGCACCCTGTACTGTACCCATTGCCCATCAGCACCCTGTACTGTACCCATTGCCCATCAGCACCCTGTACTGTACCCATTGCCCATCAGCACCCTGTACTGTACCCATTGTCCATCAACACCCTGTACTGTACACATTCCCCATCAACACCCTGTACTGTACCCATTCCCCATCAACATCCTGTACTGTACCCATTCCCCATCAACACCCTGTACTGTACCCATTCCCCATCAACACCCTGTACTGTACCCATTCCCCATCAACACCCTGTACTGTACCCATTCCCCATCAACACCCTGTACAGTACCCATTCCCCATCAACACCCTGTACTGTACCCATTCCCCATCAACACCCTGTACTGTAACCATTCCCCATTAACACCCTGTACTGTACCCATTCCCCATCAACACCCTGTACTCTACCCATTCCCCATCAACACCCTGTACTGTACCCATTCCCCATCAACACCCTGCACTGTACCCATTCCCCATCAGCACCCTGTACTGCACCCATTCCCCAACACCCTGCACTGTACCCATTCCTCATCAATACACTGTACTGTACCCATTCCCCATCAACACCCTGTACTGTACCCATTCCACATCAGCACCCTGTAATGTACCCATTCCCCATCAACACCCTGTACTGTACCCATTCCCCATCAACACCCTGTACTGTACCCATTCTCCATCAACACCCCGTACTGTACCCATTCCCCATCAACACCCTGTACTGTCCCCATTCCCCATCAACACCCTGTACTGTACCCATTCCCCATCAACACCCTGTACTGAACCCATTCCCCATCAACACCCTGTACTGTACCCATTCTCCATCAACACCCCGTACTGTACCCATTCCCCATCAACACCCTGTACTGTCCCCATTCCCCATCAACACCCTGTACTGTACCCATTCCCCATCAACAACCTGTACTGTACCCATTCCCCATCAACACCCTGTACTGTACCCATTGCCCATTGGCACCCCGTACTGTACCCATTGCCCATCAACACCCTGTACTGCACCAATTCCCCATCAACACCCTGTACTGTACCCATTGCCCATCAGCACCCTGTACTGTACCCATTGCCCATCAGCACCCTGTACTGTACCCATTGCCCATTGGCACCCTGTACTGTACCCATTGCCCATCAACACCCTGTAATGTACCCATTCCCCATCAACACCCTGTACTGTACCCATTGCCCATCAGCACCCTGTACTGTACCCATTGCCCATCAGCACCCTGTACTGTACCCATTGCCCATCAGCACCCTGTACTGTACCCATTGCCCTTCAGCACCCTGTACTGTACCCATTGCCCATCAGCACCCTGTACTGTACCCATTCCCCATCAACACCCTGTGCTGTACCCATTCCCCATCAACATCCTGTACGGTCCCCATTCCCCATCAACACCCTGTACTGTACCCATTCCCCATCAACACCCTGTACTGTACCCATTCCCCATCAACACCCTGTACTGTACCCATTCCCCATCAACACCCTGTACAGTACCCATTCCCCATCAACACCCTGTACTGTACCCATTCCCCATCAACACCCTGTACTGTAACCATTCCCCATCAACACCCTGTACTCGACCCATTCCCCATCAACACCCTGTACTGTACCCATTCCCCATCAACACCCTGTACTGTACCCATTCCCCATCAACACCCTGTACCTTACCCATTCCCCATCAACACCCTGTACTGTACCCATTCCCCATCAACACCCTGTCCTGTACCCATTCCCCATCAATACCCTGTACTGTACCCATTCCCCAACAGCCTGTACTGTACCCATTTCCCATCAACACCCTGTACTGTACCCATTCCCCATCAACACCCTGTACTGTACCCATTCCCCATCAACACCCGGTACTGTACCCATTCCCCATCAACACCCTGTACTGTACCCATTCCCCATCAACACCCTGTACTGTACCCATTCCCCATCAACACCCGGTACTGTACCCATTCCCCATCAACACCCTGTACTGTACCCATTCCCCATCAACACCCTGTACTGTACGCATTCCCCATCAACACCCTGTACTGTACCCATTCCCCATCAACACCCGGTACTGTACCCATTCCCCATCAACACCCTGTACTGTACCCATTCCCCATCAACACCCGGTACTGTACCCATTCCCCATCAACACCCTGTACTGTACCCATTCCCCATCAACACCCTGTACTGTACCCATTCCCCATCAACACCCTGTACTGTACCCATTCCCCAACCCCCTGTACTGTACCCATTCCCCGTCAACACCCTGTACTGTACCCATTCCCCATCAATACCCTGTACTGTACCCATTCGCCATCAGCACCCTGTACTGTACCCATTCCCCAACACCCTGTACTGTACCCATTCCCCATCAACACCCTGTACTGTACCCATTCCCCAACACCCTGTACTGTACCCATTCCCCATCTACACCCTGTACTGTACCCATTCCCCAACACCCTGTACTGTACCCATTCCCCATTAACACCCTGTACTGTACCCATTCCCCAACACCCTGTACTGTACCCATTCCCCATCTATACCCTGTACTGTACCCATTCCCCATCAACACCCTGTACTGTACCCATTCCCCATCAACACCCTGTACTGTACCCATTCCCCATCAACACCCTGTACTGTACCCATTCTCCATCAACACCCTGCACTGTACCCATTCCCCATCAACACCCTGTACTGTACCCATTCCCCAACAATACCCTGTACTGTACCCATTCCCCATCAACACCCTGTACTGTACCCATTCCCCATCTACACCCTGTACTGTACCCATTCCCCAACAATACCCTGTACTGTACCCATTCCCCATCAACACCCTGTACTGTACCCATTCCCCATCTACACCCTGTACTGTACCCATTCCCCAACACCCTGTACTGTACCCATTCCCCATTAACACCCTGTACTGTACCCATTCCCCAACACCCTGTACTGTACCCATTCCCCATCTATACCCTGTACTGTACCCATTCCCCATCAACACCCTGTACTGTACCCATTCCCCATCAACACCCTGTACTGCACCCGTTCCCCATCAGCACCGTGTACTGTACTCATTCCCCATCAACACCCTGTACTGCACCCATTCCCCATCAACACCCTGTACTGCACCCGTTCCCCATCAGCACCGTGTACTGTACCCATTCCCCATCAACACCCTGTACTGTACCCATTCCCCATCAACACCCTGTACTGTACCAATTCCCCATCAACACGCTGTACTGTACCCGTTCCCCATCAACACCCTGTACTGTACCCATTCCCCATCAACACCCTGTACTGCACCCATTCCCCAACAATACCCTGTACTGTACCCATTCCCCATCAACACCCTGTACTGTACCCATTCCCCATCAACACACTGTACTGTACCCATTCCCCATCAACACACTGTACTGTACCCATTGTCCATCAACACCCTGTACTGTACCCATTCCCTATCAACACCCTCTACTGTACCCATTCCCCATCAACACCCTGTACTGTACCCATTCCCCATCAACACCCTGTACTGTACCCATTCCCCATCAACACCCTGCACAGTACCCATTCCCCATCAACACCCTGTACTGTACCCATTCCCCATCAACACCCTGTACAGTACCCATTCCCCATCAACACCCTGTACTGTACCCATTCCCCATCAACACCCTGTACTGTACCCATTCCCCATCAACACCCTGTACAGTACCCATTCCCCATCAACACCCTGTACTGTACCCAATCCCCATCAACACCCTGTACTGTACCCATTCCCCATCAACACCCTGTACTGTACCCATTCCCCATCAACACCCTGTACTGTACCCATTCCCCATCAACACCCTGTACTGTACCCATTCCCCAACAGCCTGTACAGTACCCATTCCCCATCAACACCCTGTACTATACCCATTCCCCATCAACATCCCGTACTGCACCCATTCCCCATCAACACCCTGTACTGTACCCATTCCCCATCAAAACCCTGTACTGTACCCATTGTCCATCAACACCCTGTACTGTACCCATTCCCCATCAACACCCTGTACTGTACCCGTTCCCCATCAACACCCTGTACTGTACCCATTCCCCATCAGCACCCTGTACTGTACTCATTCCCCAACACCCTGCACTGTACCCATTCCTCATCAATACCCTGTACTGTACCCATTCCCCATCAACACCCTGTACTGTACCCATTCCACATCAGCACCCTGTAATGTACCCATTCCCCATCAACACCCTGTACTGTACCCATTCCCCATCAACACCCTGTACTGTACCCATTCCCCATCAACACCCTGTACTGTACCCATTCCCCATCAACACCCTGTACTGTACCCATTCCCCATCAACACCCTGTACTGTACGCATTCCCCATCAGCACCCTGTACTGTACCCATTCCCCATCAACACCCTGTACTGTACCCATTCCCCATCAGCACCCTGTACTGTACCCATTGCCCATCAACACCCTGTACTGTACCCATTGCCCATCAGCACCCTGTACTGTACCCATTGCCCATTAGCACTCTGTACTGTACCCATTGCCCATCAACACCCTGTACTGTACCCATTCCCCATCAACACCCTGTACTGTACCCATTGCCCATCAGCACCCTGTACTGTACCCATTGCCCATCAGCACCCTGTACTGTACCCATTGCCCATCAGCACCCTGTACTGTACCCATTGTCCATCAACACCCTGTACTGTACACATTCCCCATCAACACCCTGTACTGTACCCATTCCCCATCAACATCCTGTACTGTACCCATTCCCCATCAACACCCTGTACTGTACCCATTCCCCATCAACACCCTGTACTGTACCCATTCCCCATCAACACCCTGTACTGTACCCATTCCCCATCAACACCCTGTACAGTACCCATTCCCCATCAACACCCTGTACTGTACCCATTCCCCATCAACACCCTGTACTGTAACCATTCCCCATCAACACCCTGTACTGTACCCATTCCCCATCAACACCCTGTACTCTACCCATTCCCCATCAACACCCTGTACTGTACCCATTCCCCATCAACACCCTGCACTGTACCCATTCCCCATCAGCACCCTGTACTGTACCCATTCCCCAACACCCTGCACTGTACCCATTCCTCATCAATACACTGTACTGTACCCATTCCCCATCAACACCCTGT
Source organism: Heptranchias perlo (assembly GCF_035084215.1). Classification (NCBI taxonomy): domain Eukaryota; kingdom Metazoa; phylum Chordata; class Chondrichthyes; order Hexanchiformes; family Hexanchidae; genus Heptranchias; species Heptranchias perlo. Next base: position 59,624,668 of record NC_090337.1, read on the forward strand.
ACTGTACCCATTCCACATCAGCACCCTGTAATGTACCCATTCCCCATCAACACCCTGTACTGTACCCATTCCCCATCAACACCCTGTACTGTACCCATTCTCCATCAACACCCCGTACTGTACCCATTCCCCATCAACACCCTGTACTGTCCCCATTCCCCATCAACACCCTGTACTGTACCCATTCCCCATCAACACCCTGTACTGTACCCATTCCCCATCAACACCCTGTACTGTACCCATTCTCCATCAACACCCCGTACTGTACCCATTCCCCATCAACACCCTGTACTGTCCCCATTCCCCATCAACACCCTGTACTGTACCCATTCCCCATCAACAACCTGTACTGTACCCATTCCCCATCAACACCCTGTACTGTACGCATTCCCCATCAGCATCCTGTACTGTACCCATTCCCCATCAACACCCTGTACTGTACACATTCCCCATCAGCACCCTGTACTGTACCCATTGCCCATCAGCACCCTGTACTGTACCCATTGCCCATCAGCACCCTGTACTGTACCCATTGCCCATTGGCACCCTGTACTGTACCCATTGCCCATCAACACCCTGTACTGCACCCATTCCCCATCAACACCCTGTACTGTACCCATTGCCCATCAGCACCCTGTACTGTACCCATTGCCCATCAGCACCCTGTACTGTACCCATTGCCCATTGGCACCCTGTACTGTACCCATTGCCCATCAACACCCTGTAATGTACCCATTCCCCATCAACACCCTGTACTGTACCCATTGCCCATCAGCACCCTGTACTGTACCCATTGCCCATCAGCACCCTGTACTGTACCCATTGCCCATCAGCACCCTGTACTGTACCCATTGCCCTTCAGCACCCTGTACTGTACCCATTGCCCATCAGCACCCTGTACTGTACCCATTCCCCATCAACACCCTGTACTGTACCCATTCCCCATCAACATCCTGTACGGTCCCCATTCCCCATCAACACCCTGTACTGTACCCATTCCCCATCAACACCCTGTACTGTACCCATTCCCCATCAACACCCTGTACTGTACCCATTCCCCATCAACACCCTGCACAGTACCCATTCCCCATCAACACCCTGTACTGTACCCATTCCCCATCAACACCCTGTACTGTAACCATTCCCCATCAACACCCTGTACTCTACCCATTCCCCATCAACACCCTGTACTGTACCCATTCCCCATCAACACCCTGTACTGTACCCATTCCCCATCAACACCCTGTACCTTACCCATTCCCCATCAACACCCTGTACTGTACCCATTCCCCATCAACACCCTGTCCTGTACCCATTCCCCATCAATACCCTGTACTGTACCCATTCCCCAACAGCCTGTACTGTACCCATTCCCCATCAACGCCCTGTACTGTACCCATTCCCCATCAACACACTGTACTGTACCCATTCCCCATCAACACACTGTACTGTACCCATTGTCCATCAACACCCTGTACTGTACCCATTCCCTATCAACACCCTCTACTGTACCCATTCCCCATCAACACCCTGTACTGTACCCATTCCCCATCAACACCCTGTACTGTACCCATTCCCCATCAACACCCTGCACAGTACCCATTCCCCATCAACACCCTGTACTGTACCCATTCCCCATCAACACCCTGTACAGTACCCATTCCCCATCAACACCCTGTACTGTACCCATTCCCCATCAACACCCTGTACTGTACCCATTCCCCATCAACACCCTGTACAGTACCCATTCCCCATCAACACCCTGTACTGTACCCATTCCCCATCAACACCCTGTACTGTACCCATTCCCCATCAACACCCTGTACTGTACCCATTCCCCATCAACACCCTGTACTGTACCCATTCCCCATCAACACCCTGTACTGTACCCATTCCCCAACACCCTGTACAGTACCCATTCCCCATCAACACCCTGTACTATACCCATTCCCCATCAACATCCCGTACTGCACCCATTCCCCATCAACACCCTGTACTGTACCCATTCCCCATCAAAACCCTGTACTGTACCCATTGTCCATCAACACCCTGTACTGTACCCATTCCCCATCAACACCCTGTACTGTACCCGTTCCCCATCAACACCCTGTACTGTACCCATTCCCCATCAGCACCCTGTACTGTACTCATTCCCCAACACCCTGCACTGTACCCATTCCTCATCAATACCCTGTACTGTACCCATTCCCCATCAACACCCTGTACTGTACCCATTCCACATCAGCACCCTGTAATGTACCCATTCCCCATCAACACCCTGTACTGTACCCATTCCCCATCAACACCCTGTACTGTACCCATTCCCCATCAACACCCTGTACTGTACCCATTCCCCATCAACACCCTGTACTGTACCCATTCCCCATCAACACCCTGTACTGTACGCATTCCCCATCAGCACCCTGTACTGTACCAATTCCCCATCAACACCCTGTACTGTACCCATTCCCCATCAGCACCCTGTACTGTACCCATTGCCCATCAACACCCTGTACTGTACCCATTGCCCATCAGCACCCTGTACTGTACCCATTGCCCATTAGCACTCTGTACTGTACCCATTGCCCATCAACACCCTGTACTGTACCCATTCCCCATCAACACCCTGTACTGTACCCATTGCCCATCAGCACCCTGTACTGTACCCATTGCCCATCAGCACCCTGTACTGTACCCATTGCCCATCAGCACCCTGTACTGTACCCATTGTCCATCAACACCCTGTACTGTACACATTCCCCATCAACACCCTGTACTGTACCCATTCCCCATCAACATCCTGTACTGTACCCATTCCCCATCAACACCCTGTACTGTACCCATTCCCCATCAACACCCTGTACTGTACCCATTCCCCATCAACACCCTGTACTGTACCCATTCCCCATCAACACCCTGTACAGTACCCATTCCCCATCAACACCCTGTACTGTACCCATTCCCCATCAACACCCTGTACTGTAACCATTCCCCATCAACACCCTGTACTGTACCCATTCCCCATCAACACCCTGTACTCTACCCATTCCCCATCAACACCCTGTACTGTACCCATTCCCCATCAACACCCTGCACTGTACCCATTCCCCATCAGCACCCTGTACTGTACCCATTCCCCAACACCCTGCACTGTACCCATTCCTCATCAATACACTGTACTGTACCCATTCCCCATCAACACCCTGTACTGTACCCATTCCACATCAGCACCCTGTAATGTACCCATTCCCCATCAACACCCTGTACTGTACCCATTCCCCATCAACACCCTGTACTGTACCCATTCTCCATCAACACCCCGTACTGTACCCATTCCCCATCAACACCCTGTACTGTCCCCATTCCCCATCAACACCCTGTACTGTACCCATTCCCCATCAACACCCTGTACTGTACCCATTCCCCATCAACACCCTGTACTGTACCCATTCTCCATCAACACCCCGTACTGTACCCATTCCCCATCAACACCCTGTACTGTCCCCATTCCCCATCAACACCCTGTACTGTACCCATTCCCCATCAACAACCTGTACTGTACCCATTCCCCATCAACACCCTGTACTGTACGCATTCCCCATCAGCATCCTGTACTGTACCCATTCCCCATCAACACCCTGTACTGTACACATTCCCCATCAGCACCCTGTACTGTACCCATTGCCCATCAGCACCCTGTACTGTACCCATTGCCCATCAGCACCCTGTACTGTACCCATTGCCCATTGGCACCCTGTACTGTACCCATTGCCCATCAACACCCTGTACTGCACCCATTCCCCATCAACACCCTGTACTGTACCCATTGCCCATCAGCACCCTGTACTGTACCCATTGCCCATCAGCACCCTGTACTGTACCCATTGCCCATTGGCACCCTGTACTGTACCCATTGCCCATCAACACCCTGTAATGTACCCATTCCCCATCAACACCCTGTACTGTACCCATTGCCCATCAGCACCCTGTACTGTACCCATTGCCCATCAGCACCCTGTACTGTACCCATTGCCCATCAGCACCCTGTACTGTACACATTGCCCTTCAGCACCCTGTACTGTACCCATTGCCCATCAGCACCCTGTACTGTACCCATTCCCCATCAACACCCTGTACTGTACCCATTCCCCATCAACATCCTGTACGGTCCCCATTCCCCATCAACACCCTGTACTGTACCCATTCCCCATCAACACCCTGTACTGTACCCATTCCCCATCAACACCCTGTACTGTACCCATTCCCCATCAACACCCTGTACAGTACCCATTCCCCATCAACACCCTGTACTGTACCCATTCCCCATCAACACCCTGTACTGTAACCATTCCCCATCAACACCCTGTACTCTACCCATTCCCCATCAACACCCTGTACTGTACCCATTCCCCATCAACACCCTGTACTGTACCCATTCCCCATCAACACCCTGTACCTTACCCATTCCCCATCAACACCCTGTACTGTACCCATTCCCCATCAACACCCTGTCCTGTACCCATTCCCCATCAATACCCTGTACTGTACCCATTCCCCAACAGCCTGTACTGTACCCATTTCCCATCAACACCCTGTACTGTACCCATTCCCCATCAACACCCTGTACTGTACCCATTCCCCATCAACACCCGGTACTGTACCCATTCCCCATCAACACCCTGTACTGTACCCATTCCCCATCAACACCCGGTACTGTACCCATTCCCCATCAACACCCTGTACTGTACCCATTCCCCATCAACACCCTGTACTGTACCCATTCCCCATCAACAGCCTGTACTGTACCCATTCCCCATCAACACCCGGTACTGTACCCATTCCCCATCAACACCCTGTACTGTACCCATTCCCCATCAACACCCGGTACTGTACCCATTCCCCATCAACACCCTGTACTGTACCCATTCCCCATCAACACCCTGTACTGTACCCATTCCCCATCAACACCCTGTACTGTACCGATTCCCCAACACCCTGTACTGTACCCATTCCCCATCAACACCCTGTACTGTACCCATTCCCCGTCAACACCCTGTACTGTACCCATTCCCCATCAATACCCTGTACTGTACCCATTCCCCATCAGCACCCTGTACTGTACCCATTCCCCAACACCCTGTACTGTACCCATTCCCCATCAACACCCTGTACTGTACCCATTCCCCAACACCCTGTACTGTACCCATTCCCCATCTACACCCTGTACTGTACCCATTCCCCAACACCCTGTACTGTACCCATTCCCCATTAACACCCTGTACTGTACCCATTCCCCAACACCCTGTACTGTACCCATTCCCCATCTATACCCTGTACTGTACCCATTCCCCATCAACACCCTGTACTGTACCCATTCCCCATCAACACCCTGTACTGTACCCATTCCCCATCAACACCCTGTACTGTACCCATTCTCCATCAACACCCTGCACTGTACCCATTCCACATCAGCACCCTGTAATGTACCCATTCCCCATCAGCACCCTGTACTGTACCCATTCCCCAACACCCTGTACTGTACCCATTCCCCATAAGCACCCTGTACTGTACCCATTGCCCAACTCCCTGTACTGTACCCGTTCCCCATCAACACACTGTACTGTACCCATTCCCCAACACCCTGTACTGTACCCGTTCCCCATCAACACACTGTACTGTACCCATTCCCCAACACGCTGTACCGTACCCATTCCCCATCAACACCCTGTACTGTACCCATTCCCCATCAACACCCTGTACTGTACCCGTTCCCCATCAACACCCTGTACTGTACCCATTCCCCATCAACACCCTGTACTGTACCCATTCCCCATCAACACCCTGTACTGTACCCATTCCCCATCAACACCCTGTACTGTACCCATTCCCCATTCGCACCCTGTACTGTACCCATTCACCAGCACCCTGTACTGTACCCATTCCCCATCAACACCCTGTACTGTACCCATTCCCCATCAGCACCATGTACTGTCCCCATTCCCCAGCAACACCCTGTACCGTACCCATTCCCCATCAACACCCTGTACTGTACCCATTCCCCATCAGCCTGTACTGTACCCATTCCACATCAACACCCTGTACTGTACCCATTCCCCATCAACACCCTGTACTGTACCCATTCCCCATCAACACCCGGTACTGTACCCATTCCCCATCAACACCCTGTACTGTACCCATTCCCCATCAACACCCTGTACTGTACCCATTCCCCATCAACACCCGGTACTGTACCCATTCCCCATCAACACCCTGTACTGTACCCATTCCCCATCAACACCCTGTCCTGTACCCATTCCCCATCAACACCCTGTACTGTACCCATTCCCCATCAACACCCGGTACTGTACCCATTCCCCATCAACACCCTGTACTGTACCCATTCCCCATCAACACCCGGTACTGTACCCATTCCCCATCAACACCCTGTACTGTACCCATTCCCCATCAACACCCTGTACTGTACCCATTCCCCATCAACACCCTGTACTGTACCCATTCCCCAACACCCTGTACTGTACCCATTCCCCATCAACACCCTGTACTGTACCCATTCCCCGTCAACACCCTGTACTGTACCCATTCCCCATCAATACCCTGTACTGTACCCATTCCCCATCAGCACCCTGTACTGTACCCATTCCCCAACACCCTGTACTGTACCCATTCCCCATCAACACCCTGTACTGTACCCATTCCCCAACACCCTGTACTGTACCCATTCCCCATCTACACCCTGTACTGTACCCATTCCCCAACACCCTGTACTGTACCCATTCGCCATTAACACCCTGTACTGTACCCATTCCCCAACACCCTGTACTGTACCCATTCCCCATCTATACCCTGTACTGTACCCATTCCCCATCAACACCCTGTACTGTACCCATTCCCCATCAACACCCTGTACTGTACCCATTCCCCATCAACACCCTGTACTGTACCCATTCTCCATCAACACCCTGCACTGTACCCATTCCACATCAGCACCCTGTAATGTACCCATTCCCCATCAGCACCCTGTACTGTACCCATTCCCCAACACCCTGTACTGTACCCATTCCCCATAAGCACCCTGTACTGTACCCATTGCCCAACTCCCTGTACTGTACCCGTTCCCCATCAACACACTGTACTGTACCCATTCCCCAACACCCTGTACTGTACCCGTTCCCCATCAACACACTGTACTGTACCCATTCCCCAACACGCTGTACCGTACCCATTCCCCATCAACACCCTGTACTGTACCCATTCCCCATCAACACCCTGTACTGTACCCGTTCCCCATCAACACCCTGTACTGTACCCATTCCCCATCAACACCCTGTACTGTACCCATTCCCCATCAACACCCTGTACTGTACCCATTCCCCATCAACACCCTGTACTGTACCCATTCCCCATTCGCACCCTGTACTGTACCCATTCACCAGCACCCTGTACTGTACTCATTCCCCATCAACACCCTGTACTGTACCCATTCCCCATCAGCACCATGTACTGTCCCCATTCCCCAGCAACACCCTGTACCGTACCCAGTCCCCATCAGCACCCTGTACTGTACCCATTCCCCATCAGCACCATGTACTGTACCCATTCCCCATCAACACCCTGTACTGTACCCATTCCCCATCAATACCCTGTACTGTACCCATTCCCCATCAACACCCTGTACTGTACCCATTGTCCATCAACACCCTGTACTGTACCCATTCCCCAACAACCTGTACTGTACCCATTCCCCATCAACACCCGGTACTGTACCCATTCCCCATCAACACCCTGTACTGTACCCATTCCCCATCAGCCTGTACTGTACCCATTCCACATCAACACCCTGTACTGTACCCATTCCCCATCAACACCCTGTACTGTACCCATTCCCCATCAATACCCTGTACTGTACCCATTCCCCATCAGCACCCTGTACTGTACCCATTCCCCAACACCCTGTACTGTACCCATTCCCCATCAACACCCTGTACTGTACCCATTCCCCATCAATACCCTGTACTGTACCCATTCCCCATCAGCACCCTGTACTGTACCCATTCCCCAACACCCTGTACTGTACCCATTCCCCATCAACACCCTGTACTGTACCCATTCCACATCAGCACCCTGTAATGTACCTATTCCCCATCAGCACCCTGTACTGTACCCATTCCCCAACACCCTGTACTGTACCCGTTCCCCATCAACACCCTGTACTGTACCCATTCCCCATCAACACCCTGTACTGTACCCGTTCCCCATCAACACCCTGTACTGTACCCATTGTCCATCAACACCCTGTACTGTACCCATTCCCCATCAACACCCTGTACTGTACCCATTCCCCATCAGCACACTGTACTGTACCCATTCCCCAACACCCTGCACTGTACCCATTCCTCATCAATACCCTGTACTGTCCCCATTCCCCATCAACACCCTGTACTGTACCCATTCCCCATCAACACCCTGTACTGTACGCATTCCCCATCAGCACCCTGTACTGTACCCATTCCCCATCAACACCCTGTACTGTACACATTCCCCATCAGCACCCTGTACTGTACCCATTCCCCATCAACACCCTGTACTGTACCCATTGCCCATCAGCACCCTGTACTGTACCCATTGCCCATCAGCACCCTGTACTGTACACATTGCCCATTAGCACCCTGTACTGTACCCATTGCCCATCTACACCCTGTACTGTACCCATTCCCCATCAACACCCTGTACTGTACCCATTGCCCATCAGCACCCTGTACTGTACCCATTGCCCATCAGCAACCTGTACTGTACCCATTGCCCTTCAGCACCCTGTACTGTACCCATTGTCCATCAGCACCCTGTACTGTACCCATTCCCCATCAACACCCTGTACTGTACCCATTCCCCATCAACACCCTGTACTGTACCCATTCCCCATCAACACCCTGTACTGTACCCATTCCCCATCAACACCCTGTACAGTACCCATTCCCCATCAACACCCTGTACTGTACCCATTCCCCATCAACACCCTGTACAGTACCCATTCCCCATCAACACCCTGTACTGTACCCATTCCCCATCAACACCCTGTACTGTCCCCATTCCCCATCAACACCCTGTACTGTACCCATTCCCCATCAACACCCTGTACTCTATCCATTCCCCATCAACACCCTGTACTGTACCCATTCCCCATCAACACCCTGTACTGTACCCATTCCCCATCAACACCCTGTACTGTACCCATTCCCCATCAACACCCTGTACCTTACCCATTCCCCATCAACCCCCTGTACTGTACCCATTCCCCATCAACACCCTGTACTGTACCCATTCCCCATCAATACCCTGTACTGTACCCATTCCCCAACAGCCTGTACTGTACCCATTCCCCATCAACACCCTGTACTGTACCCATTCCCCATCAACACCCTGTACTGTACCCATTCCCCATCAATACCCTGTACTGTACCCATTCCCCATCATCACCCTGTACTGTACCCATTCCCCAACACCCTGTACTGTACCCATTCCCCATCAACACCCTGTACTGTACCCATTCCCCAACACCCTGTACTGTACCCATTCCCCATCAACACCCTGTACTGTACCCATTCCCCAACACCCTGTACTGTACCCATTCCCCATCAACACCCTGTACTGTACCCATTCCCCAACAACACCCTGTACTGCACCCATTCCCCATCAACACCCTGTACTGTACCCATTCCCCATCAGCACCCTGTACTGTACCCATTCCCCAACACCCTGTACTGTACCCATTCCCCATCAACACCATGTACTGTACCCATTCCCCATCAACACCCTGTACTGTACCCATTCTCCATCAACACCCTGTACTGTACCCATTCCACATCAGCACCCTGTAAAGTACCCATTCCCCATCAGCACCGTGTACTGTCCCCATTCCCCAACACCCTGTACTGTACCCATTCCCCATCAGCACCCTGTACTGTACCCATTCCCCAACACCCTGTACTGTACCCGTTCCCCATCAACACACTGTACTGTACCCATTCCCCAACACCCTGTACTGTACCCATTCCCCATCAACACACTGTACTGTACCCATTCCCCAACACCCTGTACTGTACCCATTCCCCATCAACACCCTGTACTGTACCCATTCCACATCAGCACCCTGTAATGTACCCATTCCCCATCAGCACCCTGTACTGTACCCATTCCCCAACAACACCCTGTACTGTACCCGTTCCCCTTCAACACACTGTACTGTACCCATTCCCCAACACCCTGTACCGTACCCATTCCCCATCAATACCCTGTACTGTACCCATTCCCCATCAACACCCTGTACTGTACCCATTCCCCAACACCCTGTACTGTACCCATTCACCATCAACACCCTGTACTGTACCCATTCCCCATCAACACCCTGTACTGTCCCCATTCCCCATCAGCACCCTGTACTGTACCCATTCCCCAACACCCTGTACTGTACTCATTCCCCATCAACACCCTGTACTGTACCCATTCCACATCAGCACCCTGTAATGTACCTATTCCCCATCAGCACCCTGTACTGTACCCATTCCCCAACACCCTGCACTGTACCCGTTCCCCATCAACACCCTGTACTGTACCCATTCCCCATCAACACCCTGTACTGTACCCGTTCCCCATCAACACCCTGTACTGTACACATTGTCCATCAACACCCTGTACTGTACCCATTCCCCATCAACACCCTGTACTGTACCCGTTCCCCATCAACACCCTGTACTGTACCCATTCCCCATCAGCACACTGTACTGTACCCATTCCCCAACACCCTGCACTGTACCCATTCCTCATCAATACCCTGTACTGTCCCCATTCCCCATCAACACCCTGTACTGTACCCATTCCCCATCAACACCCTGTACTGTACGCATTCCCCATCAGCACCCTGTACTGTACCCATTCCCCATCAACACCCTGTACTGTACACATTCCCCATCAGCACCCTGTACTGTACCCATTCCCCATCAACACCCTGTGCTGTACCCATTGCCCATCAGCACCCTGTACTGTACCCATTGCCCATCAGCACCCTGTACTGTACCCATTGCCCATTAGCACCCTGTACTGTACCCATTGCCCATCAACACCCTGTACTGTACCCATTCCCCATCAACACCCTGTACTGTACCCATTGCCCATCAGCACCCTGTACTGTACCCATTGCCCATCAGCAACCTGTACTGTACCCATTGCCCATCAGCACCCTGTACTGTACCCATTGTCCATCACCACCCTGTACTGTACCCATTCCCCATCAACACCCTGTACTGCACCCATTCCCCATCAACACCCTGTACTGTACCCATTCCCCATCAACACCCTGTACTGTACCCATTCCCCATCAACACCCTGTACAGTACCCATTCCCCATCAACACCCTGTACTGTACCCATTCCCCATCAACACCCTGTACAGTACCCATTCCCCATCAACACCCTGTACTGTACCCATTCCCCATCAACACCCTGTACTGTACCCATTCCCCATCAACACCCTGTACTGTACCCATTCCCCATCAACACCCTGTACTGTACCCATTCCCCATCAACACCCTGTACTGTACCGATTCCCCATCAACACCCTGTACTTTACCCATTCCCCATCAACCCCCTGTACTGTACCCATTCCCCATCAACACCCTGTACTGTACCCATTCCCCATCAATACCCTGTACTGTACCCATTCCCCAACAGCCTGTACTGTACCCATTCCCCATCAACACCCTGTACTGTACCCATTCCCCATCAACACCCTGTACTGTACCCATTCCCCATCAATACCCTGTACTGTACCCATTCCCCATCATCACCCTGTACTGTACCCATTCCCCAACACCCTGTACTGTACCCATTCCCCATCAACACCCTGTACTGTACCCATTCCCCAACACCCTGTACTGTACCCATTCCCCATCAACACCCTGTACTGTACCCATTCCCCAACACCCTGTACTGTACCCATTCCCCATCAACACCCTGCACTGTACCCATTCCCCATCAACACCCTGTAAAGTACCCATTCCCCATCAGCACCGTGTACTGTCCCCATTCCCCAACACCCTGTACTGTACCCATTCCCCATCAGCACCCTGTACAGTACCCATTCCCCAACACCCTGTACTGTACCCGTTCCCCATCAACACACTGTACTGTACCCATTCCCCAACACCCTGTACTGTACCCATTCCACATCAGCACCCTGTAATGTACCCATTCCCCATCAGCACCCTGTACTGTACCCATTCCCCAACAACACCCTGTACTGTACCCGTTCCCCTTCAACACACTGTACTGTACCCATTCCCCAACACCCTGTACCGTACCCATTCCCCATCAATACCCTGTACTGTACCCATTCCCCATCAACACCCTGTACTGTACCCATTCCCCAACACCCTGTACTGTACCCATTCACCATCAACACCCTGTACTGTACCCATTCCCCATCAACACCCTGTACTGTCCCCATTCCCCATCAGCACCCTGTACTGTACCCATTCCCCAACACCCTGTACTGTACTCATTCCCCATCAACACCCTGTACTGTACCCATTCCACATCAGCACCCTGTAATGTACCTATTCCCCATCAGCACCCTGTACTGTACCCATTCCCCAACACCCTGTACTGTACCCGTTCCCCATCAACACCCTGTACTGTACCCATTCCCCATCAACACCCTGTACTGTACCCGTTCCCCATCAACACCCTGTACTGTACACATTGTCCATCAACACCCTGTACTGTACCCATTCCCCATCAACACCCTGTACTGTACCCGTTCCCCATCAACACCCTGTACTGTACCCATTCCCCATCAGCACACTGTACTGTACCCATTCCCCAACACCCTGCACTGTACCCATTCCTCATCAATACCCTGTACTGTCCCCATTCCCCATCAACACCCTGTACTGTACCCATTCCCCATCAACACCCTGTACTGTACGCATTCCCCATCAGCACCCTGTACTGTACCCATTCCCCATCAACACCCTGTACTGTACACATTCCCCATCAGCACCCTGTACTGTACCCATTCCCCATCAACACCCTGTGCTGTACCCATTGCCCATCAGCACCCTGTACTGTACCCATTGCCCATCAGCACCCTGTACTGTACCCATTGCCCATTAGCACCCTGTACTGTACCCATTGCCCATCAACACCCTGTACTGTACCCATTCCCCATCAACACCCTGTACTGTACCCATTGCCCATCAGCACCCTGTACTGTACCCATTGCCCATCAGCAACCTGTACTGTACCCATTGCCCATCAGCACCCTGTACTGTACCCATTGTCCATCACCACCCTGTACTGTACCCATTCCCCATCAACACCCTGTACTGCACCCATTCCCCATCAACACCCTGTACTGTACCCATTCCCCATCAACACCCTGTACTGTACCCATTCCCCATCAACACCCTGTACAGTACCCATTCCCCATCAACACCCTGTACTGTACCCATTCCCCATCAACACCCTGTACAGTACCCATTCCCCATCAACACCCTGTACTGTACCCATTCCCCATCAACACCCTGTACTGTACCCATTCCCCATCAACACCCTGTACTGTACCCATTCCCCATCAACACCCTGTACTGTACCCATTCCCCATCAACACCCTGTACTGTACCGATTCCCCATCAACACCCTGTACTTTACCCATTCCCCATCAACCCCCTGTACTGTACCCATTCCCCATCAACACCCTGTACTGTACCCATTCCCCATCAATACCCTGTACTGTACCCATTCCCCAACAGCCTGTACTGTACCCATTCCCCATCAACACCCTGTACTGTACCCATTCCCCATCAACACCCTGTACTGTACCCATTCCCCATCAATACCCTGTACTGTACCCATTCCCCATCATCACCCTGTACTGTACCCATTCCCCAACACCCTGTACTGTACCCATTCCCCATCAACACCCTGTACTGTACCCATTCCCCAACACCCTGTACTGTACCCATTCCCCATCAACACCCTGTACTGTACCCATTCCCCAACACCCTGTACTGTACCCATTCCCCATCAACACCCTGCACTGTACCCATTCCCCATCAACACCCTGTAAAGTACCCATTCCCCATCAGCACCGTGTACTGTCCCCATTCCCCAACACCCTGTACTGTACCCATTCCCCATCAGCACCCTGTACAGTACCCATTCCCCAACACCCTGTACTGTACCCGTTCCCCATCAACACACTGTACTGTACCCATTCCCCAACACCCTGTACTGTACCCATTCCCCATCAACACACTGTACTGTACCCATTCCCCAACACCCTGTACTGTACCCATTCCCCAACAACACCCTGTACTGTACCCATTCCACATCAGCACCCTGTAATGTACCCATTCCCCATCAGCACCCTGTACTGTACCCATTCCCCAACAATACCCTGTACTGTACCCGTTCCCCTTCAACACACTGTACTGTACCCATTCCCCAACACCCTGTACCGTACCCATTCCCCACCAACACCCTGTACTGTACCCATTCCCCATCAACACCCTGTACTGTCCCCATTCCCCATCAACACCCTGTACTGTACCCATTCCCCATCAACACCCTGTACTGTACCCATTCCCCATCAACACCCTGTACTGTACCCATTCTCCATCAACACCCCGTACTGTACCCATTCCCCATCAACACCCTGTACTGTCCCCATTCCCCATCAACACCCTGTAATGTACCCATTCCCCATCAACACCCTGTACTGTACCCATTCCCCATCAATACCCTGTACTGTACCCATTGCCCATCAGCACCCTGTACTGTACCCATTGCCCATTAGCACTCTGTACTGTACCCATTCCCCATCAACACCCGGTACTGTACCCATTCCCCATCAATACCCTGTACTGTACCCATTCCCCATCAACACCCTGTACTGTCCCCATTCCCCATCAACACCCTGTACTGTACCCATTCCACATCAGCACCCTGTAATGTACCCATTCCCCATCAACACCCTGTACTGTACCCATTCCACATCAACACCCTGTACTGTCCCCATTCCCCATCAACACCCTGTACTGTACCCATTCCACATCAGCACCCTGTAATGTACCCATTCCCCATCAACACCCTGTACTGTACCCATTCCCCATCAATACCCTGTACTGTACCCATTCCCCATCAACACCCTGTACTGTACCCATTCCCCATCAATACCCTGTACTGTACCCATTCCCCATCAGCACCCTGTACTGTACCCATTCCCCAACACCCTGTACTGTACCCATTCCCCATCAACACCCTGTACTGTACCCATTCCACATCAGCACCCTGTAATGTACCTATTCCCCATCAGCACCCTGTACTGTACCCATTCCCCAACACCCTGTACTGTACCCGTTCCCCATCAACACCCTGTACTGTACCCATTCCCCATCAACACCCTGTACTGTACCCGTTCCCCATCAACACCCTGTACTGTACACATTGTCCATCAACACCCTGTACTGTACCCATTCCCCATCAACACCCTGTACTGTACCCATTCCCCATCAGCACACTGTACTGTACCCATTCCCCAACACCCTGCACTGTACCCATTCCTCATCAATACCCTGTACTGTCCCCATTCCCCATCAACACCCTGTACTGTACCCATTCCCCATCAACACCCTGTACTGTACGCATTCCCCATCAGCACCCTGTACTGTACCCATTCCCCATCAACACCCTGTACTGTACACATTCCCCATCAGCACCCTGTACTGTACCCATTCCCCATCAACACCCTGTACTGTACCCATTGCCCATCAGCACCCTGTACTGTACCCATTGCCCATCAGCACCCTGTACTGTACCCATTGCCCATTAGCACCCTGTACTGTACCCATTGCCCATCAACACCCTGTACTGTACCCATTCCCCATCAACACCCTGTACTGTACCCATTGCCCATCAGCACCCTGTACTGTACCCATTGCCCATCAGCAACCTGTACTGTACCCATTGCCCTTCAGCACCCTGTACTGTACCCATTGTCCATCAGCACCCTGTACTGTACCCATTCCCCATCAACACCCTGTACTGTACCCATTCCCCATCAACACCCTGTACTGTACCCATTCCCCATCAACACCCTGTACTGTACCCATTCCCCATCAACACCCTGTACAGTACCCATTCCCCATCAACACCCTGTACTGTACCCATTCCCCATCAACACCCTGTACAGTACCCATTCCCCATCAACACCCTGTACTGTACCCATTCCCCATCAACACCCTGTACTGTCCCCATTCCCCATCAACACCCTGTACTGTACCCATTCCCCATCAACACCCTGTACTCTATCCATTCCCCATCAACACCCTGTACTGTACCCATTCCCCATCAACACCCTGTACTGTACCCATTCCCCATCAACACCCTGTACTGTACCCATTCCCCATCAACACCCTGTACCTTACCCATTCCCCATCAACCCCCTGTACTGTACCCATTCCCCATCAACACCCTGTACTGTACCCATTCCCCATCAATACCCTGTACTGTACCCATTCCCCAACAGCCTGTACTGTACCCATTCCCCATCAACACCCTGTACTGTACCCATTCCCCATCAACACCCTGTACTGTACCCATTCCCCATCAATACCCTGTACTGTACCCATTCCCCATCATCACCCTGTACTGTACCCATTCCCCAACACCCTGTACTGTACCCATTCCCCATCAACACCCTGTACTGTACCCATTGCCCATCAGCACCCTGTACTGTACCCATTGCCCATCAGCACCCTGTACTGTACCCATTGCCCATTAGCACCCTGTACTGTACCCATTGCCCATCAACACCCTGTACTGTACCCATTCCCCATCAGCACCGTGTACTGTCCCCATTCCCCAACACCCTGTACTGTACCCATTCCCCATCAGCACCCTGTACTGTACCCATTCCCCAACACCCTGTACTGTACCCGTTCCCCATCAACACACTGTACTGTACCCATTCCCCAACACCCTGTACTGTACCCATTCCCCATCAACACACTGTACTGTACCCATTCCCCAACACCCTGTACTGTACCCATTCCCCATCAACACCCTGTACTGTACCCATTCCACATCAGCACCCTGTAATGTACCCATTCCCCATCAGCACCCTGTACTGTACCCATTCCCCAACAACACCCTGTACTGTACCCGTTCCCCTTCAACACACTGTACTGTACCCATTCCCCAACACCCTGTACCGTACCCATTCCCCATCAATACCCTGTACTGTACCCATTCCCCATCAACACCCTGTACTGTACCCATTCCCCAACACCCTGTACTGTACCCATTCACCATCAACACCCTGTACTGTACCCATTCCCCATCAACACCCTGTACTGTCCCCATTCCCCATCAGCACCCTGTACTGTACCCATTCCCCAACACCCTGTACTGTACTCATTCCCCATCAACACCCTGTACTGTACCCATTCCACATCAGCACCCTGTAATGTAACTATTCCCCATCAGCACCCTGTACTGTACCCATTCCCCAACACCCTGTACTGTACCCGTTCCCCATCAACACCCTGTACTGTACCCATTCCCCATCAACACCCTGTACTGTACCCGTTCCCCATCAACACCCTGTACTGTACACATTGTCCATCAACACCCTGTACTGTACCCATTCCCCATCAACACCCTGTACTGTACCCGTTCCCCATCAACACCCTGTACTGTACCCATTCCCCATCAGCACACTGTACTGTACCCATTCCCCAACACCCTGCACTGTACCCATTTCTCATCAATACCCTGTACTGTCCCCATTCCCCATCAACACCCTGTACTGTACCCATTCCCCATCAACACCCTGTACTGTACGCATTCCCCATCAGCACCCTGTACTGTACCCATTCCCCATCAACACCCTGTACTGTACACATTCCCCATCAGCACCCTGTACTGTACCCATTCCCCATCAACACCCTGTGCTGTACCCATTGCCCATCAGCACCCTGTACTGTACCCATTGCCCATTAGCACCCTGTACTGTACCCATTGCCCATCAACACCCTGTACTGTACCCATTCCCCATCAACACCCTGTACTGTACCCATTGCCCATCAGCACCCTGTACTGTACCCATTGCCCATCAGCAACCTGTACTGTACCCATTGCCCATCAGCACCCTGTACTGTACCCATTGTCCATCACCACCCTGTACTGTACCCATTCCCCATCAACACCCTGTACTGCACCCATTCCCCATCAACACCCTGTACTGTACCCATTCCCCATCAACACCCTGTACTGTACCCATTCCCCATCAACACCCTGTACAGTACCCATTCCCCATCAACACCCTGTACTGTACCCATTCCCCATCAACACCCTGTACAGTACCCATTCCCCATCAACACCCTGTACTGTACCCATTCCCCATCAACACCCTGTACTGTACCCATTCCCCATCAACACCCTGTACTGTACCCATTCCCCATCAACACCCTGTACTGTACCCATTCCCCATCAACACCCTGTACTGTACCGATTCCCCATCAACACCCTGTACTTTACCCATTCCCCATCAACCCCCTGTACTGTACCCATTCCCCATCAACACCCTGTACTGTACCCATTCCCCATCAATACCCTGTACTGTACCCATTCCCCAACAGCCTGTACTGTACCCATTCCCCATCAACACCCTGTACTGTACCCATTCCCCATCAACACCCTGTACTGTACCCATTCCCCATCAATACCCTGTACTGTACCCATTCCCCATCATCACCCTGTACTGTACCCATTCCCCAACACCCTGTACTGTACCCATTCCCCATCAACACCCTGTACTGTACCCATTCCCCAACACCCTGTACTGTACCCATTCCCCATCAACACCCTGTACTGTACCCATTCCCCAACACCCTGTACTGTACCCATTCCCCATCAACACCCTGCACTGTACCCATTCCCCATCAACACCCTGTAAAGTACCCATTCCCCATCAGCACCGTGTACTGTCCCCATTCCCCAACACCCTGTACTGTACCCATTCCCCATCAGCACCCTGTACAGTACCCATTCCCCAACACCCTGTACTGTACCCGTTCCCCATCAACACACTGTACTGTACCCATTCCCCAACACCCTGTACTGTACCCATTCCCCATCAACACACTGTACTGTACCCATTCCCCAACACCCTGTACTGTACCCATTCCCCAACAACACCCTGTACTGTACCCATTCCACATCAGCACCCTGTAATGTACCCATTCCCCATCAGCACCCTGTACTGTACCCATTCCCCAACAATACCCTGTACTGTACCCGTTCCCCTTCAACACACTGTACTGTACCCATTCCCCAACACCCTGTACCGTACCCATTCCCCACCAACACCCTGTACTGTACCCATTCCCCATCAACACCCTGTACTGTCCCCATTCCCCATCAACACCCTGTACTGTACCCATTCCCCATCAACACCCTGTACTGTACCCATTCCCCATCAACACCCTGTACTGTACCCATTCTCCATCAACACCCCGTACTGTACCCATTCCCCATCAACACCCTGTACTGTCCCCATTCCCCATCAACACCCTGTAATGTACCCATTCCCCATCAACACCCTGTACTGTACCCATTCCCCATCAATACCCTGTACTGTACCCATTGCCCATCAGCACCCTGTACTGTACCCATTGCCCATTAGCACTCTGTACTGTACCCATTCCCCATCAACACCCTGTACTGTACCCATTCCCCATCAATACCCTGTACTGTACCCATTCCCCATCAACACCCTGTACTGTCCCCATTCCCCATCAACACCCTGTACTGTACCCATTCCACATCAGCACCCTGTAATGTACCCATTCCCCATCAACACCCTGTACTGTACCCATTCCACATCAACACCCTGTACTGTCCCCATTCCCCATCAACACCCTGTACTGTACCCATTCCACATCAGCACCCTGTAATGTACCCATTCCCCATCAACACCCTGTACTGTACCCATTCCCCATCAATACCCTGTACTGTACCCATTCCCCATCAACACCCTGTACTGTACCCATTCCCCATCAATACCCTGTACTGTACCCATTCCCCATCAGCACCCTGTACTGTACCCATTCCCCAACACCCTGTACTGTACCCATTCCCCATCAACACCCTGTACTGTACCCATTCCACATCAGCACCCTGTAATGTACCTATTCCCCATCAGCACCCTGTACTGTACCCATTCCCCAACACCCTGTACTGTACCCGTTCCCCATCAACACCCTGTACTGTACCCATTCCCCATCAACACCCTGTACTGTACCCGTTCCCCATCAACACCCTGTACTGTACACATTGTCCATCAACACCCTGTACTGTACCCATTCCCCATCAACACCCTGTACTGTACCCATTCCCCATCAGCACACTGTACTGTACCCATTCCCCAACACCCTGCACTGTACCCATTCCTCATCAATACCCTGTACTGTCCCCATTCCCCATCAACACCCTGTACTGTACCCATTCCCCATCAACACCCTGTACTGTACACATTGTCCATCAACACCCTGTACTGTACCCATTCCCCATCAGCACACTGTACTGTACCCATTCCCCAACACCCTGTACTGTACCCATTCCCCATCAATACCCTGTACTGTACCCATTCCCCAACAGCCTGTACTGTACCCATTCCCCATCAACACCCTGTACTGTACCCATTCCCCATCAACACCCTGTACTGTACCCATTCCCCATCAATACCCTGTACTGTACCCATTCCCCATCATCACCCTGTACTGTACCCATTCCCCAACACCCTGTACTGTACCCATTCCCCATCAACACCCTGTACTGTACCCATTGCCCATCAGCACCCTGTACTGTACCCATTGCCCATCAGCACCCTGTACTGTACCCATTGCCCATTAGCACCCTGTACTGTACCCATTGCCCATCAACACCCTGTACTGTACCCATTCCCCATCAACACCCTGTACTGTACCCATTGCCCATCAGCACCCTGTACTGTACCCATTGCCCATCAGCAACCTGTACTGTACCCATTGCCCTTCAGCACCCTGTACTGTACCCATTGTCCATCAGCACCCTGTACTGTACCCATTCCCCATCAACACCCTGTACTGTACCCATTCCCCATCAACACCCTGTACTGTACCCATTCCCCATCAACACCCTGTACTGTACCCATTCCCCATCAACACCCTGTACAGTACCCATTCCCCATCAACACCCTGTACTGTACCCATTCCCCATCAACACCCTGTACAGTACCCATTCCCCATCAACACCCTGTACTGTACCCATTCCCCATCAACACCCTGTACTGTCCCCATTCCCCATCAACACCCTGTACTGTACCCATTCCCCATCAACACCCTGTACTCTATCCATTCCCCATCAACACCCTGTACTGTACCCATTCCCCATCAACACCCTGTACTGTACCCATTCCCCATCAACACCCTGTACTGTACCCATTCCCCATCAACACCCTGTACCTTACCCATTCCCCATCAACCCCCTGTACTGTACCCATTCCCCATCAACACCCTGTACTGTACCCATTCCCCATCAATACCCTGTACTGTACCCATTCCCCAACAGCCTGTACTGTACCCATTCCCCATCAACACCCTGTACTGTACCCATTCCCCATCAACACCCTGTACTGTACCCATTCCCCATCAATACCCTGTACTGTACCCATTCCCCATCATCACCCTGTACTGTACCCATTCCCCAACACCCTGTACTGTACCCATTCCCCATCAACACCCTGTACTGTACCCATTCCCCAACACCCTGTACTGTACCCATTCCCCATCAACACCCTGTACTGTACCCATTCCCCAACACCCTGTACTGTACCCATTCCCCATCAACACCCTGTACTGTACCCATTCCCCAACAACACCCTGTACTGCACCCATTCCCCATCAACACCCTGTACTGTACCCATTCCCCATCAGCACCCTGTACTGTACCCATTCCCCAACACCCTGTACTGTACCCATTCCCCATCAACACCCTGTACTGTACCCATTCCCCATCAACACCCTGTACTGTACCCATTCTCCATCAACACCCTGTACTGTACCCATTCCACATCAGCACCCTGTAAAGTACCCATTCCCCATCAACACCCTGTACTGTACCCATTCCCCATCAACACCCTGTACAGTACCCATTCCCCATCAACACCCTGTACTGTACCCATTCCCCATCAACACCCTGTACAGTACCCATTCCCCATCAACACCCTGTACTGTACCCATTCCCCATCAACACCCTGTACTGTCCCCATTCCCCATCAACACCCTGTACTGTACCCATTCCCCATCAACACCCTGTACTGTACCCATTCCCCATCAACACCCTGTACTGTACCCATTCCCCATCAACACCCTGTACTGTACCCATTCCCCATCAACACCCTGTACTGTACCCATTCCCCATCAACACCCTGTACCTTACCCATTCCCCATCAACCCCCTGTACTGTACCCATTCCCCATCAACACCCTGTACTGTACCCATTCCCCATAAATACCCTGTACTGTACCCATTCCCCAACAGCCTGTACTGTACCCGTTCCCCATCAACACCCTGTACTGTACCCATTCCCCATCAACACCCTGTACTGTACCCATTCCCCATCAATACCCTGTACTGTACCCATTCCCCATCATCACCCTGTACTGTACCCATTCCCCAACACCCTGTACTGTACCCATTCCCCATCAACACCCTGTACTGTACCCATTCCCCAACACCCTGTACTGTACCCATTCCCCATCAACACCCTGTACTGTACCCATTCCCCAACACCCTGTACTGTACCCATTCCCCATCAACACCCTGTACTGTACCCATTCCCCAACAACACCCTGTACTGCACCCATTCCCCATCAACACCCTGTACTGTACCCATTCCCCATCAGCACCCTGTACTGTACCCATTCCCCAACACCCTGTACTGTACCCATTCCCCATCAACACCCTGTACTGTACCCATTCCCCATCAACACCCTGTACTGTACCCATTCTCCATCAACACCCTGTACTGTACCCATTCCACATCAGCACCCTGTAAAGGACCCATTCCCCATCAGCACCGTGCACTGTCCCCATTCCCCAACACCCTGTACTGTACCCATTCCCCATCAGCACCCTGTACTGTACCCATTCCCCAACACCCTGTACTGTACCCGTTCCCCATCAACACACTGTACTGTACCCATTCCCCAACACCCTGTACTGTACCCATTCCCCATCAACACACTGTACTGTACCCATTCCCCAACACCCTGTCCCGTCCCCATTCCCCATCAACACCCTGTACTGTACCCATTCCACATCAGCACCCTGTAATGTACCCATTCCCCATCAGCACCCTGTACTGTACCCATTCCCCAACAACACCCTGTACTGTACCCATTCCCCATCAATACCCTGTACTGTACCCGTTCCCCTTCAACATACGGTACTGTACCCATTCCCCAACACCCTGTACCGTACCCATTCCCCATCAATACCCTGTACTGTACCCATTCCCCATCAGCACCCTGTACTGTACCCATTCCCCAACACCCTGGACTGTACCCATTCCCCATCAACACCCTGTACTGTACCCATTCCCCATCAATACCCTGTACTGTACCCATTCCCCATCAGCACCCTGTACTGTACCCATTCCCCAACACCCTGTACTGTACCCATTCCCCATCAACACCCTGTACTGTACCCATTCCACATCAGCACCCTGTAATGTACCTATTCCCCATCAGCACCCTGCACTGTACCCATTCCCCAACACCCTGTACTGTACCCGTTCCCCATCAACACCCTGTACTGTACCCATTCCCCATCAACACCCTGTACTGTACCCGTTCCCCATCAACACCCTGTACTGTACACATTGTCCATCAACACCCTGTACTGTACCCATTCCCCATCAACACCCTGTACTGTACCCGTTCCCCATCAACACCCTGTACTGTACCCATTCCCCATCAGCACACTGTACTGTACCCATTCCCCAACACCCTGCACTGTACCCATTCCTCATCAATACCCTGTACTGTCCCCATTCCCCATCAACACCCTGTACTGTACCCATTCCCCATCAACACCCTGTACTGTACGCATTCCCCATCAGCACCCTGTACTGTACCCATTCCCCATCAACACCCTGTACTGTACACATTCCCCATCAGCACCCTGTACTGTACCCATTCCCCATCAACACCCTGTACTGTACCCATTGCCCATCAGCACCCTGTACTGTACCCATTGCCCATCAGCACCCTGTACTGTACCCATTGCCCATCAACACCCTGTACTGTACCCATTCCACATCAGCACCCTGTAAAGGACCCATTCCCCATCAGCACCGTGTACTGTCCCCATTCCCCAACACCCTGTACTGTACCCATTCCCCATCAGCACCCTGTACTGTACCCATTCCCCATCAACACACTGTACTGTACCCATTCCCCAACACCCTGTACTGTACCCATTCCCCATCAACACACTGTACTGTACCCATTCCCCAACACCCTGTCCCGTCCCCATTCCCCATCAACACCCTGTTCTGTCCCCATTCCACATCAGCACCCTGTAATGTACCCATTCCCCATCAGCACCCTGTACTGTACCAATTCCCCAACAACACCCTGTACTGTACCCGTTCCCCTTCAACATACGGTACTGTACCCATTCCCCAACACCCTGTACCGTACCCATTCCCCATCAATACCCTGTACTGTACCCATTCCCCATCAGCACCCTGTACTGTACCCATTCCCCAACACCCTGGACTGTACCCATTCCCCATCAACACCCTGTACTGTACCCATTCCCCATCAAAACCCTGTACTGTACCCATTCCCCATCAGCACCCTGTACTGTACCCATTCCCCAACACCCTGTACTGTACCCATTCCCCATCAACACCCTGTACTGTACCCATTCCACATCAGCACCCTGTAATGTACCTATTCCCCATCAGCACCCTGCACTGTACCCATTCCCCAACACCCTGTACTGTACCCGTTACCCATCAACACCCTGTACTGTACCCATTCCCCATCAACACCCTGTACTGTACCCGTTCCCCATCAACACCCTGTACTGTACACATTGTCCATCAACACCCTGTACTGTACCCATTCCCCATCAACACCCTGTACTGTACCCGTTCCCCATCAACACCCTGTACTGTACCCATTCCCCATCAGCACACTGTACTGTACCCATTCCCCAACACCCTGCACTGTACCCATTCCTCATCAATACCCTGTACTGTCCCCATTCCCCATCAACACCCTGTACTGTACCCATTCCCCATCAACACCCTGTACTGTACGCATTCCCCATCAGCACCCTGTACTGTACCCATTCCCCATCAACACCCTGTACTGTACACATTCCCCATCAGCACCCTGTACTGTACCCATTCCCCATCAACACCCTGAACTGTACCCATTGCCCATCAGCACCCTGTACTGTACCCATTGCCCATCAGCACCCTGTACTGTACCCATTGCCCATTAGCAACCTGTACTGTACCCATTGCCCATCAACACCCTGTACTGTACCCATTCCCCATCAACACCCTGTACTGTACCCATTCCCCATCAACACCCTGTACTGTACCCATTCCCCATCAACACCCTGTACAGTACCCATTCCCCATCAACACCCTGTACTGTACCCATTCCCCATCAACACCCTGTACAGTACCCATTCCCCATCAACACCCTGTACTGTACCCATTCCCCATCAACACCCTGTACTGTACCCATTCCCCATCAACACCCTGTACTGTACCCATTCCCCATCAACACCCTGTACTGTACCCATTCCCCATCAACACCCTGTACTGTACCCATTCCCCATCAACACCCTGTACCTTACCCATTCCCCATCAACCCCCTGTACTGTACCCATTCCCCAACACCCTGTACTGTACCCATTCCCCATCAACACCCTGTACTGTACCCATTCCCCAACACCCTGTACTGTACCCATTCCCCATCAACACCCTGTACTGTACCCATTCCCCAACACCCTGTACTGTACCCATTCCCCATCAACACCCTGTACTGTACCCATTCCCCATCAACACCCTGTACTGTACCCATTCCCCATCAACACCCTGTACTGTACCCATTCCCCATCAGCACCCTGTACTGTACCCATTCCACAACACCCTGTACTGTACCCATTCCCCATCAACACCCTGTACTGTACCCATTCCCCAACAACACCCTGTACTGTACCCATTCTCCATCAACACCCTGTACTGTACCCATTCCACATCAGCACCCTGTAAAGTACCCATTCCCCATCAGCACCGTGTACTGTCCCCATTCCCCAACACCCTGTACTGTACCCATTGCCCATCAGCACCCTGTACTGTACCCATTGCCCATTGGCACCCTGTACTGTCCCCATTGCCCATCAACACCCTGTACTGTACCCATTCCCCATCAACACCCTGTACTGTACCCATTGCCCATCAGCACCCTGTACTGTACCGATTGCCCATCAGCACCCTGTACTGTACCCATTGCCCATGAGCACCCTGTACTGTACCCATTCCCCATCAACACCCTGTACTGTACCCATTCCCCATCAACATCCTGTACTGTACCCATTCCCCATCAACACCCTGTACTGTACCCATTCCCCATCAACACCCTGTACTGTACCCATTCCCCATCAACACCCTGTACTGTACCCATTCCCCATCAACACCCTGTACAGTACCCATTCCCCATCAACACCCTGTACTGTACCCATTCCCCATCAACACCCTGTACTGTAACCATTCCCCATCAACACCCTGTACTGTACCCATTCCCCATCAACACCCTGTACTGTAACCATTCCCCATCAACACCCTGTACTGTACCCATTCCCCATCAACACCCTGTACTCTACCCATTCCCCATCAACACCCTGTACTGTACCCATTCCCCATCAACACCCTGTACTGTACCCATTCCCCATCAACACCCTGTACCTTACCCATTCCCCATCAACACCCTGTACTGTACCCATTCCCCATCAACACCCTGTCCTGTACCCATTCCCATCAATACCCTGTACTGTACCCATTCCCCAACAGCCTGTACTGTACCCATTTCCCATCAACACCCTGTACTGTACCCATTCCCCATCAACACCCTGTACTGTACCCATTCCCCATCAACACCCGGTACTGTACCCATTCCCCATCAACACCCTGTACTGTACCCATTCCCCATCAACACCCTGTACTGTACCCATTCCCCATCAACACCCTGTACTGTACCCATTCCCCAACACCCTGTACTGTACCCATTCCCCATCAACACCCTGTACTGTACCCATTCCCCGTCAACACCCTGTACTGTACCCATTCCCAATCAATACCCTGTACTGTACCCATTCCCCATCAGCACCCTGTATTGTACCCATTCCCCAACACCCTGTACTGTACCCATTCCCCATCAACACCCTGTACTGTACCCATTCCCCAACACCCTGTACTGTACCCATTCCCCATCGACACCCTGTACTGTACCCATTCCCAAACACCCTGTACTGTACCCATTCCCCATCAACACCCTGTACTGTACCCAGTCCCCAACACCCTGTACTGTACCCATTCCCCATCTATACCCTGTACTGTACCCATTCCCCATCAACACCCTGTACTGTACCCATTCCCCATCAACACCCTGTACTGTACCCATTCTCCATCAACACCCTGTACTGTACCCATTCCACATCAGCACCCTGTAATGTACCCATTCCCCATAAGCACCCTGTACTGTACCCACTGCCCAACACCCTGTACTGTACCCGTTCCCCATCAACACACTACTGTACCCATCCCCCAACACCCTGTACTGTACCCATTCCCCATCAACACACTGTACTGTACCCATTCCCCAACACCCTGTACCGTACCCATTCCCCATCAACACCCTGTACTGTACCCATTCCCCATCAACACCCTGTACTGTACCCGTTCCCCATCAACACCCTGTACTGTACCCATTCCCCATCAACACCCTGTACTGTACCTATTCCCCATCAACACCCTGTACTGTACCCATTCCCCATCAACTCCCTGTACTGTACCCATTCCCCATTAGCACCCTGTACTGTACCCATTCGCGAACACCCTGTACTGTACCCATTCCCCATCAACACCCTGTACTGTACCAATTCCCCATCAGCACCATGTACTGTACCCATTCCCCAGCAACACCCTGTACAGTACCCAGTCCCCATCAACACCCTGTACTGTACCAATTCCCCATCAGCACCATGTACTGTACCCATTCCCCATCAACACCCTGTACTGTACCCATTCCCCATCAATACCCTGTACTGTACCCATTCCCCATCAACACCCTGTACTGTACCCATTGTCCATCAACACCCTGTACTGTACCCATTCCGCCAACACCCTGTACTGTACCCATTCCCCATCAACACCCTGTACTGTACCCATTCCACATCAGCACCCTGTAATGTACCTATTCCCCATCAGCACCCTGTACTGTACCCATTCCCCAACACCCTGTACTGTACGCATTCCCCATCAACACCCTGTACTGTACCCATTCCCCAACACCCTGTAATGTACCCATTCCCCATCAGCACCCTGTACTGTACCCATTCCCCAACACCCTGTACTGTACCCATTCCCCATCAACACACTGTACTGTAACCATTCCCCAACACCCTGCACTGTACCCGTTCCCCATCAACACACTGTACTGTACCCATTCCCCAACACCCTGTACCGTACCCATTCCCCATCAACACCCTGTACTGTACCCATTCCCCATCAACACCCTGTACTGTACCCGTTCCCCATCAACACCCTGTACTGTACCCATTGTCCATCAACACCCTGTACTGTACCCATTCCCCATCAACACCCTGTACTGTACCCGTTCCCCATCAACACGCTGTACTGTACCCATTCCCCATCAGCACACTGTACTGTACCCATTCCCCAACACCCTGCACTGTACCCATTCCTCATCAATACCC
The DNA here is from genome assembly GCF_035084215.1 of Heptranchias perlo. Taxonomy (NCBI): domain Eukaryota; kingdom Metazoa; phylum Chordata; class Chondrichthyes; order Hexanchiformes; family Hexanchidae; genus Heptranchias; species Heptranchias perlo. Next base: position 59,653,808 of record NC_090337.1, read on the forward strand.
TGTACTGTACCCATTCCCCATCAACACCCTGTACTGTACCCATTCCACATCAGCACCCTGTAATGTACCCATTCCCCATCAACACCCTGTACTGTACCCATTCCCCATCAACACCCTGTACTGTACCCATTCCCCATCAACACCCTGTACTGTACCCATTCCCCATCAACACCCTGTACTGTCCCCATTCCCCATCAACACCCTGTACTGTACCCATTCCCCATCAACACCCTGTACTGTATGCATTCCCCATCAGCACCCTGTACTGTACCCATTCCCCATCAACACCCTGTACTGTACACATTCCCCATCAGCACCCTGTACTGTACCCATTCCCCATCAACACCCTGTACTGTACCCATTGCCCATCAGCACCCTGTACTGTACCCATTGCCCATCAGCACCCTGTACTGTACCCATTGCCCATTAGCACCCTGTACTGTACCCATTGCCCATCAACACCCTGTAATGTACCCATTCCCCATCAACACCCTGTACTGTACCCATTGCCCATCAGCACCCTGTACTGTACCAATTGCCCATCAGCAACCTGTACTGTACCCATTGCCCATCAGCACCCAATACTGTACCCATTGTCCATCAGCACCCTGTACTGTACCCATTCCCCATCAACACCCTGTACTGTACCCATTCCCCATCAACACCCTGTACTCTACCCATTCCCCATCAACACCCTGTACTCTACCCATTCCCCATCAACACCCTGTACTGTACCCATTCCCCATCAACACCCTGTACCTTACCCATTCCCCATCAACACCCTGTACTGTACCCATTCCCCATCAACACCCTGTCCTGTACCCATTCCCCATCAATACCCTGTACTGTACCCTTTCCCCAACAGCCTGTACTGTACCCATTCCCCATCAACACCCTGTACTGTACCCATTGCCCATCAGCAACCTGTACTGTACCCATTGCCCATCAGCACCCAATACTGTACCCATTGTCCATCAGCACCCTGTACTGTACCCATTCCCCATCAACACCCTGTACTGTACCCATTCCCCATCAACACCCTGTACTGTACCCATTCCCCATCAACACCCTGTACTGTACCCATTCCCCATCAACACCCTGTACAGTACCCATTCCCCATCAACACCGTGTACTGTACCCATTCCCCATCAACACCCTGTACAGTACCCATTCCCCATCAACACCCTGTACTGTACCCATTCCCCATCAACACCCTGTACTGTACCCATTCCCCATCAACACCCTGTACTGTACCCATTCCCCATCAACACCCTGTACTCTACCCATTCCCCATCAACACCCTGTACTGTACCCATTCCCCATCAACACCCTGTACTGTACCCATTCCCCATCAACACCCTGTACCTTACCCATTCGCCATCAACCCCCTGTACTGTACCCATTACCCAACAGCCTGTACTGTACCCATTCCCCATCAACACCCTGTACTGTACCCATTCCCCATCATCACCCTGTACTGTACCCATTCCCCAACACCCTGTACTGTACCCATTCCCCATCAACACCCTGTACTGTACCCATTCCCCAACACACTGTACTGTACCCATTCCCCATCAACACCCTGTACTGTACCCATTCCCCAACACCCTGTACTGTACCCATTCACCATCAACACCCTGTACTGTACCCATTCCCCATCAACACCCTGTACTGTCCCCATTCCCCATCAGCACCCTGTACTGTACCCATTCCCCAACACCCTGTACTGTACCCATTCCCCATCAACACCCTGTACTGTACCCATTCCCCATCAACACCCTGTACTGTACCCATTCCCCATCAACACCCTGTACTGTACCCATTCTCCATCAACACCCTGTACTGTACCCATTCCACATCAGCACCCTGTAAAGTACCCATTCCCCATCAGCACCGTGTACTGTCCCCATTCCCCAACACCCTGTACTGTACCCATTCCCCATCAGCACCCTGTACTGTACCCATTCCCCAACAACCTGTACTGTACCCGTTCCCCATCAACACCCTGTACTGTCCCCATTCCCCAACACCCTGTACTGTACCCATTCCCCATCAGCACCCTGTACTGTACCCATTCCCCATCAACACACTGTACTGTACCCATTCCCCAACACCCTGTACTGTACCCATTCCCCATCAACACACTGTACTGTACCCATTCCCCAACACCCTGTACCGTACCCATTCCCCATCAACACCCTGAACTGTACCCATTCCCCATCAGCACCCTGTACTGTACCCATTCCACAACACCCTGTACTGTACCCATTCCCCATCAACACACTGTACTGTACCCATTCCCCAACACCCTGTACCGTACCCATTCCCCATCAACACCCTGTACTGTACCCATTCCCCATCAGCACCCTGTACTGTACCCATTCCCCAACACCCTGTACTGTACCCGTTCCCCTTCAACACACTGTACTGTACCCATTCCCCAACACCCTGCACTGTACCCGTTCCCCATCAACACACTGTACTGCACCCATTCCCCAACACCCTGTACCGTACCCATTCCCCATCAACACCCTGTACTGTACCCATTCCCCATCAACACCCTGTACTGTACCCGTTCCCCATCAACACCCTGTACTGTACCCGTTCCCCATCAACAACCTGTACTGTACCCATTGTCCATCAACACCCTGTACTGTACCCATTCCCCATCAACACCCTGTACTGTACCCGTTCCCCATCAACACCCTGTACTGTACCCATTCCCCATCAGCACCCTGTACTGTACCCATTCCCCAACACCCTGCACTGTACCCATTCCTCATCAATACCCTGTACTGTACCCATTCCCCATCAACACCCTGTACTGTACCCATTCCACATCAGCACCCTGTTATGTACCCATTCCCCATCAACACCCTGTACTGTACCCATTCCCCATCAACACCCTGTACTGTACCCATTCCCCATCAACTCCCTGTACTGTACCCATTCCCCATCAACACCCTGTACTGTCCCCATTCCCCATCAACACCCTGTACTGTACCCATTCCCCATCAGCACCCTGTTATGTACCCATTCCCCATCAACACCCTGTACTGTACCCATTCCCCATCAACACCCTGTACTGTACCCATTCCCCAACACCCTGTACTGTACCCATTCCCCATCAACACCCTGTACTGTACCCATTCCCCATCAACACCCTGGACTGTACCCATTCCCCATCAACACCCTGTACTGTACCCATTCCCCAACACCCTGTACTGTACCCATTCCCCATCAACACCCTGTACTGTACCCATTCCCCAACACCCTGTACTGTACCCATTCCCCATCAACACCCTGTACTGTACCCATTCCCCATCAACACCCTGTACTGTACCCATTCCCCATCAACACCCTGTACTGTGCCCATTCCCCATCAACACCCTGTCCTGTACCCATTCCCCATCAACACCCTGTACCTTACCCATTCCCCATCAACCCCCTGTACTGTACCCATTACCCAACAGCCTGTACTGTACCCATTCCCCATCAACACCCTGTACTGTACCCATTCCCCATCATCACCCTGTACTGTACCCATTCCCCAACACCCTGTACTGTACCCATTCCCCATCAACACCCTGTGCTGTACCCATTCCCCAACACCCTGTACTGTACCCATTCCCCATCAACACCCTGTACTGTACCCATTCCCCAACACCCTGTACTGTACCCATTCCCCATCAACACCCTGTACCTTACCCATTCCCCATCAACCCCCTGTACTGTACCCATTACCCAACAGCCTGTACTGTAACCATTCCCCATCAACACCCTGTACTGTACCCATTCCCCATCAACACCCTGTACTGTACCCATTCCCCATCAGCACCCTGTACTGTACCCATTCCCCAACACCCTGTACTGTACCCATTCCCCATCAACACCCTGTACTGTACCCATTCCCCATCAACACCCTGTACTGTACCCATTCCCCATCAACACCCTGTACTGTACCCATTCTCCATCAACACCCTGTACTGTACCCATTCTCCATCAACACCCTGTACTGTACCCATTCCACATCAGCACCCTGTCAAGTACCCATTCCCCATCAGCACCGTGTACTGTCCCCATTCCCCAACACCCTGTACTGTACCCATTCCCCATCAGCACCCTGTACTGTACCCATTCCCCAACACCCTGTACTGTACCCGTTCCCAATCAACACCCTGTACTGTCCCCATTCCCCAACACCCTGTACTGTACCCATTCCCCATCAGCACTCTGTACTGTACCCATTCCCCAACACCCTGTACTGTACCCATTCCCCATCAACACACTGTACTGTACCCATTCCCCAACACCCTGTACCGTACCCATTCCCCATCAACACCCTGAACTGTACCCATTCCACATCAGCACCCTGTAATGTACCCATTCCCCATCTGCACCCTGTACTGTACCCATTCCCCAACACCCTGTACTGTACCCATTCCCCTTCAACACACTGTACTGTACCCATTCCCCAACACCCTGCACTGTACCCGTTCCCCATCAACACACTGTACTGTACCCATTCCCCAACACCCTGTACCGTACCCATTCCCCATCAACACCCTGTACTGTACCCATTCCCCATCAACACCCTGTAATGTACCCGTTCCCCATCAACACCCTGTACTGTACCCGTTCCCCATCAACACCCTGTACTGTACCCATTGTCCATCAACACCCTGTACTGTACCCATTCCCCATCAACACCCTGTACTGTACCCGTTCCCCATCAACACCCTGTACTGTACCCATTCCCCATCAGCACCCTGTACTGTACCCATTCCCCAACACCATGCACTGTACCCATTCCTCATCAATACCCTGTACTGTACCCATTCCCCATCAACACCCTGTACTGTACCCATTCCACATCAGCACCCTGTAATGTACCCATTCCCCATCAACACCCTGTACTGTACCCATTCCCCATCAACACCCTGTACTCTACCCATTCCCCATCAACTCCCTGTACTGTACCCATTCCCCATCAACACCCTGTACTGTCCCCATTCCCCATCAACACCCTGTACTGTACCCATTCCCCATCAACACCCTGTACTGTACCCATTCCCCATCAACACCCTGTACTGTACGCATTCCCCAACAGCACCCTGTACTGTACCCATTCCCCATCAACACCCTGTACTGAACACATTCCCCATCAACACCCTGTACTGTACCCATTCCCCATCAACACCCTGTACTGTACCCGTTCCCCATCAACACCCTGTACTGTACCCATTCCCCATCAACACCCTGTACAGTACCCATTCCCCATCAACACCCTGTACTGTACCCATTCCCCATCAACACCCTGTACTGTACCCATTCCCCAACACCCTGTACTGTACCCATTCCCCATCAACACCCTGTACTGTACCCATTCACCATCAACACCCTGTACTGTACCCATTCCCCATCAATACCCTGTACTGTACCCATTCCCCATCAACACCCTGTACTGTACCCATTCCCCAACACCCTGTACTGTACCCATTCCCCATCAACACCCTGTACTGTACCCATTCCCCAACACCCTGTACTGTACCCATTCCCCATCAACACCCTGTACTGTACCCATTCCCCATCAACACCCTGTACTGTCCCCATTCCCCATCAACACCCTGTACTGTACCCATTCCCCATCAGCACCCTGTTATGTACCCATTCCCCATCAACACCCTGTACTGTACCCATTCCCCATCATCACCCTGTACTGTACCCATTCCCCAACACCCTGTACTGTACCCATTCCCCATCAACACCCTGTGCTGTACACATTCCCCAACACCCTGTACTGTACCCATTCCCCATCAACACCCTGTACTGTACCCATTCCCCAACACCCTGTACTGTACCCATTCCCCATCAACACCCTGTACCTTACCCATTCCCCATCAACCCCCTGTACTGTACCCATTACCCAACAGCCTGTACTGTAACCATTCCCCATCAACACCCTGTACTGTACCCATTCCCCATCAACACCCTGTACTGTACCCATTCCCCATCAGCACCCTGTACTGTACCCATTCCCCAACACCCTGTACTGTACCCATTCCCCATCAACACCCTGTACTGTACCCATTCCCCATCAACACCCTGTACTGTACCCATTCCCCATCAACACCCTGTACTGTACCCATTCTCCATCAACACCCTGTACTGTACCCATTCTCCATCAACACCCTGTACTGTACCCATTCCACATCAGCACCCTGTCAAGTACCCATTCCCCATCAGCACCGTGTACTGTCCCCATTCCCCAACACCCTGTACTGTACCCATTCCCCATCAGCACCCTGTACTGTACCCATTCCCCAACACCCTGTACTGTACCCGTTCCCCATCAACACCCTGTACTGTCCCCATTCCCCAACACCCTGTACTGTACCCATTCCCCATCAGCACCCTGTACTGTACCCATTCCCCAACACCCTGTACTGTACCCATTCCCCATCAACACACTGTACTGTACCCATTCCCCAACACCCTGTACCGTACCCATTCCCCATCAACACCCTGAACTGTACCCATTCCACATCAGCACCCTGTAATGTACCCATTCCCCATCAGCACCCTGTACTGTACCCATTCCCCAACTCCCTGTACTGTACCCATTCCCCTTCAACACACTGTACTGTACCCATTCCCCAACACCCTGCACTGTACCCGTTCCCCATCAACACCCTGTACTGTACCCATTCCCCATCAACACCCTGTAATGTACCCGTTCCCCATCAACACCCTGTACTGTACCCGTTCCCCATCAACACCCTGTACTGTACCCATTGTCCATCAACACCCTGTACTGTACCCATTCCCCATCAACACCCTGTACTGTACCCGTTCCCCATCAACACCCTGTACTGTACCCATTCCCCATCAGCACCCTGTACTGTACCCATTCCCCAACACCATGCACTGTACCCATTCCTCATCAATACCCTGTACTGTACCCATTCCCCATCAACACCCTGTACTGTACCCATTCCACATCAGCACCCTGTAATGTACCCATTCCCCATCAACACCCTGTACTGTACCCATTCCCCATCAACACCCTGTACTGTACCCATTCCCCATCAACTCCCTGTACTGTACCCATTCCCCATCAACACCCTGTACTGTCCCCATTCCCCATCAACACCCTGTACTGTACCCATTCCCCATCAACACCCTGTACTGTACCCATTCCCCATCAACACCCTGTACTGTACGCATTCCCCATCAGCACCCTGTACTGTACCCATTCCCCATCAACACCCTGTACTGAACACATTCCCCATCAACACCCTGTACTGTACCCATTCCCCATCAACACCCTGTACTGTACCCGTTCCCCATCAACACCCTGTACTGTACCCATTCCCCATCAACACCCTGTACAGTACCCATTCCCCATCAACACCCTGTACTGTACCCATTCCCCATCAACACCCTGTACTGTACCCATTCCCCAACACCCTGTACTGTACCCATTCCCCATCAACACCCTGTACTGTACCCATTCCCCATCAACACCCTGTACTGTACCCATTCCCCATCAATACCCTGTACTGTACCCATTCCCCATCAACACCCTGTACTGTACCCATTCCCCAACACCCTGTACTGTACCCATTCCCCATCAACACCCTGTACTGTACCCATTCCCCAACACCCTGTACTGTACCCATTCCCCATCAACACCCTGTACTGTACCCATTCCCCATCAACACCCTGTACTGTACCCATTCCCCATCAACACCCTGTACTGTTCCCATTCTCCATCAACACCCTGTACTGTACCCATTCCACATCAGCACCCTGTAATGTACCCATTCCCCATCAGCACCCTGTACTGTACCCATTCCCCAACACCCTGTACTGTACCCGTTCCCCATCAACACACTGTACTGTACCCATTCCCCAACACCCTGTACTGTACCCGTTCCCCATCAACACACTGTACTGTACCCATTCCCCAACACCCTGTACCATACCCGTTCCCCATCAACACCCTGTACTGTACCCATTCCCCATCAACACCCTGTACTGTACCCGTTCCCCATCAACACCCTGTACTGTACCCATTCCCCATCAACACCCTGTACTGTACCCATTCCCCATCAACACCCTGTACTGTACCCATTCCCCATCAACACCCTGTACTGTACCCATTCCCCATTAGCACCCTGTACTGTACCCATTCGCCAACACCCTGTACTGTACCCATTCCCCATCAACACCCTGTACTGTACCCATTCCCCAATAGCACCATGTACTGTACCCATTCCCCATCAACACCCTGTACCGTACCCAGTCCCCATCAGCACCCTGTACTGTACCCATTCCCCATCAGCACCATGTACTGTACCCATCCCCCATCAACACCCTGTACTGTACCCATTCCCCATCAATACCCTGTACTGTACCCATTCCCCATCAATACCCTGTTCTGTACCCATTGTCCATCAACACCCTGTACTGTACCCATTCCCCAACACCCTGTACTGTACCCATTCCCCATCAACACCCTGTACTGTACCCATTCCCCATCAACACCCTGTACTGTACCCATTCCCCATCAGCCTGTACTGTACCCATTCCCCATCAATACCCTGTACTGTACCCATTCCCCATCGACACCCTGTACTGTACCCATTCCCCATCAACACCCTGTACTGTACCCATTGTCCATCAACACCCTGTACTGTCCCCATTCCCCAACACCCTGTACTGTACCCATTCCCCAACACCCTGTACTGTACCCATTCCCCAACACCCTGTACTGTACCCATTCCCCATCAACACCCTGTACTGTACCCATTCCCCATCAACACCCTGTACTGTACCCATTCCCCATCAGCCTGTACTGTACCCATTCCCCATCAACACCCTGTACTGTACCCATTCCCCATCAACACCCTGTACTGTACCCATTCCCCATCAACACCCCGTACTGTACCCATTCCTCATCAACACCCTGTACTGTACCCATTCCTCATCAACACCCTGTACCGTACCCATTCCCCATCAGCTCCCTGTACTGTACCCATTCTCCAACACCCTGTACTGTACCCATTCCCCATCAACACCCTGTACTGTACCCATTCCTCATCAACACCCTGTACTGTACCCATTCCCCATCAACACCCTGTACTGTACCCTTTTCCCATCAACAGTCATGTCGTGCACACTTCCATCAACAGTCCAGTATTATACCCCTCCCCCATTTACAGACCTATTATACACCCCTTCCATATCAACAATCCTATACGTAAGAACATAAGAAATAGCAGCAGGAGTAGGCCATCCGGCCCCTCGAGCCTGCTCCTCCATTCAACAAGATCATGGCTGTTATTCTCCCTCAACACCATTTTCCTGCACCATCCTCATATCATTTGATGCCTTTAATATTCGAAATCTATCGATCTCTGTTTTGAATGTACTCAATGACTGAGCCTCCACAGCCCTCTGGGGTGGAGAATTCCAAAGATTCACCTCCGTCTGAGTGAAGAAATTTCTCCTCATCTCAGTCCTAAATGGCCTACCCCTTTATTCTGAGACTGTGACCCCTGATTCTAGAGTCCCCAGTCAGGGGAAACATCCTCCCTGCATCTACCCTGTCGAGCCCTGTAAGAATTTTGTGTGTTTCAATGAGATCACCTCTCATTCTCTAAACTCTAGAGAATACAGGCCTCGTCTCCTCAATCTCTCCTCATACGACAATCCCGCCATTCCAGGAATCAGTCTGGTGAATCTTCGTTGCACTCCCTCTATGGCAAGTATATCCTTTCTTAGGTAAGGAGACCAAAATTGTACACAATGCACCACGTGCGGTCTCACCAAGGCCCTATATAATTGCAGTAAGACATCTTTACTCCTGTACTCAAATCCTCTTGTAATAAAGGCCAACATACCATTTGCCTTCCTAATTGCTTGCTGAACTTGCATGTTCGCTTTCAGTGACTCATGTACAAGGACATCCAGGTCCCTTTGAACATCAACATTTCCCAATATCTTACCATTTAAAAAATACTCTGCATTTCTGTTTTTCCTACCAAAGTGGATAACTTCACATTTTTCCACATTATATTCCATCTGCCATGTTCTTGCCCACTCACTTTGCCTGTCTATATCCCCTTGAAGCCTCTTTGCATTCTCCTCACAACTCACAATCCCACCCAGTTTTGTGTCATCAGCAAACTTGGAAATATTACATTTGGTCCCCACATCCAAATCATCGATCTGTATTGTGAATAGCTGGGGCCCAAGCACTGATCCCTGTGGTACCCCACTAGTCACAGTCTGCCAACCTGAAAAAGACCTGTTTATTCCTACTCTGTTTTCTATCTGTTAACCAATTCTCAATCCATGCCAGTATATTTACCCCAATTCCATGTGCTCTAACTTTGTTCACCAACCCCGTGTGGTATCTTATCAAAAGCCTTCTGAAAATCCAAATACACCACATCCATTGGTTCCCCCTTATCTATTCTACGAGTTAAATCCTCAAAGAACTCTAGTAGCTTTGTCAAACATGATTTCCCTTTCATAAATCCATATTGACTCTGCCAAATCCTATTATTATTTTCTAAGTGTCCTGTTATCACATCCTTTATAATAGATTCTAACATTTTCCCTACTAGTGATGTCAGGCGAACAGGAATGTAGTTCCCTGTTTTCTCTCTCCCTCCATTCTTAAATAGTGGGGTTACATTTGCCACCCTCCAATCTGCAGGAACCCTTCCAGAATCTATAGAATTTTGAAGGATGACAACCAATGCATCCAATATCTCTATAGCCACCTCTTTCATAACCCTGGGATGTAGATCATCAGATCCTTGGGATTTATCGACTTTCAGTCCCATTAATTTCTCTGGTACTATTTTTTTATTAATACTAATTTCCTTCAGTTCCTCATTCTCGCCAGACCCTTGGTTCTCTAGTATTTCTGGGATGTTTTTTGTGTCTTCTTCCGTGAAGACAGACACTAAGTATTTGTTTAATTTCTCTGCCATATACTGTACCCTCCCTCTATCAACAGTCTTCTACTGTACCCCTTCTCCATCAACAGTCCGAAACTGCACCCCTCCTCAGAATTGCACAACATTCCCCCTCGACAGACCTGTATACTATCCCTTCAGAGTTCTGCATTATTTCCTTCCCCCACGTTCATTGTGTTTGATGGGACTGTGTAGAGTGAGCTTTACTTTGTATCTACCCCATGTTGCCCTGGGAGTGTTTGATGGTGTAGTGTAGCGGGATCAGTACCCTGTATCTAACTTGTGCTGTTCCTACCTTGGGAGTGTTTGATGGGACAGTGTACATGGAACTTTACTCTATATCTAACCTGCACTCTACCTTACCTGAGAGTGTTTGATGGCACAGTGTGGAGACAACTTTAACCTATATCTGTGCTGCACCTGACCTCGGAATGTTTGAGGGGAGAGTGTAGAGGGAGCTTTACTCCATATCTAACCTGTGCTATACCTGCCGTGAGAGTGTTTGATGGGACAGTGTAGAGGGAGTTTTACTCCATATCTAACCCATGCTGTACCTGCCCTAGGAGTGTTTGATGGGACAGTGTAGAGGGAGCTTTACTCTGCATCTAACCCGTGCTGCACCTGACCTGGGAGTGTTTGATGGGAGAGTGTAGAGGGAGCTTTACTCTGTACCTAACCTGTGCTGCACCTGACCTGGGAGTGTTTGATGGGACAGTGTAGAGGGAGCTTTACTCCGTATCTAACCCGTGCTGTACCTGACCTGGGAGTGTTTGATGGGACAGTGTAGAGGGAGCTTTACTCTGTATCGAACCCGTGCTGTACCTGATCTGGGAGTGTTTGATGGGACAGTGTGGAGGAAGCTTTACTCTGTATCTAACCCGTGCTGTACCTGCCCTGGGAGTGTTTGATGGGACAGTGTAGAGGGAGCTTTACTCTGTATCTAACCCGTGCTGTACCTGCCCTGGGAGTGTTTGATGGGAGAGTGTAGAGGGAGCTTTACTCTGTATCTAACCCGTGCTGTACCTGCCCTGGGAGTGTTTGATGGGACAGTGTAGAGGGAGCTTTACTCTGTATCTAACCCGTGCTGTACCTGCCCTGGGAGTGTTTGATGGGACACTGGGACAAAAAGTAGAAAATGGTTTCATTCCGGGCACTAGTATCCTTCACTGTGATGAACATAAATTCACCAAAAAGACTTGTGGATTGAATTTACATTCTACGGCTGGGCAAACAACACCTCGAGCCTTGTTCCCTCGACCTCAGTAATGTGCAGTCCCAGTGGGAATGCTCCTTCGGTTCTTACCTTGGCTGCTAACTCTTTCTGGCGTTCAGTGGTGGTGTAGGTGATGGTGGAGTTTGGAATATCGTTGCTTCCTGTCGAGTGCAGGCTGTAGATTGAGGAACTGCTTTGGGATTCGCTGAGGTCCTCGCTGGTGTATGAGGACACCGACTCACAGCCCGACCTCAGCGTGGTCTCCAACTTCTCACGCAATAGCAGGTAGTGTCGGGTCTTCTCCACCTGTGGACCGTGAAACAGGCAGGGATGTCACCGACAAACATACACACCTCAAAATATGACTCCGTTCTGCAAACAGCAAGGAACCCCCCCACCACACCCATTGGGGGGAGTCTCACCCTCAGGACCCCTATCGCAGGGGGAGTTTCATCCTCAGGACCCCCATCGCAGGGAGAATTTCACCCTCAGGACCTCCATCGCAGGGAGAATTTCACCCTCAGGATCCCCATCACAGGGGGAGTTTTACCCATAGGACCTCCATCATAGGAGGAGTTTGACCCTCAGGATCCCCATCAGAGGGGGAGTCCCACCCTCAGGACCATGATCATAGAGGGAGTCTCACCCTCAGGCTCATCATCAAGGACAGGGAGGCTCCACTCTCAGATGCACCCTCAGAAAGGGAGTCTCATCCTCAGGACCCCCATTGTAGGGGGAGTCTCATCCTCAGGACCCCCATTGCAGGGGGAGTCTCATCCTCAGGACCCCCATTGCAGGGGAGTCTCATCCTCAGGACCCCCATTGCAGGGGGAGTCTCATCCTCAGGACCCCCATTGCAGGGGGAGTCTCATCCTCAGGACCCCCATTGCAGGGGGAGTCTCATCCTAAGGATCGCCTTTAATGAGGTGAGCTCATTGTCACTTTGTTCTTTTTTTGGAGGAAGTTGAAGGACTTTTTTTGAAATTGTCTCATCAGCTCTCCATCCCTCGCCAAGGGTCACCCAGTGTGGTTCTGAGTGGTAGAGGCCAGGGGTCCCAGGTTCAATCCCTCGTCTGCATTGAGTTCCCTGACCCCAGACAGGGAACCTCCTGATTGCTAGCTCCTGCTGCAAACTGAGACTATGGGGCCAAATTTTGGGTGACGGAGTGGGTGCGGTGGGTGCGGTGGGGGCAGGGGGGCTCCGAAAATCATTAAAATGCCGAGCGGTTCGAATGGGCACCCAGTGACACGTTCGGGTGCGCGCGCACCTCCCGAATGCGGGAGTCCCACCGGCAATTAAAGCCGGCGGGATGATAATTTGCATAGTTTCTCCGATAGTTGAGGTACTTGAACTATTTGATTGTCTCGACATTTTGGCAGGGGTGCAATTTTAAAGCATCCTCAGCGTGTTTCCCCTGCTGTGGGAAACACTCCCTGTTGTAACAGACGTGTTTCAGCCAGCAGCCAGTGGGAGATGCAAAGGATTATTTGACAGGTGGGGAGAAAACAGGACACTCTGTCACTTCAGACAAAGTTTTGGCTGCAACACCTTTGTGTTTTCACTCAAAATTCTTATTTTCCACCCAAAACTCTGCTGTTCAAACATATTTAACTACTTTGAGGACCCCCTCAAACTCACACCGTCAGGATGGGGGCGCCATGGCTGCATTCACTACCACATCCGAGGATGAGCAACATCACCAACCTCGCCAGGCACGGTGTCCACCTCCGCCACGTGGAGCTCCACAACACAGTGCTGCGCCACAGGCACCTGCACAAGAGCACGGAGGGCAACAACAGAGAGGGTGACGTCACAGGAGGCACTGCCCTCGCCACAGGGTCTACAGACCAAGGCTCAGCTTCCTGGATCTCTCTGAGGAGCAGTGCATACGGAGGCTCAGAGTCAGTCGCCAGGTAGTCGCAGACATCTGCAGCCTCCTTCATGCCGAGCTGCCCTCGGCTGGGCCAAGCAGCATCCCCTTACCTGTCGCTGTCAAAGTCACCACTGCCCTCAACTTCTTCGCCTCCAGATCGTTCCAGGATGCCACCGGGGTCTCACAGTCGTCTGCACACAAGTGCATAAGGCAGGTCACCGACGGCTTGTTTCGTAGGGCCTTGCACTACGTCGATTTCCCCATGGACGACCTCAGCCAGCTGGAGAAGGCAATGGGTTTCCAAGCTGTGGCTGGCTTCCCACGGGGGCAGGGTGTAATCGATTGCACCCATATAGCAATACGAGCACCTCCACACGAGCCAGGACTGTTCATCAACAGGAAGGGCTATCACTCCATCAACACTCAGCTCGTTTGTGACCACCGCAAGAGATTCCTTCACATGTGCGCCAGATACCCTGGCAGCTGCCACGATTCCTTCATCATCTGGGAATCCAACACCCCGCCCCTCTTCCACGCACCGAACACCATTAAGGGCTGGCTCCTCGGGGACAAGGGATACCCCCTGCACACGTGGCTCTGACACCTCTGAGGAACCCCACCACCGAGCAACAGCGTTGATATAACGACAGCCACATAGCTACCAGGTCTACAATTCAGCATGCTATAGGGCTGCTCAAGATGCACTTCAGGTGCCTTGATCGTTCTGGGGGAACGCTTCAATATGCACCAGGCAGAGTGGGGCATATTATAGTCGTGTGTAGAGAGGGGTGCCACTTGAGGAGGCCCCATCCACATCTGCCACCCACATTGAGGAGGAGGAGGCGGAGGCGGAGGAGGAGGAGGAGGAGGAGCTCCCATGGGCAGAACAGCGGCTCAACTGGCTGCTCGTGAGGCCAGGGAGTCACTGATATGTGAACGGTTCTCCTAACATCAGACAGTGTGAAGAGTCCAGTCCTCACACCACCTGGATAGAGCAGCAGACACACCAGCTCCCCCCACCCCTGCCCTCTGCACAAAATAGTCGTGCAACTACACATACGCCCACTGTAGAGTGACCCAATGGGTGGCATCAAGTGTGGGGGTTCATGGTGAACCTCATGAAAGGGCCTTATTACACAAGCCAGTTAAGAATGGCCAAGATGTGGCAGTAGTGGTGACAATAATAATATTTAATGTGAGTTTAACAAAAAGCAAACATAAATAAAAAACATGACTAACCGTCAAACACCCTTGTGCATCCCCTTTGTGCTTACAAAACCTTCGCCTTTCGCTTCTGACTACTTCTATATGCTGCATCCCCTGTGGCTGCAGCAGAGGTAGTGGCAGGTTGCTCTTGTTCATGCCATGATCGATTAGATGCTTTGGGCCTACGCTCCCTGAGTTTTGGTGCCCATGAGGGCCCCTCCAAAGACTGCTCCACCTGCACCTGTGCAGGGGCAGACTCGGCCACCTGGAGAGGAGGCAGCATTGCGAGTACTGGTTGAGAGGGAGGCAATGGGTGAGACGTGGGGGCGCTTTGAGTGTCATCCCCACTTCCATGTCCCCTTTCGCCATCATCCCTCCCCTGGACCAGGCCCACACCACTCCTACCACTCTGCTGGACAACAGTTTGGAGGACATGTGTGAAGCCTTGTAAGGCCAGTGCTGGTGTATCTGCCTGCCTGTTTAAGGCAGCAGAATGTTGTTCACCCTGAGTCCGAACGGCCATTGTCAGGGCCTGAATGGACTCATTTGTGAGCTGTGCTTGAAGCTCGATGGAGGCTAGCCTTCCCTCCATCGCAGACATTCCCGCACTTACCCGCGACACTATCTCAGAGATGCCCTCACGTCCCTGTGACACTATCTCAGAGATTCCCTCCTGTACCTGTGCCACCATTCCACTCATGCACGAGTTGGACTCCTCCATCCTCTTTGCTATTATGGAGAGTGCACGTGGCACCTGTTCCAGCACCTCGCAAATGTGCTGCTGCCCCTCGATCATTCCCCTTTTAAAGGATGACCCCCAGGGTTCAGCATCTGCGTCCAGCTGAGCAGAGCCTGGAGAGGAGTGCTCCCACTGACGAGGACTCTCCACAGCTGCCCCTGCCACCAGTGTCTGCTCGTGTTCACATGTGTGTGGTAACTCACCATGTGCCACCCCAACCATCTGCGGACTGGGACCAACCGAAGTGTGTGTATCTGCGCTGGTGGATGGCTCGTCAGATGTGACGGTGCACCCTCAGAGACCGGCAGATCTTCTGAGGAATCGCCTTCGTCATCACAGCGGTCACTGAAGGCTCTGTAAGAGGACAGAAGGCAACATTAAGCATGATCACAGATGTGTCATGTTGCGATGAGCATACTGAGGTGCTGAAGATGACAAGGCACGTTAACATCAATTCATATTGTGTGTGCTGAATGTTAAAGTTCTGTCACACGATGTTTGTCGGGTGCCAGTCTCGGCGTCCCTGACGGACAGGAACTCGAGGGTGCGGCTCAGCTCCAGCACCTCCTGCTCTGCATCTGTGAGGACGACTCCGGCCCTCGCCTTCTTCCCTGCATTCTGGGCTCTCTTCTCCTATAAGGGGAGAAAGTACAAGCGCGTGAGTGAATGATGGTAATGTGGCCAACCGATTGGTTTGGGTGCGGCTGACCGTGAAAGAGATGCATCAGAGGGTGAGTATGAGACAGAGCCATAACATTGTATGAGGATTGGGTTGAGTGGTTGTGGTGGGGTGAGTAATGGGGAGGTGAGGAAGTGCTGAGGAAGTGCAGGTAAGTTGAGGATGAGCTTTGAGTGGGTGTGAGGAGTGATGTGAAGAGTAGTGTTGGCAGTGCAAAATGAGTTGGGGGGTGGGGGCGGTGATGTGGAAGACGGAATGTAGGAGAATGAGTAAGTGTACTCACTTTGGCTGACCTAGTTAGGTCATTGAAACGCTTCCTGCACTGGATCCAGGTGCGGGAGTTGTTGCTGCTGCTGGTGACCTCCTCTGCCACCTCGAGCCAGGCCTTCTTGGTGGCAGAGGCAGGCCACTTCCTCCCATCTGCCAGGTAGAACACATCCCTCCTCCTCCTCCTCACCCCATCCAGTAGCACCTGGAGTGAGGCATCATTAAATCTAGCAGCAGCCTTTCCCCTGGGCTGCTCCATTGTGCTGTTTGGGTTTTTGCTCCAGGAGCAGCCATTGGAGGACTGCCCCTTTAAATAGAGCTCCTCCAGCTGACAGCCTGTGATGCGGGTGCACAGTCCGCCCGCTGCGCAGCTTTCGGACGGCAAACCTGGAAGCCACGTTAAGTGGCTCCAATTTACCCGCGATCGCATGGGGAACAGACAGATTTTATTGGGTGGGTTACCCACATGCCCAATCGCACCCCCCCCACCTCCCCGCTGCCATCCCACCTCCCCGCTGCCATCCCACCTCCCCGCTAATATCGGGGCCTATATGTCCACTGGATGAAGACATGACTGATCTCGGCTGGGACGCTCCCTGCCTCCCCCCAACAGGTGGAGAGCCTGCTGACACTCCTTCTCTGGGCTCATACATGAAGAAAGAACACATCTCGGTGAGACAGGCAGTGCTGTGGAACTTATCTCCCAGCAAGAGTCAGTGCCTTCAGGAGAGATGGAGAGAAAGGAATATCATCTCATTCCTAGAGCGTTGGGTAAAATCCGTCCACAGTTCACAATCCCATCCCATCACCCGAGGCCCCGTTGCCCAGTTACGGGAATTACTGTACCTCTTGTAACAGGCTGAGTTTCTCCAGTTCCCATTGGTGGTCCAGAATGAGACTGTCGCTACGAGGCCGCCAGCCAGCCAGATTCTCTTCTCCGCGGACGTAGGCGACGGAGGTGTCGAGGACCCGCCTGCGCCTTCGCTGCATGCCTGGAAGGATACAACGTCTCAACAGTGCTTTGAGCCACAAAATGCGGGTGGAACGCAGACCAGTGAAGGCGCATGTGTACCAGAGACAGTACATCATGTGAACCCCGAACCCATCAACAGGAGGACCTCAATTGAGCCTCCCTGACACTGGTGGAATTGCCAGGGTTTGGAAACGAAGAGTGAGGTAGAAGTATCAATGGGCTTGACTTAATTCAAACAAATTTCAGTGAGGCTCCCACATTACTTATTTTACTACGGTATACTACTTTGACGTGTGATGTGGACTGTTGTCTTGTTTCTGTGAGTGTCAGTGCCCGGCTATGTTCTGTAACTTGGCTGTTTTCAGCCTGTTTATACACACATGGTTGAGATGCCTTTGTTACTGTGCAGTAACAGTCAACATCCACAGTCAACATCAACAATAAGGAGAATATTAGGTTGTCGCCCCCAGAGTGGAGGCAATCAGTCAAGAACGAAGCTCCCCGTGGCCTGATCTGGAAACCATGTCCTCGTGCACTTTACTTTGTTTTAATGATTCAAGTGTGTTTTATTTCTGGTATAAGAAAATAAACCTTTTCAACAGGTTGTAAAAGAGTAAAATAGTCCAGAACTGACTGTTGGTGATGTTAGTGGATGAATAGATTACATATTCGTTTGACAGTCCACCGTCCTCGATTTTAACAGAGGCATTATTTTACACTGCAAATTCCATACGGCTATTTTTATTTTAAAAGTACCTCTAAACCCTTCCAGGGTAAACTAGTTTTTTGCTTGAATGGCAGAATTATAGTAGGCTCCACTGTGGCCCCGCCTCTATCCATTTTCCAGAAATCCCGGGTGCATAAAATGCGTCCACCAATATGTGGGCGTGCCCGTGCAAATCAGGTGAACGTGAGGGAAACATGGGCCTCCAACCACGTTTCCTGCCGTTTGCTCAGCTGGAAGGCTGGACGCAGGGGGCAGGCGTCCAGTGTTCAAAATGTTGGCAGAGGACGCCTCGGGGGGTCCCAGTTGTGGAGGGGTCTGTGTAAGTGCCGTCGGGTTCTAGCTGCGCACAGGCCACTGCAGCAGGAAGGAAAACTTAGGCAGCTTGGGTGGTTGTCTTATTCCTCCTCCAGTGGAGGAGTCTGTATCATTGCACTCGTGTCCAATGCCAACCCCTTTCTCCCCCCCTCCTCCCTGCCCTGTGAAGGACCTGTCACACATGGTCAGCCCTGGCATGCAGACTGCAGCACAAGGATGTTTAAAGCCCGATCATCCTTCTAAGAAAAAAACCCCACTTCAGCGAGTTTAACCGGTTAAAAATCAAAGGGACAGGTTCTCCCCTCTTTTCCTAATCAGAAAGTACAGCTCCTACCTGGGCTTACAGCATCTGCCACCCGGCATAGGCTCAGCTCATACACACCAGTCACTCGGTTACTGCCGAATAAAAACAAAAGGAAAAAGAGGTCTTTAGTAAACCCAGCCGATTACTAACTGAGTGTTGCCTGAGGAAGGAGAAAATCTCCGAAAGCTTGTGAATTTAAAATAAAATTGCTGGACTATAACTTGGTGTTGTAAAATTGTTTACAAATATAAATACGCACCACCTTACACCACAACACTCTGTTGCCCCAGGGACCTCAGTGAAGCTACAGGGCATTTTCCCAATTGAGAGCCATCCAGTGTTGGGGGGTTTCAGCCATGTGAACGGAGAGGTGGACAGCACATACTAAGAGGGAGAAAAAAATTGTTGGGCAGGGTTGCCCATGATTGAAAGATGAGCTCTCTGTGTACCTGCTCTCCTGGTTGGAAGATGCTCTCCTCCCAGACTGCTCTCACAATCAGGAGGCGACCTCTCCCCTCCCCCAACTGGTCTCCCAAACATGAGTATTTATAATACCAGGAAACATCACTGGGCCCCAAAAAAGTGTCTCTCTTCCACCCATCTTCCCTCTCACCATCTCTCTCTGTCCCCTCTCTCCAGGATCACAGATAATTACCTCTTTATCCTGCTGTTACTGTCTATTTTAATGTCTTTCCCTGGTCATTTTTCAAAAACTTGATTAGCCATTGGGTGAAAAAGTTTCACCTGACTTCCTTCGTTATTCCTAACTTCCACATTTATAACTTGTGTTCCCTGGGATTTGAACCCTTCACCACAGGGAACAATTTGCCCGGATCGGTTACGTCTTGAAAATTCTAGTCAGGCCACGTCAAAATATGTTCCTTTCTGAAGTGAACATATCCAGTTACCCTAACCTTTCCTCAAAGAAATTCCTGATGACCTGAAAATCTAATGCCAGTAGATAGCTTTCTTCAGGGCTGTGGTTGGGTCCATCACAACCAACATCCAACTAGTTCCACAATCCCTACCATCGGTGTAAGTAAAACAGGGAGGACTTTCAAGAACTCAATCCTTCATCCTTCTTTGTCCACAAGAAAAAATCCTCGTCTTCAGTCAGAGAAGCGGTGAACATTGCTCTAGGTGCCGCAGACTCCAATGACAGGCAGCCCTGGGCCTCTTTTACAATAAGGCTCCCATATGGTTACTCAGCAACCAACAACCTAAGTGGCTGAGTAAGCCAAATCTCAAAGGGTGTCTATCTCCACTGTCACCATGAGTTTCAATCTGTGATCAGCCACAACAGGTATGATGTGAGCAACAACAGTCTGTTCCTTGAACAACTATTGCAAGGAGCACCCCTCTCACTCCCAAGAGGGCTGGCAAAGTTCACCACACTGGAACTACCACTCCTGTCCATCCTCTTTTGAGCCAGACAGTGAGTCTGCTGTCTGAAAGTGTCTACAGTGTAAACCAGACATCAAGAGCCTAGTCTTAAGAAAATTTTATTTCCCCGTTTACTTCTGTGACTCATGATGTGGAGATGTTATTGTTGAGGTTTTCAACGAGCAAAGCCAACATCAGAATCCCCTGCCCCATCCCACTCTTTCCAGATCCTGCTCCACCCATCCCATCCCTTTCCTGCTTCCTTCTCAGTTTGGGATTTAGTAAGCGTGGTGACCTTGAGCTCAAGATGTCAGATCCAACGCATCCATCATCATTTGAACATTGATCTCCAAGTTATGAGGCCAGCTCTAAGGAGAGAATGAGGGGCCCGTGAGAGCGGCTGTAGACCACCGGCAGCAGGCAGCTTCCTACCTCTCCGAAGGTTTGAGTGTTCCACTGCCAAAGAGATTGCGAATGGAGCGGGAGGCTGGCAGCCTGGCATCTCGTGTGTAGAATACCATGCAGAAGTCTTTGGTAACGACCGCAGGCTGTGTGCAGTTCTCCAGCTGCAAGAAACAAAAAATCAAGAGATTTGCAAAAAGTCCAACAATCAACCACTTCAGTGCACAGTGAATTAAAAATGATTAACAATGATTATTGTTTTTGTCTCAGCTTTTGGCTCGAACCTTACTTCCCAGCCCATCCTTCCAATAATGCTGGCAGACTAGAGAATTTTATTTAAAGGGAAACACAGCCTTTTTAAAAGGGAATTCTTTCTTGGTTGCCCAGAAGAAGTAAGTGCAGTGCAATTCCTCATTGGCATTCACCACAGTGGAAAATTACCCCTAAACTAGCAATCTCACTCACAGGGAAGTTGCAGGACGGATAGTGAGGGGAATTAAAAAATATCACACTAGTACCAGTAGAGATGCTCTTGAGACACATTGCTAAAGAGGGTGCAGAGGGAGCTTTATCTGTTTCTAACCTGTGCTGTACCTGCCTTGGGAGTGTTTGATGGAACAGTGCAGAGGGTGCTTTAATCTGTATCTAACCCGTGTTGTACCTGACTTGGGAGTGTTTGATGGGATGGTGTAGAGGGCGCTTTACTCTGTATCTAACCTGTGCTGGACCTGGGAGTGTTTGACGGGATAGTATAGAGAGAGCTTTACTCTGTATCTAACCCGTGCTGTAGCTGACCCTGAAGTGTTTGGTGGGACAGTGTAGAGGGAGCTTTACTCCGTATCTAACCTGTGCTGGACCTGGGAGTGTTTGATGGGGCAGTGTAGAGAGAGCTTTACTCCGTATCAAACCCGTGCTGTACCTGACCTGGGAGTGTTTGATGGGACAGTGTAGAGGGAGCTTTACTCTGTATCTAACCCCGGCTGTACCTGTCTTGGGAGTGCTTGATGTTTGGACTGGGTGCCTGAAATACAAAGTGTTCCGTTCCCCAAGACTAACATCCCTCACCTTGATGAGCACAAAACTGACAGGAAATACTAAGAAAGGATCGGGACCCTCGGTTTGACTAAAGTAGGCTCCTACCTCCAAATACGCAGACAATGTCATGAAGATCTTCTCTCCGTATGGGGTCACTCTGTTCAGCAGCAAGGAGTTGTGCATGGAGCTATCCCAGCCTGCCTCAAATCGGTAAAAGGTCCTGCAAAAAGGACACTATTCAGTCAGCTCACATCATTTCTCTCACACAGTTCAGCTACTTAGTTTTTGCTTTCTTCCACAAATAATGGGAGCCACTGGGAGAGATAATAGCCACAAACTCATACGTGAGAACAATACTTCAGAACAGTCTACTTATCTTTCACGACTCTGTTCACTCTGTCTCCTGTCTGATCCATCACACAAATGGCGGCTCCTTCCACCCTACCATGCCCAGTCAGTGAGATGGTGGCTCCTTCCACCCTACCATGCCCAGTGAGATGACTCAGGTCAGTTTCAATCTCTGCCAGTTTTCTCAACTACTGATGGTGTTGACTCCTCGGGGTGCATGGCAGGACGGGCACTGGCATCCCACCCAATATGCCATTCTTCACGTGCCAACTTACGATAGTGACTGTTGCCTGACTATTCGGCTGCAGGGATTGTCACAGTCATGCCTGATTCTGTCTTCAGCCAATTGGCCGCACATGTCAACAAGCAGGGGGTCACTCAATAGCGATCAGGGGGTGAGATCGGTCTTCCCCTGTAGCGTGAAACAGGTTCATTGCCAATGGGCAGCACGTTTTACACCACGTCCGACTTTCTTTTCCACTGGCAACTCAATGGAACTCATCGGGCATGGTGTAAAATGGGCTGCTGAGCCTGTTTCGCACTAATGGCATAGACCAACTTCATCCCCAGAAGCGGGAACAACGGTCAAGTGTATCCAGCTTAAACTAGGGCACTGAGGCCAACAGGCGAGCCATGTCTGCCACCTTGGCTAAGATTAGCTAACTCCAGACAGACCAGGAGTCAAACGTTGGCCTTTCCAGGTTTGTATGGCTCAGGTACTCATCACCTTAATCACCAGCAGCTTTAGCACAGTGAGCGCAGCTGTTGCCCCCTCCTATTAGGGTGAAATTCTCTGCTTCTACTGAGATATGCTCAGCCTAATCAACAACTGGCAAAATTCATGTGGGGCTGGCAGTTCACCAGGGACGTGCCAGTTGCACAAATCTGGGCAAATCTATGTCTGGTGGACCGGAGAAGCAAACAGGTCTTTCACATCGATTGGTGGATACACAAAAGGCCTTCAAATGAGACACCACTCAGACAAAGAGAACTTCAGTCTCAACAGGACTTCGCTGTTAACAGAAAAATAACTGCAATAAAATAGGGAAAGAGCAGCTCCTGTTGGCGAGTGCAGGATTTATTGGAACACGTACAGTGCTTTGTAAAGACAGCTCTCAACGAAGAGATAATATGATAACTGAGAGAGATGGTGGGTTAACAATGAGCGATGGATGATTATACATTTAAGGGGAAGTTAGATAAACACATGAGGGAGAAAGGAATAGAAGGCTATGCTGATTGGGTTACATGAAGTAGGGAGGAGGCTCATGTGGAGCATAAACGCTGGCATAGGCCAGGTGGGCCGAATGGCCTGTTTCTGTGCTGTAGTTTCGATGTAACTCGATATAACACATTGATGTGTTGTCTGAGAAATTGTGTGATAACTAAGAGATCGTGTGAGAATTGAGAGATTGTGTGAGAATTGAGAGATTGTGTGAGAATTGAGAGATTGTGTGAGAATTGAGAGATTGTGTGAGAATTGAGAGATGATGTGATAACTGAGAGATGATGTGATAACTGAGAGATGGTGTGATAACTGAGAGATGGTGTGATAACTGAGAGATGATGTGATAACTGAGAGATGATGTGATAACTGAGAGATGGTGTGATAACTGAGAGATGGTGTGATAACTGAGAGATGGTGTGATGAGATGGTGTGATAACTGAGAGATGAGCTAATAATTGATATGGTGTTATAACAGTTAGGTGATCAGTTTGAGATGTGCTTTTTTTATTCGTTCATGGGATGTGGGCGTCGCTGGTGAGGCCAGCATTTATTGCCCATCCCTAATTGCCCTTGAGAAGGTGGTGGTGAGCCGCCTTTTTGAACCACTGCAGTCCGTGTGGTGAAGGTTCTCCCACAGTGCTGTTAGGAAGGGAGTTCCAGGATTTTGACCCTGCAACGATGAAGGAACGTTGATATATTTCCAAGTCGGGATAGTGTGTGATAACTGAGATAGCGTGATAATTCTGAGAGATGGTGTGATAACTCTGAGAGATGGTGTGATAACTGTGAGATGGTGTGATAATTCTGAGAGATGGTGTGATAACTCTGAGAGATGGTGTGATAACTGTGAGATATGGTGTGATAACTGTGAGATATGGTGTGATAACTGTGAGATATGGTGTGATAACTCTGAGAGATGGTGTGATAACTCTGAGAGATGGTGTGATTACTGTGAAAGGTGCTGTGATAACTCTGGGAGATGGTGTGTTAATGGAGAGATGTTGGGAGAGAAATTTGGAGGCTGCAGCAAAAGATGAGGTCCGTGAAGCCCTGGATATTGGACCTCGGACCTTGTTAGAGTGAAGACGGTGCTGTGGGTGTAGGCCACGCAGGTAAGTGCTTCAAGTTCAGGTAAGTGATTGGTGATCAGGGGACGGAGAGATCGATGGTCAGGGGGTGAAGGGAAGTCAGTGGTCGGGGGCGGGGAGATTGGTGGGGGGGAAAGGGAGATTGAGGTTGAGGGAAGGAGATAGTGGTTGTGGGGGAGATTGGGATTGGGATGAGATTGGAGGTCGTGGAGTGAGATTGGGGGTTGGGGGAGTTTGGGGGTTGAGGGAGGGTGATTGGGAGCCGGGGAGGGAGATTGGGGGTCGGGGAGGGAGATGGGGGTTGGGGAGGGAGATTGGGGGTGGGGGAAGATTGGGGGTCGGGGAAGGAGATTTGGGGTCGGGAGAGATTGGGGACTGGGGGAAGATTGGGGGTTGGGGAAGATTGGAGGTTGGGAAGGGAGATTGAGGGTCAGGGACATTCAAGGTCAGGGAGGGAGATTGGGGTTCGTTGAAAGGAGTTTGGTGGAATGATAACTGATATGATGTGTTAACTGAGAGATGTGAGATAACTTAGAGATGGACCGATAACTGAGTCACTATCACTTGATCCCTGCTGGATAGGGCAGGCAACTTCTGCTCAGGCTAGCATGTGAGAAACGGGCAATTAGGTGATGTAAATCATGGGCCACTAACATCAGGAAACCAGAGGAGAATAAACAAAAACTCACTTCTGTAAACTCAAACTGTCTCGTGCAAGGAAACAGACTTAAGCCCCAAAAACATTGGCTGCATCAAGAGTAAAAATCTCCCTGGAGCTCCAGTGCCCAGAGTAATAAAAGAACAATCCCGTTGTTCCCCACAACCATAATAATCAACCCCGTTATTTGTAGAGAAAGCAAGAAACAATTTGACGACAATTACAACACATCATTTTTTATAAACTATAAGTGTATTCTTCTTCTGAATTAATTTCAATGCTGGAGTTTTATAAAGTAATTTGTCACTGGACAAATTCTCAGTGAAAGACAAGGAACGCCAGCCAACCAATGAAGAACACAACACAACACAACACGTCAAGGACACAACATGTGAAGAACAGATCATAACACAGCATGTGAAGAACACATGTGATGAACAGACTATAACACAGCATGTGAAGAACACAACACAACACGTGAAGAACAGATAATAACATATGAAGAATGCAACACGTGAATAGAATCATAAAATGATACAGTATAGGCCATTCGGCCCATCATGCCTGTACCGGCTCTTTGGTAGAACTATCTAATTAGTGCCACTCCCCAGCTCTTTCCCCACTGCCATGTAAATTTTTTCCCTTCAAGTATTTATCCAATTCCTTTTTGAAAGTTATTATTGAATCTGCTTCCACCACCTTTTCTGGCAGTTCATTCCAGATCACAACTCGGTGCATAAATTTTTTCCCCCTCATGTCGCCTCTGGTTCTTTTGCCGATCACCTTAAATCTGTGTCCTCTGATTACTGACCCTTCTGCCACTGGAAACAGTTTCTCCTTATTTACTCTAACAAAAACCTGCATGATTTTGAACACTCTATCAAGTCTCCTCTTAACCTTCTCTGCTCTAAGGAGAACAATCCCAGCTTCTCCAGTCTATCCACGTAACTGAAGTCCCTCATCCCTGGTACCATTCTAGTAAATCTCTTCTGCACCCTCTCTAAGGCCTTGATAGCCTTCCTAAAGTGTGGTGCCCAGAATTGAACACAATATTCCAGCTGAGGCCTAACCAGTGTTTTATAAAGGTTTAGCATAACTTCCTTGCTTTTGTACTCTATGCTTCTATTTATAAAGTCAAGAATCCCATATACCTTTTTAACAGCCTTCTCAACTTGTCCTGCCACCTTCAAAGATTTGTGTACATACACCCCCAGGTCTCTCTGTTCTTGCACCCCCTTTAAAATTGTACCATTTCGTTTATATTGCCTCTCCTCATTCATCCCACCAAAATGTATCGCTTCACACTTCTCTGCATTAAATTTCATCTGCCATGTGTCTGCCCATTTCACCATGTCTATGTCCTCCTGAAGTCTGTTACTATCCTCCTCATTGTTTACTACATTTCTGAGTTTCGTGTTATCTGCAAACTTTGAAATTATGCCCTTTATACTCAAGTCCACATCATTAATAAATATCAAAAAAAGCAGTGGTCCTAATACTGACCCCTGGGGAACACCACTGTAAACTTCCCCTGAGTCTGAAAAACAACCGTTCACCACTACTCTCTGCCTTCTGTCCCTTAGCCAATTTTGTATCCACACTGCCACTATCCCTTTAATCCAATGGGCTTTAATTTTGCTATCAAGTCCAACATAGCCTAATGAAGAGTATAACATATGAACAAGACACTAAATATGAAGAACATAAAGTGTGAAGAACACAAGATATGTAGAATGCACAAGAAACATCCCACAGCATGGGACGAAGACACAGAGACAGCAAAACACTGAGGGTTCACTTCAGTTCCATACTTATTACCATCTTTCAGATAGGTAATATGATATTCGAGGTATTTGTTTTTGTTTTCAGGGGGGATTTCCTGTGTTTCGATTGGATTCAGAGCAGGTGGGTAGTCTGCTTCACACAAACCTCCACCACTGACACTTGTCTCTAGCCAGCCAACAGAGCACAAGCCTGCAGGGAGGTGAACTATCAGGATTGGGTGTCTAAAATGACAGGCTGGGTGTAGAGTCGAGTTCAATTTACTGAACTCGGTATAGACTAGGCTTGTATTCCCTTGAGTATAGAAGATTAAGGGGTGATCTAATTGAGGTGTTTAAGATGATTAAAGGATTTGATAGGGTAGATAGAAACTATTACTCTGGTGGGAGAGTCAAGAGCAAGGGGGCATAAAATTAGAGCTGGACCATTCAGGAGTGATGTCAGGAAGCACTTCTTCACACAAAGGGTAGTGGAAATTTGGAACTGTCTCCCCCAAAAGCTGTTGAGGCTGGTGGGGGTCACTTGAAAATTTCAAAACTGAGATTGATAGATTTTTGTTAGGTAAGGGTATTAAGGGTTATGGAACCAAGGCGGGTAAATGGACTTGAGATACGGATCAGCCATGATCTAATTGAATGGCGGAACAGGCTTGAGGTGCTGGATGGCCTAATCCTGTTCCTATGTTCCTAACTGAGAATGTCTTTTTTGGGAGGTGGGGAGCCAAGGCCATTCCTAAAATCCAGTGACACACATACATGGACCACTCAAGGGCTTTGTGCTATATATAGAGCAGAGCTGCCCCCACTTTTACAGGTGCTATAATTGCTGACACTCAAACACCCTGAATCACCAGTGGACCCCTGGAGCTCAGCGACCCTGCTATGGGAGCACATCAAACACAGCAGGCAGGAATCCAACTCATGAGACATTCTGAGCCTCCCGTCAAGGAGATGCCAGTGATTTCTGTGCATTTAGATGATGACGGGATATCAGGAATTATTGCTGGAAATTAAAAAGCAGGGAACGGCGGTAATACACAGTGGGTGGGTCAGCATCAGAAAGAGGAGGCAAGGTTTGGGGTAGGACGCTCCGAGCCAGCCCCCTGTATTACTGACTGTATCTCTACTGACGTTAATCCAGCTCCCTCACACTGTCGGGATCAGTAACTCACCCTGATTATACTGTCGCTGCTCATGATTACACAGAAGTGCTGAATAATGGGGAAGAACAGAGCCAAAGGATGTAATGATAATTCTTAGTAACTACTTGACCTATGCCCATATTCAATTACTCCAGCAGCGGTCAGTTCAGGAAGGGGCAGGTTGTGCCTTCATGCCACTTATGTTGGTTTCTTGACTGAGGGGGTTGGCCAGAAACCCAGGGAAAAAAACTCAAACATTGATTCGGGGGGGGGGGGGGGGGGGGGTGCAGGATAGATGGAGGGGGGGGGAGAGGGGCATGTGCTGAACTGAAAAGTGACTGGTATTACAAAGACAACAGACTTGATACTATGATGGCTTATGAAAAAATGTCATCTTCGTCACCTCTAACTTTTGGGTTAGCACAAATATCATTTTACAAGCTCTCTGTAATACACGGCTCAGGAATACTTCCTCCTGTTGTACCACATGCGGTTCTTGGTGAATTTTAACTTTATTGAAATAAAACTAAGATTTTGGGACCAAGTGCAGACTTTATGGATAGTTTCCTCAGCCAGTCACAATCCTGCTTTATGGTTAATGCCAAATGGACGCACGTTCTTGAAGTAACCATGGTGATGGGAGAGGGAACCTACACTAAGAGGCAATAATGGCAAATAAAACTCCAGCATCTCACCCCTGAGTATTACTGTATAATAAACCACTTGAGATGTTGGTCTTGAGGCAATGATTTCAGACCAGAAGTGGACAACCATTTACTGACATCCTTATATTGACCATATGACAAACACAACTCAACGTGTAAGGTTAGTGCTGTGGTCACTTAGAATTAAACGTTGTTTGATTTTCCTCCCTCACTGAACTCCTGTTACATTTCGTCTCTGCCAGTGCGGAGAGGAGGGCTGGCGAGTCCAAGGATTCCTCTGTGACCGCAGCCTCTGGTGGTACTGGGGCCTGGGGTGAAAGAAAGAGACACAACACCACAACAGGAAGTTCTGTATCCCAAAATGCAATTCACATTGCCCGTAATTCTGAAACTGGTTCTTCTCTCTTTGGGGGTCCCCTCCCCACTCCACGCTGTCCATGACTGAGGTGGCGAACAAGTTCCCTTCTCCAAGGCCAAGATTTTACAGCCAGCCACAAAGTGGGTGGGAGAGAAATCAGCTTGACTCTTACTCTGTCTTCCCTTCCTCATCCATGGCAAAACCTTGTGCCTGTATCTAAGGCACCTCCTCCCCTGACAGTTGCTGGGTTCAGGCTGCGAACTCAACTTGTGGATCAATTACACATGGCATCTTACCACACTGTGCCACAGTGAGTTACTGGCACCCTAGTACTATGCCCATCAGAAACTGAAGCCCTTTCCACCTAGCCAATTGATAGTCTCCAACTGGATTCATGTGCCTGCTCCTGACTTTTATTCACCAGCATAAAAAAAACTGACCACACACCCCACTATAGGGGTAGCACTGTCCACAATTGACTGACCCCTTGTGTCAATTTTCTGTTTCTAATCAGCTCCAAGTTGTACAGAATAATTTTGTGCTGCCAAAAATGTATTTTTTTAAGGGGTTTTGTGCTGAAAGGTGAAGGATATTAGACCTGAGAAAAAAATTCCAGTTTTTGCACCAAGCACCAACATCCAGCACTCCCAGGTCAGGTACAGCATGGATTAAATACAGAGTAAAGCTCCCTCTACACTGTCCCATCTAACACTCCCAGGTCAGGTACAGCATGGATTAAATACAGAGTAAAGCTCCTTCTACACTGTCCCATCTAACACTCCCAGGTCAGGTGCTGCACAGGTTAGATACAGAGTAAATCTCCCTCTACACTGCCCATTATTTGGACAGTGCTACACTGTCCCCCTCAATACTCTCTTCCAGCATCACTTTACCTTTGATCCTTAGACAACTCCCTGACTTCCTGTTGTGATGTTATGAATGGAGCACTTAAGTGTGCCCTGCCACTTCTGTTTTCTTAAACAAGTAAAACAGGTCACTCTGACTGCCATCTAAGCCATTCCTTATTTTTTCTTAAACATAACAACTAACAAGAATGCTGTTAATAAGATTGTTAACAGATCGCTGTTTGGGAGCGTGCAAATCTTTCCAGTTTGGTGGCCTGCAAGATGCCTGAACTTGGAAAAGCCAACATTTGTACACATAACGGTCCTGGGTACGATCTGCTCCATCCTTCGTATATCTCCTGCAGTGCACAGTTCTCCGATTCCCAAGCCAGGCGCCTGTCACGACTAGCCCAATATTGGACTGAATGCACTAGTCAAACTCTAAGCATGCTCGATTGTTCAGGCTTGACCATGGCAGACCCCACAGGTATAAAGGTACAGTATTGCTTTTAAAGGCCTGTGTGCGGGCTCATCATAATTAGTCAGTGTCCTGTCCCCACTGGATCGTAAATGTCCACCTCCCTCCAATTAATACCGTAATCAAACTTAGAACTCTTGAGGAGAGGGGCTCCTGGTTTTAAGATTCTGTTTTCTTGCTTCTTCCAATCCTCATAATGTCCCACTCCCTATTTAGGATAGTCCTAGGACCCAAACCTCTCCATGGTCACCATCAAAGCTGCTCTGTATTAGTGGTAAGGAAGCATGTTTATGGAGCGCAGATGATTCCCTCTCTCCCCCTTCCTCCAAAGTGCTCCCTATCTAACAACTCTGAACTGTAAATTCTGGCCAAACTCTTAAGAAGCTTCTCAGTTGCATATCTTTTAACTTCCCTTTACAAACATGTTCCTCCCAATGTGTCCCATGATTGCAAAGTTCTTGAATCCACTTCGAGTCAACCTGTAGGCTTTTGACCCAAAAGCCCGGTCTACAGCAGTAACCAGTGTAGCTGGACTGTGAGGTATTCCATATTGTAATCTATGGTGGACCACTAACTGGCTTATAGTTTTGAAGGGAAGAGAGAGAGGCAGGGAAAGAAGAAAAAAGGGAGACGGGAGGATGAGAGAGATAGAGAAGAGAGAGGGGAGGGGGAAAGAGGGGGAGGGGAAGGGGGAAAAAGACAGGCAGAGGAAGTGAGGGAGAGGAAGGGGAATGGAGGGGGATGATGAATGTCAGGGAAGTGAAAGGAAGAGAGGGTAGAGGGAAAGAAAGAGGGTGAGGGAGGGCAGCAAGAAGAGTGAAAGAGAAATCTTAAGAAAGCCTTGCATTTATGTAGTGCCTCATCCTAAAGCAGACTGGGCAGTAGTCTGG
This sequence comes from Heptranchias perlo, assembly GCF_035084215.1. Taxonomy (NCBI): domain Eukaryota; kingdom Metazoa; phylum Chordata; class Chondrichthyes; order Hexanchiformes; family Hexanchidae; genus Heptranchias; species Heptranchias perlo. The sequence goes on from NC_090337.1 coordinate 59,685,400, forward strand.
CGGAGCGGATCGCCCGCCCGTTGTAGAACATGCCCGACTTTTGTCCCATCGATTACCGCCCAGGCAGTGAAGGTGAAAAAAATGACCCCTACAGTGGCTGTTGCTATGTAGACGAACCCAAACTGAACACCTCATAGTCAGGTGCTGAAACACTGCGGGCATGGACTGGTAGTAAATTGTCTGTTTGCTCCCTCAGGCTGGGAGTTAGTGTGTACGGTGATGAAAGGGAGGAGCTCAACAGAGGAAGAAATTACCTTTTTGACTTGGATTCTTTTATTTGCTGATAATATTAGGGGTAATTCCACGATCCAGTGCTCCTGTGGGGAGTTGCACCTGAAGGGAGGGTGGATCGGAGATAGGGTGACAACATGGTTGCCCCAATTTCCCAAACCGCGCTCGCTTTGAGTGTGATTCCCTGCTAAAAGTGTGGGCTGGTGGAATCAGCCCTTTTATCTTCTCCCCTATACCCAGTCTTTTGCTACAAAGCCCAGCCCAGCCTGACACTGCTGACAAGTCCTGAAACAAACCAGGCTTCGCAACAAACTTGCTGTGTTTCAGCACCCCACCTGAAACGTTAATCTGTCTCACACGGTGCTCAACCTGCTGTGTATTTCCAGAGCATTGTTTTTTTTTGTTTCAGAGGGCTGATTCCACGCTGTCAGCACAGACAGTGCTGCTGGAGTCAGCAATCATCTGGCCACTAAAATTAACGGAGAGAAAATCACAAGCAGCGCTTCTGCTGTTTCCCCACCACCCACTCCCTGCAAGCTCTGACCCTTCTCCCAGGGTCCAGATTCCAGTATTCAGGGCACCCCCAATAATTCCTGAATCAACTGCACTTCAATTATTCTCTCCATCTCTGGCCTCCTACACAAGTCCAACCAAGCTCAATGAAGAGTGTCTCACCTTTCTCCTGGGCACCCTGCAGTACTTTGGGTGGGACATTGACTTTAGCAGTTTGAGACCTCATCTGTCTGCCAGTTCCTCCCATTCACACTCCTCCTCATTCTTTTCCATTTTGGAGCTGTTTATACTCCCCCTGTTTATACTCCCCCTGTTTATACTCCCTCTCTTCATCTGCCTGAAATGACCTTTAGAAATCGAGCAGCCATTTCAAATCCGTTTCCAGGCTATTTAACCCCAGCGCTGCCTCTTCTTTTAAGAGTAATTAGCCCACCTGAACTCTTTTATAACCTTCTTGTTGTAAAATTCATAGCACAGAAGGAGGCCATTTGGTCCATCTCCATCTGAGCCAGTGCTAGCTCTTCGACTAGATCTATCTACTCCAAGGCAACCAACTCATTGGTTGTTCTCCCCACCCCTTTTTTCAGTTTGATCAGTCCTGTAAAGAGACTCTCCCCCACCCCCTCCAATAATCCCAGTTCTGATGAAGGATTCCAGCGCTAACCTGTCTTTCCTCTTTTCGAATGCAGACAGACCCGCGAGGGCCGTCTTTATGAATGCGGGCCAGTGGAGGGAAGGCTCACTCACTGAGAATTCGTGACTTTATGCCTGTTTCGGCAGAAAAGCCACTGGCAGCGCAGAATCACTGTGCATTTCCCTTCTTCCCCCCACCCCCCGCCCCCCGTTGTTCATTTCCAGCATTTGCAACTTTTTTGTTTTATTTCTGATATTTTCTTCTGCTGGGTTTAAATTTCGAAAAGGATTGAAAAGGCTTTGGTTGCAGGCCGATAAGAAGGAATACTGTTTCTTTGAACAAAGGAAATATCACAATCTTGCAATAACGACATTGTAAAAGGAGCACAGATATCATCGGAGGGAACAGCAAGTTAACAGGCACAGGACACCGACAGGGGAGTAAATAAAACCAAAACAAGTGATACCAGTGAGTGAAACAAAAGGACGGGACACAAACTGGAGAGAGAGTGAAAGAAAAGTTCACTGTGTACCTATTGTCATTTCCGTGTGTTATGCTTTTAGTGAAGACAACCCAGAGACAAACACAAAAGGGGAAAAAAAAGAAAAAAATGTCAGAAGTTTAGTTCTCAAGATGTTAGATGCCATGTCAGTGATGCCGGCCTGAGCGACAGAGGGGGGCGGGGGGGGGGGTGAAGGAAGGGAGGGATGGGATTGGGGGCAAAATAAGAGCCTCCGCCCTCCACCACAGCCCAGAGTACAGACTGCCAACGAGCATTAGCGTGCAGTTTCCTCCGAGAGGAATAGAATATTCTGCAAAGACCTGGATTGCGAATTAGTTGGGGCTTGGGACATGCTGTGGGCTGGATGGCTGTGTCACCAGATACAATTGTGGAGGAAGCATGGTGACTGTATTTTGTCTGTAAATGCATCGCAATCTCTTTCAATCTCTGCTGATGGGAACAGTCCAACTCTGATGGTGATTTAATCCACCAGGCCATCCCTGGTTGCATAGTGAGTCACCATTACACGCTACGGTTAACCAGTGAGTAATCCTAACCCTGGTGAAAAAAACAGCGACTCGATACAGTTACACAATGAGTAACCATTGCTTTGCTGAATATACAGCAAATCTACAGCTACACAGTGAGTAACCCTTACCTTGCTGAGTAAACAGGAATTCTGTACAGTTACACAGTGAGTAACCCTTACCCTGCTGAGTAAACAGGAATTCTGTACAGTTACACAGTGAGTAACCCTTACCCTGCTGAGTAAACAGGAATTCTGTACAGTTACACAGTGAGTAACCCTTACCCTGCTGAGTAAACAGGAATTCTGTACAGTTACACAGTGAGTAACCCTTACCCTGCTGAGTAAACAGGAATTCTGTACAGTTACACAGTGAGTAACCCTTACCCTGCTGAGTAAACAGGAATTCTGTACAGTTACACAGTGAGTAACCCTTACCCTGCTGAGTAAACAGGAATTCTGTACAGTTACACAGTGAGTAACCCTTACCCTGCTGAGTAAACAGGAATTCTGTACAGTTACACAGTGAGTAACCCTTACCCTGCTGAGTAAACAGGAATTCTGTACAGTTACACAGTGAGTAACCCTTACCTTGCCGAGTAAACAAGAATTCTGTACAGTTACACAGTGAGTAACCCTTACCCTGTTGAATAAACAGGAATGCTGTATATTTACACAGTAAGAAACCTCACCTTGCTGACTATTCCAGTTATCAGGAATTGAAATTAGGAGGAAAGGTTCACAAAATTGGTTTTGATTTCTTGACAAAACAATGAACTTTCAAGATACCTAAGTGAAGTTTTCCAGATTGCGAAGTGGTGCAGGGTATTGTTCCCTATAAGCAAAAGATTTCAAATACCAGGACACAGAAGCTAAAATCAGGAGTAGGAAGGGAAGTCATCTTCAATGATTTTACACAAAAATTAATAGAGTTGACGAACATTTGGAATATCATTGAAGCAAACAGCATCAGTGGGTTCAATAGGCAGCTACAGGTGTATTTCAGGAGAGAAAGATTGACAGGTGTGGCAAGCTATGATCTTGGAAAAATTGACAGGCTTGTTGGATCTAATGGTCATTTTCTGTTTTTAAAACTCTTACATTCTGAACAGCAACACCATGCACAGTAAGTAACCCTTTCCCAGCTGAATAAATAGAGGCTCCAAACAGTTACAATGAGCAAATCCCTACTCAGCTGAATAAACACTGACTTCATACAGATATAGTGAGAAACCCTTACATTCTGAACAGGAATGTATACAGTAAGTAACCCTCACCTTGTAGAACAAACAGAAACTCCGCAGTTACAATAATAACCCTTACTCTGATGAATTAACAGGAACTCCGTACAGATAGTGAGAAACCCTTACCCTGCTGGATAAACACTGACTCTGTACAGATACAGTGAGAAATCCTTACCCTGCTGGATAAACACTGACTCCGTACAGATACAGTGAGAAATCCTTACCCTGCTGGATAAACACTGTCTCCGTACAGATACAGTGAGAAATCCTTACCCTGCTGGATAAACACTGACTCTGTACAGATACAGTGAGAAATCCTTACCCTGCTGGATAAACACTGTCTCCGTACAGATACAGTGAGAAATCCTTACCCTGCTGGATAAACACTGTCTCTGTACAGATACAGTGAGAAATCCTTACCCTGCTGGATAAACACTGACTCCGTACAGATACAGTGAGAAATCCTTACCCTGCTGGATAAACACTGACTCCGTACAGATACAGTGAGAAATCCTTACCCTGCTGGATAAACACTGTCTCCGTACAGATACAGTGAGAAATCCTTACCCTGCTGGATAAACACTGTCTCCGTACAGATACAGTGAGAAATCCTTACCCTGCTGGATAAACACTGACTCCGTACAGATACAGTGAGAAATCCTTACCCTGCTGGATAAACACTGTCTCCGTACAGATACAGTGAGAAATCCTTACCCTCCTGGATAAACACTGTCTCCGTAAAGATACAGTGAGAAATCCTTACCCTGCTGGATAAACACTGACTCCGTACAGATACAGTGAGAAATCCTTACCCTCCTGGATAAACACTGTCTCTGTACAGATACAGTGAGAAATCCTTACCCTCCTGGATAAACACTGTCTCTGTACAGATACAGTGAGAAATCCTTACCCTGCTGGATAAACACTGTCTCTGTACAGATACAGTGAGAAATCCTTACCCTCCTGGATAAACACTGACTCCGTACAGATACAGTGAGAAATCCTTACATTCTGAACAGTATTTATGTATACAGTAAGTAACCCTTACCTTGTTGAACAAACAGATACTCCACAGTTACAATAATAACCCTTACCCTGCTGAATTAACAGGAACTCTGTACAAATACAGTGAGAAACCCTTACCCAGCTGGATAAACAGTAACTCCATACAATTACATTGTGAGTAACCCGTAACGTGTTGGGATGCCAATGTGAAACCATTAACCTGCTGAATAAAGAATGACTCCATACAGTTACACAGTCAGCAACTTTTGCCCTGTTGAATAAACGGTGATTCATTACAGTTACACAGTGAGTAACCCTATCCTTAATGAATAGCCGTTCAATATTCACACTAACCATTAACCTGCTGAATAAACAGGAACTCCATACAGCTAGACTGAGTGACCCTTACATTGCTGAATAAATGGGAACTCCATAGTGCTGTACTAGGACTAACCCTTACCCTGTTGAATAAATAGGAACTCCATACAGTTACACAGTGAATAACCCTTACTCTGCTGAATAAAAAGGAAATCCATACAGTTACACAGTGAATAACCCATACCCTTCTGAATAGGAACATAGGACCAGGAGTTGGCCATTCAGCCCCTCGAGCATGTTTCACCATTTAATGAGATCATGACTGATCTGTATTCTAACTCCATTTACCTGCCTTGGCTCTATATCCCTTAAAATCTTTGACTTGCAAAAATCTATCGATCTCAGATTTAAAATGATTAATTGAGCTAGAACCTACTGCTTTTTGTGGGAGAGTGTTCCACACTTTTACCACCCTTTGTGTGAAGATATGTATCCTAACTTCTCTCCTGAATGGCCTGGCTCTGATGTTAAGGTTATGTCTCCTTGTCCTAGACTCTGCCACAAGAGTGTAAAAAGTTTCTCTCTATCTACCCTATCAATTCCTTTCAAAATCCTAGAAATCTCAATCAAATCACCCCTTACCCATCTATATTCCAGTGAATACAAGCCTAGTTTATGTAATCTCTCCTCATAATCGAACCCTTGGAGCCCTGATAACATTCTGGTGAATCTGCACTGCACTCCTTCCAAGACCAATATATCCTTTCCAAGGTGCGGCGCCCAGAACTGTACACAGTACTCCAGATGTGGTCTAACCAGGGCTTTGTATAGCTGTAGCAAAACATCCTCCTCTTTATATTCTAGCCCTCTAGTTATAAAGGCTAATGTTTCATTAGCCTTTTTGATTATTTTTTGGACCTGACCATTACATTTTAATTATCTGTGTACATGGACCCCTAAATCTCTTTGGACTTCCACTGTTCCTAGCTTTTCACCATTTAAAAAATACTCGGATCTATCCTTTTTTGGTCCAAAACGGATGACCTCACACTTACCTGTGTTGAAATCCATCTGCCACAGTTTTGCCCACTCACTTAATCTATCACTGTCTCTTTTTATGCTCCCATCTACACTACTTACAATCCCACCAATCTTTGTGTCATCAGCAAACTTGGATATATGGCTCTCTATTGTGTTATCTAAGTCATTAATAAATATAGTGAATAGTCGAGGCCCCAGCACAGATCCTTGTGGGACACCACTAGTCACTTCCTTCCAATTCGAGTACATACCCATTATCCCTACTCTCTGTCTTCTACCGCCTAACCAATCCAGATCAATAATTTGCCTTCAACTGCATGAGCTTTAATTTTAGCTAACAGTCTCTTATGTGGAACCTTATCGAGTGCTTTCTGGAAGTCCATATAAACTACATCCACAGACATTCCCGTCTACTACTTTAGTTATTACCTCAAAAATTCAATTAGGTTCGTTCGGCATGACCTACCCTTTACAAATCCACGTTGGTTCTCTCTCTAATCAGCTCAAATTTCGTTCCAATAACTTCCCCACAACAAATGTTAGTCTAACTGGTCTATAATTTCCTGGTTTCTCTCTCTCGCCTTTCTTAAAAAATGGAGTTACATTTGCAACTTTCCAATCTAAAGGGACAATTCCTGAATCGAGAGAGCTTTGGAAGATTATGGCTAAAGCGTCTGCAATTTCTTCACCTACTTCCTTTAAAACCCTGGGGTGGAAACTATCAGGTCCTGGGGATTTGTCAGCCTTTGGTGCCATGATTTTTTCGAATACTGTTTTCTTGCTTACATTAACTTTAGCGAGTTCCAGTCCTTGATTCATTATTAGTTTTTCTGGAATGTCAGGTATATTATCCTCTTCCTCTATTGTGAAGACTGACATAAAGTAATTATTCAACAAGTCTGCCATTTCAGGAACTTCATACCGTTACAAAAGGGGGAAAAGTGTGCTTTATTTGGACCCCACAACCAAAGTAATCAAGCAGTGTTTGGGGTGTCAGTCAACAAATGATCAGATTCAGCTTAGAGATTGTCCATTATGTGTGACCTCTAAGGGATTAATATGTTGATTTGGACTCTCTACCTCACACCCAACTGATCTGTAAGGCAACCATGATTGCCCAGGCCTTTCCTTATTGCTGTTCAAATCTCCACTGCCTCAAATGTATTGTTGGATGAGGGTCTTTGACCGGCCCACGAGCAATAGTAACAACATCTCACAGCTTGTGCTCAAGTTAACCCATTTTATAGGCAGGCCAAATTCCTTGCAACACCATACGGCCTTCAACACAGCACATCAGATTCCAGCTTTCCACACCATGATAGACTGAGGTCTATCACAACTGAAAGGACTGACACACGCACTGATCTCCCACGTTGCCCTGCAAAAAAAAAACTTAACGGAATGAAGTAGCAGCGATAAAGCTCCCCCTGACCTTCCCCCAGTGCTTAGTGATATGTCAGCCCATAAATCACAGCCATCTCAAGCGTTACATGCAGCCTTTGGCGTCCTTAGAGCTAATGGAATCGGGCTTCAAACCGAATCAAACTGGCAATGCCTGGCAGGTCTTTGCAGAATGTGGTGAAAAGAGGAAAAGTGAAAGGAAACAAACAGTCCAAATAAATGAAGATTAAATCAAGAAAACCAAAGGTTTCGATGGGATTTCGATGCCTGAAAGCTGTAGAGAAATAAATATTTTAAGGATTTAAAACAAAAAATACCTAGGCATATCCGAATCAAGAAATTGCCTGCAAAAACACAAGAACAATACCTTGTTAGTAGACTCAATAAAGTATCGGAGGTGACGGTAACATCTTAAAGCAAAGCACATATGGAGGCTTCGGGCCTTCAGCACACCCTGGGCACAATGACACAGCAAAGCTATGTTCTAGGAGATAGAAGGTCACTAAGATTCATTAAGCAGCTTTGTTTGGGACCATCTGACGTAACAATTAAAGCTCCTTGCCTTTTTTTTAAACAATGTTTCGATTTTCAGTCAGATTATGAATTCATGGCCACTGGAGCACTCAAGAATGTGCAGGTGAGGAGTAAATGCATTATGCCTTTCTTTCCAGCATGACTGCAGATCTCACCCTCAAGCACAGAATCTGGCAGCTGATGATTCTCTAGTAAAAAAAGAAATCTGCACTGCCTGTTTAAGCCAGATCAGGGACTGTAGCGTTGTAGCTGGATCACAAAGTTTAGATATGCATAACACTGGGTTAATCCAAAGCTGAACAGAAGGTAGGATAGGACGGGGCAGAAAGCGTGATTAGGGGCTTGAGTATGATTGTTGTGCTGCTGATGAAGATCTTAACAACTGATTTCTGCATTTCACAAGACACAGAAGTAATGGAGTTTTATTTTAGCAATCAGATTTATGGACGCTGAAGATCGTCCCTCTTGGCATTTTACTTTGGTTTTAAAAAATCCTGGATACATTATTCAAAACTGGACTGGCACCCAGCTGATCTGCGAAGTTACAGACTGGGGAAAACAAATATTGTGCCTGACCAATCACATCCAAGCTTCTGTTTTGCTTAGGCAGCCATTTTCTTGGATACAACGCTGGCTGGTATTTGCTTATCACTGCCGGCAAGCAGTGTGGTCAGATAATGAAATCGCCTGCCTGATAATCTTCTCTACTTGTCCTGGGCAGAATATTTTCCCAAGCATCCAAGCTAATCTGGGAGGGGCCTACTTACAGATGCTTCTGCCATTCTGAGGTGTTTAGTGACCTTCTATGTCTGTGGCAGGAACAACGTCCAGAGGTTGCACATAACAGGGATGAAGCAGGAGGGGACTTCGACAATTCACTTTTTAGAGCGTTAGCACATTCACTGCAGCGGCTGGAATGAAAAAAACAATCACATGTAGCATCCACACTCTCTCACACATACATACAAACACCCTCTCATCTTCACACTCACACACTCTCTTACACTCATGTTCTCTTATGTTCATGCACAATCTCACACACACAGGTTCACTCATTCACACACACTCTATCACACATAAACACACATCTGGTCATATTCATTCACACACACTCATACATACACACACTCATTCAACTCATACACACACTTACCCTTACACAAACCAATCAATCAAGTTTCTAATTGTGTAGAGTTATCCTTTTTTAAAAGCCTCACCCTTGTCACATGTATAAGAAAGGGTTAGGAGACCAGATAGTTTAATTACCTTTAGAAAGTGCTCTGCAATACCGTTCAATTGGTACTATATCACGCTGCCCAAACTCCAATTTTCCCAAGTTTATTTCTCCCCATTTCCCTGGTCTTATTGATCCCAGGTCTCTACTGCTGTTCTAACAAACTGTCCTACCCAGCCCCAGAGTGTGAAAGGACAGTGTCTGACCCACTGTACCACCCAGCCCCAGAGTGTGAAAGGACAGTGTCTGACCCACTGTACCACCCAGCCCCAGAGTGTGAAAGGACAGTGTCTGACCCACTGTACCACCCAGCCCCAGAGTGTGAAAGGACAGTGTCTGACGCACTGTACCACCCAGCCCCAGAGTGTGAAAGGACAGTGTCTGACCCACTGTACCACCCAGTCCCAGAGTGTGAGAGGACAGTGTCTGACCCACTGTACCACCCAGTCCCAGAGTGTGAAAGGACAGTGTCTGACCCACTGTACCACCCAGTCCCAGAGTGTGAAAGGACAGTGTCTGACCCACTGTACCACCCAGTCCCAGAGTGTGAAAGGACAGTGTCTGACCCACTGTACCACCCAGTCCCAGAGTGTGAGAGGACAGTGTCTGACCCACTGTACCACCCAGTCCCAGAGTGTGAAAGGACAGTGTCTGACCCACTGTACCACCCAGTCCCAGAGTGTGAGAGGACAGTGTCTGACCCACTATACCACCCAGTCCCAGAGTGTGAGAGGACAGTGTCTGACCCACTGTACCACCCAGTCCCAGAGTGTGAAAGGACAGTGTCTGACCCACTGTACCACCCAGTCCCAGAGTGTGAAAGGACAGTGTCTAAAACACAGCATCATCCAATCCTACTGATATTAATTTGCTTGCAGAATATTGCAGTTTTTGCCATTTTGGATTCTGTGCTCTAAGTATCGAGGTGGTGTTCACAGCACAGCTCTCCTTTAAACTGGGAGCCAAACAGTCTAAGGTTCTATCCATAACTCATCATATTTACAATGCACCAAGTACAGGGAAGGGGTAGTAATGCACCATGAAATCTTCAATACATCTAGAAATAATGACCAATTTTCAAAAATTCTTCAAGTACATTAGCGGAAGAGGAAAGAGAGAAAACCAAATGATACCTTTGCAAAAAAAATAACACTTACAAATAGTCTCTTAGTGATCCTGGAAACTCCACAAAACCAATGGAATGATCTAGATGCTCCCTACTGAGCCTGACTGTAATGCCCTAGAGCTTTATGGGATATCTCTCATCTAGTGGCTAGTTATTGCTCTGAACGGCAGTGTGGCTTTCCTACATTGCACTGCACTGATGAACAGCCCATGCTGCCTCTCAAGCTATGAAAAGGACAATGTCCAGTCACTGGGGCTGTGAAAGGAGATTCAAATCTCAGGGGGCACAAGTTAAAAATTAGCATGTTAGGAGCGAGAAGGGGGGAACTTTTTCGCCCAAAGGGTAACTGAGTTGTGGAACAAGTTACCAGGGAAGGACACTGAAGGGGGTGGTATAAATGGGGTCAAGAAACAATTACATATGAAGAGAGGAGATTGGAGGATATGATGAGACAGTGAAATCAGTCTCTCAAGAAGCAGTGGGCCTGTTGGACCTTGAGGCCTTTGCCTGTTCCTAAAGAGGTCAAGAGATGACACAAATGTCAAGATGGAGGTTTTTGTTTAATTCGCATTTAGTTTCCCACTATAAGGCACGAGCACTCTGCAGTCTCCACAGTTTTCTGTGTCAATACTGCTCCATACTCAACTGTAGGGAGGAGGCTGGTTTTCAAAGAAGCATGAAAGGAATCCCAGAATCCATCCTGTGCTTGTGTCTATAATGGAGTCTGACAGCTGTTGGACCCTTGGACCTGAAATTCATCACAGCGTCCAAATGAGAGCAGATATTTAAATCTTCACGTAGCACCACATATAAAATGAGTTGTTTCAGAGATGACACACAGAGGGCTAACTGCCACCTCGTAAGCAATGCCAATGTGTGCGAGAGATTACAAGCCGCGTGGTTGAGTCACTAGAAGAGGAGATGTGTCTACACCCGGGTGGGGGGGAGGAGTGGCGGGGCTGCACCTCATGTTTTATGAAGAACTGGCCCCATCTCAACTGATGCATGTTCTGCAAAGCCTGTTAACTTGATCAACTGGATTAACCCAAGAATAGGATCAGACCAACTTTCATATACATAGAAATATGTACAAAATACACGTACAAACTTGCATCGAGTATACGGAGATACTCCTGGGTTTTAACTCATGAGGTATCTGTAACATGGGTGTACCTTATACACTGGTGTTACCTATTGCTGGATTTTAGAATACTCCGAGACAATAGTTAGACAGATGTAGATCTTGGTATCAGGTCCCTGTTTTTCCCCAGAGTTTACGTCTCTGGGTTTTCCTCTATGGTGGTGGTGGTAGGGGAGAATACTTTCCCTGTACTGTTGACAAGATGGATGGGGTTTATTGTTCCTTCTGCTTCCCTCCACCTCGTGTGTGTGCCCCTGGCCCTCAATCCCCTCCAGCACGAACAGTAAAAAAGCGCCACTGCTTTTTAAATCTTCACAAAACGAAGAACAACTCAACCCAATTTTGCAAAGGGAAGAGAATACTGAGTAATTGTGAATCCACTCTGTGCAGAATGAAAGACACCTTGCGATTAAACTGTAACCCAATAAATGCGCTCAGGTAAACTCATAAAACAATGGAAGCGCAGTTAAGCCATAAAGCAGTATCATTTTGGGTTAAATTATTGTTTGAACTCTTTTCAAAGTGCTAATTATTTTATGTATTAAGTAACAAGGAACTTAAATGGTTTTATACTCTCACAGTTTTTTGCTGTGTATGGGGTGTCTGCATGCGATTGTGGAGTTGTATTCATACAAGGGCATTACGCTCTGTGTGGTATCAGGATTCCCTGTCCCATCACTCTCAGGTCAGGAACAGAATGGGTTACGTACAAAGCTTGACTCTATATCTAACCCATGCTGTACCCAACCTGGGAGTGTTTGATGGGGCAGTGTAGAGGGAGTTTTATTCTGTATTTTATCTGTGTTGTACCTGGTCTGGGGGTATTTAACAGGGTAGTGTTAGAGGGAGATTTACTCTGTATCTAACCTGTGGTGCACTTGACCCGGGAGTATTTACTGGGACAGTGTAGAGGGAGCTTTAACCAGTATCTAATCTATCTTGTACCTGATCTGGGTGTGTTTGATGAGGCACTGTAGAGGGAACTATTCTCTGTATCTAACCTGTAGGGCACTTGAACTGGGAATGCTTGACGCAGCAGTGTAGAGAAAGTTTTACTCTACATCTAACCAAATGCTGTACCTCAGAGAGGCATTCATAGTTCTGAAGGGTTTTGATAAGTTAAAGAAGGAAAAACTACACCAGGAGCAGCTGATGGTTTGACCAGCCCTGCGCTCCTGAATAAACAAGAGAGGGGAGCAGGAGCAGGAGAAAGGAAGCAACAAGTGAGAGTACTGGGAATCTAATAGAAGAGAAGAGAGATCTGGAAATCATTTGAGAGCGATAAAGAAAACTACTACGCAGTTTGCAGTGGGATAAATCTAGGCAGTGCGCACGAATGACTCTCCTGCTGAACGCCTAGAGTCTAACCTACCGATCCTCCAGAGATGGGTGCACAAACCCCGCAGTTAGAATATTCAGGGACAGGATGTTGGGATCGATGACGGAATCATCCGACTCTGGTGTGTTCCGGATCCGACCTACGGACAGAGACAATACGAGACTGGTTACTGAGGCCAGTGTTAACACAACCCAACCCCTTATCTGGTCTTCCCCGCAGGTCTGTCACTTCTGCATGACCTCAATCGAACTGTGGAACTTTCTGCCCGCATGCTGTGAATTTACAAACTTGCACTACGGTGGGGTTTATGTATGTCTCTCCCCTTTATAATTATATTTTTCATTAAATGTATTTCCGCAATGTGGGAAGCCCAATTGTCTCGGTAGGTCATCTACTCCACTCCACTCACTTCCCAGGTGTTATCTTGGCTCAGTAGTAGCACCCTCGCCTCTAAGTCAAGCTCCACTCCAGAGACTTGAGGAACATAATCTAGGCTAACACTCCCAGTGCAGTACTGAGGGAGTGCTCAGGTGGACGTAAAAGATCCCACGGCACTATTCGAAGAAGAGTAGGGGAGTTCTCCCCAGTGTCCTGGCCAATATTTATCCTCAGCCAACATCATTAAAACAGATTATCTGGTCATTATCTCATTGCTGTTTGTGGGAGCTTGCTGTGTGTAAATTGGCTGTTTACTATGTTCCTCAAGTCTCTGGAGTGGAGCTTGACTTAGAGGCGAGGGTGCTACTACTGAGCCAAGATAACACCTGGGAAGTGAGTGGAGTGGAGTAGATTACCTACCGAGACAATTGGGCTTCCTACACTGCGGAAATACATTTAATGAAAAATATAATTATAAAGGGGAGAGACATACATAAACCCCACCGTAGTGCAAGTTTGTAAATTCACAGCATGCGGGCAGAAAGTTCCACAGCTCGATTGAGGTCATGCAGAAGTGACAGACCTGCGGGGAAGACCAGATAAATTAAAACAGTGACTACACTTCCAAAAGTAATTAATTGGCTGTAAAGCACTTTAGGACATCCTGAGGTCATGAAAGGTGCTATATAAATGCAGGTTCTTTCCTTCTTTCCTGCAGCCGATCCCCTCTATGGTATTAGGTGTCTCTGTAACAACACAAGCATGAACTCCCTATGAACTCAGGAAGTGGTGGGCGATGCTTCACACTATGTTCACATGCTGCATATTAAGGTAGACCTTAATGTTCTTGGGAGTTCTTGATAAACCGATTTAACTTATCCGACCTGCACTTCAAGGTTAAGGAATCAGGATTACAAGTATAACGTATTTTTAACTGTACAAGTTCTGCTTTGGGGACGTAGTCTCCATACAGGAGGCTATGGAATGTATGACCAGAATTAGTGATTGAAACAGAGACCATGTCAACATTTAAGAATAGGTTAGATAGGTGGTTAAAGGAAAAGGGGATGAAAGGTTATGGGAGCAGGAGGGACACTTGGTATTGAGACTACTGCTCGTGTGGTGGATAAACACCAACAGAGACCGGTTGGGCCATGCAGCCTGTTTCCGTTTTGTAATTTCTAATTAATTATCCATGAAAAAATCCTGTGATACCGTAAGCAGGCTCTAGAGAACCGCCTTGTTAGATTAATCAGTCTAGACATTCTGGCCCGTATCGAGCTCGGAAATGGCCTAATCTGAGTGGTGGGGGTGGGACAGAATGAATTTGGGGAGAATTTTTGCTAGGTTTGCTAGGACTCTTTCTGGCTTTGTTCTGAAATGTTGGTTGTGGGGCACTGGTTTCTTCCACCCAATCCTTTATTGCGATGTCAGAGTTGGAGGTGGGACTGGTGGGTTGGTGGCCTCCACCAGACATCTGGTCCATTTCCACTCAGTGTGCAGCCAATGGCAATCATTAAGCCCAGCTACCCACCTTCTCACCATAACCCTCGGACCCACCCTCTCATTAGGTGGCATACTTGCCGCGCATGTGCTGTAAGTGGGGTCCATGTGCCGTTTCTCAATGGCTATTGATCGATTACCATTAGGAAAATGGCAAATGACCAATGGAGCAGCTTAGAGGAGTAATTTTAAAAAATCTTTGGGCATTTTAGCCAGACCACTCCCCTCTCAACAGAGCAGCAAGATGCCACCCCAGAATTCTGGTACTGCCATGGGCAGATGGTCAGAAAGTGATGTAATCGCTATGGGCGGCCACCCATTTAAGCAAATGACCCCCGTGATGAGTCATTGACTGCTGGCGAGCGGAAGCCCTGTCCCGTCGCATTTCCGGTGGTGCACCTGTCCAGTTGGAATTTCTAGGCTATAATATCCAATCTTCATATTCACATCCCTCCATGGCCTCACCCCATCCTATCTCTGTAACCTCCTTCTGCCCTACAACCCTCTGAGAACTCTGCGTTTCTCCAACTCTGGCCTCTTGTCCATCCCCTCCTTCCTTTGCCTCATCATTGACGTCTAGGCCCTGAACTCTGGAATTCCCTGCCTAATCCTCTCCGCCTCTCCATCTTCTTTAAGACGCTCCTTAAAACCTACCTCTTCACCTGTCCTAATGTCTCCTTCTTTGGCTTGGTGTCATTTTTTGACTCATTACCCTCCTGTGAAGCGCCTTGGGATGTTTTCCTACGTTAAAGGCGCTATATAAATGCAAGTTGTTATTGGCAATGAGATGACGTGATTTTCACAGGGTTCCTGTTAGTTCAGAGGATTGCGGGATATGACACCAGTTGCTTTTCCCCATACTTACCAACAACCAGTTCTCGCACTTCCTTCCAGCGTATATCACTTCCTGTCTCATGTACTATGGTAACCGTAATCCGCCTCTGGATTCCCTATCGACAGCAGAGGATAAAGAACAATGTTAGTCACTAGTGTCACTTAATGGCAATCATACTCTCTCACAAGCTGAAACCCTACCAGGCCTGGGAAAGCGATCAGAGAAATTTCCCGACATGGGTGAGGGGGGGTCCAGGTATAAAAATTCAAGTTGTCATTGAATGATACAGCAGAGAAGGAGGCCATTCGGTCCATCGTGCCTGAGCCGTCGTTGTAGTGACCGTCATAAAGTCCATCTCCTTCAAGATACTACAGTTGCCACATCTGTGATGAGCTGATCAGTATAAAGGGAGTTTAATCTCAGGTTTGGACAACTTAAGGTTGTTTTCATCGCAAAGTGATGCAATGATATTTTTTATGATGTGTATGATGTTGATAAACACTTGTATTGTACACCTCCCCCCCCTTAAAACATGTTGGGGTAGCTTATCAATCCACCTGACGGGAGTGCATCTCAGGAACTTGAATATGGCAGTCAGCGCCTGTATTCGCAATATGTGATCCCATTGGGCAAAGCTCTGTACTGGGAGTTCTAATTTGTAAAATTTAGCCCTCTTTAGGTCGGAACGCTTGGAAATATGGTCCTCAGTTGTATCTGTGAAACTACCAAAGTTCATCAGTTCCTACTGTTCAAATGGGGTTATCGACTGGTCCTTATAGATGTGCTGCTCCTCCCCCCAATACTATCACTAATTTGCTACATTGCACGATCAAATTTGTTCAATGGATTTCCTCTCAAACAATTCATAATGCTGTTGCCCTCACTGCCCACAGCACAGGCTGATACATCACTGGACCAAATCCATGTTCCACCTTTCATTCCTCCTACATTACTGTTCATTGATACTCCGTGTGTACTTTACATCGTTTTGTAACTGCACAACATACTGCACTTGGAAGGGGGTCATTGATAGCAGCAGGGGTAAAGCAACCGTGGATCTGTCTCATTTGAGGGAGGGGAAGCTTGATGATTTTAACTAACCAGCACCCTTCCCTCCACCACCTGCCCCCCACCCCCACCCCCAGTTCAGTGAGGATGCAGGATGGTGTATTTGGAGCTTAGATGGAACAAGAGAGGAGTGCTCAGAATAATGACCATAGTAAGACTGATAAGATAGATAAAGGAAAGACCTGGCAGGCTAGGAAGGAGAGAGAGAGGTTGGAGACTAAAGGTCAGAAAAGGATTGCTTATCCGACAACTTTTCTCATATCCTGTCCAGGAATGTGAGAGGAACTAAGATAGCTAGAAAATACGGGAGCGGCATTCAGACCTTGGATGGTGTCACGTTTCAGGACTTTCACGCAAAAGACACGCTATCCAGTTCAGATCACATTGTTACATTCCCGGCTAAAGTTACTGTATAATTAGATGCTGAGCAGTACAGACACACTCCCGAAGATAAGGCGCTCAGACCACTTACAGGAGTGGCCAGCACCGCTGTACCTGAGAGAATATGTAAGACAGATGCAAAACATTGGACAGTTGGACTTGAGCTTTATAGCGAATTAAGGGTTGTTGAAGGGATGTCGTGTGAAAGAGCAAATCAAGCTTTTCAGAGGCAGCTTTGGCAGTGGTGGAGATGTGAGAGCTCCAACCCATTTGAGACTGGTTACACAGCCGTACCTGGTGCAATAGGAAAGTTCCATGACATGGCATGCCACCTCTGTGGTCAACAACTGCAGGGATATACCTGTGAAAGGAAAAGAGAGATGGTCACTTCATGTACCAATAGTCCTAGTGCCGTCCAGTCTGATGCTTACTCAGGTCAAACACACATTAAAGGAAACATGCAGCCTTGTAAGACATGTATGATAAGTGGCTTTTACTGTCTGAACTTGGGCCCAGCATGGGCTGGTCTTTGAGGACTTTCAGGTTATGTTGCAATGGCTGACAGTACTTACTCTCCAGTAGCCTCCAGCTCACAGATCTCGAAGAAGACCAGCAGGTCATACTTGCCCTGGCATTGTCCGGCGGTGGGTCGGCTCATGGTGTTTAACTTGGTAGCTGGTACTGTAAATACAATAAACCATTAGTCAAGACACTGAAAACAGCACACAGTGTGAATCCAAAACTTGCAATCGGTTCTACCATCAGCTTCCAGCTTTTTCTGTTCCAAAACCTGGTGCTCCATCAAGTGGCAAAGCTGACATCAAAAATATGAACTGAACTGAACTTTATTTTTCTAAAATCCAATTTGTGTCAGATTCAAATCCATCATTATGCAAAAATTACTTTTCAAAATGTGACTGAGAACAGGGCACAGCTGAAGGAAAGAACACAGCTAAAGGAGCGGAGCACACCTGAAGGAATAGGGCACACCTGAAGGAACAGAGCACACCTGAAGGAATGGGGCGCACCTGAAGGAACAGAGCACACCTGAAGGAACAGAGCACACCTGAAGGAACAGAGCACACCTGAAGGAAAGAACACAGCTAAAGGAGTGGAGCACACCTGAAGGAACAGAGCACACCCGAAGGAACAGGGCACACCTGAAGGAACAGAGCGCACCTGAAGGAACAGAGCACACCCGAAGGAACAGGGCACACCTGAAGGAACAGAGCACACCTGAAGGAACAGAGCATACCTGAAGGAATAGGGCACACCTGAAGGAATAGGGCACACCTGAAGGAATAGGGCACACCTGAAGGAACAGAGCATACCTGAAGGAACAGAGCACACCTGAAGGAACAGAGCACACCTGAAGGAACAGAGCACACCTGAAGGAACAGAGCATACCTGAAGGAACAGAGCACACCTGAAGGAATAGGGCACACCTGAAGGAATAGGGCACACCTGAAGGAACAGAGCACACCTGAAGGAACAGAGCACACCTGAAGGAATAGGGCACACCCGAAGGAACAGGGCACACCTGAAGGAACAGAGCACACCTGAAGGAATAGGGCACACCTGAAGGAATAGGGCACACCTGAAGGAACAGAGCATACCTGAAGGAACAGAGCACACCTGAAGGAATAGGGCACACCTGAAGGAATAGGGCACACCTGAAGGAACAGGGCACATCTGAAGGAATAGGGCACATCTGAAGGAACGGGGCACATCTGAAGGAACGGGGCACATCTGAAGGAACGGGGCACACCTGAAGGAGCGGGGCACACCTGAAGGAGCGGGGCACATCTGAAGGAACGGGGCACACCTGAAGGAGCAGGGCACACCTGAAGGAACGGGGCACACCTGAAGGAGCGGGGCACAACTGAAGGAGCGGGGCACAACTGAAGGAGCGGGGCACAACTGAAGGAGCGGGGCACAACTGACAGAACAGGGCACACTTTGCAGCCTTGAGTTAATAATTAACCGTCGCTGTGCCACGATGGTGCTTAGTCGCCTGGCAGAGACTCTTCCTGTTGACGTGTTTTTATGAGTTGCATCCATGATGTGAATCTTTTTTTATGCAGTTTTCTCCTCTGTCCCAAGAGCGCTGACTTTTGCTGTTCCATGGGTGATGGAAACCCTCAATCCCATGACTGTGGAGGACATTGAAGACAAGCCCAATCGTGCCCCTAATGGATTCGTGTTGTAGTGTTTGATGAATTTACCCATAATGCCATGTCTTAAGACCCAGGCCAATTGATTGGTTGGAAAACAGCTGGGAAAAAGTTAGTTTTCAGCCAATTAAAATTCAGATTTTTAGAAGCTGCACCAAAATGGGTGATGAGAGACGTGAGGAAAAAGTAAACAGGTTTTAAAGTTATAAAAGGGTCAGAATAAATTAAGGTAAACAAAAAGCACAAACATTAAAGTAAAAGTAAAAAGGTCGATGAGAGCAAGTGGGGAAGCAAATGGAAGTAGAATGAAAGTGTTTTTTTTATACTTAAGATCGTTTTTCAGTGTTTAATTTAGACTGTTAGGGCTAAGTTCCACTAATAAAGCCAGTCCTGACATCACAGCCATTTTATTAATATTACTTTTAGAGATTGTGCTGAATATTGTAAGTAATTGGCCGGCCCAGGGTGATGGGCATTTCCCTGGGCCTTGTGGCAGTTTAAGGGTCAAAAGTCACAGGGGCTGAAAGAGATGTAGGCCAGAATGTGAGCTTTCCTCTTACAATTCTGCCACAACAAATGCTGCTGACACAAAAACAAAAAACTCAACTTCTTACGTTAACTAAACACAACAAAACACAGCAAACAAGCAGAGAGGAGGTGAGAGTAAAGATACAGAGCACACTGCACCAACACCAATCTCACCCACTAAGGTAAGTTCAGATCTTTTCTACCTATCTAAAAGCAAGTTCTTTCTTTTTTAAAGGTGTTGCACACTTATATTGAACATCTGGAGCATCTTTGACCATTTGTTTTAATTTCTTCATACAAGACAAGATGCATTCAACCATCAATAAATAATAAACGTGCCGAATGTGCCTCAGAAATTGTGTAATTTAAAAACAACCAACCTGCCCCTTAAAGGGGGACATCAAATCTGAGCCATTTACTGCTCTATATTTTAAGAAAGTGTCGAATTAATAAAATGTTAGTCAGTCACCACTCTCCAAATTAGATTTAAAAATGCCTTCTTATACTGGTAGTGTCTGCTGTGGCAACACCCTCCCCCTACCCCCGGGTCCCCACCACTTTAGAAACATAGAAAAATTTACGGCACAGAAGGAGGCCATTCGGCCCATCGTGTCTGTGACGGTCAAAAAAGAGCTACCCAGCCTAATCCCAATTTCTAGCACTTGGTCCATAGCGTTGTAGGTTACAGCACTTCAAGTGCATATCCAAGTACTTCTGAAATATGATAAGAGTTTCTGCCTCTACTACCCTTTCAGGCAGTGAGTTCCAGACCCCCGCCACCCTCTGGGTGAAGTTTTTTTTCCTCAGCTCCCCTCTAATCCTTCTACCAATTACTTTAGATCTATGCCCCCTGGTTATTGACCTCTCTGCTAAGAGAAATAGGTCCTTCCTATCCACCCTATCTAGGCCCCTCATAATTTTATACACTTCAATTAAATCACCCCTCAGCCTCCTCTGTTCCAAAGAAAACAACCCCAGCCTATCCAATCTTTCCTCATAGCTAAAGTTCTCCAGTCCTGGCAACATCCTCGTAAATCTCCTCTGTACCCTCTCTAATGCAGTCATATCTTTCCTGTAATGTGGTGACCAGAACTGTACGCAGTACTCAAGCTGTGGCCTAACTAGTGTTTTATACAGTTCTAGCATAACCTCCCTGCTCTTATATTCTATACCTTGGCTAATAAAGGAAAGTATCCTGTATGCCTTCTTAACCACCTCATCTACCTGTTCTGCTACCTTCAGGGATTTGTGGACATGCACTCCAAGGTCCATCTCTTCCCCTACACCTCTCAGTATCCTCCCATTTATTGTGTGTTCCCTTGCCTTGTTTGCCCTCCCCAAATGCATTACCTCACACTTCTCCGGATTGAATTCCATTTAGCACTTTTCTGCCCACCTGACCAGTCCATTGATATATTCCTGCAGTCTACAGCTTTCCGCCTCACTATCAATCACATGGCCAATTTTTGTGTCATCTGCAAACTTCTTAATCATGCCCCCTACATTTAAGTCCAAATCATTAATATATACCACTTTGGTTCCTATTTAATCAGTTATCCTGTATGGAAAGTATTTAATTTTTTCCTCCATGGGAATCATAGTTCAGGAAATGTGCACCTTACAGAACTGAGTTTTGACCTTTGCTCTTTAACTCTGGATCCTAACAATCACAGCAAGCAGAACAAAAAGCAAAAGCCAGCTCCCTCGATACGCACATAGGACACGTTCCAGTCTGGATGAGATGGTATTGTAAATCTGAATTCTTCTTTTTGATAAGCCACTGCAGCTTTAAGTTCCCCTCTAAAAGGACCTTCCCCTTTTAAGATGATTTCACCCAATGGAAGATTCAATCACACCTCAGAGCTGATTGGTGGTGATGGATATCCTAACCATTTGACTAGAAGCTGTTAAGTTGCCTGTGGACATGTTGGTGATAAGTATGGTGTGATGTCAGCGTGGATCACTAGGCCAGGATTTGGCCTCTCTAACTTCACATATGAATTAAAACAAACCTGTAAAAATTAAACAAAGTAAAAACTGTTGAGGTGTGATTGAATAACAGTTATGGGCCAAGTGTGCACTGTCTTACAAAATGAGATTGGTTATAAAACGGATCAATGGTGTCATCCAGCTATCACTTAGGCTTGGCATTCCAGTTGGGAATACCTACCCCAGTCCTCCCCTCCTTCTACAGTCTGCAGACTTTTAAAACCAAAGCTTGACGACACCTCATCACCACTTCATTTTTGCTCTTCTGTTCCAACCTTGTTGGTTCCCTACACTTTTGGCCTAGGTTCTCCACCAAGGCTTTTCATCTTTAAAATAAAAATCAATGGAATCAGATTCCATAACATTGGCATTAGTATCATATATAAACAAAGCTACTCCCCAGTTCAACCTATCTTCAATTTAGTGAAAGACTGCACACTCTTGTCCACTGTTGTTTCTGCTGCTGAATAGAGATACAAGGGCACAGGGCTGAGTAATGTCACACAATTATATCCCATGGAAAGTGGCACTGAATTGGGTACGTCACCAGGAGCAACAAGTGTTAGCGGAAAGGGATAAACCGGAGAATCTGCATTTTTACACAAGGAGACATGGCGATGATTACTCACAGTCCAACATCTGGGGACTGGCAACACATCTCTGCATCAGGAAGGACACATGTAACTGATTGATTGAGGTTCTACCAGGAGAACATTGTTTTTCTCAGAATATCCTCTAAGAAAAAGAGGAAAAGGGGGAAGGAAAAAGAAGTAAATCACTGGAAAAATCAAAGCAGTGTCACAGTCCCGTCACACTGCCACACAGTGCCACTGTGAACCACTCAATTGTATAGAGAGTGGGAAGGTGAAAGACTAGGTAAAATTTCCCAATCATAAGAGAAAGGAGTGAGGTAAATTACTCGATCATACCCAGGGTCAGGGGAGGGTGAAGTACCCAATTGTACAGGGATTGGGAGATGAATTAGCCAATCATATTGAATTAGCCAATGATATGGGACGATGTGAGGGGTGACGTATCCAATCGAACCCACTTTCCATCAGGCTCCTGTACTACGAACCATGCATCTGGGCTTTCATGACAGCACAACCAGGGGAAGAGGGAAGGGGCAAGGGGGCAGAAACCTCCTCCTCAGAAAGATAGGAAGCAGCGACACTAGCGGCAGACACGGCGTGCATGGACAGCGAGTCCAGGAACGGGAGGTTCAACCCATCAGGCATCAGGTGCTTAATCAAAACAAGGGCTTTCTCATTCTCTGCAAGGGGGGTGATGAAGAACAGAAAACAACAGAAATGGTAAAATTACACAGGTTCTGACAACGAGAGGACAACAGTTTAACTAACGAGCTGTGTTGAGAAACGTGTACAACAAATCGAAACGATAAAATATTAACCTGGACATGTCCCACCACAAAAAAAAGGTAAGGAAACTCCCACCACTTGCAAGCTCACTTAGCTTTGCGCCATACAGGATGGAAGTTTCGATCAGCTCTGGCATAATCCAATGTTCCTCCATCTGTCCCCAGCAACATATGGACGAAGATCAGTTTTCCACTGGCAGGAGGGTCGGTAACCAAAGGACACAGATTTAAGGTAATTGGCAAAAGAACCAGAGGGGAGATCAGGAGACATTTATTTATGCTGCCAGTTGTTATGATCTGGAATGCACTGCCTGAAAGGGTGGTGGAAGCAGCTTCAATAGTAACTTTCAAAAGGGAATTGGATAAATACTTGAAAGAGAAAAAATTGCAGGGCTATGGGGAAAAAGCGGGGGAGTGGGACTAATTGAATAGCTCTTTCAGTGAGCCGCCACAGGCATGATGGGCCGAATGGCCTCCTTCTGTACTCTATGACTCTATGAGATATCTATGAATCAGAAAGTGATACACTGACTATACCTAGAAAGCAGCAGGAGCTGTGAGCCTCCTTCCTGAAGCCCATTCCTCATACACTCCAAGCCCCCACAGCTAAAGGAATGGCTCGGCTGAGCTCCGATTGAACACATCCATGTGACCCCACTGAACCTTTCACTTCCCTCAGGGGCAACCTGGTGCCCAATAAACTCTTCACTGCTACCCAGTGTGATCTGAGCCTTGTGACAATAAAAGATGCCGACCCTGCCAAATAGTAAGCCTACTAAGTACTGTATAGGACCCTGAATGTATATATCTGTTAGATCAGTGTAAGCAATAATTAGCATATACCCTGCTATTCTTTACTATTACTGAGCAAGTGTGTAAACTCAGTAATAACAAAATGAAGTTATCTGAAAAAAAAGTCTTTTGTTTCATAAACACAGTTTTTTTATTGTTTTTTGAACACGCCTCCTAAAGGTGAGGCAGACCCAGAGAAGTAATGGAATAGTGATCATAAGGGGAGCTGAGGTTAAAAGTTGGTGTCAGAGTAATGTAGGGATACTGAGGTTGAAGGTTACTGTTAACGTTATGTAGAAAGGCTGAGGTTGAAGGTCATGGGGTCAGTGCAATGTAGAGAGGCTGAGGTTAAAGATTTGTACCAGGGAAATGTGGGGAGCTGGGATTGCAGGTCTTGATCAGGGCAGTGTAGGGAGGTTGAGGGTGAAGATCACTGTCAGGATAATGTAGGGAGGTTGAGGTTTAAGTTAAGTGTCAGATAATATAGGGGGAGCCTTGATAGTGCCTCAAACGTGCTGGGCCCCCCACTGATATTATAATGAAAATGTTTGCCTGTTGTTGACATTCCTGACACTCAGAAACTCATCCTCCAAGTTGATTAAAATAATCTAGGCTAAACAAGAACCCTCCCCCACCCTCTCGCTTCCATGTTTTTCCCTCCTGTCCTGAAGGTGTCGACTCTTGCTCTGGTTCAATGGCATCGGCACCAGTTGCCCTCAGATAACCTCAGTCAACTGGCCATTCTTTGGGGTGAGAGATCAGCTAACTCAGCACAGATTAGGGATTGGACCTGGGACCTTCCTAGTCTGTACAACTCAACACCACAGTTTCCCACTGAGTCATTGCGTAAGTTCCATGAATCACTTTAATAAGGCTTCAGGGGTGGAAATTATTTGTGGCCTGCTTTCTTATCCATAACCATGTCTTATCCATGTCGCGCCCCTTTTACAACGATGACTGTCGGGTCACTTGCCTCATCGGCTGCGGCCCGGAGGTAAATCCTAGGAGGGGTGAACAGGCCAATTGCGAGTGCTGTGGAGTCGGGGCAGCACTCCTCTTCCTCCTGGCTCCAGGGAAATGATTACTGATTGTTTATTGAAAAGAAAATCTACTTACATTTTGTTGGCAGCCGCTGAAGAATCCTAAGTAGAGCAGGTCCAGCACCTGCTCCAGCTGATCGCCAACCAGTTTCGGCGAGGGGACCTAAAGCAGGTGTTAGGCCCCTCATTTACATATGTAAAGGGGCCTAATGCCTGTTTTAGGTGGCCGCCCGGGGTGCCTGAAAAGCCACCTTTACCAACATGGCGGTGCAAGTAATGCAGGTGCGGATCGGGTGCGTGACATTGCACCCCAAAACTGGTCCTTTTTGTGCAAAAAGGATAAAAGGATCAATTTCTACCCCTCTATGTTGCTGAGAGGTAAGATTAGGTACCCTCATGCATAGTAATAAGGCATTAAACAATTTTAATCTTCTCACCTGGTTTAGACAATGGCATCACTCGGGGGAACTGTCGGCGGGACGGCCTCAGGGGGCTGGGAACAAAAAGTGAAAGAGCAGGTCATTTCCACATAGAATACGTTATGGAGAAGGACTTTGTGATCATTGTGTGTGTGTGTGGGGGGTGGGGTGGTGCTGAGACTTTATCAGCACAGTGTACCATGAGTGGGAGATTCATTCTCTGGATCCCTCACACACCAAGGTTCCCATTTTAGTTGAGAAGTGTGGGGCCTGACATTCAGCAAATGTAAAGGTGCTACTTCACTGGGAATGAGAGATATCACCGAAGTGCGGGCATGTCAACCGAGCTGCTGTCACCTGCCTCCCAGTGCCTGGCACAGGACAGGGCTCGCAGAGGCTGTCCTCATCTTTCCTCCCTCCCCTAGCTCCAGGCTGCACAAGGAACCAGCCTCGCCATGCATCTGTCACTCCCTGCATTTCTCTGCCTTTGCTCTCAGATTGCTTGCCTGTCAGACATCCCCAGTACCAGGATTCGAATCAAAGTTTTGCCTTTCCTTCTCTGTTCTGCAGCCGGGCAATGCTGTTTGGAGGCAGGGCTGTCCCACTATCTCAGCAGTTAAAAGGCAGCACTAGAACGCCAGCAATGGCATTATCTGATAGATGGGGAGAGAAAGAAGGAGCAAGAGAACTTAGAACAGTCTTCCCGTCTGGAATTTCCTCTCTCCATAGGTCCATCTTCATCTCAAGATGGACTGGAGACCACTGCCGTTTCAGGGAACCACAACTAGGTGTGCATGAATGGCCCAGGATGAATCCCCACTGGGATTGTTTGTCTTTCCCTATGGGGAAGTGCTTGGCCACAAATCAACAACATGGTTGCCTGAGGCCAGGAGGCCTCCATGTGTGGAACCACCGCGCCAAACATGCTGTGGTGTGCTACGATTAATTTTTCCACCATATTCGATTTAATTTCCTCCCCTAACCCTTTTCTTCGCAAAACACATCCTTCCCTGGCTGAGAGCACAGGTGGGTGACCTGGTCCCTCTGCGATACACCAAATCCCTGTCCCTATCCCTCGAGCTGTCCATCTGACAGGACGTGAGGGATTCATCCTGAGGTGACTCTCCTTCTGATGATCTCACCTTGTGGGCCAATGCTTGGCTTCTGTTAAGCAGCAGGAACAGGAAGTTCACTATGTGGCAAATGCTGGGTGCCAACTCATATCCTGGCATTAGATGGTGCAGACATGGGGTGCCAAGACCCAGGGCCCCAATGAGTTTTTGTGCGCTTTACTTGGTTTGCATGCACACCCGTCTTGCTGATGTTATATTAAAACCACCAGGAGTTTGCCTTTTCTAAGATCCTCTTTACCCACTACAGTACAAAGGACTTAAAGACTGGTACAAAACCTCTTATGGCGTTGGACACTGTGAAGAGTGAGGCACAGGCTTTGAGGTTATGGAGCTTTGCTGCTGAAGACAATGAGACATGTTGGGAGTATCTACCTGATGAGGTCCTTGCAGAGCGGTGGGAACGGGTGCTGCTGATAGTGTCCAAATACTTCGAAGACAATGGGTTGGGTCTTGATATACTCTATGAAGGATTTGGTCACTTCCACTGCAATCTATAAAAAAAAAGTATAGTCTTCAGTGCAAACAATTTTTTTTTTAAATTGAGATTTCAGGAATTTACAAACGCAACATTTTCCGGACTGTTGTAGATATTGACGGTACTTGTGGGACAGGACATTATATTAGCTCCAGTTAAAGAGCTAGCACTGTGTGGGCACAATAGTCTGATTGACCTCCCCCTAGCCAAGAGTGCCAGTGCACATGCTCTGATCTGGCTTCATTTGAATCCCCTCATCCTTCTGCTCCACCGTCAGCTCCAGTGCCTTCAGTTGTCCTGGTTTTACCTCCTAGAACTTTCCCCCTAAACTCCTTCCCCTTGCCACCTCCATCCCCTTCTTTGACAGCCTCCTCAAACCTATCTCTTTGACCATGCCTTCAGTCACTTGCTCCCACTGCTGCTTAGCTTCCTTTCTCGGCTCTGTGACATTGCACTACGCTATGTAAGTGCGTCATATATAACATGACAATTGTAGCACCCTATGCAAACTGAGAGCAGCTAACTCAGCACAGACTGTCCTGGGCTGTAACGCACCAGGTATTACGTTTACCATCAAGGCCACTGTGGGGCTCTGACTTCCAAAACATAGGAAATATAAACTAACTGAAAATAACATTGTAAAAATAAAACAGTTATCTCTTCCATTTATAAAGCCTAACTCAGGCCTAAGTTTTTAAAGCCTAACTCAGGCCTAAGTTAAAGAAGAGTTAAGTAACATAAAACTACATTTTGAGGATCCATGTTTTTCCACACGCCTGCTCTTCCCTATTCCAGACTCATCCACCTCCTGCTGGAGAGGGCAGAGGACAGGATGTCTGCTCTCCCTCTGCACGTCATGGGCAGAAAATGCTGGTGGGAATCTCACCACCACCGTTGCTTTTAAATGGGAATTAATAGTCTACATCCTAATCACATGACATGATCACCAATCTGCCCACAACAATGTCTGAGATGAGCACTGTCACCAGCACGAGACACTCAAACACAAAATGAAAACCTTTCAAAAGCTCCCTGGTACAGACATGGGCATTCTATCTGGTCCTATATAATCATGGTTATATCTCCAATCGGGACACTCACATTCTGTACGTGGTAAAAGCCAAGCGGAGGGCCTCGGCCTGTGTTTTTCAGCGGCTCTGTAGAAAAGGCTTCTTCTTGCCGATGGATGAAACTGAAAAAGAGAAAAAGAAGTAAAATCACAATTGAATCTTCTTGGTCAGAAGTTCCTTCAGTTTATGTCATCAGGTGTTTCTGCTCCACATGAGAATCCACCCACCCTACTTCATCTCACCCTATCACCATATCAATATCTATATAATTCTATGTAGTTCTGAACAGACAAGTCAGATCTCTCAGAGCTTCACGAGCTGGAGTGTGAAGAAACTGGAATGGAAAACTGCCCTACTGGATTCAGCAGTACCCACAGTGCGCTGCAGTAATTCCGGCAGTCAGATCATTTTATAGATCAACCTCAAATTATGTCTGACTTGCCCAAGAGCATTTAGAACCCGGGGATATAGCTCAGCCTCCACAGTTATGGCAATGGGTTTATATAGCAAGGATATAACACAGCGTCCATAGGCATGGCAATGAGTGGATATATCATGCCTCCATAGGTACGGTAATGAGTCTATATAACATGAATATTGAATAGTCTCTATTGTCATGATACTGGGTCTATATGTCTATATACCATAAATATATCACGGACCCCACTGGCATGACAGTAGGCGGCTACAGTATGGTCTCCACAGGTGTGACAGTGACTCTTTATAGCACAGATATATCATGCTTCCACAGGCGTGGCAATGGGTCTAAATAGCATGGATATAGCATGGCATCTACAGATATGGTAATGGATGCCTTACTTGAACTGACAGAAGATATCGGCATATTCAGCTGAGATACTCGAGGCCTGTAGGACTGTCACTCTGAAAGTGAAGTTGCTGCCGATCTTGAGGTGTTCTACGATTCCATCCATCTGTGTGTCTACTGGTGACTTCAGTGGACTTTCGAGCTCCTCCTGGGTAGCTGCGGAGTGCATACAAAGCCACAAACATTTAAGGGGGTATCTTACCGTCCACCGCCCCACCTGGAGGGAAAGGTGCAGGCGGGGGATGTGGGGGGGCTTTAAGATGGGAGGGGTGCAGGTTCCTGCCGTGTTCCTGCCCCTTAACCATTTTTAACTAGCCTGAAATCAGGCACGAGAATGCCGCCTTCCCCAGAGATGCGGGGGCCTAATTTAAATGGCAGTCATGGGGACGTGCACGCCATTTTAACCACTAGCCCAACTAAAGCCCGTATGGTCTGAAACCCGGCAGCGAAAGCTTGCAGCAGCCGAAATCCTGGCCACAGGGGGCCCAGGTAAGTGTAATTTAAACACAGAAGTGTTCCTCCTGACCCCACAAGCATACATCGGGGCTTCCCATGCCCTGGGTTCCCCCCCCCCGCCACCCCCACTCCCTCCCCCGATTGCAGACTTTCCTGATTCCCCTCCTCCGCTCCTTACTTACCTCCTGGGGACCGTTTCCCTGGCAGTGAGGGGGAACCTCACCCATCCCTGGCGCATTGCGCGAACTCAAGGGCTATGCCCGTGTACTGGAATATTACCTGGTAATATCTATTTCAAAGTATCTGTTTACAAACAGGTTTTGAGAGCATCATTGCACTCCAGACATCACATTCCACGTGTGCCTTAAGAAGTGTTCTCCTGAAGCAGTGCGCCCACTCAAAGCCAGAATCCATCTCAAACCACGAGACAATCTAATTTTGGATGATTCCGGAAAGGTCCCAGATCTCAGCCACTCCCTTACCATGGTCATTTGATGAGCATTCCGTCAGCCAACACCTCCTAGCTTTCCCTAGTGACAAGCTACACCTCCCTTCTGCTGTCTTCCACCAAAGGCACTGATTTTTGCAGGGATAGCGTTCCGTGCCTCCAGGCAGCCCTTTGGGAACGCACACAACCCAATGGCTCAGCCTGGACAGAGAGTGTGGATCTATGGGGGATGTCACGGCTAGGCCTGCTCCTTTCCTCATCTATTGTTCAGGCAGACACTTTGCAGCAAGAATCAAGGAGCCATCATAGAATCTTACAGCACAGAAGGAGGCCATTCAGCCCATCATGCCTCTGCCAGCTCTTTGAAAGAGCTATCCAATTAGTCCCACTCCCTTGCTCTCATCCCACAGTCCTGTAATGTTTTTCCTTTTCAAGTATTTATCTAATTCCCTTTTGAAAGTTACCATTCACTCTGCTTCTCCACCCTTTCAAGTAGTGCATTCCAGATCATAACAACTCGTTAGGTTAAAAAATTCTCCTTGTCTCCACCCTGGGACGTGATTCTGTGTTTCAGAAGTCAGGAGCTAATTGGAGAAGAAGATGTTTTCCAGGAACATCTAAACAAGAGAGCTGGGAGGTCCCAGGGTCTGTACCTGGTTTGTGCTGAGTTTACTGAAGTCAGCTGGCACGGTGACGCAAATCTGAATCGATATCGCCCGTTTTACACTATCACCTAAAGTCAAAATTACCCCCAAGGGATAGAAATTGGAGTGGGATCACCGCCTGATTATTCCATCCCAGGGATGCTGAATCCGATTTCTCTGCCGCACCATGCCAACTGATTTCAGTAACCTCAGCATAAACCAGGTATTGACCCTGGGACATTCCAGCTCTCTCGTTTAGATGTTCCTAGAAAAATACCTTCTTCTCCTGACCTCTGAAGCATGTGTATTGTCATCCCAGACAACCCTTTAAAACCACGATTCAAACTGGGTGTAACAATCCACACCATTGGTTTTGCTGGGTGGTGTTTACCTGCACAGGTGTTGTTGTTGACCTCGTCGGCTGAAGGGCCTGAATCACTTGACTGACCCTGTCCTTCAACGATCCGCAACTC
The DNA here is from genome assembly GCF_035084215.1 of Heptranchias perlo. Lineage (NCBI taxonomy): Eukaryota > Metazoa > Chordata > Chondrichthyes > Hexanchiformes > Hexanchidae > Heptranchias > Heptranchias perlo. The sequence goes on from NC_090337.1 coordinate 59,716,199, forward strand.
CTCCTGTGATGTGCCAGAGCGAGACATTCCAGCTGTACAACAATCCGACTGAAACTAAACGAAACAGAGAGGTCACAGAGTGACATTACACTAACTCCCCCTCATCAATCCCTCAGGCGCTTCTCATCGACATTCATGGCCGTGCTAATAGAACCATAGAAGTTTATAGCACAAAAGGAGGCCATTTGGCCCATCGTGTCTGTACCAGTTCTACGTTGGAGCAATCCAAAAACTAACTCCACTGCACCACTCTACCTTATAGCCCTGTATTTTCCTCTGCTAAAAATATTTATCCAATTTTCCCTTTGAAGACGCAATGGTCTCTGCCTCAACCACTCGCTGCAGCAAAGCATTCCATGCTCCAATAACCCTCTACATAAAGAAATTTCTTCCAATTTCACATCTCACTTTCAGTGGCACATTTAAATTGATGACCTCTCATCACTGACTCCCCCAACCAGAGAAATAGTCTTTCCCTATTCACACTCCTCATAGTTTTAAAAGCCTCTATTAAGTCTCCTCTTAGCCTTCTCTGCTCCAGTGGAAATAATCCTAGAATCTCAAATCTCTCCTCATAACTATAGTTTCCCATTCCTGGTATCATCCTGGTGAATCGAATCTGTGCTGTCTAAAGCTTTAATGTCCTTTCTATAAAGGGCTGCTCAAAACTGTACACAGTACTCCAACTGTGGCCTAATCATCGTTTTGTCTAAATGTATCATTACTTCTATATTCTTGTATGTTATGCCCCTAGGTCTAGGGGTGACCGTGGGGGATTCTCAGGTCTAGGGGTGACCGTGGGGGATTCTCAGGTCTAGGGGTTACTGTGGGTATTCTCAGGTCTAGGGGTGACCGTGGGGGATTCTCAGGTCTGGGGGTTACTGTGGGTATTCTCAGGTCTAGGGGTGACCGTGGGGGATTCTCAGGTCTAGGGGTTACTGTGGGGTATTCTCAGGTCTAGGGGTGACCGTGGGGGATTCTCAGGTCTAGGGGTTACTGTGGGGTATTCTCAGGTCTAGGGGTGACCGTGGGGGATTCTCAGGTCTAGGGGTTACTGTGGGTATTCTCTGGTCTAGGGGTTACTGTGGGTATTCTCAGGTCTAGGGGTTACTGTGGGTATTCTCAGGTCTAGGGGTTACTGTGGGGTATTCTCAGGTCTAGGGGTTACTGTGGGTATTCTCAGGTCTAGGGGGTACTCTGGGTATTCTCTGGTCTAGGGGTTACTGTGGGTATTCTCAGGTCTAGGGGTTACTGTGGGTATTCTCAGGTCTAGGGGTTACTGTGGGGTATTCTCAGGTCTAGGGGTTACTGTGGGTATTCTCAGGTCTAGGGGTTACTGTGGGTATTCTCAGGTCTAGGGGGTAGTGTGGGTATTCTCAGGTCTAGGGGTTACTGTGGGTATTCTCAGGTCTAGGGGTTACTGTGGGTATTCTCAGGTCTAGGGGTTACTGTGGGTATTCTCAGGTCTAGGGGGTACTCTGGGTATTCTCAGGTCTAGGGGGTAGTGTGGGGTATTCTCAGGTCTAGGGGTGACCGTGGGGTATTCTCAGGTCTCGGGGTTACTCTGGGTATTCTCAGGTCTAGGGGGTACTCTGGGTATTCTCTGGTCTAGGGGTTACTCTGGGTATTCTCAGGTCTAGGGGGTACTCTGGGTATTCTCAGGTCTAGGGGGTACTCTGGGTATTCTCAGGTCGAGGAGGTACTCTGGGTATTCTCAGGTCTAGGGGGTACTGTGGGTATTCTCAGGTCTAGGTGGTACTCTGGGTATTCTCTGGTCTAGGAGGTACTCTGGGTATTCTCTGGTCTAGGGGTTACTCTGGGTATTCTCAGGTCTAGGGGGTGCTCTGGGTATTCTCAGGTCCAGGGGGTACTGTGGGTATTCTCAGGTCTAGGGGTTACTGTGGGTATTCTCAGGTCTAGGGGGTAGTGTGGGGTATTCTCTGGTCTAGGGGTTACTGTGGGGGATTCTCAGGTCTAGGGGGTACTGTGGGTATTCTCAGGTCTAGGGGGTACTCTGGGTATTCTCAGGTCTAGGGGGTAGTGTGGGGTATTCTCTGGTCTAGGGGTTACTCTGGGTATTCTCAGGTCTAGGGGGTGCTCTGGGTATTCTCAGGTCTAGGGGGTACTCTGGGTATTCTCAGGTCTAGGGGGTACTCTGGGTATTCTCAGGTCTAGGAGGTACTCTGGGTATTCTCAGGTCTAGGAGGTACTCTGGGTATTCTCAGGTCTAGGGGGTACTGTGGGTATTCTCAGGTCTAGGTGGTACTCTGGGTATTCTCAGGTCTGGGGGTTACTGTGGGTATTCTCAGGTCTGGGGGTTACTGTGGGTATTCTCAGGTCTAGGGGTTACTGTGGGTATTCTCAGGTCTAGGGGTTACTGTGGGTATTCTCAGGTCTAGGGGTTACTGTGGGTATTCTCAGGTCTAGGGGTTACTGCTTGGTACTTTCAGGGTTAGCGGTACTGTGGGTTTTCTCAGATTTGGAATTATTGTGGGTACTGTCCGGGTCAGAGGTTACTCTAGGGTAATCTTAGGGTTATGGGTTACTTTGGGGTACTATCAGGGTGCAACAAGTTACTGTGGAGTATTCTCAGGGTTAGAGGTTGGTTTCTGCATCAAAATTACAAATTTATTTCCAAATAAAGATATGTCATCCCAGATGTCCTCACACAAATCTAGAGGTGAGTGCATCAATTTTTATTTTTGGTAAATTATTTTCAACTTCCTTCCTGTCTAGTTCTATTTCCAAGTGCAAGTGAGCCATGTCGTGGGGTTCGGGAGGTGACCATGTAAACGAGAAGCCTGCTGATAACACTACCTTCTCAAAGTGCTGGTCATCAAAGGAGATCTTGGCTGTTCCTGATTGTCGAACCCCAGAACCATAATCTGGAGCTTCCTCGTCAGCTAAAAGCGGATACAATAAAAGAACGTTACTCAACCAAGTAAAGCTGTGTGTAACAAACATTGTAACCTCCCCGAATTCCAAACACTTGCTACCAGTGCTAGATTCATGATAGTCTCTGCCTTTTAGCTTTTTAGATTGAAGGGGCCATTCTCCGAGTTTCCATCCAATGAGAAGACTAACTGTAGCAACATGGCCTAATTTAGTGCAACTTAAAGTTTGTACTTTGAATATGAAGGCACTAAAAATAAGGGGTAATTTTAACCTAACTCGCCCAGCGGGAAACTGCTAGGATCAGACCTGCCGCCTGTTTTACACCCCACCCCGATTTTACTTTCCACTCGGAAAGGCATATTTGTCCCGGGCGGTGGTGCAAAACTGGAGAGAGTGAATCGGCACTCCATTTTGCACTTCGCCCAATTTTACTTTCCATTGACATCCACCCGAGAGGAATTTGACTCCCAGACAATCCAAACTCATTTCATGCAGCTCTTTATAGTCTGCTGAAGCAAAGAGTTTCTTTCCACTTTCTGCCTGAGCTGACCCATACCCACCCTTATTGGTGGGTTCCGGTCATTACCGCGAGGCCCAATGTACCTCAGGCCCAGTCCCAGAGTGTGAAAGGACAGTGTCTGACCCACTGTACCACCCAGTCCCAGAGTGTGAAAGGACAGTGTCTGACCCACTGTACCACCCAGTCCCAGAGTTTGAGAGGACAGTGTCTGACCCACTGTACCACCCAGTCCCAGAGTGTGAAAGGACAGTGTTTGACCCACTGTACCACCCAGTCCCAGAGTGTGAGAGGACAGTGTCTGACCCACTGTACCACCCAGTCCCAGAGTGTGAAAGGACAGTGTCTGACCCACTGTACCACCCAGTCCCAGAGTGTGAAAGGACAGTGTCTGACCCACTGTACCACCCAGTCCCAGAGTGTGAAAGGACAGTGTCTGACCCACTGTACCACCCAGTCCCAGAGTGTGAAAGGACAGTGTCTGACCCACTGTACCACCCAGTCCCAGAGTGTGAGAGGACAGTGTCTGACCCACTGTACCACCCAGTCCCAGAGTGTGAGAGGACAGTGTCTGACCCACTGTACCACCCAGTCCCAGAGTGTGAAAGGACAGTGTCTGACCCACTGTACCACCCAGTCCCAGAGTGTGAAAGGACAGTGTCTGACCCACTGTACCACCCAGTCCCAGAGTGTGAAAGGACAGTGTCTGACCCACTGTACCACCCAGTCCCAGAGTGAGAAAGGACAGTGTCTAATCCTGGTGTTTGCTCTTCGACCTGTCCTTACTTACCAGAAATGGCTTGAACAGCCACACGCAGAAATCCTTTGACCTCTCCCTTCTCACTGACTATTGCCACTCGGTGCACCAGTGGCACTGGGTACAGCAGGTTACTGAGATAAACAAATGCTCTGGAAAGAAGAACACAAACACATCAGCCAGTCCACCCAACAACACCTTTACACCATAGGTGGTTCTACACTTCCTCACTGGATCAGGGACTTCACAGCTGGGTCTGTTAGAAAACATGGCACTGATAGTTTGTTTCTTTTTTGTTGCAGCTGGAATGGGGTAAGTCAAGAATTTCCAAAGACAGTGCCCCTTCCATTGGGATTATGAGAGGAAAATAGGAATAACCAAAGGTTTGGATTTGATGTTTGCCTTTCCCACTGTTTACGTAATGCTGGTTTAATTTAAACACAGTCACTCCACTTTGCTGTTTGTTACTTTTATGTGTTTTTTTTCTCCCCCACACGAAGAACTGTACTTGGTCCGTGAAAGGAACGAGCTTGATTGGCCAAATGGCCTTTTCTCATAGGTCAGCCCAATAGGCTACTGGCAATGTAAGGAGGCTGGCTGCACTGGTCTCAGTACCCCCGGATGTTTGAGTCTACTTATCTCAGGCGGGCCAGTATTACCAGTTCTTGGCCAGATTGTTGAATGGAGCGTTTTGTTCAATCAGGTTGTCTGGGTTGGGGGTGCAGTGTGAGAGACCATTGCTCACCTTACCTCCATTTAAATCACACCTCCTGCTAACCCATCGTGTGCTAGCATTCCTGGTAGCTCGGAGGTTGGCCACGGCATGATGATCTCACCTTGCCAGCTGGTGAAGGATGCCTGGTGGCAAACTTGAAGGGCAGTGAAATGGGAGTAGAGACGAAGCAGAAACGAGAATTCATGTAATATCAATCTGGATGTGTGTAGTAGAGGGCAGCAAATCAGAACAGTCTTGTCCAACTGTGTTACCTCTGAGTCCCACAACACAGAATCTATTTTTTTTTACTCGTTCATGGGATGTGGGCGTCGCTGGCGAGGCCGGCATTTATTGCCCATCCCGAATTGCCCTTGAGATGGTGGTGGTGAGCCGCCTTCTTGAACCGCTGCAGTCCGTATGGTGAAGGTTCTCCCACAGTGCTGTTAGGAAGGGAGTGCCAGGATTTTGACCGAGCGACGATGAAGGAACGGCGATATATTTCCAAGTCGGGATGGTTTGTGACTTGCAGGGGAACGTGAAGGTGGTGTTGTTCCCATGTGCCTGCTGCTCTTGTCCTTCTAGATGGTAGAGGTCGCAGGTTTGGGAGGTGCTGTCGAAGAAGCCTTGGCGAGTTGCTGCAGTGCATCCTGTGGATGGTACACACTGCAGCCACTGTGCGCCAGTGGTGAAGGGAGTGATCGTTTAGGGTGGTGGATGGGGTGCCAATCAAGCGGGTTGCTTTGTCCTGGATGGTGTTGAGCTTCTTGAGTGTTGTTGGAGCTGCACTCATCCAAGCAAGTGGACAGTATTCCTTCACACTCCTGACTTGTGCCTTGTGGAAAGGCTTTGGTGAGTCAGGAGGTGAGTCACTCGCCGCAGAATACCCAGCCTCTGACCTGCTCTCGTAGCCACAGTATTTATATGGCTGGTCTGGTCAATGGTGACCCCCAGGATGTTGATGGTGGGGGATTCGGCGATGGTAATGCTGTTGAATGTCAAGGGGAAGTGGTTAGACTCTCTCTTGTTGGAGATGGTCATTGCCTGGCACTTATCTGGCGCGAATGTTACTTGCCACTTATGAGCCCAAGCCTGGATGTTGTCCAGGTCTTGCTGCATGCCGGCTCGGACTGCTTCATTATTTGAGGGGTTGTGAATGGAACTGAACACTGTGCAATCATCAGCAAACATCCCCATTTCTGACCTTATGATGGAGGGAAGGTCATTGATGAAGCAGCTGAAGATGGTTGGGCCAAGGACACTGCCCTGAGGAACTCCTGCAGCAATGCCCTGGGGCTGAGATGATTGGCCTCCAACAACCACTACCATCTTCCTTTGTGCTCGGTATGACTCCAGCCACGGGAGAGTTTTCCTCCTGATTCCCATTGATTTCAATTTTACTAGGGCTCCTTGGTGCCACACTCGGTCAAATGCTGCCTTGATGTCAAGGGCAGTCACTCTCACCTCACCTCTGGAATTCAGCTCTTTTGTCCATGTTTGGACCAAGGCTGTAATGAGGTCTGGAGCCGAGTGGTCCTGGCGGAACCCAAACTGAGCATCGGTGAGCAGGTTATTGGTGAGTAAGTGCCGCTTGATAGCACTGTCGACGACACCTTCCATCACTTTGCTGATGATTGAGAGTAGACTGATGGGGTGGTAATTGGCCGGATTGGATTTGTCCTGCTTTTTGTGGACAGGACATACCTGGGCAATTTTCCACATTGTCGGGTAGATGCCAGTGTTGTTGCTGTACTGGAACAGCTTGGCTAGAGGCGCAGCTAGTTCTGGAGCACAAGTCTTCAGCACTACAGTTGGGATGTTGTCGGAGCCCATTGCTTTTGCTGTTTCCAGTGCACTCAGCCATTTCTTGATATCACGTGGAGTGAATCGAATTGGCTGAAGACTGGCTTCTGTGATGGTGGGGATATCGGGAGGAGGCCGAGATGGATCATCTACGCGGCACTTCTGGCTGAAGATGGTTGCAAACGCTTCAGACTTGTCTTTTGCACTCACGTACTGGACTCCACCATCATTGAGGATGGGGATGTTTGCAGAGCCTCCTCCTCCTGTTTGTTGTTTAATTGTCTACCACCATTCATGACTGGATGTGGCAGGACTGCAGAGCTTTGATCTGATCCGTTGGTTGTGGAATCGCTTAGCTCTGTCTATAGCATGTTGCTTCCGCTGTTTAGCATGCATGTAGTCCTGAGTTGTAGCTTCACCAGGTTGGCACCTCATTTTTAGGTATGCCTGGTGCTGCCCTTGGCATGCTCTTCTGCAATCCTTATTGAACCAGGGTTGATCCTCTGGCTTGTGGTAATGATAGAGTGAAGAATATGCCGGGCCATGAGGTTACAGATTGTGCTGGAATACAATTCTGCTGCTGCTGATGGCCCACAGTGCCTCATGGATGCCCAGTTTTGAGCTGCTAGCTCTGTTCTGAATCTATCCCATTTAGCACGGTGGTAGTGCCACACAATACGTTGGATGGTGTCCTCAGTGCGAAGACGGGACTTCGTCTCCACGAGGACTGTGCGGTGGTCACTCCTACCAACACTGTGGTTATGTACTGACCAGCTGGTTCAATTTGTGACTGGATCCAGTTCAATGCTAAAAGTAATGTTTTCTGCATCCAGCAGTACAAGTCTGCCATTTAACAGGGGCACCAGCATTCTGTTGTTCTGCTTCTTCTCTCTAAACTTCATACTACATGGTCTCACTCTTGGATACTCAAAGATTGTAACTGGTATAAAGCTTTACATGTAGGAGATCATGCCTCATGACAGCATCTCCAGCTGCGGTATTAGGCCTCCTAGCACCAGCCCAACCAACCAATTACTCGTACCTAGCACTTTCTTCATTCACCATTCTTCAATAAATCACGTTCTGCTGAGTTGCATCCTCCCAGTTGAGATAACATGTAAATTGGCCCCGGTTCTGGGTTGAAAGTACATCATCCAACTCGATTATCGACTATCTTTCGATGAGGTCCATTAAATGTACAGGCCGGTTGGCCATCGTAGAAGGTACAATATTATTTTCGGAAGCTGCACGCGCAGTGCTGGTTCGCAGTGCTTTGTGGCACTCAAATCCATCGGAACCATTTGTGCGGAGTTGCACTGCTCTCAGCTACATACAGCCAGGTTTCAAACTCATCTTGGGTCCTTTCTTTAGTGCTTTGGTTAATGTGCACCATTTTAATGAAGATGATATGGGTTAGAAGATCGATGCAAACACACTAACCAGTGTGCTAAATAATAGTGCCCAGAGGAACTTCAAACCTTCAGCGTCTCACCTCAGTGAGGAAACTGGCCCACAGGAAGTACAAGTGTGCTTAATTCCCAGCAGGGGAGTGGGGAATGAGTCAAAATCAGCAGTTGAGTTTGTTTGTCAGTAAAGGTAGTGGTTTGCCCTCATTGTGGGTTCCTTCTCAAACAGGAGGTAAAGTTGTTGACCAATCCTGGAGTGACATCGACATTGAGCACTGGAGTCTCTTCTTGAGATGGAATTCCGGTGGGTTGAGACTTCCACCCACCCCTCCAAAACCATCCCACCCGACCCAAATCCCAGGCTCGTGGCTCACTACTGATGCATGGTGGGATTCCGGCTGCCAAGAGTGACCCCTAACCTAGGGAAATGTGTTGGGGTTGGGGAGGATTCGGAAGGATGGGCGGAAGGTAAATGGAAGCTAAATTGGAAGGCGAGGGGGTCGCTATAAGGCACCTTCCACACGCTGGTGCCAGGCAGCAGCAGTAACTGAGCCCCGCACTACCGCCACCATTTTCATGTGGTGGGCAGGGAAGGAGCGGCCATTTGCATGCGGTGGGTATGGGGAGGAGGCAGTCGGCCTCACCTCAGGAATTTTCCCTCATTCTCCGCTGCTGCCTTGTCCGATTTCAGGCGAGATCAAGGAGAATCCAGTCCTAAGTCTGAAAGAGATCACAGCTCTGAGAAGAAAAGACATTGGGCTTGTTTGCCAGGCCTCCTAAGGTTGGAGATTATGTAGAAGGCAGCTCATTTGAACTGAAAAAAAAATGAAATCAGAAAATTTGGGGGAAAAAAGTAATCTAAAGTGGGTCAAATTTGCAAAATTATTTTTAAAAATTTATTCTCCCCACCTGGCAAGGGGAGCAGGGAACACACTTGCAGAACTCTTCCTGCTGTTCTTCAGCTGGTAGCTCTGAGCTGGGCCTACCAACCTCCCCTGCTGTGAGGACGTGCCTAGCTTCTGCATTGCACTTTCCCTCAATAACATCAACAGGACGTGGAGCAGCTATTTGTTAAGTGAAAACCATGGATGTGGTACTGTATTCTGCCACTCCATGGTACTACTCCTGTAGCCTCGCCTCTACATAGGTTCGAAACATCATGCTCCAGTTTCTTTAACCAACACCAAATCAGGAGCTGTGCCTTTTCTCTTGGATGTGTCCTTAAGCTGACAGTAAACCAAAGTTAGGTTTGGTGTTAATTGTTGACCTCAGGTTTGGCCTCTTTGAGGTCATTACTGTTGCCAGGAGTTGAGAGATTTGCTCCTTTTCGAATTTTTGCATCTAACTCCGAGGCAAACTTTGACAGCCATGTGTGTCATGAAACAGGCCTCAATGTCTGCAGCATGGCAACAAGTTACTGATATCATCTCTGCCATCAGGTGACATGCTGAGTGGTGCCACACACTGAGTGTGAAGAACAGAAGGAATGTCCAAACATCACAAGGCAATATTCCCTCAGGAAATCCATCCGTTATCCAGTGGCCTCAATAACATTAGGAGGACACAGCACCTCACAGGGCTAAACATTGTCAAATAATTTAACCATTGATAAGTTCTTGGATGCAGAGTGAGTCAGACTGGTCATGATCACTGGTGAAATGTAGCAGCCCATGGCTGTCAAAAATTTGTCCAGATTGTTGTTTAAGAAGAGGAACATAGACACGGACCTGAATACTGAACTGACAAAGCAACCCAATCAGTGGGTACCCGGAGTGATTGAAAAATTAATTACTTGATGCTTGCTTACTAGATTTTATACAAAGGTTACTGAATTTTCTAAGGCCACTGGCTAAAAGGTTTCTGTTGATGAGGGCCTAATGAAGTATGGGGGAAGGAGAAGAAAGGCTAAAGTCCCTGAGTGACCAAAGTAGAACCACCTGTAATCTTCATCCAACAGATACAGCACGCCACAATGCCAGGAAGCAGAGCAGCAAAACAAATCAGCATCGAAAGCCAGCCACAGCCAGCAATCGTGGACAACCACACATGTACGACTAAAAGATAGATTCATCAACAAGTCACAATCAGCATGGAGGGGGAGGGGGTCACTGCCACTTTGCAATCGAGCAAACTTTGTGGACATAAAAACATCTGTAATAAAAAAAATAAAGAAAAAAGATATTCAGTAGCATTAAGTACAAGCAACCATACTGGATCCTGTGGATTCAGTCTGCTTCAAGAGGAAACAACATCCTAATGGGGCTAACACTGAGCTTCCATTTTCTGAATTGTAAATCTTCCACAAACAATGGAAGATACCACTTATGAGATCGAAACTTTTCGTGAATTCAACTTGACCACAAACTAAAATTTTGCCAGGCACTTCAACCTATCCTCTCACATTGAACTTTTCACAAACCCAGTGAGGGAAGGGAAGGAGGTAGGAAGATGGAGGAGACAACCTTACTTCTGTGTGACGGCCGACATCACTGGGGACAATCTGCCCTGTGTAGCCATGATGTATAAATTTACACTTTTTTTTTGTACGAGCCAGAATTTTCTGGTAACCAGCCACCAGTGATGTCATTCCAGGTTTCCTCATGTTCTTATTCTTCCCAGAACTCATCACACCATGGAATGACATTTCCCCACTCTCTTTTATACTGAAATAATTCAATGTTACAGACTGCATTTCTCAAGGGCACATCAAGACATGGTCCAGAATTTGAGGTGCAGCAATTAAAATTTTGACATTTATAATTAAAAAGTGGACTGTGTTTCCCTTTCCTTATCCTTAGGTTCAAATAACTTGAACTCTATCCCTTCATGGATTCCTCATTGTGATAATATATTTCCAAGGTTAAAGGTGTAACCCTCAGCAAAGGTTGGTGTTCAAACACTCAATAGCTTCCTGGTGAGTTCAAAGGGCATTGTCTTCCCACATACAAGGCTCAATTATCTTCAGCTGAAGAAACAGGTACTGTTAATGGTCACGTTATTTAAAACAATCCAACTTCCCAGCAAGCAGAAAGTTCATAAGGAATCATATAAACAAACCCAATAAGTAAAGGGGCAATCAGATCCAAACCTTTTGCACATCTCTCCTCTCCAATGAGTCCTGTGAGCTTAACGTGGGAAGACCTCACACCTCAAACAATACATGTGAGGTATATCTTGTGTTCACTGGCTGCTTCCCTCCAATCAATGACTACCAGCTGTGTGAAATCCCCTGCCCAGAAACTGACCCTCAGCTGCCCAGTAGGATGATGAAGGGTAGAGACTGTTGTATTCTGACTCTGATACCTTCCATATCAGGGTGGAAAACAAACAACAATATTGGAGATGTACTGGCCTAGGAGACTATCTTCTTAAAACCTCCACGTGCCTTTAAAATATCTTGTGTTTAACAGTACGGCTCACCTTTGTGAAACAGGGTCCTACTGCAATCAGTTATGTGTTCTCTGTGCTTCGGTGAAATGGTTAGGTACTTTCCGCTGACAAGTGGCAGCAACAGTAAACTCACTGTCGAGGTACATTGGATGGTTTAGTGCTATTTTCACTCCATGACAGTCTGACAAGATTTAGATATCTTCAACTTTGATGAAGGTTGCTGGTTTATGGGCAAGTTCATGGTAATCAAAGTGGGAAATTCCAACATGGGGCTGAGTGAAGGAGACCTAAGTCTGCCTCCCAACACTTGGTGGTTAGCATACTGTTCACTTTATATGAGTGAAATGCACTCATCTTCCTGTAGAGTGATTTTTTTTTGTGTATCTTAATTAAAGTTAGTTAATTATATTTAAGGCTAGGTTATTTCTTCCTTTCTCTTCTGAACCTCCTCACGTTGCATATCGCTCACTGGCTAAGCAGGTGAATGTCAATCTTTACCCAGGCCTCTGCCAATACCACCATCCAGCCAACTGTTAGGAAGTGTGGGAGATGCTTAGGGTCATCTTTTTCCCCTTCCTCTCTTTGGGGAAGTGCCCAATTTCTGCTCAGTGCCCAACCTGTTGGTATGGTGGTGGATGTGTGTTTAGTTGGGGTTGGGGGAAGAGGAGTAGGAGGTAAGTGGAAGGGTTTTAAACATGTCCTATTATTCCAAGGTGCATGGACTTACTGATTATGACATCTTAATTAGTTTTTTTTCCAATTCAGTTGCAGTAGCGAACAGGACAGGAAATGCACTGCACATATAACTGTCCCCCATGCCTTTCAATGAATACACAGTGATTGTGCTGCACATATAACTGTCCCCCATGACATTCAATGAATACACAGTGATTGTGTTGCACATATAACTGTCCCCCATGCCATTCAATGAACACACAGTGACTGTGCTGCACATATCACTGACCCACATGCCAGTCACTGAATACAGATCCAATCTGCTCAGCCCCAGTTTCAAATGGTGGCTCTGATTGTGTAGGTGTATTTTTTAAATTCCATTATCCATCATTCTCCAATGTTCATTCCCCAGGATTTCTCAACACAGAGACCATGAGGAGCACAGACCTGAGAGCTGAGGCTCCCTTCCACCACATATCCATGGAATTTCTGAACAGTTCAGCACATCTTCAGGGATGCCATCATCAAGATCCTATCCAACCACAATGAACAGCGCCATCCCGGGTCTTGCTTAGTAGACACCAGAATGACGCTGCCATGTTGGATGCTGACCCAAGTCTTGCACCATAGCCTCAAGGGAGCCTCAGGCATCTGGAATGGCTTTATGATTTTTAATCTTTCAATTTTTTTTTGATGTATTGTAAATTGAAATTTCAACATGATGGGGTGATTGCGTTTACCGATCGCGTCAGCACAAGATCTGTTTCCAAACACAGTAAAGTCAAATTAAATTAGGACATCGATTCTGTTGCTGCAGAAATCATTATGGAAACATGTTTCATTAAATACATTTCTAATGAAGAGAAATAACATTTGAATGAACAGGTTTTAACAAAGTTGTCCCCTCCCTGCCCTACTGGCTCCAGGGGAAGTGGCAGTGCCATTGTTATGTCAATTCAATTCAGCACGGTTCTGCACTGAATCTGGATAAACAGGACTAATGACATCTGTCTGACTCATACGACCATCACAAAGAGGTATCCTGGACACGGCAAGACACTTGAAGCAGACTGAATATACGGTGCCCAATGGAACGGAGCTGGTAACAAGATTGGTGAGGTGCAAAGGTGGCATGCTCAGAACACAAAGCTTTCAACACAAGAAACAAAGAAATGAAGAACGTCAGCTGAAAAGAAACATTGGCTAAGCTTTAAAAAACGGTAGAGCCAGCTTCTAATGTAGTGCCTACAAAATTAACAGAAGGTGCCTAGCACACGGTGCAGCGAGTTTCAAAATGGTGGCACAACAGGTTTCAAAATGGCAGTGCTTGTATGCGTACATGGTTCAAGAAAATTATTAGTTATTTTTCAAAGCCGCTGTGCTGGAGTAGCCAATTCAGATAAATTGTAACATGTTTGGAAACTGGATGCCCTGGCATGCCTTTTTGAGATGCCCTGGCATGCCCTACTCAGAATGCCTGGCATGCCCTATTGAGATGAGCTGGCAAAGGGACAAGCTCTTTCATCAGGAGAACATTATGATTCCAAGCTGTGAAAAAAGATCTGAGTTTAAACTATAAATAAATGTTATTAAACAAGGCATGAATTGTTAAAACAGACAAGACAACTGCAGTGACACCTGAACTAACCCTCAATATAATTATGTACACAAGTATGTGCATGTGGATAGTATTATAATCCAAATGATGGCTCCCAAACCACCTGAAATTATCAGAAGTAACACAATGAACAGGTTAATTCAATGCAGCAGGAAACAAGTAATTTTTTATATGATCCTCTCCCTGTTATATTCTCCCGATGATGATCTTACTGTGGGCGATTCTCTACCTTCACTTCATGTGATCAAGCTGTTCAGTGGGCACTCCAAAAGGATTAAAGTTTGTAATCCTTCTCAAGGGAACTGTGAGGAGTGGGCTGAGACAGACCAACACAATAGAGAACTGTGAGGAGTGGGCTGAGACAGACTAATGCACTAGAGAACTGTGAGGAGTGGGCTGAGACAGACCAACACAATAGAGAACTGTGAGGAGTGGGCTGAGACAGACCAACACAATAGGGAACTGTGAGGAGTGGGCTGAGACAGACCAACACAATAGGGAACTGTGAGGAGTGGGCTGAGACAGACCAACACAATAGAGAACTGTGAGGAGTGGGCTGAGACAGACCAACATAATAGAGAACTGTGAGGAGTGGGCTGAGACAGACGAATGCACTAGAGAACTGTGAGGAGTGGGCTGAGACAGACTAATGCACTAGAGAACTGTGAGGAGTGGGCTGAGACAGACCAACACAATAGAGAACTGTGAGGAGTGGGCTGAGACAGACCAATATAATAGGGAACTGTGAGGAGTGGGCTGAGACAGACCAACACAATAGAGAACTGTGAGGAGTGGGCTGAGACAGACCAACATAATAGAGAACTGTGAGGAGTGGGCTGAGACAGACCAATATAATAGGGAACTGTGAGGAGTGGGCTGAGACAGACCAATATAATAGGGAACTGTGAGGAGTGGGCTGAGACAGACCAACATAATAGGGAACTGTGAGGAGTGGGCTGAGACAGACCAACACAATAGGGAACTGTGAGGAGTGGGCTGAGACAGACTAATGCACTAGAGAACTGTGAGGAGTGGGCTGAGACAGACCAACACAATAGGGAACTGTGAGGAGTGGGCTGAGACAGACCAACACAATAGGGAACTGTGAGGAGTGGGCTGAGACAGACCAACACAATAGGGAACTGAGGAGTGGGCTGAGACAGACCAACACAATAGGGAACTGTGAGGAGTGGGCTGAGACAGACTAATGCACTAGAGAACTGTGAGGAGTGGGCTGAGACAGACCAACACAATAGGGAACTGTGAGGAGTGGGCTGAGACAGACCAACACAATAGAGAACTGTGAGGAGTGGGCTGAGACAGACCAACACAATAGGGAACTGTGAGGAGTGGGCTGAGACAGACCAACACAATAGGGAACTGTGAGGAGTGGGCTGAGACAGACCAACATAATAGGGAACTGTGAGGAGTGGGCTGAGACAGACCAACATAATAGGGAACTGTGAGGAGTGGGCTGAGACAGACCAACATAATAGGGAACTGTGAGGAGTGGGCTGAGACAGACCAACACAATAGGGAACTGTGAGGAGTGGGCTGAGACAGACTAATGCACTAGAGAACTGTGAGGAGTGGGCTGAGACAGACCAACACAATAGAGAACTGTGAGGAGTGGGCTGAGACAGACCAACATAATAGGGAACTGTGAGGAGTGGGCTGAGACAGACCAATATAATAGAGAACTGTGAGGAGTGGGCTGAGACAGACCAACATAATAGGGAACTGTGAGGAGTGGGCTGAGACAGACCAATATAATAGGGAACTGTGAGGAGTGGGCTGAGACAGACCAACATAATAGAGAACTGTGAGGAGTGGGCTGAGACAGACCAACATAATAGAGAACTGTGAGGAGTGGGCTGAGACAGACCAACATAATAGGGAACTGTGAGGAGTGGGCTGAGACAGACCAATATAATAGAGAACTGTGAGGAGTGGGCTGAGACAGACCAACACAATAGAGAACTGTGAGGAGTGGGCTGAGACAGACCAACATAATAGAGAACTGTGAGGAGTGGGCTGAGACAGACCAACATAATAGGGAACTGTGAGGAGTGGGCTGAGACAGACCAATATAATAGAGAACTGTGAGGAGTGGGCTGAGACAGACCAACATAATAGAGAACTGTGAGGAGTGGGCTGAGACAGACCAATATAATAGAGAACTGTGAGGAGTGGGCTGAGACAGACCAATATAATAGAGAACTGTGAGGAGTGGGCTGAGACAGACCAATATAATAGAGAACTGTGAGGAGTGGGCTGAGACAGACCAATATAATAGAGAACTGTGAGGAGTGGGCTGAGACAGACCAACATAATATAGAACTGTGAGGAGTGGGCTGAGACAGACCAATATAATAGAGAACTGTGAGGAGTGGGCTGAGACAGACCAATATAATAGAGAACTGTGAGGAGTGGGCTGAGACAGACCAATATAATAGAGAACTGTGAGGAGTGGGCTGAGACAGACCAACATAATAGAGAACTGTGAGGAGTGGGCTGAGACAGACCAATATAATAGGGAACTGTGAGGAGTGGGCTGAGACAGACCAACATAATAGGGAACTGTGAGGAGTGGGCTGAGACAGACCAACATAATAGAGAACTGTGAGGAGTGGGCTGAGACAGACCAATGCACTAGAGAACTGTGAGGAGTGGGCTGAGACTGATTAACACAATAGAGAACTGTGAGGAGTGGGCAAAGACTGGGTAATACAGTAGAGAATGTGAGGAGTGGGCTGAGATTGGTTAACACACCAGGGAATGTGGGGAGTGGGCTAAGACTGGGTAACACACTAGGAAATGTGGGGAGTGGGCTAAGATTGCTTAACACACTACAGAACTGTGAGGAGTGGACTGAGTCTGACTAATACGTGTGAGGAGTGTATGACCAGTGGAGGAGGTGATTGATCTGGAGAGGGATCAGAATGGGAGAGAGGACACTTCCTCAATACTGTCAGCTGGACGCATAACTTTCTGACTCAGAGGCAAGATTGCTGCCACTGAGCCAAGGTTTGCACTTTTGACGGGAACTTAGTCTTTCCTCACCAATAGTGCCTGTACTGACTCCATTTCCCTCCCTGATGCTTGCTCAGGCTCGGCCAGATTGCACCTTGGTGTCACATTGACCCCTGAGTCAAGCGTCAAGCCCCATATCCTATCCATCTCCAACGTTGTTTGCTTCCACCTCAGTGCCACTGCCATTGAAACCCTTATCTACTTATTTCTCCTAGACCTTCTTCATTGGCCTCCCTAACTCAATCCCGCACGAACTTCAACCCAACCCAGCCCACGCCTTCATCAGTGTGGGAGCATTCAGCCACTTCAGCCCTACTCTCCGGAACGCTGGAACTTCTCCTTGCTACTTCTCAGTCTGCTTTTAAAAGCCATCTCAACCGATCTATTCGACTGTGCTTTTGGTCATCTGGTGTGTTAGCCTTTATTGTAAGAGGGTTGGAGAATAAGAGTAAAGAGGTCTTGCGGCAATTATATGGGGTGCTGGTGAGACCACACCTGGAGTACTGTGTACTGTTTTGGTCTCCTTACCTAAGGAAGGATATACTTGCCTTAGAGGTGGTGCAACAAAGGTTCACCAGATTAATTCCTGGAATGAGAGGATTGTCCTATGAGGAGAGATTGAGTAGAATCGGCCTATACTCTCTGGAGTTTAGAAGAATGAGAGGTGATCTCTTTGAAATGTATAAAATTCTTAGAGGGCTTGACGGGTTAGATGTTGAGAGGCTGTTTCCCCAACTGGAGAGTCTAGAACTAAGGGGGCATAGTCTCAAGATAAGGGGTCGGCCATTTAGGACAGAAATGAGGAAATATTTCTTCACTCAGAGGGTTGTGAATCTTTGGAATTTTCTACTGCAGAGGGCTGTGGATGCTGAGTCATTGAGTATATTCAAGACTGAGATCGATAGATTTTTGGACACTAAGGGAATCAAGGGATATAGGCATTAGGGTGGGAAAATGGTGTTGAGGTAGATGATCTTATTGAATGACAGAGCAGGCTCGAGGGGCCGTATGGCCTACTCCTGCTCCTATTTCTTAGCTTCTTATGTTTGACTGTGCTTTTGGCCATCTCCCCTAACTCCTCTATTACTATTCGGGATCCATGCTCCCCTAGTTAAAGCATTTATTAGTTCCTAGTTGGAACATTTATTAAATTAGAAAACAACAGATAAATTCAAATTGTTGTTTATTGTTGCTGCAGAATCTCAGAACTCTCACATTAAACATCGGCGAGGAGCTTCACACTCTAAAGAGGCCCATTCCCTCTGCTTTACTGAAGGTGATGGTTTGTTTATATGCAGGTTATCAAATACATTTACTGGTAGGGGATAAGAGTTCTAAAAAAATTAGGAGCAGGATCCTTCTTAAAGACAGTTAACGAAGGGGGGGGGGGAGAAAATTCTGGGTTAATGCAGGTCTCACTGCAGTGCCCCTGTCTTCAACCAACCTGGACCCCACTGAGAAAGTGGTCTCTCTTTAAAAGATACAATGGAATCCATATATGTGCAACCATGATGTAATGCCAAGGTACAAAGATTGTTACTAATGATTTACCTGGTAGGAGGTAGAAAATTTAGCCTGCTCACTGGTATCCAGTTTGGCTACCCACTCATTAGATTGAGCAGGCCAAGTCTTGCGACCCTCATCTCATTGTCCAAGATCTAACTGGAGCATTCAATTAGTGAGCCACGTACATTGCCAAGTACGATGGCTGGGTCTCTGACATGAGGTGACACACAACTCATTTCTCATGTGCTTCTCTGTTTTACAATAAGCAGAGAGTGGAAGCTGTAAATATGTCACCATATCACCATTCACAAGGGGATTCATTGGACATGTGCCTTCCTGTCAGCTCAGCCATTCTTTGCTCTACAAGCCAGTAGCGGTCTATCACGTGCTAGTAACGCAGCCTATTGGTGCTCATTTTCACTGTGCAGAGGGACAGAGGGAGTCTCTGCTTGGGTCTCACTCTTCACAAGCAGGCCCCAGGACAGATATTCACTGCTGTCAAATACATAGCCTGAGAAATTTAATAGTCCAACTGGTACCCTGGTAATACAGGGTCAGTGGGTTAACGTGAATATTTATCCCTGCAATCAGTTCCTGATCATTTATAATCACTGTTGGTATTTGAGGGTCTGGCTACAATCAATGCTTTCTTTTCACCATTCTGTCGCAAACAGTAGGATTCCACTCTATCTGCTCATGTGACTTTGATTGGCACATTCTATACACAAGTTACCTGCAATGCTTATACCAATATATCATTTGGCTTATCTGATTTTTTTTTGGAGGAAGGATATTCCACTTTTGTAACCTTTTGGTACAGCATATTCCAGGTCATATCTTGAATGAGACCTCCCTCAGTGTGAGCCAGTAGCCCTGGGGCCAAGCCTGGTGCCTTTGGCATTTGCTTTCCAAAGAGCTTTCAATGGTTAATTGCACCTGCCTTAAGATCTGTCATGACCATTCACCACTGAGGTTACCATTCTCGGTGTGAAAGAGCTAGTCCCTTCCCATCATGCTCTAGAGACCTCACCAACCTTCCCACTAAACTGAACCAGGGTGAGCGGTCGTAAAACGGGTCCTGGCCATCATGGTGGATCTGGTACCCTTCGTCTCCCCCCAGGTCAGAAAAGGTTTCATCGTCCAGCTCCTCCTCCTCCTCCTCCTCCTCCTCTTCCTCCTCCTTCCCATCATGGTGCTCATCTGCGAGCTCAGTGATGTCAGAGTCAAGGTTCGAGAAGGTGGGGGAGGGGGTGAGATCAGCCATGCGCTCAGTCATGCAAGTGTTGAAAATGGGAGTACTAGTACAGCCAGAGACAGGGGAACTAGGGTTAGTACAAGACAAAGACATGTTAAAAAAAACCTCATCATTCCAACAAACTGCACGAAACCCTCTGACTGACATCTGTCATCGAGAATCTGATACGTCCACCCCACACTAATCTGAAGTCAGTAAGTTATGGTCAGAAGCTGTTTCCTATTAAAAATCTGTGCACATAAGAATTCATGTCAAGCTGTTGATGGTGGCAATATTCACCCAAAGGGCGAGAAACGCACAATTCATTCGGGGTCACCCAGTGGGAAAACCTGATGTGCAGTGGAAACTTGACAGATCTTCTAAAATAAGAATGATTGGAAAGCTGATTTAAAATGTAATAATATTCCACAACTGTTAAATAAAAAAATTAAAAACAGGTAAACAAAAGACGGTGTAAAGTGCTCAAAGGCCAATGGTGCTGGGAAGAGCCGTTTCTTAGCGGTGTCATCTCACCCGCTGAGGACTGCAGCACTGGTGCAAAAACAAAAAGCACCAGAGCCATCCAATCAGACATTTTGCACTGTCCGCCGACCGACCACTTCTGACCCATCTCTTACTGATCTCACAGATCTGAGGTACAGTTTTGGAACACCCCAATTAGATCTATTGTCCTGTCAGAGCATTTCATACAAGCAAAGCTTCCACTCGGCATCCACGTCACTGGACAGTCACACGTCCTTGCTGCCACCTGTTCCTTTCCTGATAGCACTTACAATGAGGAGTATAGAATCATACAGCATTGAAAGAGGCCATTTGGCCCATCGTGCCTGTGCCAGCTCTCCGAAAGAGCTATCCAATTAATTGCACTTACCCGCTATCTCCCTGTAGCCCTGCAAATTTTTCCTTTTCAAGTATATATCCAATTCCCTATTGAAAGTTATTATTGAATCTGCTTCCATCACCCTTTCAGGCAGATCAGAACAACTCACGGCATAAAAAAACTTCTCCTCATCTCCCCTCTGGTTCTTTTACCAGTACTGTTGGGTGCAACAGTAGAGGCAACTCGAAGAGGCAACACCCGGATAAACAAGTAAGCAGCTATGGTGAGATACCGTGGACCCACCACTCAATGGTGAGATACCGTGGACCCACCACTTGATGGTGAGATACCATGGTCCCACCACTTGATGGTGAGATACCATAGTCCCACCACTCGACGGTGAGATACCATGGACCCACCACTTGATGGTGAGATACCATAGTCCCACCACTCGATGGTGAGATACCATGGTCCCACCACTCGATGGTGAGATACCATGGTCCCACCACTCGATGGTGAGATACCATGGTCCCACCACTCGACGGTGAGATACCATGGACCCACCACTCGATGGTGAGATACCATGGACCCACCACTCGATGGTGAGATACCGTGGTCCCACCACTCGATGGTGAGATACCGTGGTCCCACCACTCGATGGTGAGATACCGTGGTCCCACCACTCGATGGTGAGATACCATGGTCTCACTACTCGATGGTGAGATACCATGGTCTCACCACTCGATGGTAAGATACCATGGTCACACCACTCGATAATGAGATACCGTGGTCCAACTAAGCTAACTGAATATTTCCCCCATGAACAGTGATTGATTATCCCTGGTGTGGCCATTCAGAGGAACTAGGGTGCCAGCCAGAGACTAGGTCAAGGAATTGGAAAACTGGGCATGCAGACACTGCCCACAGGACGATTCCCATCCCAACTCTCTCTCAACACCTGTCAATATTTTAAATAGGAAGCTGACTGCACAATAGCAGAATCAACAGTGGATGTTTATTTGGCATCCAGACCATTATCTAATGCAGAGGGTACAGGCACAGGTCAGCAAGTCCTTTCAGCCCTCACTGAACTTAAGCCTGCCTGTTTGATGTTTTGATACACACACTGTTTCAGCCAAGGCTGACTGTATCTGTGGATGAAAATCAGAATCAGTAGGCACATGGATTGCTCGGTGAAGTGGATGCCCAGAGTGCAAGATCACAAAGAAACCGTCAAAATTCCGCATCTTCGAGTGAAATGTACAGAATGTGTAACAGCACATTGCAGAAATTCTTAAAACAGTAATAAGCATTTATTAGGGATATCACAATATGACACTCCTACTGTACACTCACTTCTCACTAACAACATTCACTATACATTGATCCCACTCCCTTCATTAGAAGTGGAATGTCCCTTTATCAAGGCAAGAAGGGCCTTAATCCCAGGTGTAGCACAGGATTAACTCACTTATCTAAACATCACAACTATTACACAGTAGGGTCCTACCCAGACCGGATGGAAAGCAGAGGTGATGGAAGGTGGAACGTGGAGTGTGCCCAGTACAGAGTATGGAGCATGGGTTTGGGGATAGTGAAGCAGGAACTGCTTGAACATAGAATCTTCCAGCACAGAAGGAGGCCATTCAGCCCATCATGCTTGTGCCAATGGGGTTACCATAGGAACTCATTCTCAGCCTGCGAACTGATTGAGTCCAATGTCTAAAGGGTTCCTATTATCATAACAGCTCCAGGATCTCCAGTGCCAAGTGCAGGTGCAATATGCAGTGCAAGTTCCGGTCAAACACTCCATTTATCGCAGAACGCAGCACACAACTCCTTAATCAACCACACACACACACCGAGAATGGGCACCTGAGCTGGGATTTCTCAGTCCTCTCCGATTGAGGCACATCTCCAGCAGGGTGGGACTTCCCGTGGCAGGCTCGGGGGGACAGAAAGAGACCAGCTAACGTATTTACATTCTGCACTTACAACGAGGAGTGCAGCTGGAGGAGACTGGAAGATTCAACACTCGACACAACGAGGAAGCAGCTATGCTGAGACGCCATTACCCCGCCACTCAATTATTTAATATTCCCAACCAGCAGACAGAAAATTCTCCCTGGTGTGGCCACTCAGTGAAACCAGGGTGCCAGCCAGAAATGAGGTCAAAGCACTGGAAGACTGTGCACTGCAGACCCCTCCTGCAGGATGGTTACCATCCTCCCACTCCTTCAACACCCATTGATCAGTAGCACAGAGCAGGCAGCCCATATACGGCTGCAAAAATGACAATTTTTTTTTGTATTTTATTACTCCCCTTGGCCCAAACAAAGCAGTTCTCAGATCCTGCATTTGAAAAAAATACCACCCACCTCCACCTCCTCCGGCCTGAGAACATGGACGACAGGGCCTAACTGGCAGTCTTCGCATCTAGCCTTCGTAAGATGCAAATACCGGGAACTACCTCAGAAATTGTATTTTTCTCATTTCCTTTCAGTTACGTACACCGGGAAACGGGGAGAGTCGCACTTAGTCAGGAATGTGGCAAAATGCAATGCTCAGCAATTTCCTGGCCCCGCCCAACACAGATGTGGTGAAGAATTGGCGGTACAGGGCTTGAAAACCTTGGCGCTGGTGTAGACACATCATAAGCCAAGTAAACCTATGTGAAGATTCCCACAAATTACTTTACTGACGATTATCACACTGATTGCACTGGCCCAATGATTGCATTGATCAGTGTCACACTGACCCAATGAATTCACTGATCGGTGTCACAATGACCCAATGAATTAATTGATCGGTGTCACAATGGCCCAATGAATTCACTGATTGGTATCACAATGACCCAATGAATTCATTGATCGGTGTCACAATGGCCCAATGAATTCACTGATTGGTATCACAATGACCCAATGAATTCATTGATCGGTGTCACACTGACCCAATGAATTCACTGATTGGTATCACAATGACCCAATGAATTCATTGATCGGTGTCACAATGGCCCAATGAATTCATTGACTGGTGACACAATGGCCCAATGAATTCATTGACTGGTGACACAATGACCCAATGAATTCAATGACCTGTGACACAATGAACCAATGAATTCAATGACCTGTGACACAATGAACCAATGAATTCAATGACCTGTGACACAATGAACCAATGAATTCAATGACCTGTGACACAATGACCCAATGTTTGTAGTGACAGGTGCCACACTGACCCACAGATTCTGTACTATGTTATCGTTATTTGCCTCCTTTTGCTGGTGGTATCTGTGCACCAGAATAAATGAAGCCTTATCAGGTTTCTATGAGTCAGATCTAAAACTTTGTGGAGCTTGTTTAGTAACATTTTTCCAAACTCCCTCTGTTTAAAGACAAAGGATACTTAGAAACAATTGAAGGAACATTCCTCACATACTGTGATATTGTGACATCCCTCATATTGATAGTCTCTCTTACAGTCCAGCCTCTCTGCAATGGTCAGCCTCTGGATTCAATCATTCTGTTTATGGCCTCAGTCCCCAGCACACTCCCTCCCTATACCAGATTAGGGCCTCAATCCCCAGCACACTCCCTCCCTGCACCAGATTAGGGCCTTGATCCCCAGCACACTCCCTCCCTGCACCAGATTAGGGCCTCAATCCCCAGCACACTCCCTCCCTGCACCAGATTAGTGCTTTGATCCCCAGCACACTCCCTCCCTGCACTAGATTAGGGCCTTGATCCCCAGCACACTCCCTCCCTGCACTAGATTAGGGCCTCAGTCCCCAGCACACTCCCTCCCTGCACTAGATTAGGGCCTCAATCCCCAGCACACTCCCTCCCTGCACTAGATTAGGGCCTCAATCCCCAGCACACTCCCTCCCTGCACCAGATTAGGGCCTCAATCCCCAGCACACTCCCTCCCTGCACCAGATTAGGGCTTTGATCCCCAGCACACTCCCTCCCTGCACCAGATTAGGGCCTTGATCCCCAGCACACTCCCTCCCTGCACCAGATTAGGGCCTCAATCCCCAGCACACTCCCTCCCTGCACCAGATTAGGGCCTCAATCCCCAGCACACTCCCTCCCTATACCAGATTAGGGCCTCAATCCCCAGCACACTCCCTCCCTGCACTAGATTAGGGCCTCAATTCCCAGCACACTCCCTCCCTGCACCAGATTAGGGCCTCAATCCCCAGCACACTCCCTCCCTGCACCAGATTAGGGCCTTGATCCCCAGCACACTCCCTCCCTGCACTAGATTAGGGCCTCAATCCCCAGCACACTCCCTCCCTGCACTAGATTAGGGCCTCAATCCCCAGCACACTCCCTCCCTGCACCAGATTAGGGCCTTGATCCCCAGCACACTCCCTCCCTGCACCAGATTAGGGCCTTGATCCCCAGCACACTCCCTCCCTATACCAGATTAGGGCCTCAATCCCCAGCACACTCCCTCCCTGCACCAGATTATGGCCTCAATCCCCAGCACACTCCCTCCCTGCAGCAGATTAGGGCCTTGATCCCCAGCACACTCCCTCCCTGCACTAGATTAGGGCCTTGATCCCCAGCACACTCCCTCCCTGCACCAGATTAGGGCCTTGATCCCCAGCACACTCCCTCCCTGCACCAGATTAGGGCCTTGATCCCCAGCACACTCCCTCCCTGCACCAGATTAGGGCCTCAATCCCCAGCACACTCCCTCCCTGCACCAGATTAGGGCCTTGATCCCCAGCACACTCCCTCCCTGCACCAGATTAGGGCCTTGATCCCCAGCACACTCCCTCCCTGCACTAGATTAGGGCCTCAATCCCCAGCACACTCCCTCCCTGCACCAGATTAGGGCCTTGATCCCCAGCACACTCCCTCCCTTCAGCAGTTTTGGGCCTCACTGTGCTTTTTCCTTGAGCCAGTCCCGTTGTGATCACTCATGCTTCAGCCTAAGGCTTTGGGCCCCACTACACTTCCTTTCTGACTCCGCCTCAGATCATTCCATCTCCTAGCTCCAGATCCAAGCTGACTTTTCCCAACCAGACCTAAGAAAAATCATCTGGCCAATGGTGCACAGGAAATACATCTGGCCAAGGGTGCACAGGAAATTCACCTGGCCAAGGGTGCACAGGAAATTCACCTGGCCAAGGGTGCACAGGAAATTCACCTGGCCAAGGGTGCACAGGAAATTCACCTGGCCAAGGGCGCACAGGAAATTCACCTGGCCAAAGGTGTACAGGTACCACTCTGGAACCACCACTCTCTCTTGGGCAGACCCTGGCCCTCACACCCAGGCTGCTTCTCATGCCAGACCCCAGTAGTCTCAGGTCCCTCCCAAACCAGGACACAACCCCCAAGTTTCTCTTACAATACAAGATGGACCTGGTGAGAGGTGGGGATCCATGCTGAGTGAGGAGGCTGGGCTCATTCAGCTTTGGTCTCCCCAACACAGCAAAGATTTCCTACCTCTGACCAGGTATGTTATGGTTGTTGCTTTGCTACATGGCCTAGGTTTTTAAAATTGTAAAAGGTACTATGAAATCAGCAAAGGAATTTGTGTTAGATTTGTGTTAGATACAGAAAGACACAATGGGGAGAGAAGACAGAGAAAAGGACAGATGTCAGAGTGAGACTGAAAATTGAAGACAAAATTATCAGGACGATGCAAAGTCAAAATGCGTGAGAGCCTTGGAGAAACAGAGAGATAGAGAGGGAAAGAAAGAAAGAAAGACTTGCATTTATATAACCCCTTTCACAACCTCAGGACATCACAAAGCGCTTTACAGCTAATAAAGTACTTTCGAAGTGTAGTCACTGTTGTAATATAGGGAAACGCGGCAGCCAATTTGAGCACAGCAAGTTCCCACAAACAGCAATGTGATAAATGACCAGATCATCTGTCCCATAAACAGCAGTGAGTTGAGTGACCAGTTAATTTATTTTGTTGGTGTTGGTTGAGGGATAAATGTCGACCAGGACACCGGGTAGAATTCCCCTGCTCTTCTTCAAATCGTGCCGTGGAATCTTTACGTCTGCTTGGAAGAGCAGACAGGGCCTTGGTTTAACGTCTCATCCGAAAGACGGCACCTCTGACAGCATGGCACTTCATCAGTACTGCACTGGAGTGTCAGCCTAGATTATGTGCTCAAGTCAAAGAGTATAAGACAAACAGAAACGGGTTGACATTTACTTTAAACGTTGGAGAAAAGAACTTTACATGAATACATTAATGTGTTTGTTATAAATGTTGCACAGTGAGATTTAAAGCTACTGTTTCCCTGTCTATGAGGTGTGTGCAGAGGGTTATGATCGTGCAAGACATTGGGCTATTCCAACATTCTTTCTTGTTGTCCACTGATACTGTTCTCAATCGGTTTGGCTGTCACGGTCTTGGAGAGAAATAAACCTGCTGTCTCCAGAGGTGAAGTGGCTCAGCAGCCCTCACGATGACGAGGGCAGGTCAGCGGGCCAAAGAAACTGGTGCCAGTAATGTGAGACAGAAAAACCCAAAAGAGGAAGTTGAATGAAAGATAACAAGAGGGTATAAAGAATCAAAGGAACACATGTGAGCATCACACTTTCACTGCAAATACTGTCCAAACCCTGAGAATATATTATACGTATCACCATTCCTTCATTGTTGCTGGGTCAATATCTTGGAATGCCCTACCTAACACCATTGCTGGAGCAGCAGCATCACAAGGGATGCAGCGGTTCAAGGAGGAAGTCCCCCATCACCATCTCAGGGCAACTATGGTCAATAAATGCGACCTTGCCAGTGTCACCCACATCCCGGGAACAAATAATAACAATATACAGAGAAATGTGTGTGAGTGTCACACTCTCACTGTGAATACCATCCAATCCCAGAGAGTGTGTGACATACCTGTTTGACTTCCCAGGAGCTTTTGGCGAGAGGATGGGGGTTTCTGTTGGCACATCCTGCCGCTGAGTTGCGTTTAGTGCCATCCTGATTGGTTGGACGGCAACACTTGGATTAGCCAACCGCCTCTATTCTAAGAAGAGGACCATTACTGCAGGCTGGACTGTAGAGAACGCTTCAGCATCATTCACGTGAAAACAAGTTGGGACTCCACAGAAAACTAGCATTCAGTCAGAGTCTAGAGAGGAAAACCACCGCTCTCACCATCCTGGTGCTATTTCCATGGAGACAATGTTAGGGATGAGCAGTGTCCATTCACATCTGGGCACGTGAAACATGGAAAATCAGGATCCGAATTGAATCAGTGTAAAGCATTACTTGCTGGGAGAAAGGGAACTAGGGTGCTGGAAAGTCACTAAGCGATGACATCTCACTGCTTCTGGGCTTTTTCATGTTTTCTGAATGAAATGGGGCAAACCAATTTTAATCCAAATCAATCGAAATTGGAATCGGAACAATTTAAATCCTTTCAAATTCAGATTAATCCGAATTTCTGATTGGCTTCGCTGCTCATCTCTATACAGTACTACAACGATTAGGTTCAGGGTTATCAACTCCGGAAAAAGGAGCCTATTGCAGTCTTACCTTCCGACCAACCGGAACCATGGGAAGCGATCGTAAAACGGATCCCCACCCGTCATAACGTTGTCACAGTCATCGACCACACTGGAAGGCACCTCAGCAGCACGATCGTACATCTCCCGCATCAGGTCCAGTCTCTGCCTACAGGAGGTAGGAATCAAACACACACAGCCATCACAACCACATCCACATAGCTGCTAGGCACAAACAGACAAAGCTCCATCCAGGTGGCAGTGGCAAATACATAACCGAGAGCTGGTATTTGGAGTTTCTCTGAGCAACTTAGACAAGGCAGAAAGGCTGATGTTTGGCTATGGTTCTGAATGGCTTCTCTGAAAAGGATGAAAATGAAGGTGACTTTGAAAAGTGGAGAGTGGAAAATTCATGGGGAGAGGAAAGTGGGGACAAAGGTTACCTGGTTCAATCATCTGATAAAACTCTAGTCCACATCCTTTGCTGCTCACACTGGTCAGGAGGCGTGGCTAGACGATGACTTTAACAGAGATTGGCAGCATTCAAAGGGGCCTGGACCAATGAGAATGGCAGATGTATTTTAATGTTGGGTAATGTGACAGCACAAAGCAAACATGCTTTGTCCCGTCGTTCTACTTCCAATGTATTCCAGTTAAGGTTGAACAATTTGCAGGGTTGTGGGGAAGGAGCGCGGGTGAGGGACTAATTGGATAGCTCTTTCAAACAGCAGGCACAGGCAAGATGGGCCAAATGGCGTCTTTCTGTGCTGTTAAGATTCTATGCTTGATGCATGGGGTTTATTTGGCATGGACTAGTGGATTATGGGATTGGGCAAATCCCAATTACCAAGAGTTTCCTTGTAAGTGTTCCCTCTTGGCACTAATGCTAATGTGTGAATGATATTATTAAATTTGTTGATGACACAAAGTTATGTAGACAGCTAACAAGTAGAAAGGAGATTGATCATTTTAGAGAGGCTGACATACGTCAATTAGATTTTAATGTGGATAATTGTAGATTAATGCACATTGTAAAAGTAAACCATCAAAACTTTCCACCATCTACAAGGCACAAGTCAGGAGTGTGATGGAAAACTCTCCACTTGCCTGGATGAGTGCAGCTCCAACAACACTTAAGAAGCTCGACACCATCCAGGACAAAGCAGCCCACTTGATTGGTACCCCATCCACCACCCTAAACATTTACTCCCTCCACCACTGGCGCACTGTGGCTGCAGTGTGTACCATCCACAGGATGCACTGCAGCAACTCGCCAAGGCTTCTTCGACAGCACCTCCCAAATCCGCGACCTCTACCACCTAGAAGGACAAGGGCAGCAAGCACATGGGAACAACACCACTTGCACGTTCCCCTCCAAGTCACACACCATCCCGACTTGGAAATATAACGCTGTTCCTTCATCGTCACTGGGTCAAAATCCTGGAACTCCCTTCCTAACAGTACTGTGGGAGAACCTTCACCACACGGACTGCAGCGGTTCAAGGCGGCGGCTCACCACCACCTTCTCAAGGGCGATTAGGGATGGGCAATAAATGCCGGCCTCGCCAGCGACGCCCACATCCCATGAACGAATAAAATAAAACACGTGGATAAAATGAAAGGGTCCAATTTTGCAGTAGGCCAGTGGATGTGTGGGATACATCTCTCATTAAAGAGGAGATGCCAGTTTAAATTCAGGGAGGGGTTGGCCTACCCAATTATCATATGGGCCCTGATATTGCCCTGCCTAGTGCCTTGGGAATTCTCATTTCCCAGGTGTTAACAGAGAGGTTAAGGGTCTAGAAAACCATTGTGTTGCATCTTTGCTTTCTTTACTCAGCCTTGGGATTTCCAGGATGCCCACAAAGGGGCAGATCTGGGCCTGCACCTGCAATAGACACAGGCTAATTGTACCCGTTAAAATGTTATGTTGGCCTTCATTGCAAGAGGATTTGAATACAGGAGCAGGGGTGTCTTACTGCAGTTATACAGGGCCTTAATGAGACCACATCTGGAGTATTGTGTGCAGTTTTGGTCTCCTTATCTGAGGAAGGATGTCCTTGCCATGGAGGGAGTGCAACGAAGGTTTACCAGACTGATTCCTGGGATGGCAGGGCTGACGTATGAGGAGAGATTGGGTTGACTAGGCCTATATTCTCTAGAGTTTAGAAGAATGAGAGGTGATCTCATCGAAACATATAAAATTCTAACAGGACTAGACAGACTAGATGCAGGGAGGATCTTCCCGATGGCTGGGGAGTCCAGAACCAGGGGTCGCAGTCTCAGGATACGGGGTATGCCATTTAGAACCGAGATGAGGAGAAATTTCTTCACTCAGAGGGTGGTGAACCTGTGGAATTCTCTACCACAGAAGGCAGTGGAGGCCAAGTCATTAGATGTATTCAAGAAGGAGATAGATATATTTCTTAATGATAAAAGGATCAAGGGATATGGGGAAAAAGCGGGAACAGGGTACTGAGTTAGACGATCAGCCATGATCATTCTGAATGGCGAAGCAGGCCCGAAGGGCCGAATGGGCTACTCTTGCTTCTATTTTCTATGTTTCTATGTCAAAATGAAGTTGGAGGGAACATTCCAGGGCCTCAATCCTCAATTTCCTCTTGTTTCATCCAAGGGCCACCCATTTCTAGTGGTGTCCCAAGAAGCTGGTGGTGAGCTTTGTGCCTGGGACCCTCTCAGATCTTGGGCCTGGATGTGGTCCGTCTGCTCTTCTTCAACTGTAGCAAGAAGGCACCAAGTCTGTCGGCCAGTCCACACCTCCTGTGTTCACACCCGTTTCCTGGTGCATCATGGCCTTGCCAGTGGAGGGGGGAGACGCAAACAGGCCATGTTAATGAACCAGCCCACTAAATTGAGCCTAGAGAGGCAAGGAGGAGCACAACATCAAAGCAAGCGCGCAGGTTCAAAAAGTAACCAAAAAGGCTAATGGAATGTTGGCCTTTATCTCAAGGGGGTTGGAATACAAAAGTGAGGAAGTGATGCTTCAGATGTACAGAGCCTTGGTCAGACCAATCTGGAGTACTGCATTCAGTTTTGGGCCCTGAACCTCAGGAAAGATATATTGGCCTTGGAGGGGGTGCAGCACAGGTTCAACGGAATGATACATGGTTAAATTATAAGACTAGGTTGCACAAACTTGGTTTCCATTCCCTTGAGTTTGGAAGGTTGAGGGGAGATCTAATTGAGGTGTTTAAAATGATAAAGGGATTCAATAGGGTAGATACAGAGAAACTATTTCCTCTGGTGGGGTAATCCAGAACAAGAGGGCACAATCTTAAAATTAGAGCTACATAATTTAGGAGTGAAATCAGGAAGCATTGTTTAACACAAAGGGTAATAGAAATCTGAAATTCTCCCCCCAACAAGGCTGTGGATGCTGGGTCAATCGAAATTTTCAAGAATGAGATTGATACATTTTTGTTAAGTTAGGGTATCAAGGGATATGGAGCAAAGGCGGGTAAATGGAGTTGAGGAAAAGATCAGCCATGATCTAGTAGAATGGTGGAACATTCTTGAGGGGATGGATGGCCTACTCCTGTTCCTAAGTAGAAAGCTTTTATTGAAAGTACCCAGTCGACAAGTGGCTGTTTTTAACAGAGGTCTGGGATGAATTTTGAATACATCCAAACATCTAACCTTAACACATATAACTCCTTGGTGGGACCACATTTTAAACTTTGGGAGCAACTAGAGCTCTCATAGCAGAGCCTCACTAGGCAGGAGTGCGAACAACAATTTAGATTCTATATATAACCACAATAACATGAACCCTATCCTTTGACCCATGCTCCCATCCAGAGAAGCTCTGCTCAGAAAGTGCAGCCTTGTTTAATTTGCCCTGTATAGTACATGAAACAGAACCATTTTTTGGTTCAAAATTCTGCTGGCTAACTGCTTGCTCAAATTGGCCTGATTATACTTGTCCAGCAGAGTCTACTTGAGTAAACTGCATCACGGCATTTGGTCAAGGTAGTGCTGATAACTTGCCTTGTTGGTCTCCCTATGCATCACATTCCTACCTAGTCCTATTCTCCATATGACACTGCCTCTCTCCAGCTAACCATTACCTCTTACTTTCTCGTACCTGAGCTTCTCCAGGGTCCAGTAGTGTGTCGCTCCATTCTTCTGGTCTTGGACTTCCACGGCCACAATGGTGCGTGGGAATGGGCGCTTCTCCCTGTCCTTAACTGCATCAGGAGGCATGAGGTCAGGAGGTAGAGGGGAGTACAATGTGTCTGTGAGGAGTATGAATTGGAACTGCACCTGTTTAAATAGAAGGCAAAACTTTTGAAGCAAGTTTCCGTGGTCCTCCTTTCTAGACACCATATCTGGTGTCCATGTGTTTACTGAGGTATCTGACTGTGAAGTTGGGGAGATGATGAGTGGGGCTTTATTAGTGCACCTTCTCTCAGCACCAACAATGAAGCAAACCTTCCCTTCCTCTCACATGTCCCGGAATGTATTTCTACCTTACAATTACGCTCTCATCAATCCTTATTCGAGTCCCCCCAATCTAGCTTCTGCCCTGCCCACAATATTGATCACAAATGATATCCTGTGTGACTGAGACCGTGGCTTTTTATCTTTACTTGTCCTGCGAGACCTCTCTGCCACCTTTGGCACTGTTAATAATTCCATCCTCCTCCAACATCTCTTGTCTGCAGCCCACCTCTGGAGCATGGCTCTCGGCTGGTTCCACTCCAACCTGGCACAAAACAGTCACCACATTGCTGCCAATGGCTTCTCCTCTTCTGCTCGCATGGTCACCTCCAGAGATCTATTCTTGGCTCTCTCTCTTCATTATCTATATGCTACTCCTTTGTGATGGGCTCAGCTTCTACAGGCATGCTGAGGACACCCAGCTCTACCACGTTGCTTCCTCCATTGATCCAAAGGTTAATGCCAGGCTCTTGAATTTCCTGTCTAATATCTGGACCTTGATAAGCCAACATTTACTACAGCTAAATCTTGGCAAGACTGAGGCCATCCTCCCATCAACACTCATGCCTCTTGCCTCTAATCCATCAACTTCCCTGGTTACCATCCCAAGTAAAGTCAAGAGATACAGAACCTTGGCCTCCCACTGGACTCCGAGCTCAGCTTCCTCCCCCACACCTGTCCTGTTGCCAAAACCACTTCCTTCCACCTCCACAACATTACCTGCTTGTACCCCCTATTTTTCCCCTTCCATCACCAAAACCTTAGTCCACACCTTCGTCATCTCAAGGCTTGACTTCTCAAACGTCCTTCTAGCTGGTTTCCCCAGCAAAACCCTCCACAATCATTACCTCATCCAAAACACCGCAACCTGCATCTTCACCTGCACAAAGTCGCACAATTCGCAATCCTCTCCTGTCGCCCCTTCCCTCCATCACCACCCCTCCCCTCTTCATTCTCCCAGCTCCACTGGCCCGTCTCTGCCCCCTTCCGTCCTACATTCTCACAGATCCACTGGCTCCCCATGTGTAGCATGTCAATATCAAAATACTTCTGTTTTTTATGTCTCTCTTTATGGCCTCGCTTCACACTAATTAGTGACCTCCTCTTGCCTACCCAGGCTATGATGTCTCTCCTCACTCTAGGTCATCAAGACCTGATCTAGCTGTGATGTCCACTAGGTTTATAGTGGGACTGTCAGAGATCTGACCATGTATCTGGAGGTATTTAAACAATATGTGTTGAATTAAAGAATCTGATCATATCCACATAGAAGATTTGTGCCATTTCTTGAACCTTCAGCTTCACAGCCCATTACAAGGTCATGGTCAGATATTGCTCAACTCAACCGCAGCTGGTAATTATATAGCAGGTCATTAATCATGAACGACACTACCTGGGGTGGATCTCGCTGTGGCCCTGAAAAGTTGCTGGTTACCTTTTTCTTCAACTCCACACTGATGGCGTTGGCCTCTTTCAGAAAGATGGCGTTCCCCCAGAGCAGGTCCCGCAATGAGGTAAACTGGTAGCATTTCCACTTACGGAATGCCCATAGCGCCAACTCAAACTCCCGCTCTGTCCATTGCACTATGCAGAAAGACAACAATGAAACACACATTTAGAATGAAAGACTGAGGAGTCAGGCCTGGTACCTGTCACTCTAAAGGTAAGCCTTATTTTAAAGAACCATGGAATCATAGAAAGGTTACAGCACAGAAGGAGGCCATTCAGCCCATCGAGTCCGCGACGGCTCTATGCATGAGCAATCCAACTAGTCCCACTTCCCCCCCTATCCCTGTAGCACAGCAATTTTTTTTTGTTTCAAATACTTCTCCAGTTCCCTTTTGAAGGCCATGATTGAATCTGCCTCCACCACCCCCTCGGGCAGTGCATTCCAGATACTCGCTGTGTAAAAAAGTTTTTCCTCATGTCACCTTTGGTTATTTTGCCAATCATCTTAAATTTCTGGTTTAAATACTAATAACTTATTTGAAAGTTTCAGTTCATAACCTTCCTTGGGATCCAGAACAGAATCCATTTGATGCAATACAGTATGAACAAGAAATCTCTGGATGATTAGCATCTGGTTCTTGACACTTCTGCCAATGGAAACAGTTTCTCTCTATCTACTCTGCCTAGACCCTTCATGATTTTGAATACCTCTATCAAATCTCCTCGCAACTGTCTCTGTTCCAAGCAGAACAATCCCAGCTTCTCCAGTCTACCCATGTAACTAAAGCCCCTCATCCCTGGAATCATTCGAGTAAATCTCTTCTGAACCTTCTCTAAGGCCTTCACATCTTCCCTAAAGTGCGGTGCCCAGAACTGAACACAATGCTCCAGTTGTGACCGAACCAGTATTTTATAAAGGTTCATCATGACTTCCATGCTTTTGTAATCTATGCCTCTATTTATAAAGCCCAGGATCCCATATGCTTTTTTAACCGCTTTCTCAACCTGCCCTGCCACCTTCTACAATTTGTGCACATATACCCCCGATCTCTCTGTTCCTGTAGCCCTTTGAGAGTTGTGCCCTTTTGTTTATATTGCCTCTCCTTGTTCTTCCTATCGAAATGTATCACTTTGCATTTTTCTGCGTTAAATTTCATGTGCCATGTGTCCGCCCATGCCACCAGCCTGTCGATATCCTCTTGCAGTCTATTACTATCGTCCTCACTGTTTACTACCCTTCCAAGTTTTGTGTCATCTGCAAATTTTGAAATTGTGCCCTCTACACCCAAGTCCAAGTCATAATATATATCAAGAAAAGCCCCTGGAGAACACCACTGTACACCTCCCTCCAGTCCAAAAAACAACCGGTTAGCACTACTCTCTGTTTCCTGTCACTGAGCCAATTCTGTATC
This sequence comes from Heptranchias perlo, assembly GCF_035084215.1. NCBI lineage: Eukaryota > Metazoa > Chordata > Chondrichthyes > Hexanchiformes > Hexanchidae > Heptranchias > Heptranchias perlo. The sequence goes on from NC_090337.1 coordinate 59,751,395, forward strand.
CATGTTGCTACTGCCCCCTTTATTCCATGGGCCACAATCTTGATGATAAGTCTATTATGCGGCACTTTATCAAAAGCCTTTTGAAAGTCCATATGCACCACATCAACCGCATTGTCTTCATCTACCTCCTCTGTTACCTCATCAAAAAACTTCATCAGGTTAATTAAACAAGATTTGCCTTTAACAAATCCATGCTGGCTTTCCCTAATCAATCCACACTCGTCCAAGTGACTGTTAATTCTGTCCCGGATTATCGTTCCTAAAAGTTTCCCCACCACTGAGGTTAAACTGACTGGCCTATAGTTGCGGGGTTTATCCTTACACCCTTCTTTGAACAAGGTGTAACATTTGCAATTCTTCAGTCCTCTGGCACCAGCCCCGTACCCACGGATGTTTGGAAGATTATGGCCAGTACCTCCGCAATTTCCACCCTTAATTCCCTCAGCAACCTTGGATGCATCCTATCCGGACCGGGTGACTTATCTACTTTAAATACAGGTAGCCTTTCTAGTACCTCCTCTTTATCAATTTTTAGCCCATCCAGAATCTCAACGATATCTTCCTTTACTGAGACTCTGGCAGCATCTTCTTCATTGATAAAAACAGATGCAAAGTATTCATATAGTACCGCGGGCATCCCCTCTGCCTCCATGATCTCCTCTATGGTCCCTGATCGGCCCCACCCCTCCTCTTACTAACCTTTTATGTTGGCCGCCAGTCTAATCTCATACTCTCCCTTTGCCTCTCTTATTTCCATTTTCACTTCCCCTCTGAACTTTCTATATTCAGCCTGGTTCTCACTTGTTATCAACCTGACATCTGTCATACGCCCCTTTTTTCTGTTTCATCTTACTCATCATCTCTTTTGTCATCCAGTGAGCTCTGGCTTTAGGTGCCCTAACTTTCTCCCTCGTGGGAATATACCTAGACTGTACCCGAAGCATTTCCTCTTTAAAGGCCGCCCACTGTTCAATTACAGTTTTGCCTACCCATCTTTGATTCCAATTTACCTGGGCCAGATCTGTTCTCATCCCACTGAAATTGGCCCTCCTCCAATTGAGTATTTTAACTGGAGAGTTAAAATGTCCTTTTCCATGGCTATTCTAAACGTTATGATACTATGATCACTGCTCCCTAAATGCTCTCCTACTGACACTTGCTCCACTTGGTCCGCCTCATTCCCTAGAACCAAGCCCAGCAATGCCTCCTTCCTCGTTGGGCCAGAAACGTACTGGTTAAGAAAGTTATCCTGAACACATTTCAAAAATTCCTCTCCCTCTTTACCCCTTATATTATTACTGTTATCCTAGTGCATATTAGGATAGTTGAAGTCTCCAGTTATCACTAGTCTATAGCTTTTGCACCTCTCTGTAATTTCCCCGCAAATATGCTCCTCTATATCCTTCCCACTAGTTGGTGGCCTATAGAATACACCCGGTAGTGTAATGGCACCTCTATTATTTCTTAACTCTAACCAAATAGATTCTGTCCTTGACCTCTCCAGAATATCCTCTCTCTCTAGTACTGCAATATTCTCCTTAATCAATACCGCCACTCCCCCTCCTTTCTTTCCTTCCCTATCTTTCCTGAACACCTTGTATCCAGCAATATTTAGTACCCAATCCTGCCCTTTTTTGAGCCAGGTCTCCGTTATCGCCACAATATCATATTCCCATGTGGCTAATTGCGCCTGCAGCTCTCCAACCTTGCTTCACATGCTTTGTGCGTTTACACACATGCACTGCAAACCAGTCTTAGACTTTCTTATACTCTCTCTTAGTCTGATCCCTCCTAATATTGCACGATTACTTACTCTAGTGCTATCTTTCTCTTCCAATCCTTTGTGCCCCTTGTTTCTCATTTCCAATGCTACATCCTGGTGCCCATCCCCCTCACAAATTAGTTTAAACCCTCCCCCCAACAACAGCATTAGCGAATCTCCTCACGAGGACATTGGTGCCAGCTCTGTTGAGGTGCAACCCGTCCGGCCTGTACAGGTCCCACCTCCCCCAGAACTGGTCTCAATGCCCCAGGAATCTAAAGCTCTCCCTCCTGCACCATTTCTCCAGGCACGCATTCATCTGCTCTATCCTCCTATTTCTATATTCAATAGCACGTGGCACTGGGAGTAATCCGGAGATTACTACCTTTGAGGTCCTGCTTATTAATCTCTTTCCTAACTCCTTAAAATCTGCCTGCAGGACCTCATCCCTCATTCTACCTATGTCGTTTGTACCGATACAGATCACGACATCTGGCTGTTCACCCTCCCCCAACAGAATGTTCTGCAGCTTCTCAGACACTGTCCTTTCACACTCTGGGATTGGGTGGTACAGTGGGTCAGACACTGTCCTTTCACACTCTGGGACTGGGAGGTACAGTGGGTCAGACACTGTCCTTTCACACTCTGGGACTGGGTGGTACAGTGGGTCAGACACTGTCCTTTCACACTCTGGGACTGGGTGGTACAGTGGGTCAGACACTGTCCTTTCACACTCTGGGACTGGGTGATACAGTGGGTCAGACACTGTCCTTTCACACTCTGGGACTGGGTGGTACAGTGGGTCAGACACTGTCCTCTCACACTCTGGGACCGGGTGGTACAGTGGGTCAGACACTGTCCTTTCACACTCTGGGACTGGGTGGTACAGTGGGTCAGACACTGTCCTCTCACACTCTGGGACTGGATGGTGGTTTAAGGGTCCTAAGTAATGTCAGTTTGGGGCAGTCTCAACTTAGTTTCTCACTGGAGGAATTCCACACCACTGCTCAGAATTTAGCAATACTTGGTCATCTCACTCAGTGGCACATGGATAGCTAATGTAGGAATTGGGAACTCTGTAATCGGGCGTTAAGGCACATTGTTGGGCAGAGTAGGAAATTCTGATGTTTGCTGTACCTAACCTGAAAGTATTTGATGACGATATTGTGTGCAAAAATGGAAAATTCCATTCACTGAACTAATATCCCTCACCTTCATCAATACAAATATTGAGCAAGAAGTATCTAGAAGAACGGAAGGTAAAATAAGCGGCAATGCACTATTACTTGCTATTCATTTTTAGTTCACAATTAGTGAAAGATACCACTAGAGCAAGTAATAGTGCACCCAGTCTCAGAGTGTGAAAGAACAGTGTCTGACCCACTGTACCACCCAGTCCCAGAGTGTGAGAGGACAGTGTCTGACCCACTGTACCACCCAGTCCCAGAGTGTGAAAGGACAGTGTCTGACCCACTGTATCACCCAGTCCCAGAGTGTGAAAGGACAGTGTCTGACCCACTGTACCACCCAGTCCCAGAGTGTGAAAGGACAGTGTCTGACCCACTGTACCACCCAGTCCCAGAGTGTGAAAGGACAGTGTCTGACCCACTGTACCACCCAGTCCCAGAGTGTGAAAGGACAGTGTCTGACTCACTGTACCACCCAGTCCCAGAGTGTGAAAGGACAGTGTCTGACCCACTGTACCACCCAGTCCCAGAGTGTGAAAGGACAGTGTCTGACCCACTGTACCACACAATCGCACTGCAGCAGAACCAACCTAACAGTAATGAGAACATGGATTGTATATCCCTGACGTGTTGTGTGGCACTACCACCGTGCTAAATGGGATAGATTCAGATCAGATCTAGCAGCTCAAAACTGGGCATCCATAAGGCGCTGTGGGCCAATAGCAGCAGCAGAATTGTATTCCAGCAAAATCTGTAACCTCATGGCCCGGCATATTCCTCACTCTAGCATTACCAACAAGGCCAGGGGATCAACCCTGGTTCAATGAGGAGTGTAGAAGAGCATGCCAGGAGCAGCACCAGGCGTACCTAAAAATGACGTGGCAACCTGGTGAAGCTACAACTCAGGACTACATGCATGTGAAACAGCGGAAGCAACATGCTATAGACAGAGCTACGCGATTCCACAACCAACGGATCAGATCAAAGCTCTGCAGTCCTGCAACATCCGGTTGTGAATGGTGGTGGACAATTAAACAACTAACGGGAGGAGGAGGCTCTGTGAACATCCCCATCCTCAATGATGGCAGAGCCCAGCACGTGAGTGCAAAAGACAAGGCTGAAGCATTTGCAACCATCTTCAGCCAGAAGTGCCGAGTGGATGATCCATCTCGAACTCCTCCCGATAAGGAGATAGATATATTTCTCAATGCTAAAGGGATCAAGGGATATGTGGAAGAAGCGGGAACAGGGTACTGAGTTAGAGGATCAGCCATGATCATTTTGAATGGCGGAGCAGGTCCGAAGGGCCGAATGGCCTACTCTTGCTCCTATTTTCTATGTTTCTATATCCCCACCATCACAGAAGCGAGTCTTCAGCCAATTCGATTCACTCCATCTGATATCAAGAAACGACCGAGTGCACTGGCTACAACAAAGGCTATGGGCCCCGACAACATCCCGGCTGTAGTGCTGAAGACTTGTGCTCCAGAACTAGCTGCGCCTCTAGCCAAGCTGTTCCAGTACAGCTACAACACTGGCATCTACCCGACAATGTGGAAAATTGCTCAGGTATGTCCTGTCCACAAAAAGCAGGACAAATCCAATCCGGCCAATTACCACCCCATCAGTCTACTCTCAATCATCAGCAAAGTGATGGAAGGTGTCGTCGACAGTGCTATCAAGCGGCACTTACTCACCAATAACCTGCTCACCGATGCTCAGTTTGGGTTCCGCCAGGACCACTCGGCTCCAGACCTCATTACAGCCTTGGTCCAAACATGGACAAAAGAGCTGAATTCCAGAGGTGAGGTGAGAGTGACTGCCCTTGACATCAAGGCAGCATTTGACCGAGTGTGGCACCAAGGAGCCCTGGTAAAATTGAAGTCAGTGGGAATCAGGGGGAAAACTTTCCAGTGGCTGGAGTCATACCTAGCACAAAGGAGATGGTAGTGGTTGTTGGAGGCCAATCATCTCAGCCCCAGGACATTGCTGCAGGAGTTCCTCAAGGCAGTGTCCTAGGCCCAACCATCTTCAGCTGCTTCATCAATGACCTTCCCTCCATCATAAGGTCAGAAATGGGAATGTTCGCTGATGATTGCACAGTGTTCAGTTCCATTCGCAACCCCTCAGATAATGAAGCAGTCCGAGCCCGCATGCAGCAAGACCTGGACAAAATCCAGGCTTGGACTCATAAGTGGCAAATAACATTCGCGCCAGATAAGTGCCATGCAATGACCATCTCCAACAAGAGAGAGTCTAACCACCTCCCCTTGACATTCAACGGTATTACCATCGCCGAATCCCCCACCATCAACATCCTGGGGGTCACCATTGACCAGAAACTTAACTGGACCAGCCATATAAATACTGTGGCTACAAGAGCAGGTCAGAGGCTGGGTATTCTGCGGCGAGTGACTCACCTCCTGACTCCCCAAAGCCTTTCCACCATCTACAAGGCACAAGTCAGGAGTGTGATGGAATACTCTCCACTTGCCTGGATGAGTGCAGCTCCAACAACTCTCAAGAAGCTCGACACCATCCAGGACAAAGCAGCCCGCTTGATTGGCACCCCGTCCACCACCCTAAACATTCACTCCCTTCACCACCGGTGCACAGTGGCTGCAGTGTGTACCATCCACAGGATGCACTGCAGCAACTCGCCAAGGCTTCTTTGACAGCACCTCCCAAACCCGCGACCTCTATCACCTAGAAGGTCAAGAGCAGCAGGCACATGGGAACAACACCACCTGCACGTTCCCCTCCAAGTCACACACCATCCCGACTTGGAAATATATCACCGTCGCTGGGTCAATATCCTGGAAGTCCCTTCCTCACAGCACTGTGGGAGAACCTTCACCACACGGACTGCAGCAGTTCAAGAAGGCGGCTCACCACCACCTTCTCAAGGGCAATCAGGGATGGGCAATAAATGCTGGCCTTGCCACATCACATGAATGAATAAAAAAAAGAAACTAGCAGATATTAACCTTCTAAAAATTTTAAACTTCCCCCTTTGTGTTATACTGTTCTCGCCTCCCCTTTAAGTCCCATGCATCAGTTGTTTGTGTTTGTCACTGAGTGACGTAATGTTCAACCATTCCTCGTTCTTTGTCTCCCTGTGCCACACCGGTCAAAGTCCTCTCAAAACCAATTTCAGGAGTTGAACCCAAGCAGCCTATGGAAGACTCCTTCCTTCCCTGTGGGGAAGTGTCTGTAATTTAGCTGGGGCATAGCTGAAATCAGGAACTCAGTTTGTGTACAACCCAGCGCAGCAGAAGCACTCTGCCACCCAGGCCTTTCTATACATGTTAGTATACCCTGCACACACTGCAGAGAAGCCTTCAGTGCTGATCTGCCAGCTTCACTGCTCATAAACAAAAAATAAATAAATGGAGAGGGCAGCGTTCCTCACCTTCCTCTTCTGGTTCTTCATCTTCTTGTACGTTGTCTGGGTAAAAGCATGAATCCATCTGCCTCTGTAAGGCCTCCAGTCTGCTTTCATAGTCCTGGAACGGTAAGGTAAAATAAACTGTTAAAAAAGCAGCCTGGCTGAACACTATTTCCTTTCTGCTAAAGGAGACTGCTTCTGTTCAGTAAATAACGTCAACTGTACACTCACACTACCGCTTTTGCATTGGTGAACTGAGGTACTTAAAGGTGAAGATTGGCCAATGCCATGACTGGTAAATAATGCATTCCCATAATTCAAAGGTATTGAATCTATAAATATCTATTGTAAAGTCCCGAGATTCTAAATGTTATGAAGGGAAATGCGTGTAGACTAACCAGAGTCTCACTCTCCTCCCTTATTTCTGTATTTTATGCTTTTCAAACTGTTGGCTGGAGACAGCTGGTAAGCAGAAATTGGGATTCTATACAACAGGAATGAATAGAAAGGGGCTTGGTTCTTTGTAATTGTATGCAATGGGAATAAATGGGAAGAGGTTTAGTCCACTAGAATTAAATGCAACAGGAATGAATGGGAAGAAGGTTTGGTCCTTTGGAATTCTGTGCAATGGGAGAGCATGGAAAGATGTTTGGTCCATTAGTTTTCTGGACAATGGGAGCAAATTGGAAGGAGTTCAGTCCACTGGGATTCTATAAAATAGGAGAGAATGGGAAGAGGTTTAATTCATTAGAATTCTATAGTGGGAGTGAATGGGAAGAGGGTTGTACAGTTCCTTGCTTGGATTAGGATTTTATGGATTCAGATAACAGCACTATGGTGACAGAAGCACCGGAAATTCCAGGGTGGGGGAATCATAGCTGGAGCAGCACTTTCGGAAACATGAGTGGAATGGAGAACAAGATCAACTTTATGACAAGCAGGCTACGAATCCTAATTCAAAACGGCGCTCCAGAACCCAATTAACGCAGTCCTTCCCTTCATCCCACTTCATTGGTTTTTGACCATTCCCTGTACCCTTTGATATGTTGGCTGTTCCTTTGGGTCAGGTGACTTTCAATAAGAGTTTCACTGGATGTCTTATGATCTTATAAAGTACTAGGGTGATGGAAAGCGCATTGAGATGGACCATAGACACGTGTTCAAAAGACAATAATTTCACTTCTGAAGAGACAGACGGGTTAGAGGGTGAGCTGGCAGATAAGTGGAATTGATCGATGAAGAACAGTCGGGTTTGTTGGGCCCAATGACTGGTTCCTGTTCCTAACTCAAACCGATTAACCCATCAGGTATTTACTACCATGGCTTTCAGGGTGGAAGCAGATAGCTGATGCAGGTGGGAATAGCTGGTAACTGAGAGCTTTGCTGTTGGCTAAGTAAATTTCAAGAAACTGTGTCGTTACATACCAGTCTCTGCTGTTCCAACAGTAAATCAGCCTCCTCCTTTTCCCTCCGATATTGGGTTTCTAGTTCCTGAAGCCTGAGAAACAATTCAACAAAGTAAAATAACTTGTTCAGGCTGATTCAGCAAAGGCATCAGAGACCACCACAAATCATTTCAATGGACCATAAAATTAAACCACTAGTAGATGTAACCCTGGGGAATCAAGTTGTGTGTTCCCTACTGTAAAGCTCCCTCTACATTGTCCCATCAAACATTCTCAGGTCAGGTACAGCACGGGTTAGATACAGAGTAAAGCTCCCTCTACACTGTCCCATCAAACACTCCCAGGACAGGTACAACATGGGTCACATATAGAGTAAAGCTCCCTCTACACTGTCCCATCAAATACTCCCTGGGCAGGTACAGCTCAGATTACAGGCCGACTTAAAGCTCCCCCTACATTGTCCCAGCAATGAGTTTCCCATGGGCCAATGGGATTATTAATTTTCAAGACAATGTGATACTTTCACAGAAACGTTAATTGAATCACATCACAAATATGATTCCAAAGCATTGACAAAAATGCTGTAATCCAACGTAATATTAACAAAATTTGACTTATTCAGTTACCATAAATCAATGGGTTGGGCATGGACACAGTGAAAAAACTGTCTGTAATTTGGATTTTAATTAGCAGTCTCACTAAGACACACCATAAACGCTTAGTGTGGGAAATGGAAATATCATATTAGTGTCATGGTGTATCGCTAAAGGAGAAACAAGGAGCGTGATTCTGCAACTGGATATGAGGTAGCTGACCTGGGAGTGTCTGATGTTGGTGCTTGAAGTGTGCAGTTCCTGGGACTAACTCTGCTTCTCTTGATGAAAATTCACCAACAAAGAGACACAAGTTTTGGCCACAAAGTACTCTGTAATCACCTGTATTTCCTTTGTTAACTGATTGCTACCTGGGTACAAAAAGTTAAGACTCTTCAAAATTAATATCTTTTCTATCATTTTTTTTAGAAGACACCCTGTGTATTACAGCATTGCGATTAATGAAGAATAAGACAGTAAAGTGAAGGACATTGAGCATTGTGGATGCTTTTGGGCAGCAGTGGCCTGTTGTCAACAAGTGGAATGGCCGGTGTGTGGTAGCCCAAGGCCAAAAACCAATAGGACATCCCGCAACTTAACAGCCAACTTTTCATTGGAGAGCTAATTTGATCTCCCCAGTGCCCTCTGAGATGGGTGCCCACCAGACCTAAGGCCTTTGTACCTTACATGCTCCTAACCAAGTGGAGGTACATTATCAGAGAATAAAGCCATTATGTTGTCTCCTTCTAACAAAAGTCATAAATTCAATCAACATGTAGTATAAAGATATACATAATGGGACTCAGTGGTTTGTGGAAAAATGAGACCATTGAGTTAGGGCTAAATGCACTCAATGTCGTTTGATGGTTTGTTTTTCTGTAAGTCAAAGAATCTCACTATGTGTTCTCCATTTATCCTCTCTTCCAACCCCAACATTCTTCCATTATTTCTCATTTTACCTCTGTTCCATCTCCTGTTTCATGTCGATGCCCTGCTTCTCTAGCAATTCCCGCTGAGCAAAGGCCCAGTCCACAGGCTCAACTGGTGTCTCCGCACAGGGCGTCTTGTCACGCTCCTGTCGGGCCTGTTCGGGGTGGTTGAAACGGAAGACGTGGCTCTTCCCCATTATGATACGGTTTCCTTTGAAGAAAAAAAACAAATGGAGAAATTGTCTCAATTTGGGAGAAAGTTAAGGTAAATGCCCAGCTAGTGGGTAACACTTTGGGTACAATTAATCCCTTATGAAGGCCCAGCATTTGAAACTCGGAATCTATTTGGACCCAAATTATGAAGAATGAGACAGTGTGGCTCCCTTTCGGTAGGATTGGCCTATTCAGGCTGCAGCTTGAGTACTGCATCCAGTTCTGATGACCCAGATACAAGGGTGGCATTCCTCTGTTAGAGGCAATGCAGAGAAGAGCCACGTGGCTAAGCAAAGGGCTGAGCTTTGAGGAAAGACCAGAGAAACTTGGGCTTTTCAGCTTGGGAAGGAAATACCTGGGAGATCATCTTACAGATGACCTCTCAGAAGACAGTTAAGGGAATGGAAAAGATAAATCCGGAATATTACTTCAAATTAAATTGTAAGAGTACGACAAGGGGACACAGGACAAAGTTAATCAAAGGTCAATTTAGGCCAGATATCAGGAATTTCTTCACGCAAAGAGTGGTCAATATATACAATAGGAAGAGTAGTTCAAGTCAAAATCCTAGAATCATTTAAGAAACAATTGGAAATGGAGGGAATTTAGAATCTCTCTGGAAGGATGAATTCAGATGGGCCAAATGGCTTTTTTTGTCTATAATTATCTTAGGAACATTTCCACTGAATGATGCTACGTTATGATGGGAGAAGCCTTGTTATATATCAAAACTCTGGAACCTCGGAGGTCAGTTTGTGATCTCACATACCCCCTTTTCATGCTGATATCTCCACTGTCCATGTGGATGTATTGGCAGGAGTGAGCTGTAGGGTCAGAACAATGCTTCTGTCTTTCCTGAGTTCCATTTTTATCTCTTTTTCCCCTCAATTGTCTCCCTTCCTTTTCTGAAAGCATTACCTCTTGCTGGCATACGTTACCAAGGACACTGGCTGAACTGTGCCAGTTTGGATCAACTGGTAGCACCCTTGCCTGAGTCAGAAGGTTGTGGGCTGAAGCCCCACTCCAGGACTTGAGCACATAATCCAGGCCGATACCTGGGGCAGTGGCAGCGTGGATACACCACCTGAGGAAGGAGGAAGCCTCCGAAAGCTTGTGGAATTTAAAATAAATTTGTTGGACTATAACTTGGTGTTGTAAAATTGTTTACAAATGCCTACATAACAACAGTGATTGCATTTTAATTCATTGGTTGTGAAGTGCTTTAGGATTTCCTGATGATGTGAAAGATACTGTATAAATGGAAGCCCATCTTTCTTTCACAAGTGGCCAGCTTCAAGTGTGTCAGCATCACAGCTGACCCTGTTCCTCTTCTCATACAATCTCTACACATATCTCTACACGCATTTCAGGGAGGCACCACTGGATCAGGAATGGGAGTCCTGCTGTTGAAACTCATTTAGAAACTTTGAGGTACAACCCTCATTACCCACTGACAGGTGAGGCAGCAACATAAATTTGAAGATTATCACTCATTAAAGATTTTAAACCTTCAATTGATAGAAATGTTCCCTTTGAGTTAGAATTTAAAACCCTGGATTAGAAATTTAGGTTTTGGGATTGATTCGAGTTGTTATGACCTGGAATGCGCTGCCTGAAAGCATGGTCGAAGCAGATTCAATAGTAACTTTCAAAAGGGAATTGGATATACGCTTGAAAAGAAAAAATTTGCTGTGCCTATGGGGAAAGAGCAGGGGAGTGGGACCTATTGGATAGCTCTTTCAAAGAGCTGGCATAGGCACGATGGGCCGAATGGCCTCCTTCTGTGCTGTAAGATTCTATGAAAGCCTGAGCATGTTAAAGTCAGGGTAGGATGAATTACAGGGCTTTAAATGTATGTATATTTGTAGCCAGTGTCTGTACACAAGATGCAGCCAGAGTATTCACCTGATCGAAGTACAGTTGGTTCAGTCACCTTCTTGCCATTGACGTATGTGTCCGCTCCTGCACATGGTTCAAGGATGACAATCACTATAATGCAAGAGAGAAATATAAGGTTTTCAAGTGGTTTTACAATAATACAACTGAGCTGCTAATCAGCAGTATTCAGAGCATTTCACAGATCATCCTGCTCAATGCAGTACTGACTGAACTCTTTCTATGGGTCTCATTAATCCCTGCACCACTTCTTGTAAGCGCTCCCCTTGCAGGTGTCACTGATCTCTGCACCATTTGGCAGTGCAAATTGACCTTACTCATCCAGATTCCATGCACAAGATATCACAATCTAGTTTGAGAAAACCTGGAGCTGCAGCAGATTCCAGATGCTTGGACTAATAATTCAGAGCACGAGTTCAACTCCCACCACGGCAGTTTGAGAATATGAATTCAGTTTAAAAAGTCTGGAAATAAAAGGCTGGTATCAGTAAAAAGTGACCATGAAGCTGTCAGATTGTCGTAAAAACCCAACTGGTTCACTAATGTCCTTTAGGGAAAGAAACCTGCCGTCCTTACCCAAACTGGCCTATATGTGACTCCAGTCCCACATCAACATGGTTGTCTCTGAAGTGGCCTAGCAAACCACTCAGTTGTATCAAATCGCAATGCAGCGGTTCCAGAAGAAGGCTCACCACCACCTTCTCAGAGCAACTAGGGATGGGCAATAAATGCCAGCTTTGCCAGTGACACTCACATCCCAAGAATGAATAATAATAAAAAATATAACATTTCAGAATTCAGACCAGTTTCAGCTCAGTGAGCTAGTATCAGCTGACAAAAGGTGAGCTCCAGAAAGGAGGTGAGAGAGGGATCAAATGGATTCAGAGATCTTTGAAAGCTGAACTTCAAACATTAGCAGAAATTTGCGATTCAGATTCCAATGACGGACTCAACCCAAGACACGGGGGCGGGGGGGCGGGGAGAGGAATTCACGAGGAATTGGAGAGTTATAAGAATTGGGTGGGGTGAAAGATTTTAGAGCAATGCCGACTGGCGGAGATGAATTAAGAACTGTTGGGCTCTGCCCACTGGGAAGGAGTTTTGAAGGATGAATGGTCAGTGTCTACCAGTCATTTTCATAATCAGTCTATCATTTATGAAATGAATTAATTCAATATTCAAAGCTGGAGTCAATAATAATAACAACAACTTGTATTTATATAGCACCTTTAACGTAGAAAAATGTCCCAAGGCACTTCACAGGAGCGTAATCAGACAAAATTTGACATCGAGGCACATAATGGAACAGCACAAATTTGTGATATTAGGACAGGTGACCAAAAGCTTGGTCAAAGAGATAGGTTTTAAGGAGTGTTTTAAAAAAGGAGAGAGACGAAGAGGTGGAGAGATTTTGAGGAGATTCCAGAGCTTAGGGCTCATGCAGCTTTAGGCACGGCCACTGACGGTGGAGCGAAGAAAATCAGGGAAGTACAAGAGGCCAGAATTGGAGCAGCACAGAGATCTCGGGGGTTGTAGGGCTGGAGGAGGTTACAGAGATGGGGAGGGGCGAGGCCATGGAGGGATTTGAAAACAAGGATGAGGATTTTAAAATTAAGGCGTTGTTGGACCGGGAGCCAATCTTGGTCAGCGAGCACATGGGTGATGGGTGAACGGGACTTGGTGTGAGCTAGGATACGGGCAACACAGTTTTGAATGAGCTCAAGTTTACAGAGGGTGCAAGGCAGAAGGCTGGCCAGGAGAGCATTGGAATAAGGGGACTGTTGTCATAATTTGAAGATCCAGGTAAAGCAAGCAGTTGATCAGGGAGGTTTGTTGAGTGGGTCCAGTTCTATCATATTGCATTGTCAGGCAAAGCAGAAGTTATATTCATAGCCCATCAACTGAAGGCTACAAATACTTTCCGTGAATTTCCTCAGAGCTACCCCGCCCCTCCCTGCTCCGTCATCCTAACTTGGCAATAGCAGGGTTTCCACCACACTTCTGGCAAAGTTACAGTGGAGGAGTGGGAGGAGCTCCGAGGAAATTCCCAGGGATCTCCCGCCGTAACCTTGGTGGAAACCCCGCAGAAATGGAGTCAGTGGCCGTTCATGCTGTTTCTCTGGGGTTTCTGCCAAAGCTGTGATGGGAGCTCGGGAGAATCCGTGTGGAAATTATTAGCGTATGTGTCAGCTTTGGGATCTGTTTTCACATCGTTCCAAATAATCTTCTACAGAACATGCTATGAATAGGTGGATCGCTATCACTTAAGATAACTGGCGAAAGAACCACGGGGGAGATGAGGAGAATCTTTTTATGCAGCGAGTTGTTACGATCTGGAATGCACTGCCTGACAGGGTGGTGGAAGCACTTCCAAAAGGCAATTGGATGTATACTTGAAAAGGAGAAATTTGCAGGGCTATGAGGAAATAGCAGGGTCGTGGGACTAATTGGGTAGCTCTTTCAAAGAGCCGGCACAGGCACGATAGGCTGAATGGCCTCCTTCTGTTCTGTATGTTTCTATGAGTCTACCAAACGTACAGCACTGGGCCATGCGTGTAATGGCTGGTTCAAAGTGAAGACCTTCAGTCTAAGTTTACGTTTCTTTCTATTAAAAGTTCCAACCACTTTAAGACCTTTATTTTAGTCCAGGTTGGGCCTAGTGCCATAGCAGTTAGATGATTGTTTCACACCGTTGTGCAGCTGGTAGATTAGAGGTTCTGTAGCATGAGACTCAATCAGCAACCAGGGCCAGTTCCTATAGAGGTGATCAGAGTGCTGTACCTTCCAAAGATTTGATATCACTGCGGAAGATGCAGTGCTCTTCTTTAATAAAATGTCCGCTCAGTACAATGTCCTGCCGCCGTTCTGCATCTTCACGTCCAACTCTGAGGAAACAGATGAAATAGTTTTAAATCTATGAAGATATCACAAAACAACATACTGAAACCCACGTCTATCTGAGCATTCATGAGATTCCCATACTTGACCCTGTCATTGCATTAGGATATCAATTGGAACAAAAGCAATCTACTGCTGACACAGTATTTGTTAATAACTACCCATTAAGGCAATAGTATGTGGCTGAGCAGATTCTACGTTGCAGCTGCGGCCAAATATGAGACAATTATCTAATACCATGGGGTAGAATCTCCAGCCGTAACCTTGGTGGAAACCCCGCAGAAATGGAGTCAGTGGCCGTTCACGCTGTTTCTCTGGGGTTTCTGCCAAAGTTATGATGGGAGCTCGGGAGAATCCGTGTGGAAGTTACTGGCGCATGTGTCAGCTTTGGCTGCATTCTTGCTTCTGAGTCAGAAGATGGTGGGTTCGATGGAAAATTCAGGGGACCTAATGAATGGAAAATCATGAAGGTGGCCCTGTGGTTTTCTGATATTCCTGGAGGCCGAGGCCCCTTTCCAAGACTGGCCGTTTCTAACACTTACCCTATAATCTAAGCTGCCACTTCAGCATTACTGAAGCAGTGTTGCATTATAAGAGGAACTAACCTGCCTGCCTGCTCCAATGGTTCAGGCGGATGCTAAATATTCCATCACACTATTCACAGGAAAGCGGGGAGTTCTGGTGTCCCGGCCAACATTCGTCCCTTCACCAATATCACCAAGAGCAGATTAATTGGCCATTGTTATTTGTGGGATATTACTAGGATTGTCTAGGAATTAAAGATTAATCTCCAGGACACTGTTGTGAGCAACCCAGGAGAAAAATCATGGGGGCATCAAAAACAATTGTGTGTT
The DNA here is from genome assembly GCF_035084215.1 of Heptranchias perlo. Lineage (NCBI taxonomy): Eukaryota > Metazoa > Chordata > Chondrichthyes > Hexanchiformes > Hexanchidae > Heptranchias > Heptranchias perlo. The sequence goes on from NC_090337.1 coordinate 59,766,521, forward strand.
TTTTTCATTTTCTTTAAACACTTTTGTTTATTAATTTTAAAAATATTGGAGATGTCAAAAAGCTGTTTGACTGACAGTCAAAAATCATCCAATCAGTCCGTTGAAGAGTCTGTTCGTTTCCCAATTGGTGTGGAAGGCTGTGCACCATGATAATGGACGTGTTGGGCGACCAATGGCGGGAGCATGGGGCTAAGGGGGTTGGAGGCGGGAGATCATGTGATGAAACCTCCTGGCATACTTCCAACCAGAGTTGGCAACCCTGGATGTTACTATGTGCAAAATGGCTACTGTATGCAAAAGTAATTAATTGTATATGAAGAGTTTTGAGTCATAAGAAGGCATCATATCAATGCAAGTTTTCAAAATAATGAGGGGTACAGATACAGTTGAAGTAAACAAGCTATCAAAGTATTTCCCAAAACAATGTTGCAAGTTATCTTGGTTACAGAGAGGAGTAATTCAAACTTAAAATTCAGTTTGTATATGACTGAAGTTCCTGTTTAAATCTATGTGGTCAGGATTGCAATATCCAAAAATGTCCTGGTAACTCTTTTCCTAGATATGAAAAGGAGCTTCTCTGTTCAAATTAAAAAAAAGTCTATTTGAAAACCTCAGAGAAGGAACCAATCAGTTTGAAACTCCCGAAAAAAAGAGAAAAATCAGTTTCAATTTTCAAGAAGTAATTTAGATTAAGCTGCCAGGTGGCTAAGAAATTCCAGGAAAATAAACACTGCATTATTTAAAAATTATTTACAAGGAGTTAGCTTAGCTCATAGATCTAATTATGATCTTATTATTGTGTCAACCTGAGGAGTTAGGCGGAAGATTGTTTACTGTAAAGATTTTAACTGCTTCTGACTGTTAATTACGTGCTTGTTTATCTTTTGTAAATAAATTAGCTTGATGTTTTAAAGTTTTATAAGTTTGGAGTGAGATCTAATGTAGCCAAAGTCCAGCACCTGAAAGCAATTACCAGGCAGGCTTTGCTGTTTGTTTCCCAGGGATGTTGCTAAAAGCTTACCAAAATCTCAAGACCAAGTTACACACTCTCGGAGGTATTGGGAATGATCCAAAGATATCAAGAGTTGTGTGGGTGCCAACCATCTGCTTTTAGAGTGAGTCATCAGCGTTCTTGGCCCCCGTTCATGCTACTGTTGCATATTCCTGAAGATTTTAAAATTGCCTCGCAATACACTGTAGGTTATCACTTCTGCGAACGTCCAATATTTCAGCACAGGCACAGAGAAGATAATGTGCAATGCATTGTGGAGCATGTTTATTGGTCCCTCGGGCCTCTGAGGGAATTGAAATTTGGAAGCATTGGCAAGTATGGAGCTGAAATAATCTAGAGCAATGAAGTTAGAAAAGAACTAAAAATCTAACCGTCCACTTGCTGCAAGGTTACTTAAAGTCACATAGAAATTGCAACATGGAAATAGGCCGTTTGGCCCAACCAGTCCACGTTGGTGTTCAACCTCTGCATGAGCAGTGGTCCCGAATCCTATGTGCTCGCCCTGTTCCCATATTTTTTATCCCCTTTTCCTTCAACCCCCTTTCCAGCCTATTCTGAAATGTCGACAATGTGCTCCATTTTAGCACCCGCTATCGGGTGCGTTCCTGGCGGGGGGGGGCTCCGAAAATCGGGGAATCCCGGAGCGGGTCCGGAGCCTGGCTCCAACCCGCCCACTTCCGGGTTCCCCACAGACGCGCCGACGTGCGCGCGCAGCCCCCGCAGGTGGGAATCCTGCAGGCAATTAAAGCCAGCGGGATGCCACTTGACAATATTTATCTTGGTATTTCAGGTCATTAACTGACCTGATTAAGGGATTATATGAGGAGGGGTGGGATTTTATAGACAACTGGGACTGTTTCCCGTACTGGGGGAAACACTCCCAGTGAAATGGACGTGTTGCAGCTGTCAGCCTGTGGCAGCTGCAAAGGTCCATTTGACAGGTGGCGGGGGGAGACCCTCACTCATTGCAGGAGGCCACTCTGTCACTTGAGACAAAGTTTGGCCTCCACCACCCTCCTCCTGACAAGAAAATTCACCAACTTGCACACTTACCCCGGTGTCCAGACACATGTACCTACCTTGTGGACCCCCTCAGATGTACATCCTCCGGATGGGGGCCGCCGTAGCTGCAGTCATGACCTCCTCGGAGGGCGAACAGCATCACCAGCCTCGCCGGCCACGCCGTCCACCTCTGACACGTGGAGCTCCACAACACAGTGCTGTGACACATCCACCTGCACAGCAGGAGGGAGGGCAACTGCAGAGAGAGATGCGTCGCAGAGGGCACTACCCTCGCCACAGGGTCCACAGACCGAGGCTCAGCTTCCTGGACCTCTCTGAGCAGCAGTGCACACGGAGGCTCAGAGTCACTCGACATGTAGTCGTGGACATCTGCAGCCTCCTTCATGCCGAGCTGCTCCCGGTTGGCCCGAGCACCATCTTCTTACCTGTTGCTGTCAAAGTCACCACTGCCCTCAACAACTTCTCCTCCGCATCCTTCCAGGGTGCCACCGGGGACATCGCCGACGTCTCCACAAAAGAGCCCTGCAAATTCACCTACAACACTCTGCAGTGACACAATGGGTGTCATCAGCTGTGGGTCTTCATTGTGATCCTCAGGAAAGGGCATTATTGCACAAACCAGACAAGATTCACAAAGACGTGGCAGTAGTGGTGCCAATTTAATATGTAATGTGAGTTGGTCAGAAATTCAATATTAGTATAAACCATGACAAACCCTCAAACACCCTTGTGCATCCCCTTCATGCTTACGACACGTTTGCCTTACGCTGCCTACTGCACATATGTGATGCATGCCTTGTGGTTACAGCACAGGTAGTGGCAGGTTGAGTGAGGCTGACCGTGAAAGAGATGCACGAGAGGGTGAGTATGAGATAGAGCCATGAGACCGTATGAAGATTGGGTTGAGTGGTAGTGGCGGGATGAGTAATGGCGAGGTGAGTAAGTGCAGGTAAGATGAGGATGAGCTTTGAGTGGGTATGAGGGGTGATGTGACAGAGTAGTGTTGGCAGTGCAGAAGGAGATGTGGGGTGGGGGCAGTGATGTGGCAGATGGAGTGTAGGGGAATGAGTAAGTGTACTCACTTTGGCTGACCTATTTAGGTCATTGGAGCGCCTCCTGCACTGTATGCAGGTGGGCAATATGTTGGTGGTGCAGATGACCTCCTCTGCCAGCTCGAGCCAGGCCTTCCTGGTGGCAGAGGCAGGACGCTTCCTCCTGCCCGCCGGGGGGAAGATTTCTGTCCTCCCTCTCCTCCTCACCCCATCTAATGATACCTGGAGTGAGGCATCATTAAACTGGGAGCAGCCTTCCCTCTGGGCTGCTCCATGCTGTAATTTTTTCTATTTGTTGCAGCATCTGTCAGTGGAGGACTGCCCCTTTAAATAGAGCTCCTCCAGCTGACAGATCTTACTGCGCATGCGCAGCCCGCCCGCCGCGCAGATCAGCAGTGGGGAACCCGGAAGACAAGGTAAGTGGATCCAATTCGGCTGCGATCGCGCGGGGGGCAGACTGATTTCACCGGGCGCGTTACCCACGCACCCAATAGCCCCCCCCCCCCCACTGTGAACCCGCAGCCCTGGTAACATCGAGCCCATTGTCTCTGTTTCAATCACTAACTCCGGAAATGCATTCCACAGTCTCACAACCATCTGTGTGAAAAGGTTTCTCCTGCTCTCTGTCCTAAATCTGATATCTATGTCCCCTCATTTAGACCCCTCAACCATTGGAAACAGTTGAGTCTCACCTCTCACAAACTTAAACTATTTGCAGATAGTTTGGGTTATATCTTTTTCGGTCAAATATTATTGCTGGTCTGTTTTCTTTGGAAAGCTGGAAATTCTGAACTTGATTTTTAAAATGGTAGTGACTGTTAAACCATCTTTAGAATAAAACAAACAATCATCAGTTTACAGTCAGTCTCAGCTGCGACTTGCTGATCACCGATCAGCCAACCTGAACGCGAGACTTTGCTCAAGCACCAATTAAAAGAAAGCAGCAGACAAGCCTGAACTGGAACAGACTGGACCAAACCGGAGTGAGTCTGTACCTGGTGGTTCCGTCCTTGATGTAGTACAGAAGACACTCGGACATCAGTGGATCCTCGTTCAAATTCACCAGATGAGGAGTCTATAAGGAAAAGTCAGACATCATTGCAGGAAGCTCCTTAAGATGGTGGGATCAGATCACATTTATTTACTTCGCTGCCTTCACTGTAAGGGTTGCTTAGCAACCTGGGAAACAAATGACATCCACCTCCATCGAGATCTGTCTGAGAGGCAGTGGTGGTGCCTCACAGTATTGGTAACAGAACCATACAGACCCTCTGGTTGGCAACTCTAACCAATTAAGCTCTCAATTTGGCAAGCAGTGACAATTACATCCCTCACCTTTTGGTTACCAATTGGTGCTCATTACAGCTCTCATTCTTTGGTTAGCAAATAGTGCCAATTAGCTCCCTTACCCTATGGCTGGTTTCCACGAAGCATTGAGAGATTTACCTGTGATGGTACTTTTACCCACTCCCTCTCTATATGCCAAGGATTCCCGTGGTAACCTCCAACTCTCTGCCTGTTCCACTCATTGACAGTCTCCTCTCACTGAATATAGCCATTACTGAGTACTCACTTGGGAAGAATTGACCAACGGTAGCATCCCTTGAAGTGCCAATCTTTTATTGTTTAAAGGGCTGCATTGCACAACCAAGTGGTTTGATGACAAATGGATATTGTCCACTAAGAATTTTTACAAAATGCAAAAACAATTTTTGATAATTCAGAGACAAAGACAACAGTCAGAGAGAAGCAGAATTGAGTGACACCTTGAGAGTGTCTGAGACAAGGGCCAGCCAGTAGAGGGCTAAGAATGAGTCAGTGCACTGTACTTGTGCTCTGAGCAAAGACATTGTGCATTAATATATCATTTGATGAGTATGTAAACTGCTTCTATATACATGACATGAACACCAAAATCATGGTCACTGGAGCCTTTTTTAAAGAGGAAGCCCGACATCAGGATTCTTCTAAAGGGACAACTTCATTATCAGGACCCTTTTTAGAGTGGAAAAGTGGGTCTAATTGTTGAGGAATCCTGATGTTGAAAGCGTTGAGAGGTCTCTAGCTTTTGGCAACTGTTGGAACACTTTCAGCACAAATATACATCCACCTGTCCACTGCCCTTGATGTGATTCTGAGAGAACAAATTAATAACAAGTAGCCTCAATCAAACCAAAGCAAATGATTAATCAGTGTAAGGCTGATTAATCACTGGAGACCTAAACACAAACACACACAAATGAGGCAGCTGGGAAATGATGGAGGATATCTTCACATATCCTAGAATGCATTGCTGGAGTGGGATTCTCTTCCAACTTGCACTATATCCTACAACACATGCTGATGTACCTCCGAGGGTCATGGCACACACGGGTGCGATTTAGAGGACAGCAGCCCCTGTGTTATTAGTGGTTCTGACAGAGCCCTTGCACAAAAAAAAATTATTATTTGCAATTTTATTGCTGTCACTGCTGATGGGCTGATGAGATTTAGGTTGCCATTCCTAATATGCAGACCAAAATATGATGGCACACGAAGGATGGTGTGCCAACTTTACCAGATATTTGGGGACATAACCAGGGTATTTTTCTCCCCCTAAATTTCAACCTTTTTCTTAATTAAAGAAGGAAAGTCTGTGTGAGTGGGGGGAGTGTGTCCAGGCTCCTCGTTTAATTTTCCCTCATCCTATGAAGGCACTGACACATGTTGCTTTAGTTGTCAAAAGAACGAGAGGGGCGATGAGGAGAATTTGTTTACGCAGCGATCCGGATTGCACTGCCCGAAAGGGTGGTGGAAGCAGATTCGATAGTAACTTTCAAAAGGGGATTGGATATGTATCTGAAAAGAGAAGTTTTGCAGGGCTATGGGGAAAGTTCAGCGGAGTGGGACTAATTGGAGAGCTCTTTCAAAGAGCCGGCACAGGCACGATGGGCCGAATGGCCTCCTTCTGTGCTGTATGATTCTAGTTCCTTGGGTGCCAGGAGCTCATCCAAGTGACCATCCTTCATGCATGAACCTAGACAGGATGTGGCAGCAAGCTGTTTGACCATGGTATGTGGGCATCATAGCTGGGCAAGGGTCCGCTCCCACACAGCATCCATGCAGCGGAGCAGGCTCGAGGGGCTGTATGGCCTACTCCTGCTCCTATTTCTTATGTTAATGCACACTTTCCAACAGGGGTGAGTGGATAGCGATCAGAATTAGGAACCCTGGCTAATTTTATCGGTTTCCTAGTTCAGACATGGAGCCCAATTGTTAGTGGCCCTACTGCTGTTCTGGCTGAGATTGACTAACTCAGGATTAGGATTAGGGGTCAAATTAGTGACCTTCGTGGCTAAGTGTCACACTGCACAGTGTATTTACCCACTGAACCATGGAGGGAGCTGCAGATATGCAGTTCTAATGTTCCTTTTCCTCCCTGTGGAGACCCACCATATTAAGCTTTCTGCACAAGGCTGATTGTGCAGAATCACAATCAGCCTTGTGCAGATGTGATATGGGTGACAAAATTCCTGGGAGGGATGAGAGAGCACAAAGCAAGCAGTGAGGCAGGAGTTTGGGGTGCAACCCAGATCCATTGGGTATCTGCCCCAAGCATCCGAGGAGTGGCCAGCCAGGAGGGAGTTGCTGGGTCCAACCCCCTCTGAAACACCTGTCAGTTGCCCCCTTTGTAAGAGGGCTGTATATAAACATATTTTTAAAAGTTTCTCCTCAGGAGTCGAGGCCAAGATCCCGGCTCAGACCCCCCAGGTGGGTCTCACTTTCATCCTTACCAGGCATATCCCCACCAAACCTACCTGGGTCCCTCTGAGAGACAGGAAAGTTGAAACTCCTGATATATGGAGTCCCCACCCAGGCCCACCCCTTCTTTTGCCGATGGCTTTGTTTGGTGGAGGGTCAACCCCCGACAGGCCATCCCAGGAATGGCAGTGCAAGGCTGGGATTTAGTGGACTCAGGTCACTGCCTAATTTGCGGCCTATCCAGCAGGCAGTCATTGAGGTAAAATGGCGGGACTGCGCCAGGAGAGCTGCAGATTTCCGTGGCCTTAAAGGATTAATGATTGAAATGTTATCACATGGAGTTTATCGAGAAATCATCTCCAGCAACACCAGCAGGAATCTCCACTGACTATTATGTTATCCAAATCCCAAATATGGTGTGAGCACATACTAGAGATTCACTGCTATATAAAATGTAAACCGTACTAATGGGATTGAGGAACAGGAAAAAGGAAGAACAGATAGAGATGGTCGAACACTGTTTGTAACATGCGGAGCTCTGAGCCGCTGGGACCATGCAGATATCACAGCAAGCAGAGCAACTGGTCAAGGATGTAGAACGTAGAATTCCATGATTTCTTATGATCTTAATTAGATAATATTTAAAGGGAAGTGTTGGAGAAGGAGATGAAGGGTGAAAGGGGAAATGGGGAGAGGAAGACAGAGGGGGGGAAGAAAGGATGTCTAGGACAGAAGGGGAGAGGGGGCAAAAGTGAAGACAGGGAGGAGGAAGGAGAGGGAGGAGGAAAAGGGGGAAATGGGAGAAGGGGATAGATGGAAAAAGGGGAAAGAATGGGAGGAAGAGAAAGTGGAAGAGTGGGGTGGGGCAGAGGTAGAAAAAGAGCAGGAAAGGGGAAGAGATGGGGGGAGGGGGATGGGAGAGGTCTAAAAATCCTTCCCAAAATTTGACCTGAGAATTATATTACTTTCACTACTGGGAATGATGCATGAAGTTAAGAGCCATTAAGGGAGCACTGTAAAGTTGGAAAATGAATCAGAAACAGCCCTTAGAAACAGGGATTCCAACTAACAAGTGACAGAACAAACCAAACCAGAGAGAGCACAACACTGGTCACAAGCACACGGTCACCCAGAACAAACCTCCTTGGGAGAGAACACCCCCAGAGACTCCAGCAACATCTGAGCAGCTCTTCTGCATACAATCTAATTGGAATCAAATATTAGGGGGTGTTGAGCAAGGGAGGGGAGGGGTGGGGAGGGGGAACAGCGGTGGGAAAAAGGGGAAGGGAATGGGCAAAACCAGAAAGGGAGATAGCAAAAACCAGAACAAGAAATGACATTGGTTAACAAATTATAAAGTAACAGCCATAGGAAGTAAGATGGAGGAACGCAGCCAACGCCAGTTATAATAAAAAATTTTTTACACACACACACATGGACACATGCTCACACGTGATTGAGGGGGGGAAATTGAATGAGGCCTATTATCGGGCACGGGTAACGCGATCCGCTATTAGCCCTCGCCCGATGGCCCCTACACAGGCAGCACGTGAATTTCGAGCTTCCTGCTGATTAGCATGGTAGGTCCATGCAGCCAGCGCTACCCATACTGCTGAGAGGCTGCATGACCAATGTGGAAGCCTGAAATGGGACGTGCTCAGCGCATGTCATCGACAGTCTGCACCTCTTAAAGGTGCAGGCGCACATTTTAAATGGGACACACACAGTCCACTCGGAGGAGGGAAAGGTGGCCGGAAGGATGGCAGGACCGGCGTGACAGCGGTCCCCATGCTTCTCCGATGATGCGCTGGAGGCCCTGGTGGAGGGGTGGATGAAAGGAGGGCCAACATGTGCCCGCAGGGTGGCTGAAGACCCTCCAGGCTCCAGCTCCGCATGCATTGGCTGTGGCCCAGTAAGGGAATGCCAGGAGCATTGCACCACACACATGGGTGCAGTGCCGAAAGAAGCTCAATGATTTGACACGAGTGGTCAAGGTAAGTGAATGCAAGTGTCAAGTGGCACAGCCTATCAATTGCTCCATGCATCACACTCCCCGTCACCCACCAACCAACAAACACTGCCCATCCATACGCAATGCTGCACTTGGCATGCTGCATCTCACCCACACATAGTACCACACGTGCAGGCCACACAACCACCACTCACAGGTCACACACACTGGCAGTTATTCTACCATGACAGACACATCATCCAGACACCTTGCAGGATACTCACTGACACAATGCCCTCTGTCTTGCAGGAGAAGGTGGCGCGTAACAGCTGGCAGCAGGAGAGACATGAGGGAGGACAGACACGCCTACACGTCCTCACCTCCTTGGAGGAGACCGTCCTTCAGATCATTGGGTGGGCTGTCGCTGCAGCCGTGACAACATGCCGCCCTGGAGGTCCCGATGAAGGGGGTCTCTGCATATCTAATGCTCCTTCTCCTTTCCCACATCTCCCTCCTCCCATAATCTTTTCTGACTCACATGCTGCATATGCTGTCAGCACGCACGTCTTACTTGCTCCTTTCCCCGCTCCACAACTCAACTTGTTCCCTTTGTCACTGCAGATACCCAAGAACACGTGACAGCACCATCCGAGGAGGAGGAAGAGGAGGAGGAGGAGGGGGACATTGAAGCCACACCATCATTCGATCTGACACTCGCATCCACCAGCATAGAGACTGACACTGCGTGTCCTTTAGAGGTTAGGTTAGAGGAGGGATCTGCATGTGGTGAGACACCGGGCATAAGTGCCCAGGAGCCGGGGCGGGGGGAATGGATACCACAGGTGCCAGCTCACCGGAGGGCGAGGTCGCTCACTGGTTCTGCTGCAGAGGAGTCAGATGAGGACTTCGATGGGCCAGGCTACAGAGGACAGCTGACGGGCGTACACCACCAAATGCTTGGGGCACTGGAAAGCCTGCCGGAAAACCTGTGCACAATGAGAAGGGGCATGGAGGAGTCCAGCTCCAACTTGGCACAGGGCTTTGCACAGAGCTTGGAGCCCGTCCTTTCCAACATGGAACGGGTGGTCACCTCCATCAGCGCACCTGTGGAACTCACCATGATGCAGCGTCTGATGACCAATGTCGCGGCTTCCATTGCAGCACAAACCAATGTGATCAAAGGTCTGCAAGCTACAGTTGCTGCTCAGACTGCTCCTATCGTGGCTCTGGGGACCACTGTGGAACGGGGCTTCCAGGGCGTCACTGCACTCCAGCAATCTGTTCTCCAGCTGATCGCCAGGATTGCTGAGGCGCCGCCCTGGGAGAGTGGCAGTGGCACCATGGCAGTCGGGCCTGCTGTCCTCTCCCAGGACGACAACATTCCTGCTCCCACGCCCGCCACTCCACCAGTGCCCCTGTTGTTGCCTATTGGCCAGCCAGGCCAGACTGCTGCAGCTCATGCTGAGATGGTGCAGTCTGAAGCCGGGCCCTCCACACCCAGAGCTGATTGAGGTCGTCCTCTAAGGCCATCTGCACGTTCCTCCATTGAAGGCCAGCAGCCTTCCACCACCCATGCTCCATCCACTGGGGAAGCACCTTGTCGGAGCACTAGGATAGGTAAAGTCACATGAACAACAGGCACTAAGGGAATGCACAAGGGTGAATAGTTCTGTTCTGTTTCCATAATTTTAATATGTTAATTGATAAATGTGACTTTGAATCTGCATTTGGTGGTGGTTTTTATTTGTGCGATGAGCTGAGGGAGAAACCAGTGTGTAATCAGATGGAGGGCGATTTGATTGTCTTGTGGGAGCGGACGGGGGGGGGAGTGTAGAACTGTTGGTGAGATGGGGGATGTAGTTCACATCATTGATAGTGGACACGGATCAGGCGAGCACGCACAGCCCTTGCAGAGAAGGCGTGTGTTCCCTGTTGCACCCTTGTGTCTTCCTCCAATTCCTCCTCTTGCTCCTCCTCCTCCTCCTCCTCCTCAGCCTCGGCCTCTTCCTCCTCAGCCTCTTCCTCCTCCACCTCCACCTCTGGCTCAGGATCTTCTCCGATCATTAGTGTCAAGGGTTGGTCCCTCATGATGGTGAGGTTTTGCAGAACGCAGCAGACCACCATGAATCTGCCCACCCGCTCAGAGGAGTACTGCAGGGCTCCTCCAGGCCGGTCCAGGCAGCGGAAGCGTTGTTTGAAGAGGCCTATGGTCTGCTCCACGATGTTGCGTGTGGCAGCATGGCTCTTATTATAGGCCCGCTGTGCACGCATGCGAGGGTTCCTGACCGGAGTCATGAGCCACAGCGTGAGGGGATAGCCCTTGTCGCCCAGTAGCCAGCCTTTCACTTGCCGAGCTGGGTGAAAGATAGCTGGCACGTTGGACTACCGCATGACAAAGGCATAGTGACTGCTCCCAGGGTAGCGGGCATCGATCTCCATGATTCAATGCTTGTGGTCGCACACCAGCTGCATGTTCAGGGAGTGGAAGCCCTTTCAGTTGAAGAAGACGGCTGAGTTGATGCAGGGCACGCAGGGTAATGTGCGTGCAGTCAATGGCACCCTGCACCATGGGGAAGCCAGCAATGCAAGTGAATCCTGGTGCTCGCTCGTTCTGCTTGTCTCTATCAAGAGGGAAGATGATGAACCTGTTCCTTGTCTCATACAGTGGGTCTGTGACCTCCCTTATGCAGCAGCGCACTGCATACTGTGAGATGTTGCACATATCGCCAGCAGAGGCCTGAAGTGATCCTGAGCCATAGAAATTCAGCACCACGGTGACCTTCACAGTGACAGGAAATGCCGTCTTCGCCCTGCTCTGAGGCTGCAGTTGTGGCCGCACCAGTTGACAGAGCTCCGTCATGGCTTCCTTGGTGAACCTCAGCCATCAGATGCAATCCTCCTCACTCATGTTGAGGTAAGAGAATTGGTCCCAGACAGCCCTCATTGGATATGGCCTCCTGCTCAGTGCCCTGCGCCTCCTCTTCCTCCCTGTCCTCACAGCTTGACCAGCTGTGCATGGCCTCTCTGCATGCTCCCAGTCGTGTTCAATGCCCAGCGGGAGCCCTAGCAGACCATCCATGGTTGCCAGGAATGTTGTTCAACCACAGTTGTAACTTTCCGAACCATAAGGCAGTACCTGTCAAACCACTCTCAAATGTACTCTAGCAAGTATAGGTAGATTCAAAAAATACTTCCTATTCCACCAGCAGCCAGAAGCAACAATCCAGCAACTAACCTGAAACATCTGCTTGGCCCCTTTAAATAGCACTGGTGGGGGATCCTCCAGGAACTCTAAGACATGTTCAGATGTGCGTGGTTGAGACTGTGCATTGAGTTGACCGATAAGGTCCAAAATGGTGTCTATCACTTTAAATGAGCGTTGCACATTGATTGTACACATTTTCTCCCTACTTTACATGCTGCTGGCGTTCGGCGTTTGCACATGTGCTAATACCTATACCAAGGTGGTGTCTGGCGCACCTTACGCTGGAAACGTGCACGTGCAGCCAAGATGCCATCTTGGCACTTCAGCAGGCGTAGCACCAAAACAACGGGCGCTATACGGCCCAATTTCTCGGCCCTATAGTCATACGCACAGACACACATACGCAAGCACACGCAGACATGCTCACACAGACGTGTGCAGACACACACACGTAAACACATGTACAGAGGCAATGTTAGGCTACATTGAGTTTTATAAAACTACACTTAACATTGAAATCTCCTGGTGAACCTGTTCCTGGGTGGAGGTGGGGCTCTATTGCTGTACCTCTTGTAACTAAAGACGCTCATACTTTGTACCATGGGTGTCAAGAGCATAACATCCTCGCCAGCGTATGGAGCCAAACTCTCCATCTCTGCTGGTGTGGGGGTCTCTGCTTCACCTGGGTTCCAAGAGTAGCAATGGGAAACATGGACCTCCTTCCAATTGGCCCTCCTTTATCGCCGTGGGCATCGGTAGAATATCTCTTGGAGGTTTAAGAGTTTCTGACCACCATACTCCTGTTGCCCAACATCAATATAAAGGTGTCTTAATTGTGTTATAACCTGTGGGGAAGAATTGGTGAGGCTGGTATATGTCGGGATCTCACAAATGTGTTAATGAAGATTTTAGCATGGCTCAGTTGGTAGCACTCTCATCTCTCAGGCAGTAGGTCATGGGTTCAAGCCCCACTCCAGGACTTGTGCACGTAATCTAGCTGACACTTCAGTGCAGTACTGAGGGAGTGTTGTATTATAGGAGGTGCCGTCCTTAGAATGAGATATTAAACTGAAGCCCTATCTGTCTCTTTGAATGAATGTTAAAGATCCTATGTGAGTAAGGACAAGGGCAGCAGGCACATGGGAACAACACCACCTGCACATTCCCTTCCAAGTCACACACCGTCCCGACTTGGAAATATATCGCCGTTCCTTCATTGTCGCTGGGTCAAAATCCTGGAACTCCCTTCCTAACAGCACTGTGGGAGAACCTTCACCACACGGACTGCAGCGGTTCAAGAAGGTGGCTCACCACCACCTACTCAAGGGCAATTAGGGATGGGCAATAAATGCCGGCCTCGCCAGCGACGCCCACATCCCGTGAATGAATAAAAAAAAACTTCAGGAGGAGCAGGGAGATCTCCTCGTTTCCTGGCCAACATTCATTTGTTAACGAAAAACAGATTAACTGGACATTTATCTCCTTGCTGTTTGTGGGGCCTTGCTGTGGCTGCCATGTTTCACTAAATAGCAACAGTAACTGCATTGGATGTGTGGCACTTTGGGATGTTTCTAAGAGATGCAATAAGATTCTATATAAATACAAATTCTTTTTATTTGTGTATTTTACTGCATCTCTCTTCATCCAAGTTGCAGAACATTGACATTCATGTTCTCTGCCCTGACCCACATGAGAAAGCTCTGGTCAGTTATTTGAATAGATATTGTGAAGTATAGACAGCAGCTTTAGACTACAGCAGTTTCTCATTACCAACCATTAAGGACCTCACCAAAAAGATATATCCATTCACAGCCATTTATTAGCAGCATTCTTCCTGTGTTGCCGGGCAGACAGGACAGAAATGGTCCTTTTGCTTTTGTTCAGGCCTGACTTACCTTCTTAGGAGAGAAGACGCCCAACGTACCGCCATCTTCACGCATGGCCACACCCATCTCCGCGAGGAGTGCCTCCCTGTAACATACATTCAAAGCTGTTGAGAATTTACCGTCACTCCAAAATGGGAAAGGGATTGGTTCATTGGAATTCTACACTAGGAAATAGATGGAGACTGGTTGAGTACTTTGGAATTCTATGCACTGGCAGTGAACAGTGTGCATGGATCCACTGGAATTCTGTAGCTGGACCAGCATTGTCCATTAGCTGTTTGTTGGGAGGCGTGGCCATGAAGAGGTTATGTGGGGCCCACTTTACAGAAGAATAGCCAACTCGGAATTCCTCATGTATGAGCCTATTCCATAACTTTAGGGAGGTGCACTGATCTGAGGGGGCAGAGAATAAGAGTTCAGAAAGAAACATCCGTAATAAAATCTCAGTAGTAGAGTGATGTGGGGGTTACTACAATGGCTTATTAATAGGTCAAATCTGATATGTTCCAGTCCAGGAGTAATAGGTAGCTGACATCTCAGATTTAAAATGAATGAGGCGGCACAGAGGATTGTCCTCCAGTATTTGGTCCGTCCAGCCTCAACTGCTCTCTTTCTAGGTTAGTTTTCATCTTATTCATTTTCAGTCAGTTCACAGCATTACAACAATGCCCCTCACCCATCCCCCCCCCTCGCCCACATACAATGGCATTGATGTAGACTAACTAGATTGTGGTTTAAGATGCCCATGAGCACCATGAGGATTGTCCTTTCCTGATGCCGATGCCTGCATCCACTTTAAGGAAATCTTAGCTGGCAGGGCTCCATCAAAAAGATCATTGGAGCAGTAAATGTTGGGTGGCACAATGTGCCATATAAAGCTTGAAATGACTGCTTGCCATATTAGTGGCAAACACTGAACCCATTCAAATAACATTCTTCTGCCTCCGTTTTATCAGAGACATTGGGACAGGTTTTCAACTCACCGCCCGACCGTGAGACTTACGTTACAAATCAACTCACCACCTGACCGTGAGACTTACGTTACAAATCAACCCACCGCCCAACCGTGAGACTTACGTTACAAATCAACTCACCGCCCGACCGTGAGACTTACGTTACAAATCAACTCACCGCCCGACCGTGAGACTTACGTTACAGATCAACTCACCGCCCAACCGTGAGACTTACGTTACAAATCAACTCACCGCCCGACCGTGAGACTTACGTTACAGATCAACTCACCGCCCGACCGTGAGACTTACGTTACAAATCAACTCACCGCCCGACCGTGAGACTTACATTACAGATTAACTCACCGCCCGACCGTGAGGCTTATGTGCAGATGAACTCACCGCCCGACCGTGAGACTTATGTGCAGATCAACTCACCGCCCGACCGTGAGACTTACGTTACAAATGAACTCACCGCCCGTCCGTGAGACTTACGTTACAAATCAACTCACCGCCCGACCGTGAGACTTACATTACAGATCAACTCACTGCCCGACCGTGAGACTTACGTTACAGATCAACTCATTGCCCGACCGTGAGACTTACGTTACAGATCAACTTACCATCCAACCGTGAGACTTACGTTACAAGTCAACTCACCGCCCAACTGTGAGACTTATGTGCAGATCAACTCACCGCCTGACCGTGAAACTTACGTTACAGATCAACTCACCGCTCGACCATGAGACTTACGTTACAGGTCAACTCACCGCTCGACCGTGAGACCTACGTTACAAATCAACTCACCGCCCAACCGTGAGACTTACATTACAGGTCAACTCACAGCTCGACCGTGAGACTTACATTACAGATCAACTCACCACTCGACCGTGAGACTTACGTTACAGATCAACTCACAGCTGGACTGTGAGACTTACGATAGTGATCAACCACCTATTGTGGAAACCATCCAATTTTCATTTCATAGGAACAGGAGTAGGCCGTTCAGCCCCTCGAGCCTGCTCCGCCATTCAATTAGATCATGACTGATCTGTATTTCACCTCCGTTTACCCGCCTTTGACCCAGATCCTCTTGATGCCCTTACCTAACAAAAATCTATCGATCTTAGTCTTGAAAGCTCCAATTGTCCCAGCAAATACAGCTTTTTGGGGGAGGGAAATCCAGATTTCCACTAACCTTTGTGTGAAAAACTGCTTCCTCATTTCCCTCCTGAGTGGCCTAGCTCTAATTTTAAGGTTATGCCTCCTTGTTCTGGATTCTGCCACCAGAGGAAATAGTTTCTCTCTATCTACCCTATCAAATCCCTTTAATCATCATAAACTCCTCAATCTTCTACACTCAAGGGAATACAAGCCATTGATTTCAATCGAAATGAAAATCGTATGGTTTTTATAACGGGTGCCGATCCACATTACCAGATTTACCCCCAGGCGGCAAGCTGGAAAACTATTACCCCATTTAAAATAAAAAGGATAACTCCTGGGCTAAAATAGCAGATGAATGTTATATGAACAGGTTAAATGTGCTCCCACCAATATCATCAGTAAGAATTTCATAGGAACAGGAGGAGGCCATTCAGCCCCTCGAGCTTGTACCACCATTTAATTAGATCATGGCTGATTTCGAGTCTACAAAAGCCTAATTCACATAGAGACCTGCCCCACATCCATGGTTACTTCCCCCTTTCAATGGAGTGTGAACTGAAGGGTGCAGCAGCCCTCGTCCAACCAAAAAAAACTTCCACTGCTTGTTGTTCTCAATGAGGCTGCAGGGTTTGAAAAGTGTGGCAGCTCCTGAAGTTATTCCATTCGGGATCTGCCGTTCCCACTAATTTATCGACACTTCAGCAGCAACATTCATTTGAAATAATGGTGCTACAGGGTGGACGTCCTCATTTCCAAAGCAATAGGCCGTGGAGAATCATTACAAGTTTCAGGCCCCGATAGAGAGTACTGTCATGTTTGGCACACCGATTGCTCCCTGACCACAATCAGCTAACTCAGCATGGATATCGGAATCTAACCGGGAGCCTTCTGGTCAGTATGACTTGGTTATGCACATCCTGTACCAACTAAGCAATCGAGGGTTGCACGTTGAAGCTCTCGCTGGGTTTGACTCAGATATTTAAAGGCTTGAAACCATATTGTTTGTTATAACAGATTCTGGAGCGAGACTGAAGTTGTCCTTTACCTCTCCATCCTTATGGCTTCCGTCCTACGGAGTTTCTCCTCCCACGTTTCATTCAGCTCGGCGATTATCTTCTCCGTCTCCTGTTGAGATAGCGCACAGACGTCAATGAGGGAGGTAAGCTTTTTAAAAACCAACCCGAAAGGGATGAAATGTAGCTCTGTATCGAGGGCCAGGAACTAGCTGCTGGTTGAAAGACAGGGATTTCCCAGGTGACCATGCAACATTTTCCATAGAACAATCCCTGGTAGTACAGAAGAGAATGGTTAGTCCAACTAACATTTAGAAGTGGCAGAGGCTGCGAAAATTAGTGGTATTTTTAATTTACTCAGAGGGGAGACTCCTGTTCAAACAAACCTACATTATAATGAGCTAGTAGATAGCCTAAATGAAGTCTGCAGATGGTTTCCAACTGAGCGGTTTCTCAAGGAGTGACCGAACCATTTTATCAACAGAATTCTGGCATTGCCACTGCCACTGGCAGCTGAAGAGGCAGCCTCCTCAAGGCCCATCTGCGGTGTCAGAGCGTGACGGTCAAGGCATTGCCCTGCGCAGGCTGGCCCAAGTGCAGTATGGGAGTACAGGAGCCAAGACATCTCCACAGGCAGGCTGACACTTGAGTGCGGACCATGCCTCGGCTGTTTAAACATCCGTTCAAAAGGTCTCAGCCGTTGCTCGGCGGGATGTCACAAGATGAAGGTGAGCAGAAAATAACAATACCTGGGGTGTTTACCAGAGGCCCTGATGTTGGGGCTTCTAGGGACTACCATCATTTTTTTCTAAATGCGCGTCACCAATAAAACAGAGAGGCTGCTCCCTCCAGGTCTTTTGCTTTTGCCTCTGGTCTACCAACTGAATTAGAAAATGTCACTTAATTTATCTCATACCTTTCCAACTTCTACAATCATACAAATTAATAATTTATCACATTCGATATAAACTTTGACATTTCCAATTTCTTCTGTTGTTTTTATTCTTCTCTTGATTACTTTCACAGTTTGAAAGCAATTTGTTTACCTTGAGTCGTTCGATGGCTTCCTCGCTGCCGGGTGCAATCATGAGCCGGTCGTGCAGGCTGGACACGGACCCTGCGCGGCTGGACAGAGCGGAAAGGGATGGCGAGGGGCTCACTCCGGTCACCATTCCGGACACTGTGGAGAAATTGTCAGCTCGTTGATTGACAGCTGCTATTCTGTGGTTACGATTATTATTCTCTAAATCGTTCACGTCTACAGAAGGAAGCGGGAGGGAGGGAGGGGATGGGGAGAAAGAGAGAAAGAAAAGGAAAGAAAGAAAAACGCAAGTTGGATATAATGAACTAAAACGGGATGAGAAATATATGTTAGAAAAGAACCATAGAGCAGACAGACATCATGAACATGTGTAAAATGAATCAGTGCTTGAGGGGAAGCCAGGCAGGTGTTCCCGAGCATTCAGGCTCTTTTAAGATGTGCGTACTATTGGTGGGTTTTGATGGTTTCTGCCAACTTAGAACAGTCACTCGTCAATGCTCAAATTAGCTGAGGGTCTGTTCTCCTTGGGGAGCTGTGATCTACTTACCGAAGGGAAAATACCAGAAACCAGTACAATACTCAGTTCCCATTGTAATCGGCTGGGTGAAAGTGTGAACATTCGAATACCCATTCACTTGGAGCTGCCTGCTGTTCTGGCTTTGCTCATTTCCCCCGTGCACTTACTAATATTGCTATTTGTTTGAGTTATAACCCTATTGTAATTCAGATTTTCTACTATGCATGATAGGAGCCCCATCCACTTCCCCCCCTACACTAAGGACATGACCTCTGGCTGTTACCATGGCTGCACTGGCGTAAGACCAATAAGCCCAGTTACATTGGCAGCGGGTAGCGCGATCGTAGAAAGGACAGCCCAGGGGGAGAGAGTGAACAGCGGTGCTCGCTGTCCACTTGTGGCTTAGCTTGCCAAATACCCAAGAAACTGGCAGTGGTTCCCACCGCTGATGCAGGGTATCGCAAGGCAGGCAGCATTAATGGAATCTGGCCTATTTGGTCAATAGGGATTTATACTGGTCAACAAGAGGGAAATTTCTCACCTGTCTTGGGTCATCCAGGGGTCATGACCAGCAGTGGTTTTTATTTCTGAAACCACACAGTATGAAATGGGAAAACAGCTTTCAGTGAACTCTCCACGCAGGTGGGTTCTCAAACATAACCATCCCCGTCTTCAGCATTCAAAATACTCCCAGACGGTAACTGCACCGTCCAGGTGGAACTGAGACATATGAACCAAGAAGGTCTCAAGTTTGATTCCCAAACTAGGCTTGAAAAGTCAGTGTTGTAAACCTAGGCAGAACACACAGCTCAAGCTCCCGTCTTGTATTTTACCAGGAGCTGCAAGGGTGATGACAAAATCTCGCACGTACTATCACTATGGCAACGAGCCATGTTGTCCTCTGTGGCTACTGAACCCTCTCTTCCCTTCCTTTATGAAAACATAAATATTATGAAAGATTGTAGGGAGAGAGGCCGCCTTCTAGCAAAACAAATAACAGAAAAAAGAATAAACAGTAACAAGAGCACTCACTCCAGGCCTGGGGAGTGCAGTTCTACTCACCAGAGGGAAGGACTTCCCATTTACATTTGCTCCCAGTTTTCCAAAGTTTATTTCACCTAAAGAACCCTTTTTTCCCCTGGTCACAGAAGCTGTCTGATGCATAACTTCATTGATCTTTGCCCCTCTGTATGAGTCTGTCCTATGTATGTGAATTATTGCATGTATTTGGGTGTCCCATGTATGTTTTGTGCCTGTGTATGAGTCCAAACATTTGTGTGCCCCTGTATGTGTGTAACCTTATACATGTGTTTGCCCCATGTATATATTCATGCCCCATGAATGTGTATGCCTATGTATGTGTATGTATCTGTCGTATGCATGTGTATGTACCTGTGCATGAGCATGTGTATACATATGTGTAACTTGGTATGCATCTGTGCTTTTTGCATGCAAGTTCTCCATGTATATGTGGATGCTCCACATACATGCCTGTCCCATATCATATATACTCCTGTAAATGTGTATGATCTATGTATGTGTGTATATGCTATGAATGTGCCAGTGTACATGTGTGCATGTATGTATGTTTGCCTATGTATGCATGTACCCCATGTATGTATTTTCTTTTTGTATTTGTGCGCTCCATGCATCTGTGTGCCTTATTTATGTGTCTCTGTCCTGTGTAGTGTGTGTTTGTGTGTGTGTCTGCCTGCCCTGTGTACGTGTCTGTCCTGTGTATGTGTGTTACACTTATGTGTGTGCCTCTTGTACATATTTATGCCTCATGTACACGTGCTTGTCCTATGTACATGGGCCGATCGCATTTATGCATGTGTGCCCATCTATAAGCATGCCTTTTGTGTTTTTGTGTCCCATGTATGTGTGCTCCATTTACATGTGTAACTTGTGTATTTGTGTAAGACCGTTGTATGTGTATGTGAATTCCCCCGTACTTGCCTGCTGTATGTTCATATGTACGTTCTATGCATATCCATGCCCCGTGTATGTGTACACCCTGCAAGTATGCATCATGTAAGTATGCATGTTTGTCCTATATATGTGTGAACCCCATGTCTGTTCTGCATGTGTCTGTGAGCCCCATGTATGTGTGTGCCCTATGTTTATGTGTGTGTAAGTTGTAACTGTGTGTAGGTGTGTTACCTTTATATGTCTGTGTGCCCTATGTGCGTGTGTCTGGCCCATGTATGTATGTATCCTGTGTGTGTGTCGCCTGCACGTGCTTGTCCTATGCCTGTGTATGGTCCATGTGCTTGTGTGCTGCTTGTATGTGCATATGTGTTCAATATATTTGAGTGCCACATATATGTATGTGTGCCCCATGCATTCATGTGCATTGTGCATGTCCTGTACCTGTCTATCCCATGTTCATGGTTGTCTGTATACGTGTGTCCTTTTTATGTCCATGGCCCGTGAACGTGTTCCTTGTGTATGTACTTCATATATGTGTGCCTTTTATATGCCTGCGTTCCATATATGTGTACGCTCTTTGCAACTGTCCATGGCCCATGTATGTCTGTCTCATGTACGTGTGTGCCAAGTGTGTGTGTGTGCCCCATGTTTGCGTGTGCGCACCTTGAGTATGTGTGTGTGCTCTGAGTATGTAAGTGTTTCATGTATCTATGCCTCGTGCATGTGTGTGTCTCTATAGAAACATAGAAAAGATGCAGCACAGAAGGGGGCCATTCGGCCCATCGTGTCCGCGCCGGCTCGAAGAACAACCAGGTGCCTATTCTAATCCCACCTTCCAGCACCCGGTCCATAGCCCTGCAGCTTACAGCACTTTAGGTGCAGGTCCAGGTAATTTTTAAAAGAGTTGAGGGTCCCTGCCTCTACCACTAATTCGGGCAGCAAATTCCATACACCCAAAAAAAGATTTTTCTTGTGTCCTCTCTAATCCTTTCGCCAATCAGCTTAAATCTATGTCCTCTAGATATTAACTCTCCGCTAGGGGAAACAGGTACTTCCTGTCTACTCTATCTAGGCCCCTCATAATTTTGTACACCTCAATCAAGTCTCCCCTCAGCCTCCTCTGCTCCAAGGAAAACAACCCCAGCCTATCCAATCTCTCCTCATAGCTGCAATTTTCAATCCCTGGCAACATTCTTGTAAATCTTCTCTGCACTCTCTCCAGAGCAATTATGTCCTTCCTGTAATGTGGTGACCAGAACTGCGCACAATACTCCAGCTGTGGCCTTACCAGCGTTTTATACAGTTCCATCATTACATCCCTGCTTTTGTATTCTATACCTTGACTAATAACGGAGAGCATTCCGTATGCCTTCTTCACAACCTTATCTACTTGTACTGCCACCTTCAGGGACCTGTGCACATGCACTCCAAGGTCTCTCACTTCCTCTGCCCCTCTCAATATATTTCCCGTTTACTCCGTATTCCCTTTTACTGTTTGCCCTCCCTAAGTGCATTACCTCACACTTCTCGGGATTGAACTCCATTTGCCACTTTTCCGCCCACTCCACCAACCCATTGATATCTTCTTGGAGTCTACAGCTATCCTCTTCACTATCAACAACACAGCCAATTTTTGTGTCATCTGCAAATTTGCCAATCATGCCCCTACATTCAAGTCCAAATCATTAATATATACCACAAACAGCAAGGGACCCAACACTGAGCCCTGTGGCACACCACTGGAAACGGATATGTCATATATATATTTCAATCTCCTGTATGTGTCCTCATATATCTGTGTGCCCAGTGAATGTGTCTGACTCATGTATGTGTGTATTTGCATCATATGTGTGTCTATCTTATGGTTGTGTAAGTCTGGCCCATACTTTTATGTGTATTTGTGTGTTTGTCATGTGTATGTATATGTAAAAGTCTGCCCCATGTAAATATGTCTGCTCTGCATAAATGAATGTGACTTCCCAATGCAAGTGTGTCTACCCTGTATGTGCATGCGTGTGGATGTCTATCCCATGTGTATGTGTGTATGTCTACCCCATCTGTGTGTGTCTATCCCTCGTGTGTATGTGCGGGTGTCTGCCCCATGTAATTGTGTGGCTATCCAGTGTCTGTATGTGTCTGTGCGCACTTTGTGTGTATGTATGCCTGCCCCCTGTATGTGTCCTATGTCAATTATAACAAGGATTACATGCAGAGTAAAGCTCCCACTACACTGTCCCATCCTCAGCAGATAAGGTTTACAAGCCTGGGATTCTGAGGGCACTTTTGTGCTGTGGATCTAAGAGAGATTGTTCCAGCCCGGTACCGAACCTAAGATCTTTACTTAGGACCTTTTAGAATTCTCAGAGAAGAACTCTTCATCCCTTCAATATGGAGTAGCTTTGAGCCCACGTCCTAGAGATGAAACAACCCCCACCTCCACTGTGCCCGGTAGAAAAGGAGACCTCTCCCTGAGGTAGAATTAAGCCCATCTAACCGTCTACATCACCGGGTCCCATAGACTAGAGATGCTCTTACGCCTAAGTGTCAGCTTTATTCAGTTGGTCGCACTATTGCTTCTCAGTCAGACGGTTATGGGTTTATGTCCCACTCCAGGACTTGAGCACATTGGCCCTGAAATTCTGTGGGAATTAAGTTCTCCTCATCTCCCAACGTAATTCCAGCAGAACCCCCAGGAAAACGGTGCAAGCTGCTATTCATGCTGCTTACCAGTCGGACCCCTGCGAACTTTCAGGGCCAAAATCTTGGCTGACACTTCAACGCATTACTGAGGGCGTGCTGCATTGTCGGAGCTGCCGTTTAATGGATGAGCTATTAAACCGAGGCTCCGTCTGCCTCTTCAGATGGATGTTAAGGCTCTCCTGATCCACACTCCTCCCTCAACCACCACCACTTAACTGGTCATTTATTTGCTGTTTGTGGAACCTTGCTATGGGCAGCCAGAGTTGCCTTCAAAACAACAGTGAACCGTTGGCTGTGAAGTACTTTGGGAGGTCCTGAGGATGCGATAAGGTGCTCTGTACAAGTGCAAGTTCTTTCTTACCTACTGACTTTGTTGTTCAGGTTTGAGGAGAGTGAGCTCGCCACCCACCCCGTTCCCCAACCCCTGCACCCCCCCCCAAACCATCTTCCCATTTACAGGTCAGTTGGGGGCTCTGTCTCTCCTGTGAGAGCTAAAGTCCAAACTCAAAGGACTGGCTCTCCACATTTACTTTGCAGGATCCGGTGTCCTCACGCAACGGCAGATTTATGGGTCTACCCTGTCATCGGTCCCCCGTGTCTGCAGCCCTATAGTGTTAAGTGATAGCCAAATTGCAGTGCGATTCTCAACGTGTGAACCAGACGTCCTATCCAACTTGACGGGAAAACCCAATAGTATCAAAATCCACCAACAGCGAACCAATTCTGCAGTGTGCCAATTGTAGTCGAGTGGGATTCAGTGAACATACATTGCATTCTACATCAACGACATTGACATTAGGCACAGAGATAGCGAGACAGACAAAGGTGGAGGAAGCACACACATAGCGAGAAGGCGATGCACAGCAGAAGCATTGCAGTAGCATGAGGGGTGCAACAGTGTGGTAACCCCTTCAGTGAAAGGCTCGTCACCAGACCTGCTGTGTTCCATCCCTAAGTTTCAGAGCAGGGTAGGGGTTTGTTAATAGTACTTAATGGTGGTCCAGCCCTACAACCCTCCGAGATCTCTGCGCTCCACCAATTCTGGCCTCTTGTGCATCCCCGATTTCCATCGCTCCACCATTGGCAGCCGCGCCTTCAGCTGCCGAGGCCCTAAGCTCTGGAATTTACAAATTTATAAAACACTGGTTCAGCCACAACTGGAGTATTGTGTCCAGTTCTGGGCACCGCACTTTAGGAAAGATGTGAAGGCCTTAGAGAGAGTGCAGAAGAGATTTAATAGAATGATTCCAGGGATGAGGGACTTTAGTTACGTGGATAGACTGGAAAAGCTGGGGTTGTTCTCCTTGGAACAGAGACGGTTGAGAGGAGATTTGATAGAGGTGTTCAAAATCATGAAGGGTCTAGACAGAGTACATAGAGAGAAACTGTTCCTATTGGTGGAACGGTCAAGAACCAGAGGTCATAGATTTAAGGTGATTGGCAAAAGAACCAAAGGTGACATGGGGTAAAACTTTTTTACACAGCGAGTGGTTAGGATCTGGAATGGGCGGGGGAGTGGGACTAGCTGGATTGTTCATGCACAGAGCCGGCGCGGACTCGATGGGCCGAATGGCCTCCTTCCGTGCTGTAACCATTCTATGATTCTGTGATTCCCTCTCCACCTCTCTATTCTCCTTTAGGACGGTCCTTAAAACCTCCCTCTTTGACCAAGCTTTTGGTCACCTGTCCGAATTCTCCTATGTGGCTTGGTGTCAAATTTTATCTGCTAATGCTCCTGTGAAGCGCCTTGGGACATTTTACCATGTTAAAGGCTCTATATAAATATAAGGTGTTGTTGTTGGCCCATCAGTCATTTGATGTCACTGATTTTCACATATTCTTTCACAACAGTTTCTCACAAAGCCTCTGTACGATGCAGCGAACTGCTTGTTTATTAAGATCCATTCAACACTGATAATTATGCTATTTATATCTTACTATTGGGATTTTTTTTTTAAAAAAGAACACATCTAACACTAAAATCGCCCTTTCCTGTCTCAGCGAGAGTCAGCACCTTCAGGAGAGGAGTCCTGAAAATTGCGAGAGAAAAAGGCAGGAGCACAAACGGAATAAAATGTCTGGGAATGAGCGGCAGTAAATTTCCTTTCCTGGGATGGGTCGGTGTTGGGGCTTAAAGAGCTGTAAAAATGCGAACCTCGTGTTCATCTGGCAGCACACTAACACAGGCACACGTGAACAGCACAGTACAGGGGGTCAGTGCCTGAGGGCGGGAGGCACAGCCTGAGGAGGAGAAGTGGGCCAATGTCTGAGCCAGAGCATTGGGTAACGAGGAGAGTGTAGCAGGGGGAGCAGTGCAGAAGCCTGTCAGTCACAGCATGAGAGAAAGGGTCCCAAGGAGCCAGCGCAACTGTGCGGTGATCTGGAGTCGGCAATGGCAAGGGACGAGGTCAGATCATAGAATCATAGAGCAAGGAAGGAGGCCATTCGGCCCATTGTGCCTGTGCCGGTTCCCTGAAAGAGCTACCATTTAGTCCCAATCCCCTGTTCTTTCCCCATGGCCCTGCAAATATTTCCTTTGATGTCTTTGTGAAATGCGCCATTTCTACGGACTTAATTCTGACCCCTGGAAATGTGGGGTCGCACATCATGAGGGAGAGCTTTCTCTTAGAAAAAATCCCGTCACGCTACACGTGGATGCACTGGTCACGTGATCAGGTTCACCGTCGGACATTTTGGGCCGAGGGTAATTCCACATTCTGCCTGGAAACTACGTATGTTGGACCTTACACCCCAAACCTTCCTCCAAGCACCACGATTGTTAGATTTCATACAGGGGTTGTTAGGGCACACAGTGCCACGTAACGCTCGTGCCCAGAGGCGGGAACAGACGCGGGGGGCTGAGCTCCCGGCCGAGCTGCAGTGATCGAGGGAAGACGGGGGGATAATGGACTGTGGGCAGCAGCCCCCCCAGCTGAACTGAGGAAAGTCATTTCTGGACAGTCCCTGGCACTTGCCTGCAGATGGTTAAGGGGGCACTGGCAGGCAGAAAAACTAACTTCACCAGAAAGATATGCCCACAGAGAAAGAAAGTTAAAAATAAATCAGAAACCAAGGTGCACGATCGCCTGCAAGCAGCTTTCTCAGGAAGTAGACTGGTGTCAGGCACGGTCCGTGGGTTGGTACTGAATGATTCCTGAGGCTGCCTTCAAGGTCTCTGTCACATCATCAATTACAAAGGAAAGGCCAGCCAATACTGGTCTACACCAACAGCATGGCATCTCTGCCACTCTCAAACACAAACTCTCTGTTTTAGTTGAAAAAAAAGAAATTCTCCCTGACATCTTCGTGTGGAGAGTGTATACAAATGAGCCACTGAGACCAGGTACTGAGTCACACACAGGCCAGGTACTGAGTCACACACAGGCCAGGTACTGAGTCACACACAGATCATGTACTGAGTCACACACAGGCCATGTACTGAGTCACACACAGATCACGTACTGAGTCACACACAGATCACATACTGAGTCACACACAGACCACGTACTGAGTCACACACAGATCACATACTGAGTCACACACAGATCACATACTGAGTCACACACAGGCCAGGTACTGAGTCACACACAGGCCACGTACTGAGTCACACACAGATCACGTACTGAGTCACACACAGATCACATACTGAGTCACACACAGATCACATACTGAGTCACACACAGGCCAGGTACTGAGTCACACACAGGCCACGTACTGAGTCACACACAGGCTAGGTACTGAGTCACACACAGACCACGTACTGAGTCACACACAGACCACGTACTGAGTCACACACAGACCACGTACTGAGTCACACACAGACCACGTACTGAGTCACACACAGGCCACGTATTGAGTCACACACAGACCTTGTACTGAATCACACACAGATCACGTACTGAGTCACACACAGGCCACGTACTGAGTCACACACAGATCACGTACTGAGTCACACACAGGCCAGGTACTGAGTCACACACAGATCACGTACTGAGTCACACACAGGCCAGGTACTGAGTCACACACAGGCTAGGTACTGAGTCACACACAGACCACGTACTGAGTCACACACAGACCACGTACTGAGTCACACACAGACCACGTACTGAGTCACACACAGACCACGTACTGAGTCACACACAGGCCACGTATTGAGTCACACACAGACCTTGTACTGAATCACACACAGATCACGTACTGAGTCACACACAGGCCACGTACTGAGTCACACACAGATCATGTACTGAGTCACACACAGGCCAGGTACTGAGTCACACACAGATCACGTACTGAGTCACACACAGGCCAGGTACTGAGTCACACACAGGCCAGGTACTGAGTCACACACAGACCACGTACTGAGTCACACACAGGCCACGTACTGAGTCACACACAGGCCACGTACTGAGTCACACACAGGCCACGTACTGAGTCACACACAGCCCACGTACTGAGTCACACACAGCCCACGTACTGAGTCACACACAGGCCACATACTGAATCACACACAGACCACGTACTGAGTCACACACAGGCCAGGTACTGAGTCACACACAGACCACGTACTGAGTCACACACAGACCACGTACTGAGTCACACACAGGCCACGTACTGAGTCACACACAGGCCAGGTACTGAGTCACACACAGGCCACGTACTGAGTCACACACAGGCCAGGTACTGAGTCACACACAGGCCACGTACTGAGTCACACACAGGCCACGTACTGAGTCACACACAGGCCACGTACTGAGTCACACACAGGCCACGTACTGAGTCACACACAGGCCAGGTACTGAGTCACACACAGACCACGTACTGAGTCACACACAGACCACGTACTGAGTCACACACAGACCACGGACTGAATCACACACAGACCATGTATTGAGTCACACACAGGCCACATACTGAGTCACACACAGGCCACGTACTGAGTCACACACAGGCCACGTACTGAGTCACACACAGGCCAGGTACTGAGTCACACACAGACCACGTACTGAGTCACACACAGACCACGTACTGAGTCACACACTGACCATGTATTGAGTCACACACAGGCCACATACTGAGTCACACACAGGCCACGTACTGAGTCACACACAGGCCACGTACTGAGTCACACACAGGCCACGTACTGAGTCACACACAGGCCACGTACTGAGTCACACACAGGCCACGTACTGAGTCACACACAGGCCACGTACTGAGTCACACACAGGCCACGTACTGAGTCACACACAGGCCAGGTACTGAGTCACACACAGACCACGTACTGAGTCACACACAGACCACGTACTGAGTCACACACAGACCACGGACTGAATCACACACAGACCATGTATTGAGTCACACACAGGCCACATACTGAGTCACACACAGGCCACGTACTGAGTCACACACAGGCCACGTACTGAGTCACACACAGACCATGTATTGAGCCACACACAGGCCACGTACTGAGTCACACACAGGCCACGTACTGAGTCACACACAGGCCACGTACTGAGTCACACACAGGCCACGTACTGAGTCACACACAGGCCACGTACTGAGTCACACACAGGCCAAGTAGTGAGTCACACACAGACCACGTACTGCGTCACACACAGGCCATGTACTGATTCACACACAGGCCACGTACTGAGTCACACACAGACCACGTACTGAGTCAAACACAGGTCATGTACTGATTCACACACAGGCCACGTACTGAGTCACACACAGGCCACGTACTGATTCACACACAGACCACGTACTGCGTCACACACAGGCCAGGTACTGAGTCACACACAGGCCACGTACTGAGTCACACACAGGCCACGTACTGAGTCACACACAGGCCACGTACTGATTCACACACAGGCCACGTACTGAGTCACACACAGGCCACGTACTGAGTCACACACAGGCCACGTACTGAATCACACACAGGCCAGGTACTGAGACGCACCACGTTCTGGCCCACACTGGTGTTAGGTTGAATCAGCAGTCTGTGCTCAGTTAGCTCATCCCTGCCAGGGCTATTATCAGACCCTACGGGTCACCTTCACTCCCCTTTTTCTCGACAGACGAGGATCAGCCAGGGTCCCTGCTCCTGATTGCGTCACAGGGAGCCACACTGGAAATGGACAAGTGTGGAGATTGGTTGGTGTCAGGATTGGGCTGAGCAGCGATCCCCTTAATGACTAAATAATCTGACGATACTTACAAGTCTTGCCTTACGCACGGAGTGCGGCTCTTGGGTGATGTGGTGGAGGAGCGCCAGGCGTGGGTGGAAGTGTACCCACCATGGTCAGAGAGGAGGAAAGTTTCCCACAGACTGACGCTGGGCACTTGCATTCAGACTTGTTTGTTCTCACCCTCGACAATGACCAAGGAGCAGAGGCCGACAGGATAAAAAAGCTCTTTGTCTCATGCTGTGTTGTGAGGGTGTGTGTGTGTGTGTGTGTGTGTGTGTGTGTGTACACATGCACGTGTGTGTATGCACGTGCGCGTGAGGAAAGCATCACAAGCTGCTACTGTACTACTCCAACTATTTACACACATTTTCTTCCACTTCTTTTGTCATCGGGCACCGGAGTCACTGAGAGGCCAGAGAAAGGAGAGAAACAAGGGTGAGAGGTCAGAGTCCATAAAACAGCTTCACCACCACAGCATCCACAGAAAGAAAGAAACACTTTGCCTTTGCTTTTGCAAAAACAGATTCCTGAGGAAACATCAAAGAGACGGAAAAAGGTTTGAAGAAACTGCAGGAAGAGGTGGGGTTGGGAAAGGAGGTCATGACAGCACACAACATAGCCCTGTAAAACCATTCACTCCCGCCCTACTTCAATATAGTGTTGAGCGTGTAGAGGGGAAGGATTCCTTTTGTTGCTATGTGTGGTGACATCATAAATGTGTCTGTGAAGACTGTTCCTGTTCAGTGAAATCCTAAACACGTTACACATGGGAATCAGTGGAATCCTTGAACCCTGGAGTTTTACATTCATTGTAATTTTGCTGGGTACCTAGTAATGGATTTGCCAACCAGCACTTCACAAATTGTTTTCTTAATTAATATTCTTTGGCCCCATTTTTAAATTCACTTTTGGTTAAGGTTTTCCATTGCTGCATATTCTGTGGGTTTTCTCGGTACGAGCAGCGCTGTCCTTCATGTGGATCAGACGAGAATGGGAGAGGTGGGGTTTCAGGATTTCTTTCCCATATGAAAACACTGGGAGTGTACACTGAATTCAGCCAACCAAGTGCTCCCCATGTTTTCAATTTGAGGACCACCCTCTGGGCGTCGATATTATTTTATACATAATAAAAAAGTCGCCTGCAGCGCCCGTCCATCGCACTGCAGATGTCACACACCAGACGTCACGCACCATGTGTCACACACCAGACATCACACGCCCGCGTCACACGCCCGATGTCGTGCAGCACGCATCACAAACCAGACGTCCCGCACTACGCGTCACACACCAGACATCACACCTCACTACAGGTACAATACAATCTCAAAATTAAAAATTAATAATGCCCGTCACTGCAGGCTAAAATCTACAAGCAGTTTCAACTGCCTTTTGATTGACCTGGTCAGTTCAGAAAGTAACTATTGTTACCTGTATCTGCCCATTTAGAGCAGTGGCCTCAAAAAAGCCGACCAGGTTAGCAGCCACACTCTCGATCCGAGATTACCGCTGAGCACCGGCACAGGGGATCCGCCAGTGTTAAGACATGCGTATATGGGGTGGGGGAGGGAGGGAGGAGGGGTCTGACTCTTTCTGTGACTCAATGATACACTGCTGCTTACGGTCGATAATGTCGCCCAGTCCCTGCGTGCAGAGCAGATCTCTCAGCCTGGAGACTTCATCCTTCAGCTCCCGGATCAGCTTGTTGTTAGGGTCTTCGTTAATGACTGCGTTGCACCGGATCTGTTTGGCACGATCAGCGTACCTAAGGAGCAGAATAAACCAAATGGCGTTCATTGTACTGAGTTACGGACCAGCGGAAGAGTTGGGAAGGGAACACGGGACAGGAAATAGTCTCAACTCCTCCAATGCTTCACCACTTTCTCCCCACCGGACCCCTATTACCACCTGGCTCCTTCCCCTCACTCATCCCTAATTCAGCTGCTCCCACCCCAAGCCCTTAACTCAGCCCCTCACCCAGTCCTTAACCCAGCCCCTCCCCCAGCCCTTAACCCAGCCCCTCCCCCAGCCCTTAACTCAGCCCCTCCCCCAGCCCTTAACCCAGCCCCACCCCCAGCCCTTAACTCAGCCCCTCCCCCAGCCCTTAACCCTGCCCCTCCCCCAGCTGTTAACCCAGCCCCTCCCCAGCCCTTAACCCAGCCCCTCCCCCAGCCCTGAACTCAGCCCCTCCCCCAGCCCTTAACCCAGCCCCTCCCCAGCTGTTAACCCAGCCCCTCCCCAGCCCTTAACCCAGCCCCTCCCCCAGCCCTGAACTCAGCCCCTCCCCCAGCCCTTAATCCAGCCCCTCCCCCAGCCCTGAACTCAGCCCCCCTCAGCCTGTAACCCAGCACCCCCCCAGCCCTTAACCCAGTCCCTCCCCCAGCCCTTAACCCAGCCCTTAACCCAGCCCCTCCCCCAGCCCTTAACCCAGCCCCTCCCCCAGCCCTTAACCCAGCTCCTCCCCCAGCCCTTAACCCAGCCCCTCCCTATCCCAACCTTTAATCCAACTGCTCCTCCCCAGCCTTTAACTCAGCCCCTCCGTCCCCCAGCCCCTCCCCCAGTCACCCCCTTCCTCCAACCCACCACTGACACAGCCTGGGACAGCCGGTCTGTTCCGTACCTCAGGGTACTGAGCGTCTCATCATAGTTGATGTCGGCTGGACTGAGGGCTGCCACCATGGCCGTCCGAGAATTACCCCCTGCAGAGAAACAATGTGTTAAGTCCAGTGTCATCGACCCCCCTGCCACCCCCCCCCCCCCCCGCCCCCGAACACTTCCTTCTCATCTTTAACAATTTGATTGTTTAATTCAGCCACCCGGCTATTCCTCCATAAGCTCTGACTGCACTAGCAGTGACAGTGCCAATCCTGGGCTGACCAGTGGGAGGTGCGAGTGCCACAGTGGCCCAACATGACCCACCCGCCCAGTATCTATTGTACCAGGCCTTTCCTACTCTTCCACTGAAACTGGAAGGTGTGTGTCTGGATCACTAACTCCACTGTGACTGCTCATTCAGTGCTCCCCACCACTTCCCGTACTGACCATCTGGAAGCGTTAACTAGTGCTGCCAGTCTATCCTCTGACAGGCAGGTTGAAACAAATCCAATGCATTTCGTTTGTGGCTATTTCTAGTGAGAGGAGACTCTCACCAGGCTCAGTTGGTAGCATTCTCGCCTCTGAGTCAGAAGGTTGTGGGAGCACGAAATCTCGGCCGACACTCCCAGTGCAGTACTGAGGGAGTGCTGCACTATCGGAGGTGCCGTCTTTTGGATGAGGCGTTAAACCGAGGCCCTGTCTGCCCTCTCAGGTGGATGTAGAAGATCCCATGGTACGATTTCGAAGAAGAGCAGGAGAATTCTCCCCGGTGTCCTGACCAATAGTTATCCCTCAACCAGCACCTAAAAACCTACATTACAACAGTAACTATACTTCAAAAAGTACTTCAGTGGTTGTAAAACGCTATGGGACGTCCTGAAGATGTGAAAGGTGCTATATAAATGCAAGTTTTCTTTCTTTCTAATGTGTATCGAGGTCTCAGGGTGGAAGGACCGTGAGCAATTCATAGTGTTATCCAGTCCCCCTCAGCAGCTCTTTCTAAGCATTACTAATGGCAGCCCCTGCTAATGTTAGTTATTGTGGAAAATACAGTTGCCCCTAGTTACCTGCTACAATCAGTAAACAGTTCTACGGAGCGAAGGGATTTCTTACCCAGGTTCTCTCGAAGCAGCCATGTCAGCACAGAGTCTCTGTACGGGATGAAATCTGACTTCTTCTTTTTCTTGTTCTGCTCAGTGTCAAACGGGAAAAAAAATATTTCATAAATAGCCCACATTAATGATTTTGGATTAGACACACCAGCTGATTGTGTTAAACAGCGATCAGATTCTCAAATCAGAGTGCGTTTTGCAACCCATCTCTCCTGAAGGCACTGATTCCCCACTGGGGTACAGTCCCACCAATCTTTCCATGTGACACGCCGTAGTGAGTGGCAGCAGACCGTGGGCAAAGGATGGATAAGAACTTACCCATCCTGTCCTCACCCAGGTCCAGAGGACTCCCTGGATAGGTGCAGTGACTCGACTCCAGTTCTTTTCCCCTCTCTAGCCCAAGATCGCCCAGGCTAATTGGACTTCAAGTGACTTAAAACAGAATCTCTAGAAGTAATCTCTATAACCAAGAGGCAAAGGCGCTGTGACATAAAATGAAGCACGTTTGTCTAAGATACAGCAAAGTAATGGCTTCTTTGATTCCAACACGGTACATACGGTCCTCCAAACCACTACTGCCCGAGTAATGGGGCCGTCGGGGGCGGGAGATAGTCAGGAGCTGTTACACTGACTCGCTGGCGATCACCATCACTCCCGGGCTATCTCACCGGTGATCACCACCACTCCCGAGCTATCACACTGGTGATCACCATCACTCCCAGGCTAGCACACCGGTGATCCCCATCACTCCCAGGCTAGCACACTGATGATCACCATCACTCCTGGGCTAGCACACTGGTGATCACCATCACTCCCAGGCTAGCACACTGGTGATCACCATCACTCCCAGGCTAGCACACTGGTGATCACCATCACTCCCGGGCTAGCACACTGGTGATCACCATCACTCCCGGGCTAGCACACCGGTGATCCCCATCACTCCCAGGCTAGCACACTGATGATCACCATCACTCCTGGGCTAGCACACTGGTGATCACCATCACTCCCGGGCTAGCACACCGGTGATCACCATCACTCCTGGGCTAGCACACCGGTGATCACCATCACTCCTGGGCTATCACACCAGTGATCACTATCACTCCCGGGCTAGCACACTGGTGATCACCATCACTCCCGGGCTAGCACACTGGTGATCACCATCACTCCTGGGCTATCACACTGATGATCACCATCACTCCCGGGCTATCACATCGGTGATCACCATCACTCCCGGGCTAGCACACTGGTGATCACCATCACTCCCGGGCTAGCAAACTGGTGATCCCCATCACTCCCAGGCTATCACACTGGTGATCACCATCACTCCCGGGCAATCTCACCGGTGATCACCATCACTCCCGGGCTATCACACTGGTGATCACCATCACTCCCGGGCTATCTCACCGGTGATCACCAACACTCCCGGGCTATCTCACCGGTGATTGTTAATTGTATCATGTGATTTATATCAATTAATGTTAATTGTATTTAGGTGATGTGTGTCAATTGGAGACTCTCTTGTATACTTTTTATATGAGAGCTTATCGAGGGTGTGGTGTGGGTATAAATGTGGATCTCTGTGGATAAAGGCTTGGAAGCAACTGAAGACCAGGCTCTAGTATTCTATCCTTCACCACTTGGTTATCCAATTTATTACATGGTAGCAGAGGATGGTTGTCTAAAGGTGGAAGTTGAAAACTACGATTTTTTTTGGACATAAAAACAAAACTTGAAAGCCTAGTGACCATTGTGGAAAATGGAAGAAAACAAGTTCAAATCGTCGAGGTACGATTTCCCTCCCATGTTCTCGGAGTCTGAACCCTATGACCAGTGGAAGAATGAGGTCGATAGGTGGACATGGGTTATTACTCTGCCAAAGAGAAAACAAGGCATGGCATTGGCATTGTTGCTTCCTGAACTAAATAAGATCAGAAGTAAGGTATTTTCTGGGATGCTTGCCGATCTTTTGGATAATGATGAAGGTTTTACCTTTCGAATAGAATTTCTGGACCAAATCTACAAGAAAGATGACCTGTTAAGTGTCTATGAGGCCTGGTCAGCGTTTGATAAATTTCGGAAAATGGACAGTCATTCAGTGGAAGAGTATATCGTGGACTTTAACAAATTGTTCAAAAGGTTGACAAAGTTCAAATTGGGAATTCCTGGATCGGTACTAACGTTTAAATTAATGGATTATGCTAAGACGACTCATATGGACAGGCAATTGGTCCTAACTGGCATCCTGTTCCAGGAAATGGAGATTCTGGTGGATCAAATGTCTGCTGCTTTAAAAAATTTCCTGGGGAAACAACCATTCCCTTCAGCCTTCATGGAACAAATGAGGCCTTTCGTTGTGACACAAAGAATAGAAGATCAGATGGATACCAGGTTTCGAAATATTCCCGATACTAAATGCAGGCACCAATCCAGGTTTCAAAATTTTCAAGAGACTGGACACAGGTGTTGATATGACAGAAGGATTAAAGACAGCCAGATTGGTGATGAAAGGAGGTACAGCAAATCCAGCTATATCAACAGAAGATAAAATTGGGCCAGTAATAACGAGTGAATGAATCCCAGGAATGCCCAAGGAAAAATCAGTAGATACTTTAGATGTGACTCTAAGTATCGTCATGAGGCAAATTGCCCAGAGCGAAGATGCAGGATCTTTGAAATGATGCATGAAGTAGTTCTGAGGAAGAGGATGAAGATAATGATGAATGTGAACAGATTATACCGGTCACAAGGAGTTTTAATCCTGTGATGAATGTATTAGTAGCGGATTCCTTTAATTGTGTGATGTTAGAGCATGTACTTCAACTGTATGCAGGGTAGATTGGTTAAAATGTCATCTTGATTCACTAAGTAGTGAGGATCAACGCAAGGTTAAGGAATATCAAAGTTCTACATGTTTCAGGTTTGGAGTTGACAAAACCTTGAGGTCACTCAAGAGAGTGGTAATTCCATGTAAGATAGCTGGAGTAAACCATTTTAAAGTACGGATGTAGTCTCTAGTGAGATACCGATGCTTTTGGGTAAATCTTCCATGAAAAAGGCAAAAATGAACTTGACATGGAACACGATGAGGCAATCATTATTGGGAAATCAGTTGATTTGCAGTTTACCCAGTCAGGGCATTATTGTATCCCCTTAATAAAACCTGATGTTTCTTAACAGCGTGTTAAACAAGTATTATTGGCATCAGGTGATAAGGATAAGAGAGAAAAAAAACTAATTGTCTTAAAGTTACAGAGACAATTTGCCCACCCTACTTGAAAAACGTTTAAAAATCCTGCTAAAAGATGCAGGTGTAGTTAATGAGGAGAATACAAGGCTAATAGAAGAGATTAGTGAGAACTGTGAAATCTGTAAGAAGTACAGATGGACGCCCTCACGTCCTCTTGTAAGTATTCCATTAGCACGTGAGTTTAACGAGGTAGTTGCCATGGATCTAAAGGTATGGAACAAAGACAGAAATGTTTTCATCTTACATTTTATTGACTTGACTACGAGATTTAGTATTTCTACGCTAATAATAGTAAGGAGAAGGTGGTTATTCCAGATAAAATTATGGAAAAAGGGATAGAGACTGGACTAGGGACACCAGCAAAGTTTTTGACCAATAATGGAGGTGAATTCGCGAACGCTGAGTTCAGAGATAGGTGTGAGAATATGAATGTAATTTTCATGAATACAGCAGCTGAGAGCCCTTTTAGCAATGGTCTTTGTGAGAGGAATCATGCTGTGATTGATAGCATGGTGCATAAAATTTTGGCTGATTGGGACAGAGTGTAAATTGTCATCTGCCCTAGCATAGGCAGTTCATGCATAGAATTCTTTTCAGATGGTTGGAGGATATAGTCTATGGGCACAATCCCAAATTACATTCTGTTCTTTGTGATAATCCTCCTGCTCGAGAAGATACCACAATTAATGCCATTTTTTTCTGAGCATTAAAATGCTATGCCTGCAGGGAATAGGCTTTTATCAAGGCTGAGATAACAGAGAGAATTCGTAGAGCTCTGAGGCATCGTATTAGATCATCTGAGACAGAGTTCAATTCAGGAGATTTGGTATACTATAAAAGAGAGGGTCATTGGGAATGGAAAGGCCCTGGTAAGGTAATAGGTCGTGATGGTAAGACAGTACTTGTCCAACATGGCAATCAAACTGTTAAGGTTCATTCCTCATGATTAACTGGAATTAATTATAAAATCTCAGACTCTGAGCAGTTGATAGAAGTAAACGAGACACCTTGTGCCTCAGATATTCATGATTCTTTTGATGAGGTTCTTGAGGTACAGACTGAGGTAGATCAAGGGCTGGACAGTGGTAATGTCAGTGATCAAGAAACACATGACAGAGCAATCGCATCCACAGAACAATTACCCAAAGTGGGGACACGGGTGACATATGTTCCAGAAGGGACAAATGGATGGAGGGATGTAACAATTTTGGGATGTGCAGGCAAAGCTACTGGTAGGTTTAAATATTGCTTGAATGTTCGAGATGATGGCCATGGAGTGAGGTCCATGGATGAGCAGAATGGGGTAAAAGAGTGGAGATTACGAAAGCGGAGTACAAGTAGTGATAGGGAGTCTGGAAGTGAATCTCATGTCAAAAAATGATGGCGAACTAGAGATGAAAGTGGAAGATCTCTCAGTAGTAGTCCCTACAGACAGAGAAGTGGAAGTAGAAGACGTAGCTTGACTAGACCAGACAATGAAACAAAGAACACAGAACAGAACTAGGAGCAGAAGTCCTCATGATCGGGAAGTTTTGGTGGCTGCCAAAAAACTTGAGGATAAACAAGTAAGAGAGGCAAAACAAAGTGAGTTAGATAGTTGGAAAGAATTTGGAGTTTATTCTGAGGTAACAGGTAAGGGTCAACCAGCTTTGTCACATAGATGGGTTTGTACTGAAAAAGTCCTTGCAGATGGGACTTATAAGGCTAAAGCGAGGTTGGTAGCTAGGAGTTTTGAAGAGAAACTGGGTGATACAGATGTTCGAGTGGATTCTCCCACTGCTGGAAAGGTAATCTTAAAAATCTTTTTGGCTTTTTTGGCAACATATTCATGGGGGTGTAGCTCAATTGACATAAAAGCTGCATTTCTGCAGGGCGATACTTTTCAGAGGGAAGTGTTTCTGAAACCACCGGAAGAAGCAGTGGATGCAGAGGGAAAACTATGGAAACTAAACAAATGACCTCTATGGCCTGAATGATGCTTCCGGGATATGGTATTTTTCGTGAGATCTGTTTTGCTGAAAATCGGTTGTGTTGAACTAAAAGCAGATCATGCAATGTTTTATTGGTATCATGATTGAGAACTTCCAGGCATCTTCATGATGCATGTTGATGATTTCTTATGGGGGGGGGGAGGGTACTGCGGAATTTGAGAAATTCATCATTAATAAGATTAGAGTAGAATTTAAATCGGGGAGTCAGGCCTCCTAAAATTAAATATATTGATTTAGATATTAAGCAGAGTGGGTCTGGTTTAACTTTAAATCAACAGTCCTATTTAGAGAGTGTTACTCCCATCCTGGTTAATCAGACTCGGTCATCACAGAAAGGTGATGTTATATCTAAAGAGATAGAGCAATTATGAAACTTGATTGGTCGGTTGAACTGATTGTGCACTCAGACTAGACCAGATGCTAGTTTTGATGTGTTGGAGTTAAGTACATCAATGAAACACCCCACAGTAGAGAGTGTTTTAAGGGCAAATGAAACATTACGAAAATTAAATATAGATAAATGCATACTTAAGTTCCCATCCTTAGGTGACCCAAAGAAAATGAAGCTAATTATCTTTAACAATGCTTCACATGCTAATCTTCCTGATGGGTATTCCAGTACAGCTGGTTTCATAGTGTTTCTTATAGGTGAGAATGGGAAATGTTGTCATTCAGCTTGAGAAGCTAAGAAAATAAAAAGGGTTATTAAAAGCACTCTGGCTGCTGAAACACTGGCTCTTGTTGACTCAGTGGATATGGGATTCTATTTGGCAATTATTTTGAGTGACATGCTGTACAATGGGAGTACTGAAGATAGTATACCCACTGAATGTTATGTAGACAATCATTCATTGTGGGATAATGTACACTCTACGAAAAATGTGAGTGAGAAAAGATTATGGATTGACCTTGCTGGCTTGAAACAAATGCTGGGGAGAAAGGAAATCTCTAAAATTAAGTGGGTGGATTCATGCCACCAACTGTCGGATTGTTTTACTAAAAGAGGCACATGTACGGAAAAATTATTCGGGGTCCTGGAGAAGGGTCACCTCACAATGTAATGCTTTGAATAGTGTAAGTTGTACAGTATGGAAGATTTTGTTTTTTGAAATTTTTGTTTGTATTGTATATATAAAGTTTATTTTTTTTAAATTTGAAGAGAGAGAAGGGAATCTGTTAATTGTATCCATAGGATTTATATCAATTAGTGTTAAATGTATTCAGGAGATGTGTGTCAACTGGGGACTCTCTTGTATCCTTTCTATATGAGAGCTTATCGAGGGTGTGGTGTGTGTGTGTCAGGGGGATCTCTGTGAATAAAGGCTTGGAAACAACCAAAGACCAAACTCCAGTGTTCTATCCTTCACCAATTGTCTATCCAATTTATAACAGTGATCCCCATCACTCCCAGGCGATCTCACCGGTGATCCCCATCACTCCCGGGCTATCTCACCTGTGATCCCCATCACTCCCGGGCTATCTCACCTGTGATCCCCATCACTCCCGGGCTATCTCACCTGTGATCCCCATCACTCCCGGGCTATCTCACCGGTGATCCCCATCACTCCCGGGCTATCTCACCGGTGATCCCCATCACTCCCTGGCTATCACACCTGTGATCCCCATCACTCCCGGGCTATCACACCTGTGATCCCCATCACTCCCGGGCTATCACACCTGTGATCCCCATCACTCCCGGGCTATCTCACCGGTGATCCCCATCACTCCCGGGCTATCACACCTGTGATCCCCATCACTCCCGGGCTATCACACCTGTGATCCCCATCACTCCCGGGCTATCTCACCTGTGATCCCCATCACTCCCGGGCTATCTCACCGGTGATCCCCATCACTCCCGGGCTATCTCACCGGTGATCCCCATCACTCCCTGGCTATCACAGCTGTGATCCCCATCACTCCCGGGCTATCACACCTGTGATCCCCATCACTCCCGGGCTATCACACCTGTGATCCCCATCACTCCCGGGCTATCTCACCTGTGATCCCCATCACTCCCTGGCTATCACACCGGTGATCCCCATCACTCCCGGGCAATGTCACCTGTGATCCCCATCACTCCCTGGCTATCTCACCTGTGATCCCCATCACTCCCGGGCTATCACACCGGTGATCACCATCACTCCCAGGCTATCACACCGGTGATCCCCATCACTCCCGGGCTATCACACCGGTGATCCCCATCACTCCCGGGCTATCACACCTGTGATCCCCATCACTCCCTGGCTATCTCACCTGTGATCCCCATCACTCCCGGGCTATCTCACCTGTGATCCCCATCACTCCCGGGCTATCTCACCTGTGATCCCCATCACTCCCAGACTATCTCACCTGTGATCCCCATCACTCCCGGGCTATCACACCTGTGATCCCCATCACTCCCTGGCTATCTCACCTGTGATCCCCATCACTCCCTGGCTATCTCACCTGTGATCCCCATCACTCCCGGGCTATCTCACCGGTGATCCCCATCACTCCCGGGCTATCTCACCGGTGATCCCCATCACTCCCGGGCTATCTCACCAGTGTTTCCCATCACTCCCGGGCTATCTCAACAGTGATCCCCATCACTCCTAGGCTATCTCACCGGTGATTCTCATCACTCCCGGGCTATCTCACCGGTGATCACCAGTGATCCCCATCACTCCTGGACTATCGCACCGGTGATCCCCATCACTCCCGAGCTATCACAGCAGTGATCCCCATCACTCCCGGGCTATCTCACCTGTGATCCCCATCACTCCTGGGCTATCTCACCGGTGATCCCCATTACTCCCGGGCTATCTCACCGGTGATCCCCATCACTCCCGGACTATCTCACCGGTGATCCCCATCACTCCCGGGCTATCTCACCAATGATCCCCATCACTCCCGGGCTATCTCACCGGTGATCCCCATCACTCCTGGGCTATCTCACCAGTGATCACCAATGATCCCCATCACTCCCGGGCTATCTCACCGGTGATCCCCATCACTCCTGGGCTATCTCACCGGTAATCCCCATCACTCCTGGGCTATCACACCAGTGATCCCCATCACTCCCAGCCTATCTCACCAGTGATCCCCATCACTCCCGGGCTATCTCACCGGCGATCCCCATTACTCCTGGGCTATCTCACCTGTGATCACCAGTGATCCCCATCACTCCCGGGCTATCACACCGGTGATCCCCATCACTCCCGGGCTATCACACTGGTGATCCCCATCACTCCCGGGCTATCACACTGGTGATCCCCATCACTCCCGGGCTATCTCACTGGAAATGATGGTGGATGTGGTATCCGTCCTTCCATTTTGAGTAGATATATTCACATTGGATGTTAATGATAGGAAAGCAGCAGCCAATGGATTTCTCGACATTAACGCCTTAGCATTGCCGGTGCAACCGACTGCAGGACAACTGCTGCATGAGGCAAGGCTGGAGATTTATAGAAACTGACTTTAGCCAGGACTGTTGGCCATGATATGTTGTGGCAGGTGCTGCAGCTAAGAGGCACAAATATTGTCGGAAACCCACAAACACGTAAAATGAGTTTGACCCTGGAACATCTGCTGAGGTCAGCACTCGCTGGGACAGGTGGGAGCACATCTGTCCGCATCTCTGATCCCGTGACTTTTCTGCTGGATCGCAAAATCCAGGCCAAAGTGTTACAATACCAGCCTCATTCGCAGAAGAACATTTCCTACTTTATTTTAATACAATTGTTGCAAAGTTTTGCCTCAGCCTGGTATCTGAGTGAGGGGCCACGTCATTCAATTCAAATACAAACATCTCATGGGATTGGTTTGAATATATAATTGATTGACTGTTCTTTGAGTTTAAACTAAATTTAAATTGGCTTGATCACAGTTGCATTCTGGAACGTGTATCTCAGCCTGTCTGGTTCAAATTGGAGAATCTGCCTAAAGTCTTTGGAGAGAGGTAGCCAGGCTTGGAAGTTTCCGTAGATGATAAGGAAAAGCATGGCCGTATAAGAATATTACATATATTATAGTTTAGTGCTGCGATTCCAATTATTATCTATTCACTCGAGGAGATAAGTTTAAAAACTCCTGGAAAATCTACAGCTCATTACCGTTCACTTGCTTTTTAACAGTTTAACAAATTAGTTTCACAGTTAAAGCCTAAGTCATAATCTAGTATGGTGTTATTATTCCACCTCCCAAAGACAAGGAAGATCTTCTGAGGTCACCAGATAAAACCAGTAAGCCAAAACAAAGTGGGAAATGTTCTGTGTTCAATCCCTGGTCACGTTACCGATTTATCTTAATATCTGTCAAGTGAAAGCACTCTCTGGAGCAAAAGGCATATGGGTTCACCTAAAGGAGTGGCCTGAGATGCTGAACCCCTCCCAAAGATATCCAGGATTGAAGAAAGAGCAAAATACCACCCCCCCCCACCAAAAAAAACACACACTGTAACCTTCGTGAAGCCCTCACTGTACCATCCAGCCAGGAACTTGCACCGTGTGATAACTGTCCACTTTGTTCCTGCAGCCTCTTCCCTGTAGAGGTTTGGAATTATTACATATAATTACATCGAACTTACAGCACAGAAACAGGTCATACGGCCCAACTGGTTTATGCTCCACACCAGCTTCCCCCTCCCTATGTCACCTAACCCTATCAACATATCATTCTATTCCTTTCTCCCTCATGTGTTTGTCTAGCTTCACCTCAACTACTCCTTGCGGAAGTGAGATCCACATTCTAACCACTCTCTGGGTAAAGAAGTTTCTCCTCAATTCCCTATTAGATTTATTAATGACTATCTTATATTTATGGCCCCTAGTTCTGGTCTCCCCCGCAAGTGAAAACATCATCTCTACATCTACCCTATCAAACCCTTTCACCTCTATCAGGTCACCCCTTAGTCTTCTCTTTTCTAGAGAAAAGAGCCCCAGCCTGCTCAATCTTTCCTGTTGGGTATAATTATTGCATGCGTGCCTGCCCTGAGAGCAACATGGCTCAGTTTGCCAACCTTGAACTTCAGCTGACTTCAAAGGCAGTGTGTGTATTTCCAAACTGATGGCGAACCAGGGTCTGTGCTCCTTTCCTCCCCTCCACCTTCTCCCTTGATTTGCTAAGGTACAGCTCCAGGGGCCTCAGTGGCCCACTTGTACCTCACCCAAGTGTCAGAGCAATGGGAGGCATTCAAGGGGGAGATTCAAGGGGTTCAGAGCAAACATGTTCCCACAAAGAAAAAAGGGTGGGACTGCCAAATCTAGAGCCCCCCGGATGACAAGGACCATACAGGGTAAGAAAAGGCAAAAAAGGGAAGCTTATGTCAGACACCAAGAGTTTAATACTGCAGAAAGCCGAGAGGAGTATAGAAAGTGCAGGGGTGAAATTAAAAAGGAAATTAGGAAAGTAAAGAGAGGACATGAAAAAATACTGGCAAGTAAAATTAAGGAAAACCTAAAAATGTTTTATAAATACATAAAGAACAAGAGGATAACTAAGGAAAGAGTAGGGCCTATTAGAGACCAAAAAGATAACCTATGTGTGGAGGCGGAAGATGTGGGTACGGTTCTTAATGAATACTTTGCGTCTGTCTTCACAAAAGAAGAGGACGATACAGAGATTGTAGTTAAGGAGCAGGAGTGTGAAATATTGGATGGGATAAACATAGTGAGAGAGGAAGTATTAAAGGGTTTACCATCTTTGAAAGTAGATAAATCGCCAGGATGAAATGTATCCCAGACAGCTAAGAGAAGCTAGGGAGGAAATATTGGAGGCTCTGGCCATCATTTTCCAATTCTCCCTGGCAGGAACCATTTAAAAAGTACTTGGATGTGCACTTGAAGTGCCAGAGCCTACAGGGCTACAGTCCAAGTGCTGGAAAGTGGGATTAAGCTGGATAGGTCTTTTACGGCCAGCATGGACACGATGGGCTGAGTGGCCTCCTTCTGTGCTGTAACTTTCTATGAAGTGGTGAACTCTTCATGCGTGAGCCCAGGCAGTGAGTGTCAGCACGCTATTTCACTGAGGGCATCACAGCTAAGCCTGATCTTGATGTGCCCTGAAAGATAAGACAGGTTGAACCCCATTAACATGAGTGTCAGGGAGTGAAGCATTGTTCATACCTTGTTTGATCCAGAATCCTGTAAGA
This sequence comes from Heptranchias perlo, assembly GCF_035084215.1. Taxonomy (NCBI): domain Eukaryota; kingdom Metazoa; phylum Chordata; class Chondrichthyes; order Hexanchiformes; family Hexanchidae; genus Heptranchias; species Heptranchias perlo. Next base: position 59,810,969 of record NC_090337.1, read on the forward strand.
AACAGATAAAGGAAGAAGTTTATTGAACAGGTCGGAGACCCAGCATACAGCATATAACTACAGCTACTCCACACACCCAGAGCACATTACTGACTGCATAAGAAGCAGTGAGGAGCCGACCATTACAGGACAACAGGATCGCAATTGGAGACCAAGCCTCACCATCAGGACCCCTTTTAAAAGAGGAGTCTCTCCATCAGGACCCCTTTTCGTGAGGCAGTCTCTCCATCAGGCCCTATTTTATAGAGAATCTATAAGGACCAATTTTAACATGATGAAGAATTGATATCAGTCCTAAATTTGACTTTTACTTGTTTCAACATGTGTCCCCTTGTCCTACACCTGCAATTTACCTTTTATGGATTTGTTTTCCATTTACAATCTTTTAAAATCTCTGTGAGATCGCCCGCCGGATCTCTAAGATCACATTGGACACTCTCTAAGATCACCTGTCTCACACCTTTTAAGAATGAAAGGCTAAAGCTTTTCCCGTCTTTCCTCATAATTCAGACCTTTAATACTAGGGATCAGCTTTGTGGCTCTTCAGTGCACTGCCTCCTGTGCTATAAAGTCTCCTTTGTGTCTCGGCGACCAGGACTGGACACAGTAGGTAGGGTCTGCCCAGAGCACTGTACAGTGACTTCCTCTGACTTGTATTCTACTGTTGTGGCTATAGAATTTAACATTCCACTGATTGTTGCTCTGCATTGCTTGGACATGTTAAACATTGATTCTGCTCAGGCTCCTTGGTGTCTTTCAGCTTCATCCTTGGTTATTTCAACATGGAGTAATGACAACATCCTCACAATACCATAACAACTCTAATAAAGGAAATGGTTGCACTCACCACATCCGCCAGTGCTGAGATGACTTTGCCCAGGGTCGTTAGGGATTTATTGATATTTGCACCCTCCTGTATCAAAGAAAGAAAGAGACAACCCGCCATTAAACGGAGCAGGCAAAAAAACTTGAACATGCAGAGGCAATAATAAATTAAGTCTAATGTTCAACAACCAGAGACATAACAATTTGATAGAAATGGGTCGTTGAGTTCCTTATGAATAGATGGATGGATAGTTCACTAGGTATGTGGGCTGATGGATGGATGGTTTAATAGATAGGAGGTGGTTGGATGGTTTGATGGACAGGTGGATGAATGAATTAATGGATGAGTGGATGAATGAATTAATGGATGGATGAATTAATGTTTGAGTGGATGGATGGATGAATGAATCAATGGATGGATGGATGAATGAATGAGTGGATGGATGAATGAATCAATGGATGGATGGATGAATGAATCAATGGATGGATGAATGAATGAGTGGATGGATGAATGAACCAATGGATGGATGGATGAGTGAATGAATGAGTGGATGGATGAATGAACCAATGGATGGATGGATGAGTGAATCAATGGATGGATGGATGAATGAATCAATGGATGGATGGATGAATGAATCAATGGATGGATGGATGAATGAATCAATGGATGGATGGATGAATGAATCAATGGATGGATGGATGAATGAATCAATGGATGGATGGATGAATGAATCAATGGATGGATGAGTGGACAGGTGAATGAGTGGATGAGTGGAAGGGTGAATGGTTGGGTGGATACAAAGTCTCACCTTTAACCGTGTCCCCTTTGCTCCTGTGGAATCTGCCCTTTCACTTCCAGCGAGATCGACCAAGCTGATTTTACTGACCTATGGGATGAGAAGGTATTAGTAACAAAATAAGTAATTCCATGAAAAATCATAACATAATTCCTGATTTTCATTTCCTTCCCCCATTCTGAATCTCGCTAGAACTCTCCAGTATGTTCCTTGTACACTGTATATGTTACTGTATATACAAATTCTGTAGGAGCTCCACCACTGTATAACCTTTCTGTAACCCAGGCCATGTGTATCCAAACAACAGGGAAGGTAGTGTAGCACCAAGTCACTGGGTGCCAAGGCTCAGAGCTGGATTTGATGTTTCATATATTAGGTGCAGCCAGAGGCAAGATGTAACAGTCAATGCAGAACAGACCCATCAGTGGCAGAAACTGCATTATAACAGAATCATAGAAATTGCAGCACAGAAGGAGGCCATTCGACCCATCATACCTATGCTGGCAGCAGTTCCATAAGTGTAACTATCTACCTAATCCCATTTCACTGCCCTTTTCCCCATACTCTTTTATATTCTTCCTTTCAACACATTTATCCAGGTCCCTTTTAAATGATGGAGATGAAATTCAACTTTAAATCAATGGAAAGAAATGGCGGGCGGGGTGTGCGGCGGGCGGGGTGTGCGGCGGGCGGGGTGTGCGGCGGGCGGGGTGTGCGGCGGGCGGGGTGTGCGGCGGGCGGGGTGTAGGGCGGGCGGGGTGTGCGGCGGGCGGGGTGTGCGGCGGGCGGGGTGTGCGGCGGGCGGGGTGTAGGGCGGGCGGGGTGTACTGCGGGCGGGGTGTGCGGCGGGCGGGGTGTGCGGCGGGCGGGGTGTGCGGCGGGCGGGGTGTGCGGAGGGCGGGGTGTACTGCGGGCGGGGTGTGCGGCGGGCGGGGTGTGCGGCGGGCGGGGTGTGCGGCGGGCGGGGTGTGCGGCGGGCGGGGTGTGCGGCGGGCGGGGTGTGCGGCGGGCGGGGTGTGCGGCGGGCGGGGTGTGCAGCGGGCGGGTATATGACATGCGGGTATATGACATGCGGGTGTATGACGGGCGGCCAATCTGCTAACGCCTGTTTTGCCCACCCTGTAAAGTTGAATGTCACCTCTGATGTTATAGACTCGGCCTCAATAGTCACTTGTGGTAAAGAATTCGATGATCTAGGAACCCTCTGTATGAAAACATTTCTTCTAGCTTCTTCCTTCCTTCCTCTGGTGATAACCCTCGGTCTACACCCTCCCTTGTTACCAATTCACCAACCACTGAAAATTCATCACTATTTACTCTCTCAAAGCCTGTCATAATTTTGATAATTTGTATTAGATTCCCCCCATTATAACCTCTTCTGTTTCAATGAAAAAAGCATCAATTTTTCTAAACTTTCTCCATGACGATAACCTCTCATTCCTGGTGGTGCAGCGCCTGAAAGCTCCCTCTGGTGGATGATACAGACACAGCAGACAGTACAACAAACTGGGAGCCGATCTCTCACTGCAGCCAATGAACAAAGACCAAATTCAAACTGCTTATCAGCCCTTTACAGTTCATATTTTTCCCACTCTTCTCCCAAAGGTGCTGATGCTTGCTGGCTATAACATCATGGGCAACCACTGTCATTCAGTACTTCGCCCGATTGGCCATTTTTCCTGCGTGACCCTAGACCGTAAAGGGGAGGGGGAGGGAGGAATTTTAATTCTCTTCGTTCGGTAGGGACGGAGCAGGTGAGCAGTTAAGCAGTTAAAATGGAGCGACTCTGCATCCTGCTTCATTCCTGACGATTTTAACGCTGCTGGTTTCGGTAAAAGACAAGGCATTGGCCGTACTCAGGTGGGAGCCTCATGCATATATGCTAATAGGGGTCGTATGGGAGATGGTTGCCTTGTAGAACTCCATGCCTTAGACATTTCCCAGGCTGTAGGAGGATGCAAGAGACAGCAGAGAGCCTCTTGAGAGGAGAACAAAGCAAAACTATAAATAAACAAGAACAGCTCTCTAACCTAACGCTAACCTAGTCGTAAGCCCTGACAGTCGGTTTAATTTGCTAACAATAACAATTTACATTTATATGGCACCATTAACGTAGTAAAATATCCTAAGGTGCTTCACACCGGTTAATCAGACAAAAATTGACACCGAGCAAAGGAAGGAGATATTAGGATGGGTAACTAAAAGTTTGGACAAAGTGGTAGGTCTTAAAGAATGTCTTAAAGGAGGAAAGACACAGAGAGGTTTAGGGAGAGAACTCCAGAGCTTAGACGGCTGAAGGCACGGCCACCAACGGTGGGGCAAAGGGATTGAGGGATGCACAAAAGGTCAGGGTTGGAGGGACATAGAGATCTCGGAGGGTTGTAGGGCTGGAGGAGGTTACAGTGATAGGGAGGGGCGAGGCCATGGAGGGATCTGAACACGAGGATGAGAATTTTAAAATCAAGGCGTTGGTGGACCGGGAGCCGATGTAGGTCATCGAGTACAGGGGTGACGGGTGAACGGGGCCTGGTGCGAGTTAGGATACAGGCAGCAGAGATTTGGATGAGCTCAAGTTTATGGAAGACATTCCTTTTAAATTTGCCGTTTTTCTCATGACATAGATAGGCTTCTATTGATGGCTCATGCCCACCAGGAACTTGTTCAGACTGCCTGAAACAAGCTCATTTAGCGGTTATCGACGACTTTCTGTTTGAGCTGGATTTAAACTCAGGTATCAGAGAGGACAGGACAGTTCCCCATCAAAGAGTGACGACCTTTTTAAATTAACTGGATTTAAAACCCAACCCCCATGGTGGAAGGGCAGTGTCTCGCCCACTGCAGCATTTAGGCCTCCATCAGATGAGCAGACCTGCACCTCCCTTTCTGTCTCTGGGCTGGATTTGAACGGACAAATGTTGATGCGCTGATACCCTGCTCTGCTCATTTCCTTTACCTTCTCAGAGGATGAATCTGCTTTGGAGTCCTGCATTTTCTGTGTGAAGATGATGTTGAACACAGCGTGAGATCGACTGCTCGACTCATTCATATTTGTGGCAGCCACAGTTCTGAGGAGAGAGAAAAAAGAAAGACAAGAATCTGAGTCTGACCTCTCCCTTCTTTACATTCACTCCTTCACAGGGCTGCCTCTAGCTTTCACTTATCTCCACACTGTCTATTCTTTCATCCTCATCTCCTAGCAGTCGAAAGACTAATACTCTTTCCGATGACTTTTACTGCATGTCCAGGTCTCTTCTGTCCCTTATCTATCTTCAACTCAGATACTGACATCATCAGAGTTAGATCGGAACCTTAACTTGACTGAAGAGGTTCACATGTGAAGAAAGAGTTCTCCCCCGTCACTCCCATACAGGAGGAAATTGTTTGAAGCCTGTGACAGCAGGGGCAAGAGTCAATGAGAACAGGGGCAAGGGTCAATGAGAACGGGGGCAAGGGTCAATGAGAACGGAGGCAAGGGTCAATGAGAACGGGGGCAAGGGTCAATGAGAACGGGGGTAAGGGTCAATGAGAACGGGGGCAAGGGTCAATGAGAACGGGGGCAAGGGTCAATGAGAACGGGGGCATGGGTCAATGAGAGCGGGGGCATGGGTCAATGAGAGCGGGGGCAAGGGTCAATGAGAGCGGGGGCAAGGGTCAATGAGAGCGGGGGCAAGGGTCAATGAGAGCGGGGGCAAGGGTCAATGAGAGCGGGGGCAAGGGTCAATGAGAGCGGGGGCAAGGGTCAATGAGAGCGGGGGCAAGGGTCAATGAGAACAGGGGCAAGAGTCAGAGAGCAGGGGCAAGAGTCAATGAGAACAGGGGCAAGAGTCAATGAGAACGGGGGCAAGAGTCAATGAGAACGGGGGCAAGAGTCAATGAGAATGGGGGCAAGAGTCAATGAGAACGGGGGCAAGGGTCAATGAGAACGGGGGCAAGAGTCAATGACAACGGGGCAAGAGTCAATGAGAACGGGGGCAAGAGTCAATGAGAACGGGGGCAAGAGTCAATGAGAACGGGGGCAAGGGTCAATGAGAACGGGGCAAGAGTCAATGAGAACAGGGGCAATAGTCAATGAGAACGGGGGCAAGGGTCAATGAGAACGGAGGCAAGGGTCAATGAGAACAGGGGCAAGGGTCAATGAGAACGGGGCAAGAGTCAATGAGAACAGGGGCAAGAGTCAATGAGAACGGGGGCAAGAGTCAATGAGAATGGGAGCAAGAGTCAATGAGAACGGGGACAAGAGTCAATGAGAACAGGGGCAAGGGTCAATGAGAGCTGGGGCAAGAGTCAATGAGAACGGGGGCAAGAGTCAATGCGAGCTGAGGCAAGAGTCAATGAGAACGGGGGCAAGAGTCAATGAGAACGGGGGCAAGAGTTAATGAGAATAGGGGCAATAGTTAATGAGAAAGGGGCAATAGTTAATGAGAAAGGGGCAAGAGTCAATGAGAACGGGGGCAAGAGTCAATGAGAACGGGGGCAAAAGTCAATGCGAGCTGAGGCAAGAGTCAATGAGAACGGGGGCAAGAGTCAATGAGAACGGGGGCAAGAGTTAATGAGAATAGGGGCAATAGTTAATGAGAAAGGGGCAATAGTTAATGAGAAAGGGGCAAGAGTCAATGAGAACGGGACAATAATCAATGAGAACAGGGGCAAGAGTCAATGAGAGCAGGGGCAATAATCATCAGTGAGTGACTTGGGGATAATAATTATGAGTAAGCGACAACAGAGCTAACAGTATTCAGTGAATGAGAACAGAGGCAATATTTGTGGGGCATTATTCTTCAGTGGGTGACAGGACGGCTATATTTGTCAGTATGTGACATGGGGGCAATACTATTCAGTAAGTGATGTGGGGGCAATGGTGACATCAATCGCCAGGGAGTCCCAATAGACCATGGGGACAATTTTAACTTAACCTGCCTGGCGGGAGACTGATAGGATCAGATCGACCACCCGTTCTACACCTCCCCCTCCCCCCACAATTTTACTTACCATTGACTTCTTGTCGGGTTAGGTTAAATTTATGCCCCCCCCCCCCACCACCATCTCTTACTGACCACACAGTGGGTGGTCGATCATTCTGTCAGCCAGACGGTTTGAGGGCAGCAGTTTGAACGAATACTCCGTTAATAACTGTAGCTACCCACCATCGTCTTCCAATTTAAGCCCAACTTAGGGAAACATTATTTCAGTGAGCGAGTGGTCAATCCATGGAAGAGGCTCCCTAGGGAGACGGTGGAGGCAGTTAGTATTCGTTCATTCAAATGTAAATTAGAGAGATTTAATTCAGAAAGCAACATTTTGGGTTACAGTATAGGAGTAATTTGAGACATGTGTTAAGTGTAACATGTTTGGGAGGAACAGATGACTTTGGACCAATGGTTCCCAAAGCTCTCCACCACTGGGTCTGGTGTAGACTAATTGATAGAGATTTATTGCCATGATTAGTCAACAATTCCATTAAGATTGTAAAGGAGAGAGAAAACAGGGAACTACAGACCAGTTAGCCTGACATCAGTAGCAGGGAAAATGCTAGAGTCCATTATGAAGGATGTGATAACAGGACACTTAGAAAATATCAACAGGATCAGACAAAGTCAACATGGCTTTATGGAAGGGAAATCATATTTGACAAACCTACTGGAGTTTTTTGAGGATGTAACTGGTAGAATAGATAAGGGAAAACCAGTGGATGTGGTTTATTTGGATTTTCAGAAGGCCTTTGATAAAGTCCCACATAAGAGGTTAGTGTGCAAAATTAAAGCACATGGGATTGGTGGTAATATACTGGCATGGATTGAAAATTGGTTAACAGACAGGAAACAGAGAGTAGGAATAAATGGGTCTTTTTCCGGGTGGCAGGCAGTGACTAGTGGGGTACCGCAGGGATCAGTGCTTGGGCCCCAGCTATTCACAATATATATCAATGATTTGGATGAGGCAACCAAATGTAATATTTCCAAGTTTGCTGATGACACAAAACTAGGTGGGATTGTGAGTTGTGAGGAGGATGCAAAGAGGCTTCAAGGCGATTTAGACAAGTTGAGTGAGTGGACAAATACATGGCAGATGCAGTATAATGTGGATAAATGTGAAGTTATCCACTTCGGAAGGAAAAACAGAAAGGCAGAGTATTATTTAAATGGTGCTAGATTGGGGAATGTTGATGTACAAAGGGACCTGGGTGTCCTGTACACCAGTCACTGAAAGCAAACATGCAGGTGCAGCAAGCAGTTAGGAAGGCAAATGGTATGTTGGCCTTCATTGCAAGAGGATTTGAGTACAGGAGCAAGGAAGTCTTACTGCAGTTATACAGGGCCTTGGTGAGACCACACCTGGAGTATTGTGTGCAGTTTTGGTCTCCTTACTTAAGAAAGGATATACTTGCGATAGAGGGAGTGCAGCAAAGGTTCACCAGACTGATCCCTGGGATGGCAGGACTGTCGTATGAGGAGAGATTGGGTCAACTCGGCCTGTGTTCACTCGAGTTTAGAAGAATGAGAGGGGACCTCATTGTAAAGTATAACATTCTGACAGGGCTAGACAGACTGGATGCAGGGAAGATGTTTCCCCTGGCTGGGGGGTCCAGAACGAGGGGTCACAGTCTCAGGATATGGGGTAGGACATTTAGGACTGAGATGAGGAGAAATTTCTTCACTCAGAGGGTGGTGAACCTGTGGAATTCTCTACCACAGAAGGCTGTGGAGGTCGAGTCACTGAATATATTTAAGAAGGAGCTAGATAGATTTCTAGACACAAAAGGCATCAAGGGGTATGGGGCGAGAGCAGGAATATGGTATTGAGATAGAGGATCAGCCAGGATAGTATTGAATGGTGGAGCAGGCTCGAAGGGCTGAATGGCCTACTCCTGCTCCTATTTTCTACGTTTCTATGTATTGTGACTAACAGAAAGGTGAACTTGGTGGACCTTGGTCTTTTCTCATTTAATGATTCCTACGTTCTTATGTTCCCCATCGCAGGAGATATCTGGTTCCTCGTACCTGGCCTTGTTGCCCGAGTCCATGAGGTCGGAGATGTCATTGAAGGAGGTGACGGCGAGTTTGGACAGATCCTCCACGTAAGGGCCGAGGATAGGATGCTCCCGAACACGAAGGTTCCCTTTGGTCTTGGGGTTCAGTAGGTCTCGCACCCGCTCACAGTAAATCTCCATGTAACTGACCTGGGAGACAAACACAGCGAGAAGGTCACACAATAGAACGAAACACCAGACCCACGGTGACCGATTCTCATCAACCTCCGTTCAGTGAATGCTTCCCCTCACCTGCAGGAGCTCAAGGTGAAGGTTTGGACTATTCCGCTGTACGATTTCAAGCAGTGTTTGCTTTAAGAGGACGAGACTACCCCCACCCCCACACAACCCCTCTCTTTTTTTTGGAGAAACCTTCTTTCTCCCCGTCCTCCACAACAAACACCGACCATGACCACACTCAGGCCTCAAACACACTGTCTCCTGGGGACTTCCGGCATCAGCCAGACTTTCACCACAGCGGGGTGAAAGGTCAGTGTGTTACCTCATTGACTGACTGGCACCTATTAATGTACAGAAACAAAATGTCCCTGCAAACCCCTAAACAGTCACATAATTGGCCTGTGGTCACATGGTTGCAGTTTCATGCTGTTATATGGACACCGGGAAGCCATATTGAGGTGTTGAGCGGCAGGTGAATAATGTAAACCAGTAGAGATGGAGAAGGAGCAGTACTGGTGGACTGTGGCAAACATCGATTATAGATGTGATTATATATGATTAATTTTAAATGCAAACTTTTTTTGTGAGTCTCCCAAGGATCTATCGTTGCCCACCTCCTCTTCATCATCGATATGCTGCCCCTCGGTGACATAATCCAAAGACATGGAATCAGCTACCACGTGCACACTGATGATACTCTACCTCACCATCACCTCTCTCAACCCCTCCACTGCCTCTGTGCTGTCAGACTGCTTGTCCGACATCCAGTCCTGGATGAGCCACAATTTCCTTCAGTTAAACATTGGGAAGTCCATAGCCATCGTCCTTGACTCCCACCACAAACTCTGTACCCTCGCCCTAAATTTCATCCCCCTCCCCAGCCACTATCTCAGGTTGAACCAGCCTGTTCGCAACCTTGGTGTCCTGTTCAACTCCAAGCTGAGCTTTTGACCCCCTATCCTCTCCATCACACAGTCTGCCTACTTCTATGTCCGTAACATTGCCCGTCTCTGCCCCTAATTCGACCCAGCTGCTGCCAAAACCCTCATTTGTGCCTTTGTCACCTCCAGACTTGATTATTCCAATGCTCTCCTGGCCGGCCTCCAATCCTCCACCCTCCCTAAACTTGAGCTTATCCAAAACTTTGCTGCCCGTATGCTAACTTGCACCAAGTCCCGTTCATCCCTGTGCCCATTGGCCTACATTGGCTCCTGGTCCGGCAACGCTACCTATTTAAAATTCTCACTCTCATGTTCAAATCCTTCCGAGGCCTCGCCCCTCCCTATCTCTGTAACCTCCTCCAGGCCTACAACCCTCCGAGATCTCTGTGTTCCTACAACTCTGACCTCTTGTGTATCCCCCACTCCCTTCACCCCACCATTGGCGGCCGTGCTTTCAGCTGCCTCGGTCCTGAGCTCTGGAATTCCCTCCCTAAACCCCTTCGCCCCTCTACCTCTCTCTCCTCCTTTTAGACCCTCTTTAAAACCTACCTCTCTGACCAAGCTTTTAGTCACCCCTCCTAACATCTCCTTTGTTTCAGTGTCAATTTTTGTCTGATAACGCTTCTGCGAAGCGCCTTGGGTCGTTTATCTACGTTTGAGGCACTGTACGAGTGTGAGTTGTTGTTGTAGTTGTGGATGATGGATGTTAGTGCTGTGGAGTGGATTACTCCCTCATTCAGGCATTCAGTGTTAACACCACACACTCAATCACTCCCAGGTCAGGTACAGCTCAATGCAGAGTAGAGCTCCCTCAACTCTACCCTCAACAATGTGCCTCACCCCAACCACTGAAGAGAGCCCTCTGTCACACCAGTGTGGCATTCTTCTCACCAGCCACACCATCTTTAGGCCTGCCATTTTGCAAAGGACCCCTTTCAATCAGCAGACACTTTCATCCCAGTCTGGATTGGATTTAAACTCAGGTCCCGAGAGTGAACACCTATTTTGCCACCTCCATCCCCAGTGAAATTGTGTTAAAATAAATTCTGTGACTTAAGATCTGAAGTCCTCGCCCCCCCAATCTGCACAGTGAATAATCACAGCCGTGTATCCTAATGGGGGGTAACAATGGAAGCTCCATTCTGAAGTGTCCTCTCTTACACTTACCTCCACAGAGTATGAGGGATTGGCATTTGTGCTGTCGTTAATTCGGGCAAAGAGATCTTGACATAGCTGGGGAAGGAAAGAAATAAGGCAATGTAAATGTACATATTAAAATACATCGCCTGCAATTGCATCAAATGAGTCTGTTTTCCAGTGAATCGCACAGGAATCCAGTTTCGGAGAAGGTTCAAGCTCCAATCCAGGGAATTGAGCACATAATGTAGGCTGACATTTCAGTGCAGTACTGAGGGAGTGCAGAGAGGCTGTTCTGACTGCACACCAGCTGTACATTGTAGGGTGAAACCCTTTCCTGTTGACAAAGGGGGCACACTTTGCAAAGTGAGTGCAGCCAATTACACTTCACACCTGGGCAAATCCAGCCATTTCTAAAGGTTGACAGCCCTCTCATGCTGATGTACTGGACCCATAGGAAAGGTTATGAACTGGGCAGCTGGTGCCAAACATGCATCGGTGAACTTGTTTGATTTATTGGGGGACGGCTGATTGGCCATCGCCACACACGACTCCCCAGTGCAGCCTGAAAGGAGCCAGTGGCATAGCAGTGGAGCGACCTTAGGACTTTGACTGACACCGGCAGTGTGGTGCCTCGAGTAGAGGTGAGCTCCTGGTCTGGGGCAAGCAGACGTCAATAAAAGGTGAGTCCTCTTCATGTGGGGCACAAGGCCCACCAAACGTTCATTAAGTCAAGGTATTTCATCGTGCCATATTTGTTGTGACATTATGCACCTTATGGAAGTCTATCCAATGACTGGACATTTCAGGGCCCACCCTCCCCCCATTCTCATTGCGCCCTCCATATGGGTGAGGGGGGGGGGGGGGAGGGGACTCACACATGTTATTATGGGCGATGCAGCGGTGTCTGTATTTGAAGCTTAGATGTTCAACATTGTGATCACTTTCAATGTGGCCAACCTCCACCCAGATGGTGGTTTCCAGGAAGGTGTTTGCTTATTTTAAATTCCCACCTCTCCGCTCTTTGATGAATATGAGATGGCCACAGTGGGGTTTACGTGTTCTGCTGGGGTGGGGTGAGTTTCCTGCAAGAATGTCCCATCTGGTGGGTCCTGGGGTGGGAGGAGGTTTCAATGTGCAGACACCAAGACCAGTCTGCAGCAGCACTCGGCAGCAACACCAGGTGGCGCCATCGTGCTTCCCCAGCACTGAATTCACCAGATAAAGGGGCAGTGTCCCAGTCACCAGTGAAATGATGTTAAATATCTGACCAAATCCTAGTCTCAATGATTTCAACAGCACTACATCACAAGGCAGCAAGATCAGGTTGCACATGTGCATATTTACAACTATTAACTAGCAATGAAAATTTTATAAAATAAATTAAAACTGCCTTCAATTTAGACACACCCTTTTGAAATTGCCCAACACCTGATCTTTAGCTTTTATTATATCTATAAATGGAGCAGAGACTACAAATTATTGACAGATCAAGATTATACACTGGATCATACGGAGCGCACGGCCTGTACTGGGGGGTGTGGGGGTCACACACGGAGTGCACGGCCTGTACTGGGGGGTGTGAGGGTCACACACGGAGTACACGGCCTGTACTGGGGGTGTGAGGGTCACACACAGAGTACACGGCCTGTACTGGGGGTGTGGGGGTCACACACGGAGTGCACGGCCTGTACTGGGGGTGTGGGGGTCACACACGGAGTACACGGCCTGTACTGGGGGTGTGAGGGTCACACACGGAGTACACGGCCTGTACTGGGGGGTGTGAGGGTCACACACGGAGTACACGGCCTGTACTGGGGGTGTGGGGGTCACACACGGAGTACACGGCCTGTACTGGGGGTGTGAGGGTCACACACGGAGTGCACGGCCTGTACTGGGGGTGTGGGGGTCACACACGGAGTACACGGCCTGTACTGGGGGTGTGAGGGTCACACACGGAGTACACGGCCTGTACTGGGGGTGTGAGGTCACACACGGAGTACACGGCCTGTACTGGGGGTGAGGGGGACACACAAGGAGTACACGGCCTGTACTGGGGGTGTGAGGGTCACACACGGAGTACACGGCCTGTACTGGGGGTGTGGGGGTCACACACGGAGTACACGGCCTGTACTGGGGGTGTGGGGGTCACACACGGAGTACACGGCCTGTACTGGGGGTGTGAGGGTCACACACGGAGTACACGGCCTGTACTGGGGGTGTGGGGGACACACACGGAGTACACGGCCTGTACTGGGGGTGAGGGGGACACACACGGAGTACACGGCCTGTACTGGGGGTGTGAGGGTCACACACGGAGTGCACGGCCTGTACTGGGGGTGTGGGGGTCACACACGGAGTACACGGCCTGTACTGGGGGTGTGAGGTCACACACGGAGTACACGGCCTGTACTGGGGGTGTGGGGGACACACACGGAGTACACGGCCTGTACTGGGGGTGAGGGGGACACACACGGAGTACACGGCCTGTACTGGGGGTGTGGGGGACACACACGGAGTACACGGCCTGTACTGGGGGTGTGGGGGACACACACGGAGTACACGGCCTTTATCATTGACCGTTGAATGTAGCCCTAGTGGATGGTGATACTGCATGGAGTTCAGCCTGAGGCCCTCGGTGAGCAGATTCTTGGCCCTTACCTGTGGGATTATCCCCTGCTGCTCTTTCTCCTGTTTGCCCATCATGGTGTATGATTTCCCTGCCCCAGTCTGCCCGTAGGCGAAGATACAGACATTGTAGCCCTCGAAGGCGTGCTGCAGCATCTCCTCCCCGATATCCCGGTAAACCTCTTGCTGTGAGGCATAGTTGATGTCGGCGGGCTGGAATCAAGGAACGAGACGGTCACAGTTAGAGCTGGGCTCAGCTTCTTCCTTCAGTAACTCCCTCCGATCTCTCCACCCTCCTCCCCCCACCGCGCCGATCTCTCCTCCTCCCTATCCGATCTCTCACTCCTACCCCCGATCTCTTCCCCCCAATCAATCAGGAGGTGCTGCGTACACCTTTAAACTCCGCTGCCATTCTGACACTGACACGTCAAGGCGTACTTTTATATCTGAAGATCCATTTGTTGTGAGGGGCTTGATTCGTACTTTGTGGTGACTGGACTGTACTGTGCCCACTGCAAAGAAGCAGTCAGCACAGAGGCATCTTAGGACATTCAATCAATCAGTTATGAGGGGGGCATAAACTCGGGATCAACAGAACGAATACTCCCAGGTTAGGTACAGTAAAGCTCCCTCTACCCTGTCCCATCAAACATTCCCAGGGCAGGCACAGCACGAGTTAGATACAGAGTAAAGCTCCCTTTACACTGTCCCATCAAACACTCGCAGGTCAGGTACAGCACGGGTTACATACAGAGTAAAGCTCCCTCTACCCTGTCCCATCAAACACTCCCAGATCAGGTACAGCACGGGTTAGATACAGAGTAAAGCTCCCTTTATATGGGGGCGGGGGGGGGGGGGGGTGGGGCCAGGACCTGCTGACTCTGCTCCAGACAGCGAGGTGAAGGTGGGATACGTACCGTGGTGTGGGACCAGTAGGAATAGTCGAAGTTGAAGCTTTTGGGGGCCTCCTTAGGCTGCTTCGGGTTAATAATTGCTGCAAGAGAACAAAGAGGGAAGAAAGGACATATCAGTGCATCGTTCAAACACGTTACACCCGATATAATTGCTCTTAGTGTCGCGAGACGTTAAAAGGCATTTCACAAAAGAGGGGGCATGCGGGCACTGGGCAGGAATTAGAAGAAGCGACTGAAGGGTTGCTGTATAATATATTGGCTGTGGCTCAGTGGTAGCCCCCTTGCCTCTTGAGTCAGAAGGTCATGGGTTCAAGTCCTACTCCAGAGATTTGACAGTAAATAATCCAGGCTGACACTTCAGTGAAGTACTGAGGGAGAGGTGCCGTCTTTTAGATGAGACATTAAACCGAGGCCCGCCTGCCCTCTCAGGTGGACGTAAAAGATCCCTTGGCACTATTTCGAAGAAGAGCAGGGGAGTTCTCCCCGGAGTCCTGACCAATATTCATCCCTCAATCAACACCTAAAACTGATTATCTGGTCATTATCACATTGCTGTTTGTGGGATCTTGCTGTGCACAAATTGGCTGCTGCGTTTCCTACATTACAACAGTGACTGCACTTCAACAATATTTCATTGGCTGTGAAGCACTCTGGGACATCCTGAGATCGCGAAAGGCAACATATAATTTTTTTTTAATTCATTCATGGGATGTGGGTGTCACTGGCGAGGCCAGCATTTATTGCCCATCCCTAATTGTCATTGAGATGGTGGTGGTGAGCCTCCTTCCGAGTGTCTTGCTCAGCCATTTCAGAGGGCAGTTAAGACTCAACCACATTGCTGAGGGTCTTGAGTCACATATAGGGCAGACCGGGTAAGGACGGCAGGTTTCCTTCCCTAAAGGACATTAGTGAACCAGATGGGTTTTTACGACAATCAGATAGTTCCACGGCCACCATTACAGGTACGAGCTTTTTATTCCAGATTTTATTTAATTAACTGAATTTAAACTCACCAGCTACAAGTTTTTCTTTCTTTGTGGGATTCTGGGAGAGATATCAGCAAGGAAGAGGGGCCGAGAGAGAGAGAGCTCCAGATTGCAGAGGCCTCACCTATCTGCTGGATGCTTGATGCTAGTCTCTGGGCAGGTGGCGGCTGGTGACAAGTGAGGCACAGCTCAGGTTCCCAACCCTCCCAGAATATCTGGGGCTCCTATTCCAAGCGCTGCCTCTAACAGCCCGTTGGATCAGCCATTTAGACTTCCCGCCGCAGTGTGCCCACATGGACGACAGACACTGCGTGAGGCACGATAAATAATCACTGACTGTTAGCCTGGCGGCGGGAGTCAGGGAAAGGTTATAGTGCATTAAATTTAAACAGAATCATTTCCCGGCCTTTTCCATGGAGCTCATCACCGTCTGGTGGGGAGGGAGGGTGGGGGGGGGGGGGGAGTGCGGAGTCAGGTGGGGGGGGCCGCAGAATCGGGGGGAGCGGGGGGGCTGCGGAATCGGGGGGGGGGAGGGCGGGGGGGCTGCGGAATCGGGGGGGGGAAGGAGAGTGTGGAATCGGGGGGGGGGGGGGGAGAGTGTGGAATCGGGGGGGGGGGGGAGGGAGAGTGTGGAATCGGGGGGGGAGGGAGAGTGTGGAATCGGGGGGGGGGAGGGAGAGTGTGGAAGCGGGGGGTAGTGAGTGTGGAATCGGGGGGGGGGAGAGTGTGGAATCGGGGGGGGGGGGGGAGTGTGGAATCGGGGGGGGGGAGAGTGTGGAATCGGGGGGGGGGGGGAGTGTGGAATCGGGGGGGGGGAGAGTGTGGAATCGGGGGGGGGGGGGGAGTGTGGAATCGGGGGGGGGGGGAGAGTGTGGAATCGGGGGGGGGGGGGGAGAGTGTGAAATCGGGGGGGGGGGAAGAGTGTGGAATCGGGGGGGGCGGGGGGAGTGTGTGGAATCGGGAGGGGGAGAGTGTGGAATCGGGGGAGGGGAGGGAGTGTGGAATCGGGGGAGGGGAGAGTGTGGAATCGGGGGGGGGAGAGTGTGGAATCGGGGGAGGGGAGGGAGTGTGGAATCGGGGGAGGGGAGGGAGTGTGGAATCGGGGGGGAGAGTGTGGAATCAGGGGGGGGGAGAGTGTGGAATCGGGGGAGGGGAGGGAGTGTGGAATCGGGGGAGGGGAGGGAGTGTGGAATCGGGGGGGGAGAGTGTGGAATCGGGGGGGGAGAGTGTGGAATCGGGGGGGGGGGGAGAGTGTGGAATCGGGGGAGGGGAGGGAGTGTGGAATCGGGGGAGGGGAGGGAGTGTGGAATCGGGGGGGGAGAGTGTGGAATCAGGGGGGGGGGGAGAGTGTGGAATCGGGGGGGAGAGGGAGTGTGGAATCGGGGGGGGAGGGTGTGTGGAATCGGGGGGGGGGAGAGTGTGGACTCGGTGGGGGGGGGGGGAGAGTGTGGAATCGGGGGGGGAGGGAGTGTGGAATCGGGGGGGGAGGGAGAGTGTGGAATCGGGGGGGGAGAGTGTGGAATCGGGGGGGGAGAGTGTGGACTCGGGGGGGGGGAAGAGTGTGGAATCGGGGGGGAGAGTGTGGAATCGGGGGGGGGGAAGAGTGTGGAATCGGGGGGGAGAGTGTGGAATCGGGGGGGAGAGTGTGGAATCGGGGGGGAGAGTGTGGAATCGGGAGGGGGAGAGTGTGGAATCGGGGGAGGGGAGGGAGAGTGTGGAATCGGGGGGGGAGAGTGTGGACTCGGGGGGGGAGAGTGTGGAATCGGGGGGGGAGGGAGAGTGTGGAATCGGGGGGGGAGAGTGTGGACTCGGGGGGGGAGGGAGTGTGGAATCGGGGGGGGGGAAGAGTGTGGAATCGGGGGGGAGAGTGTGGAATCGGGGGGGGAGGGAGTGTGGAATCGGGGGGGGAGGGAGAGTGTGGAATCGGGGGGGGAGAGTGTGGACTCGGGGGGGAGAGTGTGGACTCGGGGGGGGGGAAGAGTGTGGAATCGGGGGGGAGAGTGTGGAATCGGGGGGGGGGCGGGGGTGTGTGTGGAATCGGGGGGGGGAGGGAGTGTGGAATCGGGGGGGGAGGGTGTGTGGAATCGGGGGGGGGGGAGAGTGTGGACTCGGTGGGGGGGGGGGAGAGTGTGGAATCGGGGGTGGGGGAGAGTGTGGACTCGGTGGGGGGGGGAGAGTGTGGAATCGGGGGTGGGGGAGAGTGTGGAATCGGGGGTGGGGGAGAGTGTGGACTCGGTGGGGGGGGGGGAGAGTGTGGAATTGGGTGGGGGAGAGTGTGGACTCGGGGGGGGGGGAGGGAGAGTGTGGAATCGGGGGAGGGAGGGAGAGTGTGGAATCGGGGGGGTGGGAGAGTGTGGAATCGGGGAGCTCGAGAGTGGGGGTAAAGATAGGGAGACTGGGGATTGGGGGCTCCGGGGAGAGATGGAGACTGGGGATTGGGGGCTCCGGGGAGAGATGGAGACTGGGGAATGAGGACTCGGAGTGAGATGGAGACTGGGGAATAGGTGGCCATGGGGCCCAGCATTTCCTGCAGAGCCAGGAGTCGCAGCACCAGGGTGGTGACTGGGAGCGGCACTGAGAGGGGAGCAGCCAGTAAAGGGGTGAGTGAAACGTGGGGACCTTAATGTGGGTAAACAGTGAAAGATTATTTCCACTGGGAGGTGGATGAGGGACTTGGGCTCGGAAATCAAGAATTCTCACTGGAAGAAACAAGGGGGAAGGGAGGAGGAAGGTTCTTGAACTCAGGGCTATTGGACCGTGCGATCCTTCACCACATGTGGCGATTGAGGTCGAGACTAAACCTTCATTTCAAAGGAAATAGGATAAATGTTTGATCCTGAAATGAGGCAGATGAAATTTATTACAGAAAAGTGTGAAGCGATACATTTTGGCAGGAAGAACGAGGTGAGGCAATATAAACTAAATGGTACAATTCTAAAGGGGGTGCAGAAACAGAGAGACCTGGGGGTATATGTGTACAAATCTTTGAAGGTGGCAGGACAGGTTGAGAAAGCGGTTAAAAAAGCATACGGGATCCTGGGCTTTATAAATAGAGGCATGGGGCCCGATATTACCAGGGCGGCGGGTTCACGGCGGGGGGTCGATTGGGTGCGTGGGTAACGCGCCCGGTGAAATTAGTCTGCCCCCCGCCCAATCGCAGCCTAATTGGATCCACTTACCTGGTCTTCCGGGTTCCCCACTGCTGATCTGCGCGGCGGGCGGACTGCGCATGCGCAGTAAGGTCTGTCAGCTGGAGGAGCCCTATTTAAAGGGGCAGTCCTCCACTGACTGATGCTGCAACAAATAGGAAAAATTACAGCATGGAGCAGCCCAGGGGGAAGGCTGCTCCCAGGTTTAATGATGCCTCACTCCAGGTATCATTAGATGGGGTGAGGAGGAGGGGGAGGACAGAGATCTTCCCCCCGGCAGGCGGGAGGAAGCGGCCTGTCTCTGCCACCAAGAAGGCCTGGCTCGAGGTGGCAGAGGAGGTCACCTGCACCACCAACATATCGCCCACCTGCATACAGTGCAGGAGGCGCTGCAGTGACCTAAGTAGGTCAGCCAAAGTGAGTACACTTACTCATTCCCCTACACTCGGTCTGCCACATCACCGCCCCCACCCCACATCTCCTTCTGCACTGCCAACACTACTCTGTCACATCACCCCTCATACCCACTCAAACCTCATCCTCATCTTACCTGCACTTACTCACCTCGCCAGTACTCACCCCGCCACTACCACTCAACCCAATCCTCATACAATCTCATGGCTCTATCTCGTACTCACCCTCTCGTGCATCTCTCTCACGGTCAGCCTCGCTCAACCTGCCACTACCTGTGCTGCAGCCACAGGGCATGCATCACATATGTGCAGTAGGCAGCGTAAGGCAAACGTGTCGTGAACATGAAGGGGATGCACAAGGGTGTTTGAGGGTTTGTCATGGTTTTGACTTATATTTAATTTCTGATCAACTCACATTACATATTATATTGGCACCACTACTGCCACGTCTTTGCGAATCTTGTCTGGTTTGTGCAATAATGCCCTTTCCTGAGGATCACAATGAAGACCCACAACTGATGCCACCCATTGTGTCACTGCAGAGTGGGTGTAGGTGTATTTGCAGGGCTCTTTTGTGCAGACGACTGAGAGACGGCGGCGATGTCCCCGGAAGGATGCGGAGGAGAAATTGTTGAGGGCAGTGGTGACTTTGACAGCGACAGGTAAGAAGACGGTGCTCGGGCCAGCCGGGAGCAGCTCGGCATGAAGGAGGCTGCAGATGTCCACGACTACATGTTGAGTGACTCTCAGCCTCCGTGTGCACTGCTGCTCAGAGAGGTCCAAGAAGCTGAGCCTCAGTCTGTGGACCCTGTGGCGAGGGTAGTGCCCTCTGCGACGCATCTCTCTCTGCGGTTGCCCTCCCTCCTGCTGTGCAGGTGGATGTGTCACAGCACTGCGTTATGGAGCTCCACGTGTCACAGGTGGACGGCGTGGCCGGCGAGGCTGGTGATGCTGTTCGCCCTCCGAGGAGGTCATGACTGCAGCTACGGCGGCCCCCATCCGGAAGATGTACATCTGAGGGGGTCCGCAAGGTAGGTACATGTGTCTGGACACCGGGGTAAGTGTGCAAGTTGGTGAATTTTGTTGTTAGGAGGAGGGTGGTGGAGGCCAAACTTTGTCCAAAGTGACAGAGTGGCCTCCTGCAATGAGTGAGGGTCTCCCCCCACCACCTGTCAAATGGACCTTTGCAGCTGCCACAGGCTGATGGTTGCAACACGTCCATTTGAACTGGGAGTGTTTCCCCCAGTGGAGAAACAGTCCCAGTTGTTTGCAAAAATCCCAACCCTCCTAAAATATCACGTTAATCAGGTCTCTAAACGACCTGAAATACCTAAATACCCTAAGTGGCACCCCGCCAGCTTTAATTGCCAGCGGGAGTCCCACATGTGGGGGCTGCGCGCGCATGTCAGCGCGTCTGTGGGGAACCCGGAAATGGGGTGGGTTGGAGCCGGGCTCCCGACCCGCCCCAGGAATCCCCGATTTTCGTAGCCCCCCCGTCAGGAACGCACCCGATCGCGGGTGCTAAAATCGAGCCCATAGAGTACAAAAGCAAGGAAGTTATGATGAACCTTTATAAAACACTGGTTCGGCCACAACTGGAGTATTGTGTCCAGTTCTGGGCACCGCACTTTAGGAAAGATGTGAAGGCCTTAGAGAGGGTGCAGAAAAGAACCAGAGGACACAGATTTAAGGTTATTGTCAAAAGAACCAAAGGCGACATGAGGAAAAACTTTTTTATGCAGCGAGTGGCTATGATCCAGAATGCACTGCCTGAAAGGGTGGTGGAGGCAGATTCAATACTGGCTTTCAAAAGGGAATTGGATAAGTACCTGAAGGAAAAAAATTTGCAGGGCTATGGGGAAAGGGCAGGGGAGTGGGACTAGGTGGATTACACTTGCAGAGAGCCGGCACGAGCTCGACAGGCCAAATGGCCACCGTCTGTGCTGTGACCATTCTATAATTCTACGTGATCAGGTGTCACATGGTCAGATGTCATGCGGTCAGAATGTCATGTGATCAAACCTCCAGGAATGCAGAGTTGGCAACCTTAGGTACAGCTATACATACCTAACCAAGCCAGTATGTTACCAAGGCAACTGGCCCTTCCCGCAGAATCCCACCACCAACCTTTTAAGCTGTATATTATCTTTATCTCGCTGCACTGTTCAGCTGTTGTTTTCTTTTAAACCTTTACATCTTTTACAAAAAAACGCAAAACTAACCAGAGTCTCACCAAATAGAGCTGCCAACTCTGGCTGGATGTATTCCTGGAGGTTTCACCACATGACCTCCTCCCTCCACCTGCCCCGCCTCCATGCTTCCCCCATTGGTCGCCCAACATGTCTATTCTTGCCAATTGGAAAGCAAACAGACTGGTCATTACCCGATTGGATGAGTCTTGGCTGTCAGTCAAACAGCCTTTTCTTTCCCAACTCCAACATTTTCATAACTAATAAACAAAAGTGTTGCAAGAAAATGATTCTTTTTGATGCCCCTATGATTTTTCTCCTGGGTTTGCTCCCAGTGGTGTCCAGGAGATTAATCTTCAATTCCTGGAGACTCCAGGGCAATCCTGGAGAGTTGGCAACCCTATCACCAAACGGTTTTGCAAAATTGCGCTGCTCAGGGTTGCCTAAAGTACAATACGCGATAAATCCACCCTGGGAATATTCTGCCGGAACGTCCTGCAGTAAGTCTCGAGCAGAAAACTAGGTGGGCCGACGGGGTTTAAAATCGATTGTAAGTGCGGGGCTGGGAACTTTCCGGTGGGATGTCCTCTCTTACATTGCCGCGGTAACTTGGGAAAAGAAAATCGGGTGGACAATCTAAATTTCAATCCCGATCCAGGATTCCAGGTAAGGCAGTGCCCCACATGACGAGCCGCCTCTGATCTCCAGAGATACACTGGACAATGGGGACAACTGTATGTAACAGACAAAAAGATTGAGACCAATGGCCTGTGCAGATACGTGTTCAAGCATAAACTGTAAGCAACATGGTGTGAATGTAATTAAGAGCCAATCCACAGGTCTCTGCCAATATTGGACAATCATTTCTATTCATGTGTTGTCTGCCAGTCACGTGCCTTAGGTTGCCATATTGATCTCCTTTCTATTAAAAAGTCTCTTAAAAACCCAATAACTCACTCGCCGGGGGTATCCTTTATTCTATATATAAATCATCTGAAGCCTCGATTAGATTCCAATCTGTATCTCACTCCCAGGTATCTGTAATTGTATAGATAAACCATCCTGACTTCTCAGTTGGAACCCCACCTGTAACCCATTTCCGGTCATCCATTATTGTATTTATATAGATCTCCGTCTTTCAGATGAGACATTAGGTGAGGTGTAAGTAAAATATCCTTTGGCACTTTTTGAAGAAGAGCAGAGAATTGTCCTGGTGTCCTGGCCAACATTCATCCCTCAACCACTAGCACCAGAAATAGATTAACTGTTGATTGATCTCACGGTTGCCTGTGGGATCTTGCTGTGCACCATGTTTGCCGACAGTGACTATGCTTCAAAAGTAATTGATTGGCCGTGACTCACTTTGGGATGTCCTGTGAAATGCGCTTTATAAATGCAAGTGCTTTTTTTTTTAGAAACCATCTGAACTCCTGCCTGCAACTCAGTCCTGGGTGTCTGTTATTCTATAACATAGAGTTTGTGAATATAAACAGGGTATATCATTCTGTATATAAAACCTCCAATGCCCCCTCCTTTCCCCGCCACCCCCCTACACTGACACGGGTGAGTTATCAATTTCTGGTGAGGACATTGTCTACAAACAGGGTGATGGTCTGAATAAAGATCACACTAATTAACTCATCCCACTTAACCACTCTAGGGCCTTCCATCACGCACGCCATCAATAATTTTACCTTTGCTACTCATTATATCCTGAAAATTGAGGCGATTAATCACAGGATGTGAATTTAACCTTGGCCAGGGATACAGGGGAAGGTTACTGGTTGACGTGCGTGTGGAGGATGATGATAATGTCGGGCTCTGAATGCAATCGTGGCTTTATTAAAATCATAGCCACAAGAAGCAAAATCTAATGGTTACCATGGAAACTGCGAGCAAGAAAGATGATGCAGCTAAAGACACTGAAGTCCATCTTCGCTTCAGTGGAAATAAAAATCGTGAGAAATGTAAAATGGGCTGCCGACTTGCTACCACCCGTTTTACACGATCGCACAAAGACAAAATCTACCCCACTGATCCCTCCATTACAAAACGCAACTAGTTCGGCAGGACAGTGTGACATTGGATAAAATAGAATGAGTGAAGAACCTGTCATAGCTGTGACAAATAGGAAGTATTTTTGTCTAAGATTTAGCTTAGTATTGGCCTCTTCAATTCTGTCTCGGTACAACAGGAATTAAAAACCAGCTTCACTCACAGAAATCATGTCCTAAATTACTTTGATACAATGGGCCAGAAATCGCTCCCGAAATAACAGTAGAGCTGGACAGCGCTCTCCGTTTCTCGTGGCGAATCAAAGTTCCCGCCCTTGCACACGCGCAGCAAAACGCAGAAATCGTGAACTTGCTGCTATTGGTTCACCGGCGATTTGACAGCTTCGAATTAAAGGAACATCGCACGCTGCAATCAGGGAAATCATTGAAAAGGCGCCAACTTGCTCATCTGCCCAGCTGGAAAGTAACTAATTACGCCACCAAACAGGTAGGCTTAAAAATACCAGGTCTAAACTAAGTTTTAAAAGCACGGTTCATCTTAATCACTGCCAAACAACTAAAAATTAACTTTTAAAAATGTAGTCTCATATTATTCATTTTAATAGTTTTTGGTCACTAATTAAGAACATAAGAAATAGGAGCAGGAGTAGGTCAATCAGCCCCTCGAGCCTGCTCCGCCATTCAATAAGATCATGGCTGATCTGATCCTAATCTCAAATCTAAATTCATGTCCAATTTCCTGCCCGCTCCCCGTAACCCCTAATTCCCTTTACTTCTAGGAAACTGTCTATTTCTGTTTTAAATTTATTTAATGATGTAGTTTCCACAGCTTCCTGGGGCAGCAAATTCCACAGACCTACTACCCTCTGAATGAAGAAGTTTCTCCTCATCTCAGTTTTGAAAGAGCAGCCCCTTATTCTAAGATTATGCCCCCTAGTTCTAGTTTCACCCATCCTTGGGAACATCCTTACCGCATCCACCCGATCAAGCCCCTTCACAATCTTATATGTTTCAATAAGATCGCCTCTCATTCTTCTGAACTCCAATGAGTAGAGTCCCAATCTACTCAACCTCTCCTCATATGTCCGCACCCTCATCCCCAGGATTAACCGAGTGAACCTTCTTTGTACTGCCTCAAGAGCAAGTATGTCTTTTCTTAAGTATGGACACCAAAACTGTATGCAGTATTCCAGGTGCGGTCTCACCAATACCTTATATAACTGCAGCAATACCTCCCTGTTTTTATATTCTATCCCCCAAGCAATAAAAGCCAACATTCCGTTGGCCTTCTTGATCACCTGCTGCACCTGCATACTAACTTTTTGATCTTCTTGCACTAGGACCCCCAGATCCCTTTGCACTGCAGTACTTTCCAGTTTCTCGCCTTTAAGATAATAACTTGCTCTCTGATTTTTCCTGCCAAAGTGCATAACCTCACATTTTCCAATATTGTAATTTTTAAAATTTTTTCCCTTCTGTCCCTTTAATTTAATTCAATTATTTATTTGGCTTTTTATTAAAAAAATTAAAATTTTTATTTACTATGACATCCAGAATACTAACTTTAAATGAATGAAGTCTGCTTGCCTGCTTGAGCAATGCAGCCTGAACCTATGGGCGTGACTTCTCTTCCTGACAGATTTTGTGGGCGTGTCTTCTCCTCAAAGACTTGAGAGAGGAGCCAAGCCACTCAATTCAACGACAAACATACTGTGTGCTTTGTTCCAATTGTGAATCTGATTGGCAGCTTTCCGAATTTAGCAGGCAGTTATTTAAGTTTCGGAGAAGCCTTCTCTTTTCAAATTAGTGAGCTTTTCTGGGTCTTTCAAACAGGCTTCCTGTAATCTTCATTGTGAATCTGAATCTGTTTAAAGCTTCCAGTGTCAGCTAACCAGAAACTTCCCCAGTTGGTGAGAATATAAAAGAACAATTACATGTAAGAGTTCATTAAAATTTAGCTTAGTATAGAAGTTGCAAAATATTTCATTTCTATCGCATCAAGGCAATAGCAAAGCTTAATACTGCTGCAATTATATACATGTAATGTTATTGGTGTTGATTCATTCATGTACTTTTAATATATTTATTTGACAGTTAAAGCTTAAGATAATGCCTGATGCTGGTGTTATTCAGCAGCCTTTCAAAGACAAGAAAGATCCCATGAGGGGAATGAGCCAGCGCCAGTGACTGGAGTAATCTAAAAACAGGTTTTCTGTTTGTGATCCAGGGAATGGTATGAAACTTAACCAAATATCTGGGTAAGTGAAACCATTCTTGAGAGAGCTTAGTCCTCACCTACATGACTCGCCAAACAAAAAGGAGAAAGGAGCTCAAAAAAACATAACCAGGAGTAACACTGAAATTGTTCCATGCCATCGTGTCGGCTTGTAGGATAAAGAGTGAGGTAGGTGCCTGTGAGCTCTCTGTATCCCTGGGAGACTGAGACTAGATGACTGTCTTTAAAAATCCCATGGGCGCTTGGGTGAGGTATTGGGAGGTCTGCTGTAGCCTGTGGAACCTGTACCCCATTGAGAGCCACCATGTTGGGGGGGCAGGGGGTGGAAGAAAATTGAAGGGAGAAAAAACATGTCCCTTGATTCAGTACAGCACTAATGTAGAATCATAGAAAGGTCACAGCACGGAGGGAGGCCATTCAGCCCATCGAGTCCATGCCGTTACCCGAGAGGACAGCACCTCATTCCAATGTTTTGTCTATCATTGCTCTCTGATAGTTTTCACCTCTCTTCTCCTAGAAGGTGCTTACTTCTCCCAAGGAGCCATTCTTTATATGTTTCTGGAGTATGAGCTTCAGTGGGTTATTCTACCATGGGGTGATTCACCGCCTGTACTTGTTGGACAACCACACCGGTGCACTTTTCAGCAGGGAAGAAAGAACTGGCATCTATATAGTCCTCAGGAAGGGTTTCTTACATCCATCTGATGGGGCCTTTGTTCTGTGCAGCACTCCCTTAGTACAGAAGTGCAGTGTCAGTCTCTGGAGTGGGGTTTGAACCCACAACCTTCTGACTCCGAGTGGGAGTGCAACCCACTGAGCAAAAGGCTAAGCAGTCACTGAATATCCATCAAGCGGGAGAACCCTGGCTGATTTCCCCTCTCCTTGGCGCAGGGGCACCGAGATCAATTGTAGAACTTCTACTGCTGCCTGGGTTCAGATCAGTCAATTCAGCGTGGAACCTGCAGCCTATCCTGATCTCATAGGAGCCAAGGTGGAGGACCAGGGTACTCCTGCTCTCCGAATGTACTGGTGCTGGTACTCCCTTTTTAGTGGGTCCTGGTGGTAAAACTTTCTCTTTGGATGGTGCTGGTGCTACGTTTCCTTGTAAGGGGTCCTGATAATAGTCCTCCTTCTTTAGAGTACTGTAGTGATGATATTCCCCTGCTTAGAGGGACCTATGCCGTCGGAATAGAGGGTCCTGGCACTGACTCTCCTATTTAGGGGCTGGTGGTGATGATTTTCCCTGTTTAGGGGTCCCACTGCTCACACGCTCTGGAGAGAGGGGGTACTGGTGCTGACGTTCTCAGATGAGGCGCCCCTGGTCATAATGCTCCCCTGTTTAGGGGGTCCCAATGGTGTTACTTTCTATTTAAGGGGTCCTGGTGGTGCCACTCTGTTTCGGACGTTGGGACGCTGTACGAAACTTTAATCCGGTTGTACGAATTGCTGCGGGAGGGGCGTTTCCTGAGCTCTGTTAACAAAATCAATTAAATGCAATCACATCCATCTAAGACGTGATCACATGGTCACCTCCACCAATCAGGCGGTGAATTAGTGATGAGTTGCTACTCAGCAAGACGCCTGCTAAGAGACCGAGCAGGGGGATGTTCAGAGTAAGACACGGAACAGACACTCCTGTGGTCAAGGACAACGGGATGTAAACAACACAGAGAGGATGAAGGGAAAGTCAGTGTACTGAATGGGAAGGGTCAGCTCAGGGGGCAAAGGTAAAGTAGCAAACATAACTCTGCTCTCTTATCTGTCATCAAACTGACAGCATGTACTTCTCATGTCACAGTCTAATGGCATTATCCTTCCCGATAGTGTGCATCATTCAGACCACAGCTGAGGCCGCCCCTCATTCCTCAGTGTGTAAATGCACTGCCGAGTGTGCTACTGAGCCATACAGATCAGGAAGTTCCATTCCCTCTCTGCGCTGAGCTACCTCACCTGAACCAGGGCAGAGGCAACTAGACTTAGTGCCCGTGGCATAGGGAGGGGTAAAGTCCGCTGGATTTCTGTTCCTAATCTAGTCACCCCTGCTGCAAAGTGCATGGGTTGGGTGAGGATAGGGTTGCCAACCCTCCAGGATTGTCCCAGAGTCTCCAGGAATTGAAGATTAATCTCAAGGACACTGTTGCGAGCAACCCAGGAGAAAAATCGTAGGGGTATTGAACAAACTTGTATTTTTTTCATTTCCTTTGAACATTTTCTTCATTTATTAATTATAAAAATATTGGAGATGGGGATAAAAGGCGGTTTCACTAAGAGTCAAGATTAATCCAATTGCGAAACAAAGAATCTGTTCCCTTGCCAATTGGCCGTTGGAAGGCAGTGTGCCTGGAGGATGGACCAATGGTGGGAGTGTGGGGGGAGTGGTGGTTCGAGGCGGGAGGTCACATGATGAAATCTCCAGGAATACACCCAACCAGAATTGGCAACACTACCTGAGGACAGGATGGAATTCTATTTTGGGGCTCCCCACGGTTGAACAGCTTGCCTACACTCACTGTCTATGTTCATGAATGAAGGATGACCACCCGGGTGAGGTAGAGGAGGGTCCCCGTGGAACCTGTACCCCAGCAAGAATCGGCACCTTTAGGGGAGGAGGGGAAAATAACAGTCACCAGATTCTAGGGCAGGAAATATTCTGTAGAACTGTAAAATAATAATCCTTGATAATAATAACAATCCTTCTTCATTTCTGCTGTTATTTGCTGGTTAACAGTCGCTGATTATCGGCTATCAAATGTAAAAGAAAGACCTGCATTTATACAGTGCCTTTCATCATCTCAGGACATCCCAAACCGCTTTACAGCCAATGAAATACCTTTGAAGTGTAGTCACTGTTGTAATGTAGGAACACACAGACATTACAACAGGCAAACAGGCCATTCGGCCCAAACAGTCCGTGTCAGTATTTACTCTCCACGCGGGCAAATAGTTCCAATCACATTTTCTCTCCTTATTCCCATATCCCTTCAATCCCTTTTCCTTCAAATACCTATCCAATCCAACCAGGAAACACGCAGTGATCCTCTCACAATCCTTAATCGATCTGGGACAACGCCATCGCACAACAACAGCACAGCGTGCGCCGGCTGGCAAGACACCTTCTGACAGCAAAAAAACAGAAACACAATAGGAACAAACCACATGGAACAAGTTATTAAATACGGGGCTAACCTGGAGTGCCTTCAGGAGTGAAGCTCACCTTGGGGTCAGACCACACTTAGAAAATGCAGCTGCTCCATCTTATATCATGTGAACCCCTTCATTAGATGATCAGATGCTCACCTTAAGTATCTATTATATTATATATATATGATCCCCTCGATTAGATTCCAACCTGTAACCCACTCCCAGGTATCTGTTATTCTTTACATAAACCATCCAAACCCTCAATTGAATCCTCGTTATTATCTTATATATGAACCCCTCGATTAGATTCCAGCCTGTAACTCACTCTCGGCTATCTGATTTTGTAATACAGTGCCTGCCTGATGTGATTGAAAGATTCTAAAATCGTATTTGAAAGTGTCCGTGTACAGGATTTCACCCATTTAAATGGATAGGTCACGGATGATTTTAAGACACAAGTAACAAACTTGCATTTATATATCACCTTTCATAACATCAGGACATCCCAAAGTGCTTAACAAGAGTAGTCACTCTTGTCTATGGGGCCCATTCCCAGGGACTCCAGCCAAATATAAGACCCCCAGTAAAACTTGCCATAATGCAGAAAAACTGCATACAACCGCTGGATCATTTCTATTTAAGTATAGTATGTTGTGATATGATTTGCTTTATTATTAATGCAGTGTGTAAACATTTTACGGGCCTATTTCATCCGAGCTTTTACGAAATATTTGTGTTTTAATCGATCGGAGGGGTTTGTGGGGGGATACGGAGGGGTCTCAAGTGCTCTTGGTGCCTAGAGCCGCAGAATTCTTTATCTGGTTCTGCGTGAATCTCAGAGATGAAGCGAGGCACACAAAATGGTTGACGTGGATTGGCAAGATGTTCTGATAGCTTGAGAAAGGGAAGAAGACCATTTGGACAGTCTGTTCCTCTATGTCCCCATCGGTCTCTCTCTCTCCATCTCTCTCCCTCATTTCCTCACTCTCTCAGTCTTTCCACGTCTCACTTCTTTTCATCTCCACCCCTTTTTCTCTCTGTTTCCTTCACCCTTATTCTCTTTCTCTGCATTCCGCTCAGTCTTTTTCTCTGTCACTCTTGTTTTCTCTGTCTGCATCCTTCTCTTTGTTTATCCATCTCTTTGTCTCCCTCTCCCCCTCTCTCTGTCTCTCCCTGTTTCCATCATTCTCTCTCTCCGTATCCATCTGTCTCTCTCTTCCATCTGTTTCTGTCCTCTCTCCAGCTCTCTCTCTCTCTCTCTCTCCATCACTCTCCATCTCTGTGAAATTGATAGTCCTGCATTCTGCCTGCTCGAATTCAGAACACGTCACGGTTCCAGCTGTTAGGTGACAGCCAGTTGCCATGGTGATGACAGATGGAAGAAACTTCCACGGTGGATCAATAATTTACAGTGGTAGGGCCTGGCTGCACGCCCATCTGGAATGAAACAAAATCAGGCGTTCAAACCGTGAAAAACAAAAAATAGTGAAGCAGCAAAGGGATTGAGTCACTTTCTTCCTGCCCAGAATGATAAAAAAACAAACTTAAAGGGGCGGAGGAGTTATGGGAACATGCCGCTACCCAAACTCTTCCCTCAGAGAGGTATACGTGCACAGACTAGTGCCTCTCAGTCCCTCTCCCTCAGAGAGGTATACGTGCACAGACTAGTGCCTCTCAGTCCCTCTCCCTCAGAGAGGTATACGTGGACAGACTAGTGCCTCTCAGTCCCTCTCCCTCAGAGAGGTATACGTGCACAGACTAGTGCCTCTCAGTCCCTCTCCCTCAGAGAGGTATACGTGGACAGACTAGTGCCTCTCAGTCCCTCTCCCTCAGGGAGATATCTGTGGACCGACAGGTGCCTCTCAGTCCCTCTCCCTCAGGGAGATATCTGTGGACCGACAGGTGCCTCTCAGTCCCTCTCCCTCAGGGAGATATCTGTGGACTGACAGGTGCCTCTCAGTCCCTCTCCCTCAGGGAGATATCTGTGGACTGACAGGTGTCTCTCAGTCCCTCTCCCTCAGGGAGATATCTGTGGACTGACAGGTGCCTCTCAGTCCCTCTCCCTCAGGGAGATATCTGTGGACTGACAGGTGTCTCTCATTTCCTCTCCCTCAGGGAGATATCTGTGGACTGACAGGTGCCTCTCAGTCCCTCTCCCTCAGAGAGTATCTGTGGACTGACTGGAGCCTTTCAGTTCCTCTCCCTCAGGGAGATACCTGTAGACTGATGGGAGCCTCTCGATTCCTCCCTCAAGAAATTATCTGCTCACTGACTGGTGTCTCTCAGGAGTAAAAAAGCACAAGTATCCCATGTAAAATTATCAGTATGAAGGGGTTCCATCGCACCCTTCCTGGTTTGGTGTTTCCTCGTGGACATGGCCTGCAGCTGAACCACAGCTCTCTGTTTCTCCCTGCGATCAGTTTCTTTTCCTTCCCCTTAAATTAATCCCACGTATTCAGTTCCAATTGTTCCACATCCAGCTGGATCTCCTAGATCTTTCATAGAATTACATAGAACGTACAGCACAGAAATAGGCCATTCGGCCCAAGAGGTCCATGCTGGTGTTTATGCTACCCACAAGCCCCCTCCCACCCTTAAGAACGTAAGAACATAAGAACAAGGAGCCACAGTAGGTCATACGACCCCTCGAGCCTGCTCCGCCATTCAATCAGATCATGGCTGATCTTCGACCTCAACTCCACTTTCCTGCCCAATCCCCATATCCCCTAGAGTCCAAAAATCTATCCATCTCAGCCTTGAATATATTCAATGACTCAGCATCCTCAGCCCTCAGGGGTAGAGAATTCTAAAGATTCACAACCCTCTGAGTGAAGAAATTCCTCCCCATCTCAGTCTTGAATGGCCGACCCCATATCCTGCAATTATGCCCCCTAGTTCTAGGCTCTCCAGCCAGGGGAATCAATTTCTCTGCATCTACCCTGTCAAGCCCCATCATAATCTTATATGTTTCAATGAGATCCCCTCTCATTCCTCTAAACTCCAGAGAGTATAGGCCCATTCTACTCAATCTCTCCTCATAGGACAACCCTCTCATCCCAGGAATTAATCTAGTGAACCTTTGTTGCTCTGTGTCTAAGGCAAGTATATCCTTCCTTAGATGAGGATACCAAAACTGTACGCAGTACTCTAGGTAAGGTCTCACCAATGCCCTGTACAACTGTAGTAAGACTTCCTTACTCTTGTGCTCCAACCCATGACATTTGCCTACCTGCATACTAACTTTTTATGTTTTTTGTACGATGACACCCAAGTCTCTCTGAACACCAACATTTAATAGTTTCTCACCATATAAAAAATATTCTGTTTTTCTATTCTTCCTACCAAAGTGAATAGCCTCACATTATATTCCACCTGCCACCATCTTGCCCACTCACTTAACCTGTCTATATCCCTTTGCAGACTCTGTGTCCTCCTCACAGCTTACTTTTCCACCTAGCTTTGTATCGTCAGCAAACTTGGATACATTACACTCGATCCCTTCATCTAAGTCATTAATATAGATTGTAAATAGCTGAGGCCCAAGCACTGATCCTTGTGGCACCCCACTAGTAACAGCCTGCCAACCTGAGAATGACCCATTTATCCCTACTCTCTGTTTTCTGTCCTTTAGCCAATCCTCTATTCATGCTAATATGTTACCCCCAATGTATTACCATGCTAATATTTAACCCCTTCTTCATTTAACCCTTTCAAACTAGTGTTTATCTAGCTTACCCTTAAATTCACCTATGCTAGCCGCCTTAACTATTCCTTATGGTAGCGAGTTCCACATTCTAACCACTCTCTGAATAAAGAAGTTTCTCCTGAATTCCCTATTGGATTTGTTAGTGACTACCTTATATCTATGGCCCCTAGTTCTGGTCTCCCCACAAGTAGAAACTTCTTCTCTACATCTACCCTATCAAACCCTTCCATAATCTTAAAGACCTCTATCAGGTCATCCCTCAATGTTCTCTTTTCTTCATCAAACTGTGCGGCCCTCTGGGGCGGCTTTGAGTCCCTTTGGTACGAGTGCCGAGTAAACACATTACTGACTCTCGTTACAGACTCTCACAGCGAATCCACAAAGTCAGGATGTTGTAGTGTGCCCAACACTGCCATGTTGTTCGGTCACTGTAAACTCTGATATATACCACATTCCTCACTGTAACACTCTGATATATCCTACATTCCTCACCGTAACACTCTGATATATCCTACATTCCTCACCGTAACACTCTGATATATCCTACATTCCTCACTGTAAACTCTGATATATCCTACATTCCTCACTGTAAACTCTGATATATCCTACATTCCTCACTGTAAACTCTGATATATCCTACATTCCTCACCGTAACACTCTGATATATACCACATTCCTCACTGTAAACTCTGATATATCCTACATTCCTCACCGTAACACTCTGATATATCCTACATTCCTCACTGTAAACTCTGATATATACCACATTCCTCACTGTAACACTCTGATATATACCACATTCCTCACTGTAACACTCTGATATATCCTACATTCCTCACCGTAACACTCTGATATATCCTACATTCCTCACTGTAACACTCTGATATATACCACATTCCTCACTGTAAACTCTGATATATACCACATTCCTCACCGTAACACTCTGATATATCCTACATTCCTCACTGTAACACTCTGATATATCCTACATTCCTCACTGTAACACTCTGATATATACCACATTCCTCACTGTAAACTCTGATATATACCACATTCCTCACCGTAACACTCTGATATATCCTACATTCCTCACTGTAACACTCTGATATATCCTACATTCCTCACTGTAACACTCTGATATATACCACATTCCTCACTGTAAACTCTGATATATACCACATTCCTCACCGTAACACTCTGATATATCCTACATTCCTCACTGTAACACTCTGATATATCCTACATTCCTCACTGTAAACTCTGATATATACCACATTCCTCACCGTAACACTCTGATATATACCACATTCCTCACTGTAAACTCTGATATATACCACATTCCTCACCGTAACACTCTGATATATACCACATTCCTCACTGTAAACTCTGATATATACCACATTCCTCACCGTAACACTCTGATATATCCTACATTCCTCACCGTAACACTCTGATATATCCTACATTCCTCACCGTAACACTCTGATATATCCTACATTCCTCACTGTAAACTCTGATATATCCTACATTCCTCACCGTAACACTCTGATATATCCTACATTCCTCACTGTAAACTCTGATATATACCACATTCCTCACCGTAAACTCTGATATATCCTACATTCCTCACTGTAAACTCTGATATATCCTACATTCCTCACCGTAACACTCTGATATATACCACATTCCTCACTGTAAACTCTGATATATACCACATTCCTCACTGTAAACTCTGATATATACCACATTCCTCACTGTAAACTCTGATATATCCTACATTCCTCACCGTAACACTCTGATATATCCTACATTCCTCACTGTAAACTCTGATATATCCTACATTCCTCACCGTAACACTCTGATATATACCACATTCCTCACTGTAAACTCTGATATATACCACATTCCTCACTGTAAACTCTGATATATCCTACATTCCTCACCGTAACACTCTGATATATCCTACATTCCTCACTGTAAACTCTGATATATCCTACATTCCTCACCGTAACACTCTGATATATCCTACATTCCTCACTGTAAACTCTGATATATACCACATTCCTCACCGTAACACTCTGATATATACCACATTCCTCACTGTAAACTCTGATATATACCACATTCCTCACTGTAAACTCTGATATATACCACATTCCTCACTGTAACACTCTGATATATCCTACATTCCTCACCGTAACACTCTGATATATACCACATTCCTCACCGTAACACTCTGATATATCCTACATTCCTCACCGTAACACTCTGATATATCCTACATTCCTCACTGTAAACTCTGATATATACCACATTCCTCACTGTAAACTCTGATATATCCTACATTCCTCACCGTAACACTCTGATATATCCTACATTCCTCACCGTAACACTCTGATATATCCTACATTCCTCACTGTAAACTCTGATATATCCTACATTCCTCACCGTAACACTCTGATATATCCTACATTCCTCACCGTAACACTCTGATATATCCTACATTCCTCACTGTAACACTCTGATATATCCTACATTCCTCACCGTAACACTCTGATATATCCTACATTCCTCACCGTAACACTCTGATATATCCTACATTCCTCACTGTAACACTCTGATATATACCACATTCCTCACTGCAAACTCTGATATATACCACATTCCTCACTGTAACACTCTGATATATCCTACATTCCTCACCGTAACACTCTGATATATCCTACATTCCTCACCGTAACACTCTGATATATACCACATTCCTCACCGTAACACTCTGATATATACCACATTCCTCACTGTAAACTCTGATATATCCTACATTCCTCACCGTAACACTCTGATATATACCACATTCCTCACCGTAACACTCTGATATATACCACATTCCTCACTGTAAACTCTGATATATCCTACATTCCTCACTGTAACACTCTGATATATCCTACATTCCTCACTGTAACACTCTGATATATCCTACATTCCTCACCGTAACACTCTGATATATCCTACATTCCTCACTGTAAACTCTGATATATCCTACATTCCTCACCGTAACACTCTGATATATCCTACATTCCTCACTGTAACACTCTGATATATCCTACATTCCTCACCGTAACACTCTGATATATCCTACATTCCTCACCGTAACACTCTGATATATCCTACATTCCTCACCGTAACACTCTGATATATCCTACATTCCTCACTGTAAACTCTGATATATACCACATTCCTCACTGTAAACTCTGATATATACCACATTCCTCACCGTAACACTCTGATATATCCTACATTCCTCACCGTAACACTCTGATATATAACCTACATTCCTCACTGTAAACTCTGATATATACCACATTCCTCACCGTAACACTCTGATATATCCTACATTCCTCACCGTAACACTCTGATATATCCTACATTCCTCACTGTAACACTCTGATATATACCACATTCCTCACCGTAACACTCTGATATATCCTACATTCCTCACTGTAAACTCTGATATATACCACATTCCTCACTGTAAACTCTGATATATACCACATTCCTCACCGTAACACTCTGATATATCCTACATTCCTCACCGTAACACTCTGATATATACCACATTCCTCACTGTAAACTCTGATATATACCACATTCCTCACTGTAAACTCTGATATATCCTACATTCCTCACTGTAAACTCTGATATATACCACATTCCTCACTGTAAACTCTGATATATACCACATTCCTCACCGTAACACTCTGATATATCCTACATTCCTCACCGTAACACTCTGATATATCCTACATTCCTCACTGTAAACTCTGATATATCCTACATTCCTCACTGTAACACTCTGATATATCCTACATTCCTCACCGTAACACTCTGATATATCCTACATTCCTCACCGTAACACTCTGATATATCCTACATTCCTCACTGTAAACTCTGATATATCCTACATTCCTCACCGTAACACTCTGATATATCCTACATTCCTCACCGTAACACTCTGATATATCCTACATTCCTCACTGTAAACTCTGATATATCCTACATTCCTCACCGTAACACTCTGATATATCCTACATTCCTCACTGTAACACTCTGATATATCCTACATTCCTCACCGTAACACTCTGATATATCCTACATTCCTCACTGTAACACTCTGATATATCCTACATTCCTCACCGTAACACTCTGATATATCCTACATTCCTCACCGTAACACTCTGATATATCCTACATTCCTCACCGTAACACTCTGATATATCCTACATTCCTCACTGTAAACTCTGATATATCCTACATTCCTCACTGTAAACTCTGATATATCCTACATTCCTCACTGTAAACTCTGATATATCCTACATTCCTCACCGTAACACTCTGATATATACCACATTCCTCACTGTAAACTCTGATATATCCTACATTCCTCACCGTAACACTCTGATATATCCTACATTCCTCACTGTAAACTCTGATATATACCACATTCCTCACTGTAACACTCTGATATATACCACATTCCTCACTGTAACACTCTGATATATCCTACATTCCTCACCGTAACACTCTGATATATCCTACATTCCTCACTGTAACACTCTGATATATACCACATTCCTCACTGTAAACTCTGATATATACCACATTCCTCACCGTAACACTCTGATATATCCTACATTCCTCACTGTAACACTCTGATATATCCTACATTCCTCACTGTAACACTCTGATATATACCACATTCCTCACTGTAAACTCTGATATATACCACATTCCTCACCGTAACACTCTGATATATCCTACATTCCTCACTGTAACACTCTGATATATCCTACATTCCTCACTGTAACACTCTGATATATACCACATTCCTCACTGTAAACTCTGATATATACCACATTCCTCACCGTAACACTCTGATATATCCTACATTCCTCACTGTAACACTCTGATATATCCTACATTCCTCACTGTAAACTCTGATATATACCACATTCCTCACCGTAACACTCTGATATATACCACATTCCTCACTGTAAACTCTGATATATACCACATTCCTCACCGTAACACTCTGATATATACCACATTCCTCACTGTAAACTCTGATATATACCACATTCCTCACCGTAACACTCTGATATATCCTACATT
This sequence comes from Heptranchias perlo, assembly GCF_035084215.1. Taxonomy (NCBI): domain Eukaryota; kingdom Metazoa; phylum Chordata; class Chondrichthyes; order Hexanchiformes; family Hexanchidae; genus Heptranchias; species Heptranchias perlo. The sequence goes on from NC_090337.1 coordinate 59,848,422, forward strand.
CCTCACCGTAACACTCTGATATATCCTACATTCCTCACCGTAACACTCTGATATATCCTACATTCCTCACTGTAAACTCTGATATATCCTACATTCCTCACCGTAACACTCTGATATATCCTACATTCCTCACTGTAAACTCTGATATATACCACATTCCTCACCGTAAACTCTGATATATCCTACATTCCTCACTGTAAACTCTGATATATCCTACATTCCTCACCGTAACACTCTGATATATACCACATTCCTCACTGTAAACTCTGATATATACCACATTCCTCACTGTAAACTCTGATATATACCACATTCCTCACTGTAAACTCTGATATATCCTACATTCCTCACCGTAACACTCTGATATATCCTACATTCCTCACTGTAAACTCTGATATATCCTACATTCCTCACCGTAACACTCTGATATATACCACATTCCTCACTGTAAACTCTGATATATACCACATTCCTCACTGTAAACTCTGATATATCCTACATTCCTCACCGTAACACTCTGATATATCCTACATTCCTCACTGTAAACTCTGATATATCCTACATTCCTCACCGTAACACTCTGATATATCCTACATTCCTCACTGTAAACTCTGATATATACCACATTCCTCACCGTAACACTCTGATATATACCACATTCCTCACTGTAAACTCTGATATATACCACATTCCTCACTGTAAACTCTGATATATACCACATTCCTCACTGTAACACTCTGATATATCCTACATTCCTCACCGTAACACTCTGATATATACCACATTCCTCACCGTAACACTCTGATATATCCTACATTCCTCACCGTAACACTCTGATATATCCTACATTCCTCACTGTAAACTCTGATATATACCACATTCCTCACTGTAAACTCTGATATATCCTACATTCCTCACCGTAACACTCTGATATATCCTACATTCCTCACCGTAACACTCTGATATATCCTACATTCCTCACTGTAAACTCTGATATATCCTACATTCCTCACCGTAACACTCTGATATATCCTACATTCCTCACCGTAACACTCTGATATATCCTACATTCCTCACTGTAACACTCTGATATATCCTACATTCCTCACCGTAACACTCTGATATATCCTACATTCCTCACCGTAACACTCTGATATATCCTACATTCCTCACTGTAACACTCTGATATATACCACATTCCTCACTGCAAACTCTGATATATACCACATTCCTCACTGTAACACTCTGATATATCCTACATTCCTCACCGTAACACTCTGATATATCCTACATTCCTCACCGTAACACTCTGATATATACCACATTCCTCACCGTAACACTCTGATATATACCACATTCCTCACTGTAAACTCTGATATATCCTACATTCCTCACCGTAACACTCTGATATATACCACATTCCTCACCGTAACACTCTGATATATACCACATTCCTCACTGTAAACTCTGATATATCCTACATTCCTCACTGTAACACTCTGATATATCCTACATTCCTCACTGTAACACTCTGATATATCCTACATTCCTCACCGTAACACTCTGATATATCCTACATTCCTCACTGTAAACTCTGATATATCCTACATTCCTCACCGTAACACTCTGATATATCCTACATTCCTCACTGTAACACTCTGATATATCCTACATTCCTCACCGTAACACTCTGATATATCCTACATTCCTCACCGTAACACTCTGATATATCCTACATTCCTCACCGTAACACTCTGATATATCCTACATTCCTCACTGTAAACTCTGATATATACCACATTCCTCACTGTAAACTCTGATATATACCACATTCCTCACCGTAACACTCTGATATATCCTACATTCCTCACCGTAACACTCTGATATATAACCTACATTCCTCACTGTAAACTCTGATATATACCACATTCCTCACCGTAACACTCTGATATATCCTACATTCCTCACCGTAACACTCTGATATATCCTACATTCCTCACTGTAACACTCTGATATATACCACATTCCTCACCGTAACACTCTGATATATCCTACATTCCTCACTGTAAACTCTGATATATACCACATTCCTCACTGTAAACTCTGATATATACCACATTCCTCACCGTAACACTCTGATATATCCTACATTCCTCACCGTAACACTCTGATATATACCACATTCCTCACTGTAAACTCTGATATATACCACATTCCTCACTGTAAACTCTGATATATCCTACATTCCTCACTGTAAACTCTGATATATACCACATTCCTCACTGTAAACTCTGATATATACCACATTCCTCACCGTAACACTCTGATATATCCTACATTCCTCACCGTAACACTCTGATATATCCTACATTCCTCACTGTAAACTCTGATATATCCTACATTCCTCACTGTAACACTCTGATATATCCTACATTCCTCACCGTAACACTCTGATATATCCTACATTCCTCACCGTAACACTCTGATATATACCACATTCCTCACTGTAAACTCTGATATATACCACATTCCTCACTGTAAACTCTGATATATCCTACATTCCTCACTGTAAACTCTGATATATCCTACATTCCTCACCGTAACACTCTGATATATCCTACATTCCTCACTGTAAACTCTGATATATACCACATTCCTCACTGTAACACTCTGATATATCCTACATTCCTCACTGTAAACTCTGATATATCCTACATTCCTCACTGTAACACTCTGATATATACCACATTCCTCACTGTAACACTCTGATATATCCTACATTCCTCACTGTAAACTCTGATATATACCACATTCCTCACTGTAACACTCTGATATATCCTACATTCCTCACTGTAAACTCTGATATATACCACATTCCTCACTGTAAACTCTGATATATGGCAAGGTTCCAGAAGATCACATTGCCTCCATAATAAGAGATTCAACTTAGCCTCCATAACTGGAAACGCCATCTTCTCTCAGGAACTTGTCAAGTTCCCTTCTGAAGGCCGTTAGTGAATCCTTATCCACCACATATTTTGCTAATGTGTTCCAGAGGGTGATGATGTTGAAAAGAATTGCTTCCTGGCAGCAAACCTCACTCTTTGCCGATGGATTTTATATGCATGGCCACATCTCTCCATCTCAAACAACACATCCCACAGGACTGAATCCAATCCATTCATCAATTGAAAAACCTCAATCATATCCCCCCCATAGCCTCCATTTCTCTAAAGGAAACAGTCCTAATTCTTGGAGCCTGCCAAGAGCTGTAAGATTAGGCATCATCCTAGTCAGCCTCCTCTGCCCCTTCTCCAGAGTACTGCCATCCTTAACCATGTCTAAAACTGGATACAACGGGAGCGATCTTCTGTTTCAGTGCCCCTTGCATGGCACAGTGCCCGTGTGCGCATATCAGGAAATTGCATATCCTCAGCCCTTGATTTTCCAGACGGAAAAGGGCCAGGGGTGTGCAATTTCCCAATACACGCTCCTGGCGAGTGCCATTCCATCGCGGCAGTGCTGTAGCAGAAAATCTCCCCTTAAAGGGATGTTGCGGGCAAAAATTGCCTATAAAGCAACTGTGCCTGCACCTCAAAACTCCATTCATTTTGAAGCACTTTTGGGAGGTGGAGAGGGAAAAAGTCCCGAAATCATCTTTTACAAATAATTTCATACAACGCATCCTTCAGGGAACCTGTGATTATTCACCTTGACTATCTATCAGTGTGTAAATGCACTGCTTGGTGAGGTATTAAGCCTTACAAATCTGACTATCAACCCTAAAATAGGACTGTCTATCCCAAGACGGAACGTCTGCCTTACAGTTACACCACCTGCCCTGAACCGGACTGTACATTCCAAAACCAGACTGTGTTCTAACATGAGACTGTCTACCCCAAAACAGGACTGTCTATCCCAAAACAGGACTGTCTACCCTAAAACAGGACTGTCTACCCTAAAACAGGACTGTCTACCCTAAAACAGGACTGTCTACCCTAAAACCAGACTCCTCCAATTCTGGGTCTTGCACATCCCCGATTTTTATTGCTCCACCATTGGCGGCCGTGCCTTCAGCTGCCTAGGCCCTAAGCTTTGGAATTCCCTCCCTAAACCTCTCCACCTCTCTACTTCTCTCTCCGCCTTTAAGACACTCCTTAAAACCTACCTCTTTGACCAAGCTTTTGGTCACTTGTTCTAATATTTCCTTAAGTGGCTCGGTGTCAATTTTGTCTGATAATCGCTCCTGTGAAGCGTTTTGGGACGTTTTTCTATGTTGAAGGCGCTATATAAATGCAAGTTGTAGTTGTTATTGTTGTTGTCTACCTTAAAACCAGATTGTCTGTCCTAAAACCAGACCGTCTGCTCCAGAAATGGACTGTCTGCTGAAGTTGAACTGTCTCTGCCTGAAACCATGTGTCTTAAAACCAGACTCTTGGCACTAAACCCGACTGGTGCTAGCCCGAAGGCAGCAGTGGGTGTAGAGTCGATCGTCATTCTGGATTATTAATGTGGGAGGAATCTGCGATGCGCTAATATTGGAGTTAACATTCTTAAAAGCCTCATTAACCAGGGAAAGTAGCATCGGTGTTTCCTCCCTGTCTCTTAATTGGTGAGTGTTCTATAATCATCCCTTGTTTAATGTCCATCTGGCTTCTTCATTTGTTTACTGCACTCATTGATGCTCTGTAGTGCTAGACCCTGCTCCGTGCTGTGTGTGTCCTGCTGTGGATTGCATTACTCAAGAGCTCTCTGGTTTGATTCTGCACCACTTAACGACTATTTCAAGACCCAAGGAATAATTGGCCCTGTCAGTGCCACATTGTGATGGAAATGCTCTCCGCATCCATTTACTGCTCATTAGTGGTGAGCAGATACTCCGCAGTGTCACTTCCATCTCTACTTTCAATCGAAATCATTTTAAGATGCAAATAGCCTCCTCAAAGAAATCCGCTCTCTCCGTGGTTTGCTTTCATTCTCTTCCTGGAGGTGCAGACTCCCGCTGGGAGACGGTTCCACGAGGGATGGAAGTCGACTGGTACTTTGCCCGAGTGGCCATTCGCCATCTGTAGACCCTGGACAAAGAGCGTCGGCAGGATAATCAAGGGAAGGAGGGCACATCGCAGGCAATCCCGATCCCGACATCCACACATCCTCTAGGGAATCACTGGGAATGCTGGATCTCCGTGGTCACTCAACAACAACAACTTACATTTGTTTAGCGCCTTTAACATAGTAAAGACGTCCCAAGGCCCTTCACAGGAGTGTAATCAGAGAAAATTTGACACGATCCACATAAAGAGATATTAGGACAGGTGACCAAAAGCTTGGTCAAAGAGGTAGGTTTTAAGGAGCAACTTAAAGGAAGTTAAATTACAGCACTCAAACTTCTGCTCAGGGACAGGACCTGGATCTGAACGGCTCAGTATCGCACTGGATTTATCAACGGAGTCAGAGGGTCTCATGGTGTGTTTATATTGCATGTTTGCTTTAGCAAGAAGCTTCATGCTCCTACACATTCAGTTCCAATGAGCCTGGCTCCACTCACATCCCAGGCGCTGCAGAAACCGTGCATTTATATTACTAGTTGATCTCCTGTGGCGTTGCTCATAGGGAGTCAAGGCCAATTCCAGCACTCGGGTCAAACAGGTTAGAAAGTGGTGGGATAACTGGAGTCAGGTGAGGGCGGGGGGGGGGGGGGTCAGGGGTTGGGGAGGAGAGGTAGGATGAGAAGGAAATAGGCAGAGAAGAGGGGAGATGGGGAGGTGGATGGAGTGGAAACAGGAGGAGAGAGGGGAGGAAGGGGAGGGCAGGAGAAGGGTGTGGGAGCAACCGAGAACATTGAAGGGATGCATGGCACTGGCCAGGGCCGATTCCTTCACAGTGTGGAGGCGGGCAGTGGGGAGCGGGAGATAGGGGCAGGAGGGAGGGGAAGGGGAGGTTGACAGGGAAAGATGGGGGGCGGGGAGAAGAGTCGAGGAAGAGGACAGAATGGGTGGAGGAGAGCAGGAAGGTTGGATGGAGAGGGGTTGGGTAGCACTGGGCCAGGGCCAGTTTTCCTCTGTGGAAGGTGGGAGCTGCACTGGGCCAGGCCCTAATCCCATCTCTGCGGGAGGGACACCGTTTTTCTTTGAATTACGGCGGAAAGTTACAGAGGGTGGGGTAGAAATTGAACATTGTTGCTCCTGTTTTCCAGACAAAGGACCAATTTTGCAGGGCTCGGACGATTTTCAGGCCTTCGGGGCGGCCGCCTAATACAAGGGTTAGGCCCTTTGCATATGCTAATGAGGGGGCCTAACGCCAGTTTTAGGTCCCCTCTGAGAAATTGGGTTGCCCCGAGCGGAGCAGGCGTGGGGCCTGCCGACCACTGCTGGATGTAATCGTCCTCCCCTCCTGCTGTCCTGCCAGCCCCCCTCCCCTGGCACTTACCTGAGGGCCGCTGCAGGTGAGGCAATCGGCCAAACTTCAAGTGCTGAACTGGGCGAGCTGCCTGTGGAGGCGTGACAGGCGCCGGCAGCTCGCCTAAACTATTGAAATGAGACCAAATTTCGGACAGGCCTTGAGCTTTCCGGTTGGGGTACGCTGCCCGATTTTGGGCCTGAAAACCGGTCCAGACAAATTTCTACCACAATAGGTCTTCAGCTCCTGGGGGGGGGCGGCGGGGGCTGGTGGTGAGTTGCTTCCAGGTGAAGGGCTGGAAGAGACACAATCTGTTTCTCATGCAAAGGGGGTTGGGAGGGGATGAATTTGCTTTTCTTTGGGTGGGGTGAGAATTTCTACTAATGGGGGGGGGCAGGAATGGCCGTGTATGTGCCAAGCTTCAGCTCCACGGGGGATGGGGATTTGTTCTTAGCGGGAGAAAGAGGAAGGTCGAGTTTGTGCTCAGTAGGGGTGTGGCACGACCTCTTTGTCCTAAGTAGGGAACAAGGGCGGAGAGATGGATAACGGGCGGCTGAATCAATATCGCCCATTGCCCCCTTTGCCTATTTCGATGTATCTCATGTTTAATAAACCCAGCTCAATGTGTTTCAGTGGTTCATGATCTGCCTCGGTCGGACATCTTACTTGCCATTACCCCTTTAAGGCAAGAGCGTCCAAATTTTTAGTCATCGTAGGCCCTTCAGATTTGTACTGTGGAACCATGCCAGCCAGATATAAAGTTTAGATACATGTTCCCAGTAATTTGTGTTTATGTTAAGCTACTGATACCAATTAATCCACCAATGAGGAAGCAACCCTGAGGACAGCCCTTTCCAAACTTCCAGGGGGTGTGAAATATAAACGCAAGTGGAAGTTGAGTTCTCAGGGCTTTTTGGGTCAAATAGCTGTGCTTCACAGGCCACACATCGGCCCATGGTTGTAGTTTGGACATCCTAGCTTTAAGTACTTCATGTGGATTACAAGTACACAGATCTCCAGAAGAAAGGAAGCTGCTGGATCCTTTCCAGTAAATAATCTCACAACAGCAGCGAGTCTCTCTCATTGCTGTGCAGAAAAACACTTGAAGGGCAGTCACTGGAATGAGGTGGTGGAGCGGGGGTGGGGGTGGAGGGTGGTCGTTACCCGAGGAACCGACATAATCAGAGTCACTGCCTTCAGGAGAGGAGGGGAGAAATCAGGGGTGGGCCGGGGGGGGAGGTGGATTTAACAAAATCTTTCTTTCCTGTACTCTCTTGAAATGAACCTTTTCCCTATTTCACTCCGTGATTTCTCTCCCAGAGTTCCAAAAGTACCAATTATCCCTGAATTTCTACAACTGCCGTGTCCGATCAAGATCTGTTCCTGACTGAAGCTAATCTTAGCACAAATGCTCCACTCCCGTGCGAGTTCTATCCCTATGATCTAGCCAATCTCTATACACAATGCTCCAAGGCGTGCCCACGGACTGGTTGACCCAGTCACGGGGAGAATGGCGCAGGCAGAGGGCATATTTACCTCACTCCAGTTTGCCAGCAACTGACACCCAGGTCTCACAGTCTGCAGCTTTGGAAATTGTAAACTTATTGCCTCCAGACAACAAACAACAACAAACACCCAGTTTCTCGTGATCTGCCACCTGAACTATGACCTCCCCTGTCGGCTGTACGAAGCTGGTTCAGTGTGTCAGCACGCTAGCGGTGTGACAGGTAATCACATCATAATGTGAGCACGCATGTCGCCCTGGGCTAGTGCAGTGCCAGAGACTCAGACTGAAGAAGTGCCACCCTTTGCCCCAGCTCTCCTGGCTGGAGGCGGATTCAGAAAGTGGAACGCTGATCTGCGTCTGCTGAGATGATCAGGTGCCCGTCTTTTGAGGGGGCATCTTACAGACCTAGAGGAGAGGATTATATAAACGCAGCACACGGAGGTCAGTTCGGGATCAATCTACCACAACCGAAATACGAAGTGAAAGGACCAAGACTGTCCTGGACATGGGAGGAGGCGGCATTCGAGAAAAAAAATCCAATGCTTCGACAATGATTAAAGCTGCAAATCGTCCCTCAATGCTGGCCCCTCCCTTCCGTTGCAACTTTAGCCTTGCCCTACATTTTTGCCCAATTGGAACACAGCACAATTGAGGACAAAGGTCAAGCCACACCAATGAGCAGCAGCAAAGTGCAGCAAGTTGCAGTGTCCAAAGCTGGCTTCTCTGCTGTACAGGATCACTGCAGACATCTGCAGAAAGGATTTGCGGAGGGCCTAGGGTGCTTTGAATGGAAAGCCTTGTGCTGACAGAGAGCTGTTTTCACTTAAAGTTCAGTGTCCTTGTGCTAAGGGGAGTGATTGCCTTCACTAACAGGACACTTCCCTGCTGCTGGTTTATCTCCTTTCTCATCCGTTGCTCCTCCAGCTCCCATCTGCTGCCGTGAGGCCTTGGCCTGCCTTACAATGCCTGTGATACACGCACTGAGGGAGAGGAGGCCCACGCTGGTCGGGTCTGCAGTCCTGCTCGCCGGCGGCTACGCCTTGTACCGTTTGTGGAGACGCCTCATGGCCTCAAGAGGAAAGGAGGAGTCGAAGGAGAACGTGTATGAAACACAGCGAGCCCTGAGTGAGTACCTCCAATTCCACTTCGGCTCGTTGCAGGACATGTCGCTGTACGTCACTGACCCAGTCGTTATCCAGAACTTCCCGCAGAGGTGTGCGGAGGAGTGCGCTAAACATTTCACCCAACAGGTAACGGATAAGCTCGTGTTGGGCCTCCATTTAAATCCGCTTGCAAATAATTATTAAAAGAGATGGGGCCTGGTCGAAATCAAAAAGAAAGAAAGACTTGCATTTATATAGTGCCTTTCATGACCTCAGGACGTCCCAAAGCGCTTTACAGCCAATGAAATACTTTTGAAGTGTAGTCACTGTTGTAATGTAGGAAACGCGGCAGCTAAATTGCACACAGCAAAGCCCCACAAACAGCAATGTGATAATGACCAGATGATCTGTTTTAGGTATTGGTTGAGGGATAAATATTGGCCAGGACACCGGGGAGAATTCCCCTGCTCTTCTTCAAAATAGTGCCATGGGATCTTTTGAGTCCAGCTGAGAGGGCAGACGAAGCCTCGGTTTAACATCTTACCCGAAAGACGGCATTTCCGACAGTGCAGCACTTCCTTAGCACTGCACTGGAGTGTCAGCCTGGATTAAGTGCTCGTGTCTCTGGAGTGGGACTTGAACCCACAACATTCTGACTCAGAGGTGAGAGTGCTACCCACTGAGCCAGTGCTGACACATTGCCCTGGGTTAGGGAAGAGGGAGAAATCAGCCAGGTATTATGCGCCCGAGTCCTATGGAAGGCGCGATTGCTTGGATGTCTAGTGAGGACAAAGGGCAGGTTTGGCGCGGACATCCTTAACTTTCCCAACACCCACTGCCTAGGCACACGTATGAAGAATGATCACTTTGGCAAAAGACCAGAGGGCAGCTGTTGCCTCAGCAACAGTCAGATCCTTCAGGCCAAGCGAGACAATTGGAAAAACAAGGAACATTTAAAATAAAGAAACTGCAGTGCACAAACTTTGGGATATCCAAGATGACGGAGGCTATGGGATTATTTAATTAATTTTGATTTTGTCCAGTTTCAAAGAAACAACAAGGTCAAGAAACAGTTCAAAAATTACAAACTGGTGCTGTTTGGGATGCCTGAAAATTGGCCATGTGGAATTACAAGCTTTTTTTTAAACTTTGTGGGACTCTTTCAGACACTGTCCTTTCACACTCTGGGACTGGGTGGTACAGTGGGTCAGACACTGTCCTCTCACACTCTGGGACTGGGTGGTACAGTGGGTCAGACACTGTCCTTTCACACTCTGGGACTGGGTGGTACAGTGGGTCAGACACTGTCCTTTCACACTCTGGGACTGGGTGGTACAGTGGGTCAGACACTGTCCTCTCACACTCTGGGACTGGGTGGTACAGTGGGTCAGACACTGTCCTTTCACACTCTGGGACTGGGTGGTACAGTGGGTCAGACACTGTCCTTTCACACTCTGGGACTGGGTGGTACAGTGGGTCAGACACTGTCCTTTCACACTCTGGGACTGGGTGGTACAGTGGGTCAGACACTGTCCTCTCACACTCTGGGACTGGGTGGTACAGTGGGTCAGACACTGTCCTTTCACACTCTGGAACTGGGTGGTACAGTGGGTCAGACACTGTCAAATTCCAATTTCAAATTCTGAAACTGTTATTGTGGGATTTGAACTCAGGTTTTCTGGATTACTAGTCTAATAATATAACCACTATGCTACCGTACTCTTGTAAGAGTCTTCCATGAAATGCGTTTGAATTCCTACTCGTAATTGGCACTGGATGGACAGATTGGGAAATTCACGTCACACTGATACAAAAGTGGGCAATTTTCTGAGTTGGGTTACAGCATACAGGGAAGAGGAAACTTTATTCGAGAGCTAGCTGTGTTCATATCGATCCTGGGCCTGCTTGATGTTGACATTGCTGACAAAAGGCTATTGGATCTTTTAGGGGAAGAGTGGATAAACATCTGAAGCATAGGAAGATAGAGGGTTATAAGGGGAGAGCAGGGCAGTGGGATTAGTTTGGGATTGCTCCGGCAAAGAGCTGGCACAGGCATGATGGGCTGCATCACGTTCTGTGTTGTAAACTGCTATGGCTCTGGTTTTTCTATGTGATGCATGGCACGCATGATATGGCAAGCTTTCATATATGGCACAGTGTGATGGGTGGCAGCTGCACAGTGTGATGGGTGGCAGCTATACAGTGCAATGGGTGGCAGTTGCACAGTGTGATGGGTGGCAGCTATACAGTGTGATGGGTGGCACAGTGTGATGGGTGGCAGCTGCAGTGATGGGTGGCAGTTGCACAGTGTGATGGGTGGCACAGTGTGATGGGTGGCAGTTGCACAGTGTGATGGGTGGCACAGTGTGATGGGTGGCAGTTGCACAGTGTGATGGGTGGCAGCTGCAGTGTGATGGGTGGCACGGTGTGATGGGTGGCACGGTGTGATGGGTGCCACAGTGTGATGGGTGGCAGCTGCAGTGTGATGGGTGGCATGGTGTGATGGGTGGCACAGTGTGATGGGTGGCAGCTGCACAGTGTGATGGGTGGCACAGTGTGATGAGTGGCACAGTGTGATGGGTGGCAGCTGCACAGTGTGATGGGTGGCACAGTGTGATGAGTGGCACAGTGTGATGGGTGGCAGCTGCACAGTGTTACATGCCCACTGGGAAGGAGGAGAGAATGATTTATTTTTATATCAGACAAATGTTGAATATAGCTGGACTCATTCTGTAAACTGTTGGATCTATAAATTATTATATCGCCAGTTCAGTTAGGACTGAGGATGGAACAGTACTTGAAAAAGTCACACTTGTGTACACTGCAAAACCCATCTTTTCTCTGTGAGACCTGCTGTGTTTTTCATACTCATTAACACTGTCAATAAGCTTGCAGCAATGGATCAGAGCTGTGAACCCCCAGCCATCAGAGACGCAGATCGTACCCACAGTCACCGTCTACAGGAAACCCTATGCCTGCCAGGAAACAGCTCGAAAACAGATAGAATAGTGACTGATACCATGTAGTGATTGGAGGCCTGTAATCTGATCTCAGGGGTTTAGCCAGTTACAAATTGCTCGATCTCCTCTCTTCTGAAACGTCTTGTAATCACTCCCAGGTACCTGATTCTCCCACTCAGTCTCTTCCATTGATTAGTTATGTATTATCCTGTTTCTGTCCTCCTGGTAAACACTCATTGGCAGGTCTGGCTCCAAAGCCATGGTTCAGTGGTAGTACTCTAGCACAGAAGGTCATGAGTTCACAGTCCCACTCCAGAGACTTGAGCACAAAATCTAGGCTCATACTTCACTGCAGTACTGAGTAGCTGTTGGAGGTGCCGTCTTTTGGATGAGACATTAAACCGAGGCCCTGTCTGCCCTCTCAGGCGGATGTGAAGGATCCCATGGCACTATTTCAAAGAAGAGCAGGGAAGTTCTCCCCAGTGTCTTGGCCAATATTTATCCTTCAACCAACATCACTAAAAACAGATCTAGGACATTATCACATTGCTGTTTGTGATATCTTGCTGTCCGTAAATTGGCTACCGCATTTCCTACATTACAACAGTGACTACACTTCGAAAATACTAAATTGGCTGTAAAGTGCTTCGGGACGTTCTGAGGTCGTGAAAGGCATTATATAAATGCAAGTCTTCAAAGTGACCATTTTATTCGTGACTCATCTATTCCCCATTGTAGGATAGTGTCGTTTCATTTGTAATCTGACTATTCATTTTTGGTAGAGTGGTGTTCCCAGCCGAGCCCTGGACGTCGGTTGTGCTGTGGGCAGAGCCTCGTTTGAACTGGCACGGGTATTTCAGGAGGTGGTGGGTATTGACTTCAGCCTCTCATTTGTGAACGCCTGCAACCAACTGAAAGAAAAAGGCCAGCTCCCTTACTGTGCCACGACTGAAGGAGACTTGAGCACTCAGCACACTGCTGTGGTACCCACGGACATTGTAAGTACTCAGCCAATCCTTTACTAATCTCCACTACCCCTGCCATTCTACCACTCATTCTCTCCCTCTCCCTTTTCTTTGTCTCTATCCCCATTTTTCCACTCTGCTCACCCTCTATCTTTTACCTTTCCTTATGTCTACATTCCCATTTTTCCAGGTTGCTCTCTCCCTCTCTCTTTTCTTTCTGTCTCTATCCCCAATTTGCCACTCTGGTTCTCTCCTTCTCCCTTTTTTTGTGTCTATATCCCATTTTCGTTCCTTGAACAACTATTGGGTTAACTGGGCTGGAGATGATGGTCAGGCAACCAGGATCTTCTTCCTGCCCCTGACCAAAGTTACTCCATGGGCAGCCCCCACCCCAGATCAGTTCCGAGTCAGTTTTACTTTCCTTCCTCCCAGGAAAGCCACCGTGACTCCATTTGGTTGCAAGGTCAGTAACTCGGCTGGTGGGGGAACTCCCAAATTCCAGCTGAGGCTGAGATCCAAACCCAGGTCTATCAGCCCATGATGCAGCATAGGAATGAATGGGCTGGATCAACAAATTTCTGGGTGATAGGAAAAGTTGACAGTAAAATGTGGGAGATGACCAACATTCAAATTCACTGAAGTCAATGTTCAGACCAGAAGCCTGTGAAGTATCCAGGAGGAAGCTGAAGGTTGGAGTTTGAACTGAACTTAGTCTACACGCCAAAACGTGAACCCACCTTTCTGACCTGTGTTTCGAGAATGTTTTGTTTTCATTTCAGACTTGCAGTTTTTTTTCCTTAAGACCACAGCTAAGTAACCAGAGTCAGTTCGCAGATGCCATTGAGGCAAAATGTATTTTCAGAATAATGGATGCATATAAAGTGAGTAATGTCGTCCAAGCTCATTAATACAAAAAGGTGGAGTTCAGAGCTGATATTGAAACACTGCAGAGAGTGAGAAACACAGTGAGTTGGGACACTCTCTCATCTCCAGGACCTGGTTTGAATCCAGCCCAGACTGGGAGAGAACTTTACTCTTGTATTTAATCCCAAGACCTGGGGTTGCTTGATGGGCAGTGTAGAGGGAGCTTTAGTGTGTACCTATGTCCTGGGAGGCTTAATGGGGAGGTGTGGAGGGAAATTTATGGTGTGTACAAGCTGAGCTTGATGTACACATTGCTGACACTGGTAAGCAGAAACAAATTTCATTCCCAGTAACGGGATCCCTCATCTTCAAACATAAAATCACTGTGTCACTTTGTGTTCCTGTTTGCTTCTGTAGGACCGGAGTCGGTGCCTCTTCAGGCACGGCGATGCCTGCAATCTGCCTACAGATCTGGGATCCTTTGGCTGTGTCCTGGCAGGGAACTTGATCTGTCGCCTACCTGACCCCTTTGCGTTCTTCCACTCACTGCCAGGGCTAGTGGCTCCGGGCGGAATTCTTGTCATTACATCACCCTACACCTGGCTGGAGGAGTTCACACCAAAGGTAAAACTATCTACTTCCAGTTTGAAACCTTCAGGCTTCCTATGTACCAAGAGTAATTCTGTATGATCAAATGTCTTGGAAAGTGCCAGGAAAATGCTCCTTTAACTGACTGCCTTAATTAAACGGACGACCTGCTCACACTGAGGAAATCTTGAACAGTTCCTCCTACTCCCTGTCCCTAAAAAATGTATTGGAACCCACAGCATCTAGTCACATTTAACGTCAAACACAGCGGGAGCTAGATGGGTGGAGTTTCACTGTAAAGGCTATAATAGAGACTGAGGGAGTTAGATCGAGGATGTATATCTGTAATGTTTCAATCAGAGACGGAGGGAGTTAGATCGAGGGTGTATATCTGTAATGTTTCAATCAGAGACTGAGGGAGTTAGATCGAGAGTGTATATCTGTAATGTTTCAATCAGAGACGGAGACAGTTAGATCGAGGGTGTATATCTGTAATGTTTCAATCAGTGACGGAGACAGTTAGATCGACAGTGTATATCTGTAATGTTTCAATCAGAGACTGAGGGAGTTAGATCGAGGGTGTATATCTGTAATGTTCCAATCAGAGACGGAGGGAGTTAGATCGAGGGTGTATATCTGTAATGTTTCAATCAGAGACTGAGGGAGTTAGATCGAGAGTGTATATCTGTAATGTTTCAATCAGTGACGGAGACAGTTAGATCGACAGTGTATATCTGTAATGCTTCAATCAGAGACGGAGGGAGTTAGATCGAGAGTGTATATCTGTAATGTTTCAATCAGTGACGGAGACAGTTAGATCGAGGGTGTATATCTGTAATGTTTCAATCAGAGATGGAGACAGTTAGATCGAGGGTGTATATCTGTAATGTTTCAATCAGAGATGGAGACAGTTAGATCGAGGGTGTATATCTGTAATGTTCCAATCAGAGACTGAGGGAGTTAGATCGAGGGTGTATATCTGTAATGTTTCAATCAGAGACTGAGGGAGTTAGATCGAGAGTGTATATCTGTAATGTTTCAATCAGAGACGGAGGGAGTTAGATCGAGAGTGTATATCTGTAATGCTTCAATCAGAGACTGAGGGAGTTAGATCGAGAGTGTATATCTGTAATGTTTCAATCAGAGACTGAGGGAGTTAGATCGAGAGTGTATATCTGTAATGTTTCAATCAGTGACGGAGACAGTTAGATCGACAGTGTATATCTGTAATGCTTCAATCAGAGACGGAGGGAGTTAGATCGAGAGTGTATATCTGTAATGTTTCAATCAGTGACGGAGACAGTTAGATCGAGGGTGTATATCTGTAATGTTTCAATCAGAGATGGAGACAGTTAGATCGAGGGTGTATATCTGTAATGTTTCAATCAGAGATGGAGACAGTTAGATCGAGGGTGTATATCTGTAATGTTCCAATCAGAGACTGAGGGAGTTAGATCGAGGGTGTATATCTGTAATGTTTCAATCAGAGGCGGAGGGAGTTAGATCGAGGGTGTATATCTGTAATGTTTCAATCAGAGGCGGAGACAGTTAGATTGAGGATGTATATCTGTAATACAGCTATATATGGAGAGCTTTAACTTCATGCTGACAGCTACATAACTATCACCACTCCCAAGCATACTCTAAGAAACTGCTAGATAGTCCATTGGACTTCCCGGGAACCTTCTCAGTCCCATGTTTAAACATTTTAGCTTGAGCTAACTGTCCTCTTGGCTCTCAACGAATATTAAAAATGTAACCGACATTTGGCCGTACCCAGCAGAGCAGTGCATCTCTGACCAGAGAGCGAAGTAGAAGCAGCAGTATAACTCAGCAGTGCCATCTATAAGCTGGTACAGTACCTGCCTTAAAGCATCAGCTCCGTACACAGCACCATTGGGTAAGCTACTGGAAGCCTCCAAGAACCACAGTCCAGATGTGATCATGTGACTAGGGGCGGGAGCAGCTAATAGTGCACTTGGCTGGATAATTCTAGTCCTTTTGGTCGCTCACATTTCAATCACATTTTTCTCTTTCCTCAGTCACGGTGGCTGGGTGGGTACAGGGATGACTCCGGCAAGGAGGTGCGAGGGTTTGACACGATGAAGCGAGTCTTCTCTCCGCACTTTGAGCTGGTGGCCGAGAAGAATGTGCCCATCGTGATCCGGGAGACAGCACGCAAGCACCAGTGGACGGTGGCTCACATGACCATATGGAGAAGGGGAACCTTCTAGAATTCAGCAGCCATCTTTGCTCATGACGGTGAAACACTTTGAAAGGACTGCTGTACACGTAGATCAGGTTGTGCACAATCACTGTTTCAGTGTTAAGTTTTGTTGTATTTTGAATGACTCAGCTGTATTCTGGAATCTGCTAATGTAATGGAATGTAATTCTTAGACACTGGGAATTGCCATTTGCGACATGGTATATTACAGTGCGCAAATAAGGACCGAATCAATAAAGGCTTCACTCATCCTTTCTCACACGTCCTTCTTTAATTAACTGCTGAATAGAAAATGAGGACTGTACAATTTGAGATTCAACATCAATAAAATTGTCCAATGGTAACGTGCGTAACCTCCTAATCAGTTACATGATGCTGGGTAAATGTCACATGACTTGGTCGCGTCTGAGATTGGCATCTCATGGTGGTGGGGTTCCAAATACTTGTGCCACACTTGCTACCAATGCAGAGCAGCAATCAACCAAGCCAATAGGATGATGAACTACATAGCCCAAACAGTAGAATGTAAGTCAGAGGAGGTAATGATCAAACTTTATAGTGCGCTAGTCGGAACGCAAGTTGAATATCGTATCTGGTTCTGGTCGCCAAGAAACAAGAGACATAGTCAAGCGCTAGAACCAGTACAAAGAGTCATGAAGCTGATCCCTAGCGACAGGGGTCTGAGTTATGAGGAAAGACTGCAGAAGCTTGAGATTTTCAGCCTGGAAAGGAGGCGTCCAAGAGGTAATCTTTGAGGTGTATAAGATTGTTACGGGTATAAAGTAAATCCAGAATATTACATTAAACTGTGGGAACATAACTTGGGGAACATAGGTTCAAACTACAGAAAGGTACTTTTAGGAAAGATATCAGGAAATTCTTTACACAAAGGGTGCTCAATGTGTGGAATAAACTTCCAGCTACAACAGTGGAAGCAAAAACTCTGGAATCATTCAAGAAACAATTGGGTGCTACAATAGGGATTAGGATCTCTCTGGATAGATGAATCAAGATGGGCCGAATGGCCTTCCTCAACAATAATTGTATTATGACCGTGTGAAATCAGGCACATAATCTGTTTTGATTCTCAACACAGAAAGCTCTGTTTCAGATGGGCCAAACATGTTTGAATGAAAGAACATTCATTCATTTCACTGTAGAGTGAAAGTGGGCCAACGTTCAAAAAACAGGTCAATGGCTCTGGTCATTTGGATCAAAACAGGTCAACTCTGACTGACTCAAAAGTGGTCTCCATCAGATCGGTCTCCAAACAGAGTGATAAGATATCGAGCGGTTTGAAGTCGGGGCTGAGGAACAAAACCTGAATCTGCGTCCCCAACCTGAGCGTTGTGCCAATCGAGAATGCACACACCCTGGGCCAAGTGCAGATTCAATGTTACCTGAGCCTGGGGTCCATTTATTACAGTCAGGCTATGCACCTAGCAACGCCTGCTGTGGGAACATTGGAAGCACCTGTGCAGCTGACATCAGCAGTAGTTTACTGAAGAACAACTTAATGAAGACAGGTGATTAGATTCCAACACAGAGCTGCCTTTTTCAGATTTTTTTTTATTTACCTGAACCCTGGAAGCCTGGCTCACAGAGAGTGATTCCCTCCTTCTAACTGCCACACCTTCCACCATGTTCACTGCCCCTACTGTTGTGTCTGCAGTATGGCCCTCGTCTCAGACTGTCCCCACACTCCTACGGCCCTTGTCCCCGAGTTTGAGCACCTCACTCTCTGCCAGTTTAGCCATCTCTCCTTCAAGGTCTTCATTGCCCACCATTCTCTCAAGATCCCTGGGTGCATCATCACCGAAGTCTCATTCCCTACTGTCTTCACTTTTCCACTGAAAACTGATTTCTCAACCTGCGCTTAAAGACACCCTTCCCCCTCTCTGACCTATGACTCCTCTGCTTTTTGACGTTACTCAACCACAGCAACCACGAACTCTCCCACTCACACCCATGGCCGCCCATTTGACTCTGCCATCATACGAAGCCTCTCTATCTTTGAGGTCATGACCTGATCAACAATGGCCTTGCCCCCTGCAACATCCCAGCTTGTCTCCCACCCCACCACTACCCATGGTACAAGGGGCACCATTGTGACCACAAATCTGAGGGCCGCAAGCTCAGACTCACAACGCCTACAACTGGTCTGTTCACCTCCAGATCTACCTGTCTTTCTGTTTCTGCAGCCAAAACCTCCTAATACTCCAGGATGATCCTGGAAAATAAGGACAATCCCAAGATCTTACCCTCCATCCATGACAATGTCCTCTGACCACCTCCCCCGCACCCCCCCAACTCCTGCCCACTCCCTATGCTCAGCTGTCTCTGCCTCCCCAGGTCCTCCTGCCTTTGATTCCTCTCACCCCAGCCCACAACATTTTGTAGTCTCTTCCTCCATCCACCCTCAGCCTTCATCAGACTCCGTTCCTCCTTGAAATCCAATACCTGCTCCATCAATTTCCTTCCAACCCCAATGGCTCATCACATCAACCACCACTCCTCAGCTCGATACTCATCAACACCATCAACCTTTCCCTTTTCCGCTGGCAACAGCACCGTCTACAACATCGGTGGAGCACCCACCTCACATGGGGGCACGGAGGTCACCGTCGTACCTCGCCACAATATAGGCAGAGCCATGGGAGCAGCAGTACAATCTTTTTGAAAATGCTCCTTTCTGGTATCTGCAGATTTTGGTAATTGAAATCGGCCTTTGAATTTTATAGTATAGTGGTAAAAGTTGACACAAAAGTAGGACAACGGAAAGTAAGGTTTTGTAAACAGGAAGTGCATGCAGATATAAGATTTTAAAATACTATAGATCTATTACAGAACTGTTTTGAGTGTTTGCTTTTATTCCCCCTCCTGTCTCTGTTTCCCATCTCTTGTTCACTTTTTTTTCTCTATTAGCCTCTTTTTTTCCCCTCAGATTTGCCTTTTTCTATTTCCTTCTTGGTTGCTGATCCCATCCTCCCTTTTGCTATTGCTCTATCAGCACTGTGCCTTCTCCTCACTGTGCAACTCACCAGCACTGATCCCAGCCGACACCAGCAGTATTTTTAATTTTTTTATTCGTTCATTCTCGGCATGTGGGCATCGCTGGCAAGGCTGGCATCTATTGCCCATCCCTCGTTGCTCTTGAGAAGGTGGTGGTGGGATTTCTTCTTGAACCGCCGCAGTCCGTGTGCTGAAGTAATATTAAAACTCCAATCGCCCCCCCACCCCCAACTCCGAATCACAGCCACCTAGCCAGCGGACCCCCGCTACACCACTTTAAGATTTTAGAGTGTAGGTCTTGACTCGGGACCTCCTTTCTGCTCACCGGTGTGGGACCCCACACGCAACTTAATACAGGTGCTTTTCTCAGCTGACAGTATTTAATTAAAAAAAACCCTTCTGCTCTTTCAACAAGGGGAGAGATATTTAAGTGAAATTAATGGGGCAGAATCGCTCGCAAAATAACAGAGAGCTCAATGGCGTTCCCTGTTGTTAGTGGCGAAATGGAGCAGCACATGAACAGTAAAACCCGGAAATCTGGAAATTGCTCCTAGTGGTTCGCTGGCGATATGACAGCTTCCAATTAAAGGGACATCGCACGCTGCAATCAGAGAAATCATTGAAAAAGCGCCAACTTGCTTATCTGTCCAGCTGGAAAGTTGCGCCACTAAACATGTACGTGTAAAAATACAAGTCTAAACTAAGTTTTAACAATGCTGGAAGTCTTAATGACTGCCAAACAACTAAAAATTAACTTTTAAAAATGTGGCGTCTCATTACTCCTTATTTTAATAACTTTTGGTCATAAAAAAATTAAGAATTAAAATATTAATTTTTTTTACTTCTCCCTTCCGTCTCTTTTATTTAATTCAATTATGTCTTACCCTCTCTTCTTTCACTGGCTATATCTGTTTTTACATTGATTTAAAATGTTGTATTTTTCACTTCCTGGTTTAACGCTCCGGAGACAGTGAACGCAGCGGGTCAAAAATGCTGCGATCTGATTGGTTGAGGGGCGAGATCGATCCTTTCGCTTCTCCCAGGGTCCTAGCTACACCTGAAAGGACGCTGGGCTCTCCTCCACTTCCTATTCGAGGGAGTGGCCGGAGAAAAGACCGGAGTAAGTTAGTGGGTTAGTATAAATCTATGGAGTGGCGAGGGGTGTTGGTTCGCCACTCCGAGCAATTTTAACTCCATGATGTCTTAAAACACAGGCTGTTGGTGCACGCACTGGTAATCGGTCAGCAACTACAGGGGAGCAGGACTAACAGCAAGCGTTGCATGAGGTCCCCAATGAGTCATGACCTCTAACAGAAATTTGGTCCGTTCTGGCCCCTTTAACCCCAGCATAGCAGCACTGGAAACCCCAGTACCATATATTGGGTATGCCATTCTTCTGCTACATTTGGCGAGAGGGCCTGTCCAGTTCTCAGTGTTCACTCACAGCGCACACAGTAACAACAAAATACACAGACGCAGTGGCTGCCTCACTTAGTCTTCCTGTCACATGATACACAAATATTATAATTGTGTCATGTGATGCTGCCTCCCCTAATTATGCGGCCCTCTTCTCATCCCGTGTCACAGTCAGGGTCGCCAGCTATTGCCAAGACAAAAGTCAGGTGGGGGGGTACAGGGGTGGATTAGGATTTGAGTTATGAGGTTTATTTTGCTGTTGATGAAAATTCACCAGAAACCTTAATAAGCTCCGCGTCACCAGAGTGAATGGAGAATTGGGTGCCCAGTTTACATCTGTCGTTCTGACAGCCTGCTCCAAAAAGTGGACAGGGAGCAGCCCAGTCACAGCACAATAAGGTGAGACCCTGTACAGCAAAACTGAGGGAATTTGGCAAAATACAGATGCCTCACGGAAAAAGAAAGATCATGAGAAGGGAGCAGATTCAGGGGTGATCTGATAGAGGTGCTTGAAATTATGAAAGAATGGAACAGGGTAGATAAAAACAGATTGTTTCCAGTGATTGAGGGGCCAAGAACCAGAGGACACGGATATAAGATTAAATGTTCTGTGCACCGCACCTCAGGGAATTTATATTGGCCTTAGAAGGGGTGCAGCACAGTTTCACCAGATTGATACCAGGGTTTAGAGGGTTAAATTATGAGGACAGGTTGTATAAACTTGGCTTGTATTCCCTGGGGTATAAGAGATTGAGGGGTGATCTGATCAAAGTATTTAAAATGTTAGAAGGATTCAATAGAGTAGATATGGAGAAACTATTTCCTCTGTTGGGGGAATTAGGAATGAGAGGACATAATCTTAAAATTAGAGCCAGGCCATTCATGACCAAAATCAGGAAGCACTTGTTCACATAAAGGATAATAGAAATCTGGAATTCTCTCCCCCAAAAGTCTGTGGATGCTGGGACAATTGGAGACTGAAATCAATAGAAGGGTAGTGAAGAATATCGAGCGGGTAAATGGGGTTGAGGTACAGATCAGCCATGATCTAATTGAATGGCGGAGCAGGCTCAAGGGGCTGAATAGCCTATTCCTATTCCCGTTCCTAGTGTTCCTTTGTAAAAAATTTAGGACAAAGAGCAGGAGAAACTTTTTATACAGGGTGTTGTGAGGCTGTGGCATGCACTGCTGGAGTTAATGATTGAAGCAGAGATGATATCAATATTTAAGAATAGGTTAGATAGATGGTTGAAGGAAAGGGATATGGGAACGGGACAGGCACATGAAAACCCCTGCCGTGTGGAGGATGAACACCAGCAGGGATTGGCTGGGCCGAACAGCCTGATCCCATGTTTCTATGTAATTCTATGTATGCAGACTACGAAACAATGGCAGTCAGGGGATATGCATTATTGGTAAAAACACCGTCACAGGATGAGCTCAGTAACAAGGGATTCTGTGACTGCCATTATAAAACAGGCCAAATGATGTTCTCTAGACGTTTCCTTTGACATCCATCTTGAAAAAGAAACCTCATCCACCATTTCAAACTTCAAGGATCAGAGTTTAACTCTCCACATTGCCATGACAATATGCCTTCTAATGGTGCCAGCAAAGAATTTTGCATGGCTTAACAGTGAAAATTGCCATTACCCAGAATCAGCTTGGTTGGGGGAGGGGGAGGCTAATAGCAACTTTCAAATAACAAATTCCACTCCTCCCGTTTAGAGAATGTATCTTGATTGCAATAAAAAATGTATGACTTGTAATTCATAATGCATAAGTTTACATCTCCAGTCACAGCCTGTTCAGTAGCAGCAACACAGGGTGAGAAATTTGGCTTGCGCCAGTTTCCAGTACAGAACGGGCGGCGCGATCTGAACAGCGGGATCAGCATCGGGTCTCATTTGAATCAAACAGGCGAGGCTGCAGACGGCAATCAGGTGTCCCGATGCAGCTCGCTGGTCGGGGCCAACTCTGACAGCAAAACCGACCGCAGATAGGTCCCTGGGTAGGGGGAGGCGGAGCAGGTGGAGGGGGGGCAAACCTACGCCGGCAGTGGCCCGCAGTTTTTTTTGCGGAGCCGAGAGGACCGTTCCTGCTCCAGCTGGCTGCACAGCAACTAAACTATTAAAACGTATTCTGGCCATTTCTCTGAGTGACCTTCAGCGATCCTTATAAGGACCACTGGTTTGGCCGATCGAGATCCGGAACAACTGGGGTGAGCTTGCATGGTGCATGCTCCGCACATTTGGAGACCAATTTCCAGCGTTAGGACCCTGATTTGCACTTGCAGGGCGCCATTGCCTGTTTCAGGTATTAGATGCCCTGCACAGATATAAGTCTCCAACTTCCAATTTGGCAGCCAGCACACGCCCGGGGGGAATATCGAGCATAGGGAATTGGTCAACCCAACGTTGAATTTATGACCAAAAATCAGCTGCAACGATGCTGAATTTCTCCCCCATAGTTTAGAGGGAGGAAGAAGAAGTGTCCCACTCCTCCATCACCCTCACAGTCTGTCCCACTCTCAGATACCAGCTCCTCCATCACCCACACATGGCCTGTCCCACTCTCAGATACCAGCTCCTCCATCACCCACACACAGTCTGTCCCACTCTCAGATACCAGCTCCTCCATCACCCACACACACAGTCTGTCCCACTCTCAGATACCAGCTCCTCCATCACCCACACATGGCCTGTCCCACTCTCAGATACCAGCTCCTCCATCACCCACACATGGCCTGTCCCACTCTCAGATACCAGCTCCTCCATCACCCACACACAGTCTGTCCCACTCTCAGATACCAGCTCCTCCATCACCCACACACAGTCTGTCCCACTCTCAGATACCAGCTCCTCCATCACCCACACACAGTCTGTCCCACTCTCAGATACCAGCTCCTCCATCACCCACACACGGCCTGTCCCACTCTCAGATACCAGCTCCTCCATCACCC
Source organism: Heptranchias perlo (assembly GCF_035084215.1). Lineage (NCBI taxonomy): Eukaryota > Metazoa > Chordata > Chondrichthyes > Hexanchiformes > Hexanchidae > Heptranchias > Heptranchias perlo. The sequence goes on from NC_090337.1 coordinate 59,872,424, forward strand.
ACACACGGCCTGTCCCACTCTCAGATACCAGCTCCTCCATCACCCACACACGGCCTGTCCCACTCTCAGATACCAGCACCTCCATCACCCACACACAGTCTGTCCCACTCTCAGATACCAGCTCCTCCATCACCCACACACAGTCTGTCCCACTCTCAGATACTAGCTCCTCCATCACCCACACACGGCCTGTCCCACTCTCAGATACCAGCTCCTCCATCACCCACACATGGCCTGTCCCACTCTCAGATACCAGCTCCTCCATCACCCACACACAGTCTGTCCCACTCTCAGATACCAGCTCCTCCATCACCCACACACAGTCTGTCCCACTCTCAGATACCAGCTCCTCCATCACCCACACACGGCCTGTCCCACTCTCAGATACCAGCTCCTCCATCACCCACACACAGTCTGTCCCACTCTCAGATACCAGCTCCTCCATCACCCACACACGGCCTGTCCCACTCTCAGATACCAGCCCCTTCATTACCCACACACAGCCTGTCCCATTGTCAGACACCAGCCCCTTCATTACCCACACACGGCCTGTCCCACTCTCAGACACCAGCCCCTTCATTACCCACATATATAAATTCATTTAATGGCTACAGATTTTCATTTTTAAAAACCTTGAAAGTTGCACCAATTTAGTGCGAACCTTTCAGTGATGAATGGCCCACCAGGTGTACTGAGCCGTACAGCGCAGCTAGTCACAGTTTGATTCCTGCTCTGTGTTGAGTGAGCTGATCTCACCCAGTCCTGCAGTTGGACGATATATTTTTCTTCAGCGCCTCTGGGCTGGGAGGGGAAGAAGAAAAACAATCAGCCGAGTTTCTTGTTCCTGATTCTCGTCTTGCAACCCCTGCTGGAACATCTCATGAGTGTGGACATTAGGATTAGGCTCGGCTGTGACTGAATAGATTGCCAACACTCAATATCACAGCTTGGACATTGATAAGGGCCCCTGTGAAGCACTAGTCCAGCGAGAATTCAGAAAAGGTTATGGGAAAACCTACAGGTGTATATAAAGCACCCTCTGAAGGAAGCCTCTACACTGGGTATTATGGTATGTTTGTGTACGATTAAGTTACAAGAAACAAATTGAATTGGGACTAATTTTACTCTACAAATCTGAGACTGCGCTTGTCGTAAAATGTGACAGGCAATCTATATAATTGATGGATTTCATCTGGTTGGACAGCCCTTTCAATGCAAATGAAACTTAAGGTTCTGGCTGTGAATAATACGCAGAACTCCAACAGGGAACAAAGTCCACCCACAATCCTAAACATCCATCACCGTGGCTGCAGCGTATACTATCTACAGGATGCACTGCAGCAACTCGCCAAGGCTTCTTCAGCAACACCTCCGAAGCCCGTGACCTCCACCACCTAGAAGGACGAGGGCAGCTGCATGGGAACACCATCACTTCCAAGTTCCCCACCAAGGCACACACCATCCCGACTTGGAAATATATCGTCGTTCCTTCATTGTCGCTGGGTCAAAATCCTGGAACTCCCTACTGTGGGAGTACTGTGGGAGTACTATCACCACTGGACTGCAGTGGTTCAAGAAGAAGGCCCACCACCACCTTCTCAAGGGCAACTAGGGATGGGCAATAAATGCCGGCCTGTTGGCGACGCCCATATCCCGAGAATGAATATAAAAAAAAGGAGTGACTGACAAGCACTAATCGGTAAAAATGTACTATCTATAATATTTTATACGACATGACAATGCAGTCAATTATAATTATAAATGACTGACACAAGCCAAATATCTGCTTTGGTTGCTCCACATCTTCCAGTGAAGTGGCACAACCATGTGCAATGATACTCTGGGAATGAGATTAAGTTTATGGGTGCAAGCCTCAGTCCACAGGTAAATGTGAAAGATCCCACAGCAGGAGAGTTTTCCTGGTTTGCTGGCTGACATTTATTCCTCAACCAACACCACTAAAAAAAAATTGTTTATTTATCTAATTGCTGTGCGCAAATTGGCTGCCAGGTTTCCCTACATTACAACAGTGACTACACGTCACAAGAACTTCATTAGCTGTGAAAACCGTAGAGACATCTGAAGATGAAAAGTGGGTGATACTGAACCTTTGGAGGAGGGTCACAAGGTTGATTTTCAGCTAAAAAAACATCTTAGCTACTCAGGAAGGCTGAAAGAACTGGGTCTGTATCCTTTAGAGAAACGTAGATTCAGGAGTGATTTTATTGAGGTCTATCAAATAATGAAGAGACTAGATTGTGTGCATGCTGACAAATTATTTCAATTAGATAGGTTGGGGAGAACCAGGGGTCACACTTATAAGTTTATACCAGGGTAGAATTAAGTTAGCTGTTAGATGATTCTTTTCCCAGAGAACACTAACTATATGGAACAAGTTGCCGGCTACTGCAGTGACTGTTGATTTGCTATACACCTTCGAAAGAGAGCTGTCTCGGTTGCTGGCTGGGGCGGAGATCACATTATACAAGATATAGGGTGTTACAGGCCCAAAGCTGTAAATCACAAACAATTACTCTCTATTAACTGCAGCTAATACTGTTTTTTCCCAAAGACACTGGCCATGGAATCTTTGGGCCTCAGAATTCAGGCCACGTACAGACAGAGTCTGAGTTGGCACTGCCTCTGTTGCTCCACTGCATTTTATCAGCGTGTAGTAATGATTTACTCGTTGCCTGGTTTCCACTGTATGACGCTATTTCTCGTCCACCAGGAACCAGTTAACAGTGACAGAAAGAACATTGTTTTTCCCTTTGGTATTTGCGACTAATGCTGTCTTTTTATTGGCAATAACTTGCAAATTGCAATGTTCTCTGTTAAGGTCCCTGTTATATGTCACATCTTAGAAATAATAGACAATTGCTCAACTCACAGCAGGGTACTTACACAGTCCTGGCACAGTGCCGGGAACCTTTGTCAGTACCATGAGCCTCCTGGTGTTCTTTGATGATGTGACAGTCATGTGTGCATCAATAGAATTCCGCTGTGTGCTCTGAGCCCAGGTTCCACTCCGATGGGATTGTGTGTAAAAAATTTGTGAACGGAACTGATTATGAGGTGAAGTGAAAACGTGCTCTTCTATATGGAACAAATTTATTCTTTTTGAACCTGAGATACCCAGATGAAGAATGATGGCTTATAGTGCAGGGCACCAGTGGCCAAGACCCATAGTGCAGGACACCAGGTGGCCAAGGCCTATAGTGCAGGACACCAGGTGGCCAATACCCATAATGTAGGACACCAGGTGGCCAAGGCCCATAGTGCAGGACACCAGGTGGCCAAGGCCCATAGTGCAGGACACCAGGTGGCCAAGGCCCATAGTGCAGGACACCAGGTGGCCAAGGCCCATAGTGCAGGACACCAGGTGGCCAAGGCCTATAGTGCAGGACACCAGGTGGCCAAGGCCTATAGTGCAGGACACCAGGTGGCCAAGGCCCATAGTGCAGGACACCAGGTGGCCAAGGCCCATAGTGCAGGACACCAGGTGGCCAAGGCTTATAGTGCAGGACACCAGGTGGCCAAGGCCTATAGTGCAGGACACCAGGTGGCCAAGGCCCATAGTGCAGGACACCAGGTGGCCAAGGCCTATAGTGCAGGACACCAGGTGGCCAAGGCCCATAGTGCAGGACACCAGGTGGCCAAGGCCCATAATGCAGGACACCAGGTGGCCAAGGCCTATAGTGCAGGACACCAGGTGGCCAATGCCCATAGTGCAGGACACCAGGGGCCAATACCCATAGTTCAGGACACCAGGTGGCCAAGGCCCATAGTGCAGGACACCAGGTAAAAGGCAAAGGTCCATAGTGTAGGACACCAGGTAAAAGGCAAAGGTCCATAGTGTAGGACACCAGGTAAAAGGCAAAGGTCCATAGTGTAGGTCACCAGGTAAAAGGCAAAGGCCCATTGTGCAGGACACCAGGTAAAAGGCAAAGGCCCATTGTGTAGGACACTAGGTAAAAGGCAAAGGCCCATTGTGCAGGACACCAGGTAAAAGGCAAAGGTCCATAGTGCAGGACACCAGGTAAAAGGCAAAGGCCCATTGTGCAGGACACCAGGTAAAAGGCAAAGGCCCATAGTGTAGGTCACCAGGTAAAAGGCAAAGGTCCATAGTGTAGGACACCAGATGAAGGGCCAAGGTCCATAGTGCAGGACACCAGGTGAAGGGCCAAGGCCCATTGTGCAGGACACCAGGTAAAAGGCAAAGGCCCATAGTGTAGGTCACCAGGTGAAGGACCAAGGTCCACAGTGCAGATAATTTCCTAGGATAAGGAGAGTGAGAAATGAACAATTTAGCAGGCTTCTTTCAGGACACTGCAAATAAAGTGGATGGTGGCACTCCCTCTCATATATAAAAAAACTTACATTTATTTAGTGCCTTGCCACACTTCTCAGAAACTCTCAAAGTGTTTAATTACTTTGAAGTACAGTAACTTGCTTTGTGACTAATATAGTTTACTTAGACCTCAGAAAGTAATTGAAAAGATTCTACAGTGAAGTCTTCTCAAAATTAAAAATCCACGTTTTGTGATAAGACGTAGGGGACAAAAACAAGCAACATGGGCCAGGAATTTCCTGGGAGTTGCTCCCGCTCCACCACCGTAACTTTGTGGGACGTGCACAGGGGGAGCAGCTCCGAGGAAATTCCCGGCTGCACTGTACTAATGGGACATGTTGGTTGAGGGAAAAGTGTTGAATGAAGTACCGCAGGGGCCAGTGTTTGGACGCCTAGAGTTTTATTAGGTCTGTGTGATGACGTGTTTGGGTTCCACTTCTGCCTACACTATCCTAATGCAGTCGTTAATCTATTTATTTTAAACAACTGCATTAAAATAGCATAAATGGGAGTTTAACACAAACATGTTAAACGGTGTTCTAAAAAGAACTTGCATAGAGTGTTGATATTCTTGTTGTTTCTTAGCTACATTAATGGCCTCATTGCAGAAACTATTTGCACACTTGCTAAATTTGCAGACAATAATAAATAGGGACAGAGGCTGCAGGTAACGATTTGCAAAAGGATTTACATCTGTGGTGCAATTGGGCAGATAAATGGCAAATTTAATTTAATACTGACAAGTAAAATGAAAAAAAACCTTGCATTTATATAATGACTTTCACAACCTCAGGATGTTCCAATGCCAATTAAGTACTTTTTGAAGTGTAGTCACAATGTGGGAAACGCAGCAGCCAATTTGCACACAACAAGATCCCACAAACAGCAATGAGGTAAATGACCAGATAATCTGTTTTTGGGTGTTGGTTGAGGGATAAATATTGGCTAGGACACTGGGGAGAACTCCTCTGCTCTTCTTCAAAATAGTACCATGGAATCTTTTATGTCCACCTGAGTCCTCAGATTAATATCTCATCAGAAAGACAGCACCATCCTGCACCCTCTTAACACTACAATCTTAAATTTGGTGTTTAAGTCTCTGGAATGGGACTTGAACCTACAACCTTGTGACTCAGTAGGTAAGAGTGCCTCCCATTGAGCCACAACTGGAAACCTTAAATACAAGGTATTGCATACTGGATGAAAAATAAGCAACAAAAGATTGCACTGAAAGGAAGAGAGTTAGTGCAGGGAGGTTTTTTTTAAAAGGACCAGGGAGTCACAAGTCAGTCAGTCTCAATGTTCAAACATTGTGGAGAAGCAATTACTAAAAAACAATTAGGATATTGGGATACGCAGCTGGAACAGTGGGATATTGGTCGGAGGCTTTATAATGCACTGGGCAGATCTCCGCTGGGGTACTGTGTACAATTTTGAAAATCACACTTCAAAAAGGATGAACATGCATTGTAGAAGGTAAGGAGAAAAGCAACAAAAATTATCCCATGTTTAAGGAGGATGAGTAGTGAGAATGTTGGGTTATTATAAATACCTGGGATAAGTTTCCTGTTAGTTAAAGGTCCCAATAAGCAGACCAAGCTGTTAAAATATCAGAACTGAGATGGCGTGAGAAGGTAATCATCCTTTGGGGATACACAGAGTGTAACACAATTACATCATGACTTTCGAGGATCTCAAGGGATTATACCCTCAGGTAATCACAATGTGATGTCTCACCCTCCTCAGGGAACGTGCACTGAGAGACAGCACAACATGATTTCCAGTTCTCCTGTTGCACCTCTCTAATTTTCCTGACCTTAACCATTCATTCCAGTAATAAACCATTCCAGCGAAGAGGAAGTCCATGGAAGTTCCAACTTCATTGACATCATTAACATAGCAACAAAAAAGACTTATTATGATGTCATTAACTTAGCAACAAAGAAGCGCTTATTATGATGTCATCAATTTAGCATACAAGAGATAACATCATCAATATAATAACAAGAAAAGAGCGGTTATATTATTATGAACAGTAACAGGCTGTAACCTGGCCACAGACCAACTCGTTGTAGAATATCATTTTTAGAACAATATAAGAATGGCACACACATAATCTTTCCCATGATCTAACAAGCAGCACCGTTGGCAGACTGAGACTCAAACTACAGTTTAGTGAGTGGATCAGATTTGAGTTGTCACCTGACTGCTTGCCCCCGTTCCAGGAGGAGCATCACTGGCACTAACATCACAGCTTCAGGGAATGATTCACTTCCAGGTACAATGGTGTAAAACCCGATCCCTAGCCCTGCTGACAGCCTGCACAGCAATGCCATTTTCAGCCACGGGCCACACATGTCACTTCTGTAAGATGGTTATTGGCAGTGCTCCCCGAACACAGGTAGTTGGATCCCTACATTACACTATTTGCCTGCTGCAGCCCTGTGCGCACGTCACAAAACAGTCAGAAACACTTCACATTAGTGCCATGGTTGAAAAAGAGCAGAGTTGTCCGGGTGGAATGGGATTCCTGGTTGTTGACATGAGTATGTCATTGCTATGCCAGTGTTGTCTGCAGTTACTGATAATTTGCTTATTTTTATTTTCCTCACCAGTTTGCTTCCTTCCCCACCTCTCCAGATTGCTCAGCTGAAATTCTCTTCAATGTTGTCAAAGAACTCTGGCTGCAGGCAACTGTTAGAGGATAATGAAGAAGCAAGAGGGATCGATGTCATCAATGTCCTCTCCTTCATCATGCTGAAGGCCCCCCTCCAATGCTGGCTCCCTGTGTAGTTCTCATTGCAGAGCAAAGCTATATAGCTTGCAGCAAACCAGAATCATACAGGACACTCTTTCTGGGCTGTATTGCAGGAAGCCATCAGACCTGCCCAGGCATCTGAATCGTTTGAGGACTCCAATGGTCTGCTCGATGAGGGCTCTAGTTGATCCGTGAATCTGATTGTTGCAGAGTTCCGCAGCCAATCATGGGTTCCTAACAGGAGTCATAAGCCAAATGTGTAATGGTCAGCCTTTAACTTGCTTTGCTGTGCAGGGACAAATAGTAGAGGAATGGACAATTAACACAATATAAAAGCATCATGGCAATGCCAGGAAAACCAGCACAGACTTACTTGCGTGATGCATTGCGATCGCCACACACCAGTTGCACATTAATAGAGTGGAAGCCCTTGCGATTCATGAGGTTGTTGCACTGTGTGAAGGAGCCCGCAGGGGGTCATGGATGCCATCAATTACATCCTGGACTGGGGGGAATCCTGAAATTTGGGTGAACCCTAGAGCCCTATCCTGCTGCTTCCAAATGTCCATGGAGCAAGTAATGAAAGTATTTGCTCTAGCAAACAAGGCATCAGTCACCTGTTTAATACAAATAGGGAGTGCCGATTGATTGATGTTGCTGTTATCCCCTGTGACAGCCTGGAAGGAGCTGGAGGCTGAGGGCTGCAATGACCTTGATTACAACAGGCAATTGGCTGCAAGTCTTCTTGCAGGATGTGACACAACTTTGTCACTGCCTCCCTGGAGAATTGAAGCTTTCTTATGCACCGTTCCTCAGAAAATTGCAGGTATTGAACAACGGGCGGCCTTTAAGGAGGAGATGGTTCAGGTACAGTCTAGGTACATTCCCACGTGGGAGAAAGGTAGGGCAACTAAAGCCAGAGCTCCATGGATGACAAAAGAGATAGAGAGTAAGATGAAGCAGAAAAAAGGGGCGTATGACAGATGTTGATAACACAAGTGAGAACCAGCTCAGAGAGGAAATGAAAAAGGAAATAAGAGAGGCAAAAAGAGAATGAGAATAGACTGGTGGCAAACATAAAAGGGAATCGAAAAGTCTTCTATAGGCATATATATAGTAAACGGGTAGTAAGAGAAGGGGTGGGACCAAAAATTAGATCTACTCATGGAGGCAGAGGGCATGGCCGAAATACCAAATGAGTGCTTTGCATCTGTCTTTACCAAGGAAGAAGATGCGGCCAGAGGCTCATTAAAGGAAGATGTAGTTGAGACACTGGATGGGCTAAAAATTGATAACGAGAAAGGCTAGCTGTACTTAAAGTAGATAAGTCACCCGGTCCAGGTGGGATGCATCCCAGTTTGCTGAGGGAAGTAAAGGTGGAAATTGCAGAGGTACCGGCCATAATCTTCCAAACATCCTTAGATACGGAGGTGGTGCCAGAGGATTGGAGAATTGCAAAAAAGGGTGTAAGGATAAACCCAGCAACTATAGGCCAGTCAGTTTAACCTCGGTGGCGGGGAAACTTTTAGAAACGATAATCCGGGATAGAATTAGCAGTCACTTGGACAAGTGTGGATTGATTACAGAAAGCCAGCACAGATTTGTTAAAGGCAAATTGTGTTTAACTAACTTGATAGAGTTTTTTGATGAGGTAACAGAGAGGGTTGATGAGGACAATGCAGTTGATGTGGTGTATATGGACTTTCAAAAGGCGTTTGATAAAGTGCCACATAATAGGCTTGTCAGCAAAATTGAAGCCCATGGAAAAAAGGGGTCAGTACCAGCATGGATACAAAATTGGCTAAGTAACAGGAAGCAGAGAGTAGTGGTGAACAGTTGTTTTTCGGTCTAGAGGGAGGTGTACAGTGGTGTTCTCCAGGGGTTAGTGCTGGGACCACTGCTTTTCTTGATATATATTAATGACTTGGACTCGGGTGTACAGGGCACAATTTCCAAATTTGCGGATGACACAAAACTTGGAAGTGTAGTGAACAGTGAGGAGGATAGTAATAGACTTCAAGAGGATATAGACAGGTTGGTGGAATGGGCGGACAAGTGGCAGATGAAATTTAAGGCAGAAAAATGTGAACTGATACATTTCGGTAGGAAGAATGAGGAGAGGCAATATAAACTAGAGGGCACAACAGGAACAGAGAGACCTAGGGGTATATGTGCACGAATCGTTGAAGGTGGAAGGCCAAGTTGAGAAAGTGGTTAAAAAAGCATATGGGATCCTGGGCTTTATAAATAGAGGCATAGAGTACAAAAGCATGGAAGTCATGATTAACCTTTATAAAACACTGGTTTGATCACAACTGGAGTATTGTGTCCAGTTCTGGGCACCATACTTCAGGAAAGATGTGAAGGCCTTGGAGAGGGTGCAGAAAAGATTTACTAGAATGATTCCAGGGTTGAGGGACTTTAGTTACGTGGAGAAGCTGGGGTTGTTCTCCTTGGAACAAAAAAGATTGAGAGGAGATTTGATAGAGGTATTCAAAATCATGAAGGGTCTAGACAGAGTAGATAGAGAGAAACTGTTCCCATCGGCAGAAGGGTCAAGAAACAGAGGACATAGATTTAAGGTGATTGGCAAAAGAGGAAAAACTTTTTTACACAGCGAGTGGTTAGGATCTGGAATGCACTGCCAGAGGGGGTGGTTGAAGTAGATTCAATCATGGGTTTCAAAAGGGAACTGGATAAGTACTTGAAAGGAAAAAAAATTGCAGGGCTACGGGGAGGAAGTGGGACGAGCTGGATTGCTCTTATATAGAGCCGACATGGACTCGATGGGCCGAATGGCCTCCTTCCGTGCTGTAACTTTTCTATGATTCCATGTTGTTCTGCGCCTATAAACTCTGTTGGGAGGGTAAGGTTCCCTCTGAGCACACCTAGTTCTATTTGCTCTCCAAAGAGTTGCAGCTCTGTATGCTCCTTCCTCCTCCTCCCAGGGTGGGCTTCCTAGAAGGACCCCCATCAAGAAACAACTGCAATTCCAGAAGCCCCTGGACAGTTCAGAACCTACAAAAGCAACTACAAGCACTTTCAAGCCCTTTAGGGTCAAGAAACAAGAAAAGTGCCTGTAAAAGCTCCGAACAGCTTTACCTGAGAATAGCTGGGCATCTCTTTAAATAGCATTTGAAATGACTGCCTCAGGACTTGTACTGCCCATGGATGGTGGGCGGGAGCAGGGAGTGGCACTGGGTGGTAATGGCGTCGGCATTGTAATGACGTCGCTTGTCCACGATATGACTATATTTATGAGGATCCCATCTGTTTTCAGACGAGAACTATTTCCGGTAGGACTAACGTCACTCAGAGCGTCAGGCGAGCTGTAAAAGCAGCGGGAGGTTGGTGGGAGGAACAGAAATAATTTTTCGCTCGCCACTGCCCCAGTTTTGAGTGCAAACCGTGCATTAAGGAGACAAAAATTGTCCCCTGTATCTAATACATGCTGTACCTGACCTGGGAGTTTTTAATTGGGACAGTATAGAGGGAGCAGTACTTTGTATCCAACCGGCACTGTAACTGACATGGGAGTACTTGAGAGGGCAATGTAGAGGGAGTTTTATTTTTAAAAATTATTCTTGGGATGTGGACATCACTGACAAGGCTGGCATTTATTGCCTATCTCTAGTTGCCCTGGAAGGCGGTGACTGGCTATTTCAGAGGACAGTTGAAGAGTCAACCACAAAGCTGTGGGACTGGAGGTCAGATACAGGGTAGACCAGGTAAAGATGGCAGGTTTCCTTCACTAAAGGGCATCAATGAAACAGTTGGGTTTTTACGACAATCCAACAGCTTCATAATCAATATTTTACTGATACCAGCTTTTATTTCCACACTTTTAAAACTGAAATCAAATTTTCAAACAGCCATGGTGGGATTGTGGACTCATGTTCTCTGGATTATTAGTCCAGATCTCTACATTACTAGTCCAGTAACATAATCACTGCGCTACCCTACCCAACTTTTTAATCTAATCCGTGCTGAACCTAACCTAGGAGCGCTTGGTGCTGACACTGGGTGCCTGTAATGGGAAACTGTCCCATTTCCCATTGTAAACAACCCTTACCTCACTGAAGTCAAAACTCTAAAGCATTGCAGCTGACACAGAAACCTTACATAGTCACTGAGGGCCAAATTACTAACCTCAGGTCCAGTTATAGACAGATTCCTGGAACCCCTTCATCATAGTAAATCATTTTTCTTTTGACAGCAACAATCTCAACTCCCTGCTCCCCTTCAGGCACAATGAGGTCGATTTTAGGATGGCCGAGTGGGTGTGTTGGGGGCGGGGTGGGGGCGGGGGGCTCATAAAATCGGGGAATCCCGGAGCGGGTCCGGAGCCCGGCTTAAAACCGCCCACTTCCGGGTTCCCCAATGAATCTTTCGGGTGCACGTGCAGCTCCCGCATGCAGGACTCCCGCCGGCAATTAAAGCAGGCGGGATGACAATTTAAATACTTACTTACCTAGTTGAGGTACTCGACAGACCTCATTGACAGGAGATTTTGGCAGGGGTGCAATTTTCATGGATCCTCAGCGTGTTTCCCGTGCTGTGGGAAACACTCCCTGTTGGAGCAGACGTGTTTCAGCCAGCAGCCAGTGGGAGATGCAAAGGATTATTTGACAGTTGGGGGGAATACCTCATTTGTTGCAGCAGGGCACTCTGTCACTTCAGACAAAGTTTTTGCTGCAACACCTTTGTCTTTCCACTCAAAATTATTAATTTATACCCTAAACTCTGCTAGGCAAACACTTTTACCTACTTTACGGACCCCTTAAACTGACACCGTCTGGATGGGGGGGGGCGCCATAGCTGCATTCATCACTTCATCCAAGGACGAGCATCATCACCAGCCTCGCCAGGCACGCCGTCCACCTCCGCCACGTGGAGCTCCACAACACAGTGCTGCACCACAGGCACCTGCACAAAAGAGTCATGCAACTACACATACACCCACTGTAGGGTGACCCAATGGGTGGCATCAAGTGTGGGTGTTCATGGAGAACCTCATGAAAGGGACTTATTGCACAAGCCAGTTAAGAATGGCCAAGACGTGGCAGTAGTGGTGACAATATAATATTTAATGTGAGTTGAACCAAAATCAAATATAAATAAAAAACATGACAATCCGTCAAACACCCTTGTGCATCCCCTTTGTGCTCATTAAACCTTTGCCTTACGCTTCCTACTACTCATATGTGATGCATCCCCTGTGGTTGCAGCAGAGGTAGTGGCAGGTTGGGTGAGGGTTACTGTGAAAGAGATGCATCAGAGGGTGAGTATGAGACAGAGCCATGAGATTGTATGAGGATTGGGTTGAGTGGTAGTGGTGGGATGAGTACTGGGGAGGTGAGTAAGTGCAGGTAAGTTGAGGATGAGGTTTGAGTGGGTGTGAGGAGTGATGTGATAGAATAATGTTGGCAGTGCAGAAGGAGTTGTGGGGTGGGGGTGGTGATGTGGAAGATGGTGAGTGTGATGTTGGACTGGGTGAGAGTAATCTTGGACTGGGTGAGTGTGATGTTGGACTGGGTGAGTGTGATGTTGGACTGGGTGAGTGTGATGTTGGACTGGGTGAGTGTGATGTTGGACTGGGTGAGAGTAATCTTGGGCTGGGCGAGTGTGATGTTGGACTGGGTGAGTGTGATGTTGGACTGGGTGAGAGTAATCTTGGGCTGGGCGAGTGTGATGTTGGACTGGGTGAGTGTGATGTTGGGCTGGGTGAGAGTGATGTTGGACTGAATGAGTGTGATGTTGGACTGGGTGAGTGTGATGTTGGACTGGGTGAGAGTGATGTTGGACTGGGTGAGTGTGATGTTGGACTGGGTGAGTGTGATGTTGGACTGGGTGAGAGTGATGTTGGACTGGGTGAGTGTGATGTTGGACTGGGTGAGTGTGATGTTGGACTGGGTGAGTGTGATGTTGGACTGGGTGAGTGTGATGTTGGACTGGGTGAGAGTGATGTTGGACTGGGTGAGTGTGATGTTGGACTGGGTGAGTGTGATGTTGGACTGGGTGAGTGTAATGTTGGACTGGGTGAGTGTGATGTTGGACTGGGTGAGAGTGATGTTGGGCTGGGTGAGAGTAATCTTGGGCTGGGTGAGTTGATGTTGGACTGGGTGAGTTGATGTTGGACTGGGTGAGAGTGATGTTGGACTGGGTGAGTGTGTTGGACTGGGTGAGAGTGTTGTTGGACTGGGTGAGAGTGTTGTTGGACTGGGTGAGAGTGATGTTGGACTGGGTGAGTGTGATGTTGGACTGGGTGAGAGTGATGTTGGACTGGGTGAGAGTGTTGTTGGACTGGGTGAGTGTGATGTTGGACTGGGTGAGAGTGATGTTGGACTGGGTGAGTGCGATGTTGGACTGGGTGAGTGTGATGTTGGACTGGGTGAGAGTGATGTTGGACTGGGTGAGTGTGATGTTGGACTGGGTGAGAGTGATGTTGGACTGGGTGAGAGTGTTGTTGGACTGGGTGAATGTGATGTTGGACTGGGTGAGTGTGATGTTGGACTGTGTGAGTGTGTTGGACTGGGTGAGAGTGTTGTTGGACTGGGTGAGAGTGATGTTGGACTGGGTGAGTGTGTTGGACTGGGTGAGAGTGTTGTTGGACTGGGTGAGAGTGATGTTGGACTGGGTGAGTGTGATGTTGGACTGGGTGAGATTGATGTTGGACTGGGTGAGTGTGATGTTGGACTGGGTGAGATTGATGTTGGACTGGGTGAGTGTGATGTTGGACTGGGTGAGAGTGATGTTGGACTGGGTGAGTGTGTTGGACTGGGTGAGAGTGTTGTTGGACTGGGTGAGAGTGATGTTGGACTGGGTGAGTGTGATGTTGGACTGGGTGAGAGTGATGTTGGACTGGGTGAGAGTAATCTTGGGCTGGGTGAGAGTGATGTTGGACTGGGTGAGAGTGATGTTGGACTGGGTGAGAGTGATGTTGGACTGGGTGAGTGTGATGTTGGACTGGGTGAGAGTGATGTTGGACTGGGTGAGTTGATGTTGAACTGGGTGAGTTGGATGTTGAACTGGGTGAGTTGGATGTTGGTCTGGTTGAGTTGGATGTCTGTTTGGTTCAGTTGGATGTTGGTCTGCGTGAGGTGGGAGAGTTGGATGTTGAGTTGGGTGAGGTGGGCGCAGGTCTTCGTAATTTGCATGCCTGGCTGGGTGAGTCAGGTACTGTGATGGATGACTTGAAAGACTATCGTGAAAAGCTCAACAACCTTTTCTCCTCCTTGACTCTTTAATTTCTCCACTGGAGACTGAAGGGATTAAAGTGCCTGCCTTGCAGGCAGCAACACCATCCTTACAGGTCTGTGGGCATCGTCTTGGAATGTGGCCCTCGGTAGGCTGTGAGCATCGTCCTCAAAGCGAGACTGCCATCCTCACTGGTCTGTCATTAAACCTCCAGCAACAAGCTACCATTGAACTCTCCTATCAGATGTCACATTATATTTCCAAGTGGAACTAAGTGACTATGAAGCAGGATAGTCAGAGTTGGTCCATTAAGCCAGGTTCCAGGAAGTGTTACATTAAATCTCAATGTGAAAAGGCATTGAGTGAGATAGTCTCCCATCCAGGGAGCTGAGGGCGATTTTTCTGACTTGTAAACAGAGGGTTATAGGGTCCAGTATAGAATGTGATGAACAGCTGGCAGCCTTGAGTTACACTGTCAGCTTCCCATCACCCTCTGCCCAGATACTAAGGGAATATGCCCAATGGTTGGTTCAACATCAACATTATGAGGGAAGAACAGTCTCCCACCAGTTCTAAAGTATGTGAACTTTTCAAATGGCTTCACATTGGATGGCAGTTATACTGCAGTGCAAAACTGCCTTCTGGAAGGGGTCATGTAACTCTTGCCTTTACTATGTTCATCAGAGTCAGATTGCCGACCACACTTCTGACCCCTTACAAAATCGCCTTTGCGCTGGTGCACATCTGAAACCGTTTCAGATCAATTCAAAACCAACAGCACAACCAGCTCACTAGTTAACTATTTGTTAGCTGCTAACTTTTACTGAGGTCACTGAATTCTGAAACAATGTTCCTGTAAAAAGCAAATGATCTGTGCTGGCCAGCTTGCGATCTTCCCTCCACTGAAGTGCAGGAATGGAACTTCTATCTCCAAATAATGGAATGTTTTAGTGATTTAAACTACATTGTAGAATTCCTTGACATAAGCCACAAGCAAAGCTGCCCTGTGGTTGGGGTAAATCTCTCTTTGCTAAATCCCACTGGAAGTTTTTTAAAAAGTAGCTGAATCATTAGTGAACGCAAAAACAAAACGACGAACAGTGTGGATGTTTTGTTACTGCTGATCTAATTCTGGGGTCTCAATTTTCACGAGCAGAGCTGGGGGGGTCTCGATTTAAGAGGCAGCTCTTCCCAGTGCAGGAAAGCATGGAGCTGTGACTCATCGTACAACAGTCAGTAACCAGGTGGAGATGGAATATCAATGATATCAGTCTAGTCATTGATTTACAGCATGATTTAGCCCAAGCAAGAGGTATGAGTGTTACTTCAATCACTGGCCTCAGTTGCCCCTGTGAGTGGTACAAGACAAACATGTTCAGGTGAATAAAGAGCAAAAGCTCCAGAAGCAACCGAATTCCTCACTCTGAAAATGGAGAGCACTGTCTTTATAAAGCTCATGGTGAACGCCAGGCTAGAGAGACACAGCAGCCTGGATTATCTGCAAATTCAAGAGAGAATTTGATTGATTTTTGGTGAAAGTAGTGATTGAGGGGTACCAGATACAGCCAGCTAGAGGTGGTGGTGATATTAGCAAATGAAGGCTTAATGCAATCGTATGACATTCCCCTGTCTGTAAGAGGTAACATATTTATTTTAGTGTGACTTTTCAGTTCCTACAGCATCCATTCAGGTGCCCTTTCTCAGTGGTGCTGCCTATTCAGGGCCAACCCACTGTGGAATCCATTCCCTCAACATGTTCCTTCCTTCCAACCTCAGTTGTGCTGTCAGGGTATGGTGACATCTCCCACAAGGAAGACTTACCTTTTTGATACTACTTGCTATCTAATTTAACTGAATGAAGTCCCCCTCAATCACTTCTTCTCAAGGTTGCGCAGCTTGAGTCCAGGCTCGCAGATAATGAATGGCCACTTGAACAAGGTACAGGAGGTACCTCGACCTTCAGGAAAGGAGGGATAAAGGGATAAAAATGGAGGAAAATAAATATTTACTTTTCTACCTGTTCAGGTGCCTATAAGAGATCCCGTGGCATGATATGGAAGAAGAATTGAGAGTTCTTCCCAATATTCGTCCCTCAACCAACATCACCAAGTAACAGATCAACTGGTCATTTATCTCATTTTTGCTGGTTGTGGGATCTTGCTGCAAGTAAATTGGTTGCTGTATTTGCCTACAAAATAGCAATGACCGCACTTCCAAAGGTAATTCATTGGTTGTGAAGCACTTTGGGACATCCTGAGGACAAAAAGGCATCTATGAATGCAAGTTCTTTCCTCTTTCAGCAGTAGACTAGTGCTTTAATATACAGACACAATGTATTGTACACATTTTAATATGGGCTATAGTATATTATAAAATGTACATTTTATAATTTAATATATATATTACAAAGTATATGGAGGCTGTAGTGGGGTAGATTAAACAGTGTATGTTTTATGGGTGGAGGAGATTAAACAGTGTATGTTTTATGGGTAGAGGAGATTAAACAGTGTATGTTTTATGGGTGGAGGAGATTAAACAGTGTATGTTTTATGGGTAGAGGAGATTAAATGTGGATATTCTATAGGATAACAAAGGTTATACAGTGTGTATTATATGGGTATAAAAGGTTTACAGTGTATATTAGAAGGGAAAATGTCTGACGGCAGCCCAAAGCAGTAATTCTATCTGAGGGGTTGTGTAATCTCAGAGCCACTTGATTGATTTCCTGCCTTGCCACTTACCGACACCCGGCCAATATCCTGCATTGGCAATTATAAAATTACACAAAGTAATTCAAACACTCATTTCTTTTCGACCGACACACTGCCACTAAACAGTGAATGCTGCTGACATTTGCGATCATGAAACAACTGATCGTGGCGCACCAATGAAAACCCAGCAATTCACTAAATCTGGCACACAGGGTTAGACACCCATATAATATACACCAAACAATAATAGATAGATGATCGCAGTTAAGCCACCAAAATGACCAATTCAAGCCAGCAGTCCTAGAATAAACTAATTTGATCTGAAGCAAGTCATAGAAGAATTCCATAAGTAATATGCCAGGCAGCAACAGAAGAGAATTACACAAAAAGAAAGAACTTGCATTTATATAGCGTGTTTCAAGACCTCAAGACATCCCAAAGCGCTTTACAGCCAATGAAGTACTTTTTTTGAAGTGTAGTCATTGTTGTAATGTAGGAAATGCAGCAGCCAATTTGCACACAGCAAGCTCCCACAAACAGCAATGAGATAATGACCAGATAATCTGTTTTAGTGATGATGGTTGAGGGATAAATATAGACCAGGATACCAGGAAGAACTCCCCTGCTCGTCTTTGAATAGTGACATGGGATTTTTTACACGTACCTGAGAGGACAGATGGGGCCTTGGTTTAACATCTCATCCGAAAGGCGGCACCCTCCAACAGTGCAGCACTCCCTCAGTATTGTACTTGAGATTTTGTGCTCAAGTCTCTGGAGTAGGACATGAACCCACAACCTTCTGCCTCAGAGGCAAGAGTGCTACCACTGAGCCATGCCTGTCACAACAGTAATACGCTGTGCCATAGTGCCAAGGGGCCATGCAATAAGGGTTCTTTATCTCCCCTGCTATTCAAGGGAGGCGTAGAATGGAGTTCAAGGCTTCCCTGCATGGTGGAGTGGGTGAGAGGAAAAGTGTCACTCTGCACCATTACTCTTCATCTACAATGCAGCTCTCTTCCCTTACATCCATTTCCCCTTTCCTTGCTAAACATTTTCATCCCTTCCTCAAGGCACTTATTTCCCCCTATCTGCTTCTTCTGAGTCATCGCGGTGGCTAATGTTCTGGATATGCCCTGCTCCTTCTCTTTGCTAATGCTAATGGCCCAGATTCCTGGCTTTGTACACTGGAGGTGGAAGCTCATGGAGGAGGAGATGAGGAATTTCCACTGTTGGTTGATTTTGGGTCACAGGTGAAGTCAGGGGTCTCAAACGTTGATGTCCATGTGAAAAGCGAACGGGTTAGCAAACATGTATCTAAAGGAAGTGAGTGGAGTTAAGAGAAGTTGTTCAAAGTGAGAACAAGTTCAGGCAGGTGGAAGAAGATGGTAGTGTGAGGGGATGGTATGGCCTGCTGTTCAAGGATGAATTGGAGGGGCCGGAGACTACCCTGGTGAAGATGGAGCTGTGGAGGGGCTGCCCATGGTGAAAAGAAGAGAGCTGGGACCAGGCAACCCGAAATCATCAAAGCAAAAGAGGGCATCAGAAGAGTCACAGATGTAGATGGATTGAGAGAGGACAAGGGGTTAAAGAATAGCATCCAGCTAAGAGGAAATTAATTTGGTGGGACAGGAGTGGACTGAAATAATGGGTCTGCTGGAACAATCCTGTTTGTGTATGGAGTAGATTACAGATGGATTTTTGAGCAGGGGCTGATAACGGCTGTTTTGGAAGAGGTAAGGATAATGCCGGAGGATTGATCCATGATTGATGATCTTTATGAGCAAAGAGCTGAGAAGAAGAACTGAGTGACCAGCGGCTGAGAAGACAAGGGGTCAAGGCAGCAGCTGATGGCCTTTTTGGACAAGTTAAGTTTGGTGAGAGTGGGTAGATGTGGGGGAAAAACATGAAAAAACGGAGGTGAGAAAAGAGAAAGAGCAAAGGATGGAGTTGGGGGACAGTAAACAAAGGTACAACTATGGATATCCTCGAGTTTAAACAGGAAAAAAGTCCATAAGAATGTAAGGAAAGGATGGAGTGAATGAAGAGAGGGGAAGGCAGAGGAGATGGTTAGTTTGCAATTGCTTATACTCTTCAATATAACTTTGGAGTAGTACGTGGATTTAGTTAGAGAGAAGGAATGAGAGTAAACCTTCAGGCGCCCAAATCCATCTGGCGATGAACTGCCAGATGGTCAAACAGCTGATACATTCGAGCTTACAGCCCATTGATTTGAGGCCTATGGGTGAGAGACTGTCCAAAATCTAATGGGAACAAAGGCATTCAAGCTGGAGGTGGGGCAGTTACATAAGAACATAAGAACATAAGAAATAGGAGCAGGAGTAGGCCAATCGGCCCCTCGAGCTTGCTCCGCCATTCAATAAGATCATGGCTGATCTGATCCCAACCTCAAATCTAAATTCATGTCCAATTTCCTGCCCGCTCCCCATAACCCCTAATTCCCTTTACTTCTAGGAAACTGTCTATTTCTGTTTTAAATTTATTTAATGATGTAGCTTCCACAGTTTCCTGGGGCAGCAAATTCCACAGACCTACTACCCTCTGAGTGAAGAAGTTTCTCCTCATCTCAGTTTTGAAAGAGCAGCCCCTTATTCTAAGATTATGCCCCCTAGTTCTAGTTTCACCCATCCTTGGGAACATCCTTACCACATCCACCCGATCAAGCCCCTTCACAATCTTACATGTTTCAATAAGATCGCCTCTCATTCTTCTGAACTCCAATGAGTAGAGTCCCAATCTACTCAACCTCTCCTCATATGTCCGCCTCCTCATCTCCGGGATTAACCGAGTGAACCTTCTTTGTACTGCCTCGAGAGCAAGTATGTCTTTTCTTAAGTATGGACACCAAAACTGTATGCAGTATTCCAGGTGCGGTCTCACCAATACCTTATATAACTGCAGCAATACCTCCTTGTTTTTATATTCTATCCCCCTAAAAATAAAAGCCAACATTCCGTTGGCCTTCTTGATCACCTGCTGCACCTGCATACTAACTTTTTGATTTTCTTGCACTAGGACCCCCAGATCCCTTTGTACTGCAGTACTTTCCACTTTCTCGCCATTAAGATAATAACTTGCTCTCTGATTTTTCCTGCCAAAGTGCATAACCTCACATTTTCCAATATTGTATTGCATCTGCCAAATCTCTGCCCACTCACCCAGCCTGTCTATATCCCCTTGTAGGTTTTTTATGTCCTCCTCACTCTCTACTTTCCTTCCCATCTTTGTATCATCTGCAAACTTTGATATGTTACACTCGGTCCCCTCCTCCAAATTGTTAATATAGATTGTAAAGAGTTGGGGACCCAGCACCGACCCCTACGGAACACCACTGGCCACTGGCTGCCAGTCCGAGAATGAACCATTTATCCCAACTCTCTGCTTCCTGTTAGATAACCAATCCTCCATCCATGCCAGAATATTACCCCCAATCCAGTGATTCTTTATCTTGAGCAATAATCTTTTATGTGGCACCTTGTCGAATGCCTTCTGGAAGTCTAAATACACTACGTCCACTGGTTCCCCTTTATCCACCCTGTCCATTATGTCCTCAAAGAACTCAAGCAAATTTGTCAGACATGACGTCCCCTTCGTAAAGCCATGCTGACTTTGTCCTATTAAATTATGTTTATCCAAATGTTCCGCTACTGTCTCCTTAATAATAGACTCCAAAATTTTACCCACCACAGATGTTAGGCTAACTGGTCTATAATTTCCAGCCTTCTGCCTACTACCCTTTTTAAATAAGGGTGTTACATTAGCAGTTTTCCAATCTGCCGGGACCTTTGCCGAGTCCAGAGAATTTTGGAAAATGATTACCAATGGAGGATGTCAATGGATGCATTAGCATTTTGGGGAGAATGTAGGTTTTCTGAATAGATAAACAAAGGTGCCCAAATGGCCTTCCTCATCCGTAATTATCTTGCGATCTTCACATGTGGAGGGCTAGAAAAGGGAAAACTTGAAATTTCAGAAAGCGCTAGTAAGGAAGTTGGAGATGGAAAGTGTAAGTGGAGGGGTTTTGAGCTGTCAGAGGATAAGAAAGTGGTCTGAACGGTCCATCAGGGATTGAGATCTTGAGGCCCTTTGTGCCTATGAGATATAGGGTTGGCCATGCATATCGGTGGGGGGTGGGTGGGGGGAGTCAATGTGGAGGATGAGGTTGAAGTCAGTGAGAAGAACAAGGAAGTCAGTCGAGGTAGAAGGTGGGGGGGTTAAGATGGTGGTTGAAATCACTGAGGATAAGGAGTCGTTCGGTGTGGAGACTAAAAGACAGGAGGGAGGAGATTGCAATGAGAAAAACACCCAGAAAATTAGGGGGAATGACAAAGGAGAGATGGGCGGACAGTAATGAGCAAGGTGTTCAGAGAAAAGAGTCGGAAGTGTAGGCGGATGGACCAAGGAGAGATTTGGAGAGGAAAACAATTCCACAGTTTTGACGGTTTAGATGGGGTCGTGGTGCAATGAGAAACCAGTGGGACGACCTCAAGGAGGAGGAAAGAATCAGCATCAGTAAACCAAGTCTCAGTAAAATTTAGGGTGTCAACCTGCTCCTCCTTAATGAGGTACTGGATGATAGGAGACTTATTAGGAAGGGAACAGGCATTATGACAGGTGATGTGAAGGGTGGGGTGGAGTGGGGGGTCAGGTGTGATTTTTCCAAGGGGACATGGGCACATTTGTAGGGGCCGTCCTCCAAACCAGTCCTGCACAGCTGGGCCATGTCCAAGGGTAAATCTTCAGGAGTGTTTTTGGACATTCCGCTCTTTTACTGGGATTATTTGTTCTTGCTGCTGGAATTACACAGTGCTTCCATCTTCAGAAAGATTATTCCTGCATTTAATTGGATTCCTAATGGGAATACAGAAATGGATTCAGAATTCTCAAGACTGCCTGATGTACCAGATTTTTCAATGCCCAATAAATGTCCTGAAGCCTTGTTCACTTATGTCTTGATTCCGCAGAGCAAAAACTCAGCCTCTTCCCCCATCTCCTTCGTATTGCAGTGGCTGCATTTGAACTCCATGCCCCTGAACCACTCCTTCCTGGTGGTGATCTGAGACTCTGACTTTCGCCCTTTCATTAAGTCTGCCCCCACGTCAATCTCCCAAGAGAAGCAGAGGTCTTTTTGATTTCCAACAACCTCACTTTTCTCCCCTCCCCTCCTGAAAATACTGTCTCCTTCTTGGGGTGCAATTCCAGGGGCACAGGTCAGTACCTCATGTGCCCACTCCTTGTGTGTGAGCCCAGGCAGTATAGGGATGATTCCCCTGCCCACACTCCCAGCATGGGCCCATGGTGGCAGGGAGCAGGGGCCGGAGATAGGGCTATGGTCTAGCTCCCCACTGGAAATACAGGATCACTAAATTACCCTTTATATGCTGGCAGGCAATTCAGTCAGAAGCCCTACCCTGTTCTTATTAGCCTTCCTTAAAGGTCCTCAAATATTTTCTCGTATGTTCTATGCCTGGCTTACAACACACTCATCTCACAAGCACAGATATGGTGCACATCCAGGTCTGAGCACTGGGACAAACATTAACACAGGGCAGGGCATGTACAATCTTTTACCCAGAGAATCCTGTTTTACAATTTTTTTTAATACCCTGCTACATGACTAAACTTTGTATCCGATTTATTTTTAAAAGCCACATGCTTAATTTTCTACCCAGTGCTACACTTGGTCTAATCCTACATCCCATTTGCAGTTATTACACTAATAGTCTTGCTACTGAGTGGCAATATGTGTGCAGTAACCATGCCTGAAAGCATTAGAGAGTCTTTGCCTGTCTCTGGAGATTGGGTAAATTCCCCTAATATTCTCCATCTCACTTCAGGCGCCCATCACTAATGGCTGTGCATTTGCAAAATCATATTTCAGGGAGAGCTGCTGCAATCACCCCATCATTGCAACAGCAGGGCACATGACATGTTGTTGAGTTCTACACTCAGCAAGTACCTCCTTTCCTGCTGCAGTCTAGAGACTTTTAAATGCCAAGCTTGGTTTCATCAAGCCATTACTTCTTGATTAACTTTGCCTTCCCTCCTACTCTTTTTAACCATAGTGTCCGCACTGTGGGCCTTGGCCATTCACCTGGGTTTCCTAATGAAAAAGTACAGTCAACAGGCATTCATCATCAGCACTAGTGATATCCCGCTGGTGGGGGGGGGGGGGGCGGGGGGGTGCGGGAAAGGAGAAGCCTCACTCTCCCCACACAATGAAATCTAGATAGTGCAAACCTGAATCAACCACAACTGGGATCCAAACACCGCAAATCAATGTACATCCCATTCACTTCCATTAGTCCCAATGGACAAAACCCCTTCCTTTCACATATTATATAAAATTCTAATGGACCAAACACTTTCTATTTCACTCCCATTACTTAAAATTCTAATGGATCAAACCCATCCCATTTCACTCCCATTATATAAAATTCTAATCATAGTATCATTGTAGGTACAGCATAGGAGGAGGCCATTCGGCCCATCGTGCCTGTGAAAGAGCTATCCAATTAGTCCCATTCCCCTGCTCTTTCCCCTTACCCTCTAATTTTTTTCCCTTCAAGTATTTATCTAATTCCCTTTTGAAAGTTACCATTGAATCTGCTTCCACCTCCCTTTCAGGCAGTGCATTCCAGATCATAACAACTCACTGCATAAAAAAATGTTTCCTCATGTCACCTCTGGCTCTTTTGCCCATCATCTTAAATCTGTGTCCTCTGGTTACTGACCTTTCTGTCACTGGAAACAATTTCTCCCTATTTACTCTGTCAAAACCGTTCATGATCATGAACACCTCTATCAAATCTCCCCTTAACCTTCTCTGTTCTAAGGAGAACAATCCTAGCTTCTCCAGTCTCCCCACATAACTGAAGATCCTCATCCCTGGTACCATTCTAGTAAATCTGTCCTGCACCCTCTCTAAGGCCTTGACATCCTTCCTAAAGTGTGGTGCCCAGAATTGAACACAATATTCCAGCTGAGGCCTAACCAGTGTTTTATAAAAGTTAAGCATAACTTCCTTGCTTTTGTACTCTATGCCTCTATTAATAAAGCCCAGGATCTCGTATGTTTTTTTAACAGCCTTCTCAACTTGTCCTGCCACCTTCAAATATTTGTGTATCTGCACCCCCAGGTCTCTCTGATCCTGCACCCCCTTTAAAATTGTACCTTTTAGTTTATATTGCCTCTCCTCATTCTTCCTATGAAGAATCACTTCACATTTCTCTGCATTAAATTCCATCTGCCATGTGTCTGCCCTTTTCACCAGTCTGTCTATGTCCTCCTGAGTCTGTTACTATCCTCCAAATTGTTTACTACATTTCTGAGTTTCGTGTCATCAGCAAACTTCGAAATTATACCCTCTATACCAAAGTCCAGGTCATTAATATATATCAAAAAGAGCAGTGGTCCTAATACTGATCCCTGGGGAACACCACCGTATACTTCCCCCCAGTCTGAAAAACAACTGTTCACCACTACTCTCTGCTTCCTGTCCTTTATCCAATTTTGTATCCACACTGTCACTGTCCCTTTAATCCCATGGGCTTTAATTTTGCTTACAAGTCTATTATGTGGTACTTTATCAAATACCTTTTGAAAGTCCATATACACAACATCAACCGTACTATTCTCACCAACCCTCTCCGTTACTTCACCGAAGAACTCAATTAAGTTAGTCAAACATAATTTTCCTTCAACAAATCCGTGCTGACTTTCATTTATTAGCCCATACTTTTCCAAGTGCCAATTAATTTTGTCCCGGATTATTGTCTCTAAAACTTTCCCCACCACTGACGTTAGACTGACTGGCCTGTAATTGCTGGGTTTATCACTCTCCCCTTTTTTGAACAGGGATGTAACATTTGCAATCCTCCAGTCCTCCGGCACCATCCCCATACCTAAGAAGGATTGGAAGATTGAAGCCAGAGCCTCCGCAATTTCCACCCGCACTTCCCTCAGTACCTAGGATGCATCCTATCCGGACCGAGTGACTTTTCTACTTTGAGTACTGCCAATCCTTTAAGTGCCTCCTCATTATCTATTTTCATCCTACCCAATATCTCTACTCCTTCCTCCTTTACTGCTACAATGGCAGCATCCTCTTCTCTAGTGAAGACGGATGCGAAGTATTCATTTAGTACTTCAGCCATCCACTCTGCCTCCACAAGAAGATCTTTTTGTCCCTTATCGGTCCCACCCTTCTTTTTACTACCCTTTTACTATTTATATATTTATAAAAGACTCTTGGGTTCCCTTTTATATTAGCTGCTAATCTATTCTCATAACCTCTCTTTGCCCCTCTTATTCCCTTTTTTAGATCTCCTCTGTACTTTCCGTATTCAGCCTGGTTCTCAACTGTATTATGAACCTTACATTTGTCCTAAGCCTCCTTTTTCTGTTTCATTTTAATCGCGATATCTTTAGTCATCCAGGGAGCTCCAGCTTTGGATGCCCTTCCTTTCCCCCTCGTAGGGATGTGTCTACTCTGTACCCAAACCACCTCCTCCTTGAGGGCCTTCCATTGTTCAATTACTGTTTTGTCTGCCAATTTTTGATTCCAATCCACCTGGGCAAGATCCCTTTGTAACTCATTGAAATTTGCCCTCCTCCAGTTAAGCATTTTCGCATTTGATTGTTCCTTGTCCTTTTCCATAATTATTCTAAACCTAGTGATATTATGATCACTGTTCCCCAAATGCTCCCCCACTGAAACATGCTCCACCTGCCCCACTTCATTCCCCAGAATTAGATACAGCACTGTTACCTTCCTGGTTGGGCTGGAAACACACTGTTCAAGAAAGTTCTCTTAAATACATTTCAGGAATTGCTCCCCCTCTTTGCCCTTTACACTGTTACTGTCCCAGTCTATATTGGGATAATTGAAGTCCCCCATTATCACTACTCTATAGTTCTTGCACCTTTCTGTAATTTGCCTGCAAATTTTCTCCTCTATATCCTTCCTACTATTTGGTGGCCTATAGTATACACCCAGTAGCGTAATAGTTCCTCTATTGTTCCTTAATTCTAACCAAATAGATTCTGTCTTTACCCCTCAACTACATCACCCCTTTCCAGTGCTATAATAGTTTCTTTGATCAATACTGCCACCCCTCCCCCCTCCTTCCTTTACTTCTCTACCTTTCCTGAATACCTTGTAGCCAGGAATATTAAGTACCCAATCCTCCCCTTCTTTGAGCCAGATCTCTGATATTGCCACTATATCATAGTCCCATGTGGCGACTTGAGCCTGCAGCTCAACAACTAGTTAACCTCCCCATGAGAACATTAGTCCCAGCTCTGTTGAGGTGCAACCCGTCCATCTTGAACAGATCCCTTCTGCCCCAGAACTGGTCCCAATGCCCCAGGAATCTGAAACCCTCCCTTCTGCACCATTGCTCCAGCCACGCATTAACCTGTCTTAAAGAGCAGGACCTCAAAGGTAGTAATCTCTGGATTACTCCCAGTGCCACGTGGCACTGGGAGTAATCCAGAGATTACTATCTTTGAGGTCCTGCTTTTTAACTTTCTCCCTAGCTCCTAGAACTCTGACTGCAGGACCTCGACCCTTTTCCTTCCTATGTCATTGGTTCCCACATGGGCCACTACTTCTGGCTGTTCTCCTTCCCCCCTCAAAATGTCCTGCACCCTCTCAGTGATGTCCTTTACCCTGGCAACGCACATGCGGGACTCACGTTGGCAGTTGCAGAAAAGCCTGTCTCTCCCCCTATCGAATCACCTATAACAACTGCATTTCTTTTGCCTCCCTGTGCAGCTGAGTCTCCCACAGTGCCGTGGATTTGCTCCTGACTGCACTCCCCAAGGTGTCAACACCCTCACTGGTATTCAACACTGAATACCGATGTGTGAGTGCCACAGTCCCAGGAGACTCCTGCACTGCCCGCCTGTTCCTCCTAGTCAACTGGTGGTCACCCACTCCCTCGCCACCTGAACTCCCTCGAGCTGCGGGGTGACCACCTCCTGAGGCATGCTATCCACGGAACTCTCAGCTTCCCGTATGCACTGTAGTGACGTCAGCCGCCCCGCAAGCTCAGAAATTCTGAGCTCGAGCTCGAGCAGTTAGCGGCACTTCCCGCACATGTGCTTTTCCAGGACACATGAAATGTTCTGGAGTTCCCACATGGCACAGGATGTGCATGCGACGGGCCCCAGCTCTCCTGCCGTGTCAGCTACAGTTATTTAAACTGTTTGTTGAGCTTTAAGGCAATTTACTGTTTATCTAACACTAAAACACTAACCACTAAAACTAAATGGACCCAAAGCCCTTCCATTTCACCCCTCATTATGTAAAGTTCTAATGGACCAAACCCCTTCCACTTCACTCCCATTACCACAATAAGTGGGTAATAATTTCACTGTGACAGCAATGTCAGCCTGGATTATGTGCTCAAATCCTGAAGTGGGGCTTGAACCCATGACCTTCGAATTCAGAATGACCTTAAGAACATAAGAACATAAGAAATAGGAGCAGGAGTAGGCCAATCGGCCCCTCGAGCCTGCTCCGCCATTCAATAGGATCATGGCTGATCTGATCCTAACCTCAAATCTAAATTCATGTCCAATTTCCTGCCCGCTCCCCGTAACCCCTAATTCCCTTTACTTCTAGGAAACTGTCGATTTCTGTTTTAAATTTATTTAATGATGTAGCTTCCACAGCTTCCTGGGGCAGCAAATTCCACAGACCTACTACCCTCTGAGTGAAGAAGTTTCTCCTCATCTCAGTTTTGAAAGAGCAGCCCCTTATTCTAAGATTATGCCCCCTAGTTCTCGTTTCACCCATCCTTGGGAACATCCTTCATCAATGATTTCTCAATGAAAGAAAATGACATATTTTAAAAGCTTTCATTCCAGTTCAGTTGCTGTTAACAGTCTCAGGGTCACAATTATTCTTGCTTATTGTAACTTTTGCAGGGGGGAGATTCAGAGCTTGAAAAGGCAGTGAACAACACAGCACCCGCTATGCCTAACAGGGAATCGAGAAAGCGGCGAGCTTATTGAATCAAAATTTCAACATACTGCTTTCAGCAAGTTTGCTTTTAGTACAATGTAAGTCTGCCAAGGCAAACAATAATTCAAAGTGAAAAGATGCCACAGTATAAGTTAACCAACACGTTGTCATGCCATGTCATGGTGTGTCACTAAAATATGAGGCCGATTGTGGGTCATATGCCTTAATTTAATTTTGCTACACTTTTCTTCCCCTCCTATTTTCTCTCTTCTCCCTTTCACATTGAGGTGCTGACTGAGGTACAGTTCCACAGGGACTGGTTGACCTCTACCTGATCCAGGTAGCAATTCTTCAAATTGTTTGAGCCTTGACAGTGCTGTCAGACTATTCTCCCACAAGAGGCAGCACAGCTAAGTCTGAACGCATTTTTACCTGACAATTATTTTTTCAGCAAGGTATCAGGAGCAAGATGCTTGGGTTATTTTTGCCTCCTTAGACCAACAACTCTGTGGTCAAATGTAGCATCTCAACTGCAACCCCGGCTGAGATCGGCAAACTCAGCCTAAACCGCGAATCGAATCTGGGACATTATGGTCTGTGTGGCTCAGGACCAAACCAAGCAACGCTTTTAACCATGGAAGACTGACAGGGGAAATGGTGATGGAAAATCATATGAGAGTGCCAGAATTACATTTGAAAGTGAAACTGCATTTGATTTCTGAGCCTCTTTCTGTTGCAGAGTGATATTACTAACAATTGGTCCCATCCAGCAGGTGTTGATGTAGCCAGGACTTCAACAGATAAGGCACAGCAAAGCTTTACATTTATATTTCATTTATGTTTTGTTAGCTTCGCTTACGTCAATGGAATTTAATTTTATAAAAAGTCACAATACGTCAATAGAGGGGGAGGGAGACTGACAGAGTGAGTGAGAAAGGTAGAGAGAAACAATAGAGAGACAGACAGATAGACAGAGAGAGGAAGAAAGGGAGATAAAGACAGAGAGGGAGATGGACAGACAGGGAGACAGGTGTGTGTATATATATATATATATATATATAGAGAGAGAGAGAGAGAGAAAGAGAGAGAGATAGAGAGAGAGAGGCAGACAGAGAGCACAATAGAGGCAGAGAGACAAAGAGGGAAAGAGGGGCGAGGGAATGAGACAGACAGACAAAGAGACAGGGGTACAGATGGAAGAGGGAGGGAGACAGATGGAGAGATGGAGAGAGAGAAAAGCTCTTTGACAATTTCAGTCCATGAGAACTTCATTAGGTTTCCTGAGAAAAGGAGACCCGAACCTGTTCTAATGTCACATCAAGAGATGACAGCAGGAGATGCAGGGGGTAGAAGAGCCGTGGAAACCCTGGGAAAACAGCATAAATGGCTGACGTAGGAGAACCCCCACAGAAATTCATCCCCACAGAGACTCCAGGCACAACCCTGAGGATAAAAAGCCCATAATGGATATCCTAGAATGAGTTACCTGGGAGTGACTTACACAGGGAGTAACAGATACCCGGGAGTGACTTACACAGAATGTGAAAATTTTGCAGTCGCTGAGTTCATATACAAACGTTTAACGTACTGTATTTCTGTGTGCTATGTTTTAATAAAGGGGATAATGCACGTGTGCAAATAGTGTAAAAATTATACAAACATGATCACCATCATATATGAAATTTTCCAATCGGAATTTCTTCTTGAGTGATTGATACCAGGAGTGAGATACATAGAGTGATTGATACCAAGAGTGAGAAACACAGAGTGATTGATACCAAGAGTGAGATACAGAGTGATTGATACCAAGAGTGAGATACAGAGTGATTGATACCAAGAGTGAGATACAGAGTGATTGATACCAAGAGTGAGATACAGAGTGATTGATACCAAGAGTGAGATACAGAGTGATTGATACCAAGAGTGAGATGCACAGAGTGATTGATACCAAGAGTGAGATGCACAGAGTGATTGATACCAAGAGTGAGATACAGAGTGATTGATACCAAGAGTGAGATACAGAGTGATTGATACCAAGAGTGAGATGCACAGAGTTATTGATACCAAGAATGAGATACACAGAGTGGTTGATACCAAGAGTGAGAAACACAGAGTGATTGATACCAAGAGTGATTGATACCAAGAGTGAGATACAGTGATTGATACCAAGAGTGAGATGCACAGAGTGATTGATACCAAGAATGAGATACACAGAGTGGTTGATACCAAGAGTGAGAAACACAGAGTGATTGATACCAAGAGTGATTGATACCAAGAGTGAGATACAGAGTGATTGATACCAAGAGTGAGATACAGAGTGATTGATACCAAGAATGAGATGCACAGAGTGAATGATACCAGGAGTGAGATACACAGAGTGATTGATACCCAAGAGTGAGACACACACAATGATTAATACTCGACAATGAATTACACAGAGTGATTGATACCCAAGAGTCAGTACCACAGAGAGTAACAGATATCAGGAATGAGTTACACAGGTGATTGATATTAGGAGTAAGTTACACAGGGGGAAAAAATTGGATAAGGGCCGTTTTTGGGCGTAGGTAGCGTGATGTGCTACTACCCCGTGCCCAATGACCCCTGCGCAGGCAGGACACAAGTTACAGCCCAACCGAGGACTCACCTGCAATCAGCGTTCCATTCCAGGCCTTGCATGTGGAATCAATGCAATTCGCACTTTCCACCACCAGGGGAGCTCAGTCTCTTAAAGGGAGGATGTTCCTTAGAAATCTCTTAAAGGTAGCTAGTACCTGTTATTTGATGAAAATAACAGTCTACTGTCTGCACGGAGTATGAACGGAGATCAGACATTGCACACGTAAAACACATGTGCAGATCCCATCCCTATGTTTACACACTGATGAGTTATGTTAAAACATTGAATAAAGGTTGCGCACTACCACATTCCACATCCTCCAATCTGCACGTCAAACCTCACCAATCTGCCGATCTGAGTTGGTACCAGGCCTGTGAGAGTGCATGCACCAAGGTTCTCCACTGATGCACTAGAGACCTTGGGTGCAAGAGGTGGACAGAAGGAGAGGCATCCTATATCCATGGGGGGGGCAAGAGGCCCTCCAGACATATATCCAAAAGGCAGTGAGAGGCAGCGGGGGACGAAGACAATGCCAGGCGCACAGCATCACGGACATGGATGCAGTGCAGGAAGAAGTTCAATGCTTTGACACGAGCGGTCAAGGTGAGTGAGGTCAACTGTCAAGTGGCGTCTCCTACCAACTGCACCACTAGCCGCATCCACTGCTCCACGCACTACACCCCCCCATCACCCACATACCAACAAACTCTTTCCATCAGTACTCAACACTTCCAATCAGATGCTTCCTCTCACCCTTACACATTATAACTGTTTCAAGCCGCCCACCCACAACTCACAGGCCACACACACTAGCTATTCAACTATGACAGGCACATCACCCAGACACACGTCCTGTTTTCTTGCAGGAGAAGGTGGCGCATATCAGGAGGCAGCAAGTGGCAGTGGCATTTAGCCCCTCGAACC
Organism: Heptranchias perlo; assembly: GCF_035084215.1. Taxonomy (NCBI): domain Eukaryota; kingdom Metazoa; phylum Chordata; class Chondrichthyes; order Hexanchiformes; family Hexanchidae; genus Heptranchias; species Heptranchias perlo. Next base: position 59,903,975 of record NC_090337.1, read on the forward strand.
TGTTCCGCCATTCAATGAGTTCATGGTGGACCTGTGACCTAACTCCATATACCCATCTTAGCCCCATATCCCCTAATACCCTTGGTTCACAGAAATCTATCAATCTCAGATTTAACATTCACAAGTGAGCTAGCATCAACTGCCGTCTGCAGAAGAGCGTTCCAAACGTCCCCCACCCTTTGCGTGTAGAAGCATTTCCTAACTTCACTCCTGCCCGTCCTGGCTCTAAATGTTAGGCTATGTCCCCTAGTCCTAGTATTCAAGTCTAGGAGACCTCCAAAAACAGTTACAAACTTCTCGGCAGCCAGAAGCAATAAACCAGCCACTAACCTGTAAATCCTGCATGGTCCCTTTAAATAGCGCTGGTGGGGTTTCTTCCAGGCACTCTAAGACATATTCAGATTGTCGGGGTTAAGACTCTGCGTTGAGTTGAGCGTTAAGTCCCAAAATGGTGTCTATCACTTTAAATCAGCGTCGCTCACTGATTGAAGCCATTTTCTCCCTACTTTACATGATTCCAGCGTTTGTTATCTGCGTCTGCGCTAACTCCTATTGCAAGATGGCGTCTGGCGCATGTCACGCTGGAAACGTGCGTGCACATCCAATGGGCGCTACACGGCCCAATTTAGCGCCCACAGTGTTTTATATCCAGGAGTGAATTACATGGAGAGGAATTGTCCCTTTAGGTTGGAAAATTGCAAATGTAACTCCATTATTTAAGAAAGTTGAGAGAGAGAAACCAAGAAATTATAGATCTGTTAGTCTAACATCTGTTCTGGGGAAGTTATTGGAATCTATAATTAAAGACAGTGTGACAGAGCACTTAGAGAAATATGAGCTGATTAGAGAGAGACAACATGGATTTGTAAAGGGTAAGTTATGTCTAACGCACTTAATTGAATTTTTTGAGGTAATAACTAAAGTAGTGGACGGGAATGTCTGAGGATGTAGTTTATATGGACTTCCAGCAGGCACTCGATAAGGTTCGACATAAGAGACTATTAACTAAAATTAAAGCTCGTGGAATTGAAGGCAAATTATTGACCTGGATTGGTTAGGCAGTAGAAGACAGAGAGTAGGGATGATGGGTGTGTACTTTAATTGGGAGGAAATGACTCATGGTGGCCAACAAGTATCTGTGCTGGGACCTCAACTATTCACTGTATTTATTAATGACTTAGATAACACAATAGAGAGCCATATATCCAAGTTGGCCGATGACACAAAGATTGGTGATGTGGAGATGCCGGTGATGGACTGGGGTGGACAAATGTAAGGAGTCTTACAACACCAGGTTATAGTCCAACAGCTTTATTTAAAATCACAAGCTTTCGGAGGCCTCGCCTGACGAAGGAGGAAGCCTCCGAAATCTTGAGATTTTAAATAAAGCTGTTGGACTATAACCTGGTGTTGTAAGACTCCTTACAAAGATTGGTGGCATAATAAGTAGTGTAGATGGGAGCATAAAATTACAAAGGGACATTGATGGATCAAGTGAGTGGGCAAAACTGTGGCAGATGGATTTCAATGCAGGAAAGTGAAGGGTCATCCGTTTTGGACCAAAAAAGGATAGATCCGAGTATTTTTTAAATGGTGAAAAGCTAGGAACAGTGAAGTCCAAAGAGATTTAGGGGTCCATGTACACAGATCATTAAAATGTAATGGTCAGGTACAAAAAATAATCAAAAGGGCTAATGGAATGTTAGTCTTTATATCTAGAGGGCTAGAATATAAAGGGGAGGAAGTTTTGCTGCAGCTATACAAAGCCCTGGTTAGACCACATCTGGAGTACTGTGTACAGTTCTGGGCACCGCACCTTAGAAAGGAGTGGAAGGAGTGCAGCGCAGATTCACCAGAATGTTACCAGGGCTCCTAGGGTTATGAAGAGTGATTACATACACCAGGCTTGTATTCCCTGGAATATAGAAAGTTAAGGGATGATTTGGTTGTGGTTTTTAAGATTTTGAAAGAAATTGATAGGATAGATAGAGAGAAACTTTTTCCACTAGTGGGGGAGTCTAGGACAAGGGGATATAACCTTAAAATCAGGGCCAGGCCATTCAGGGGAGAAGTTAGGAAACACTTCTTCATTCAAAGGGTGGTAAAAATGTGGAACTCTCTCCCACAAAAAGCAATAGATGCTAGCTCAATTAATAATTTTAAATCTGAGATCAATAGACATTTGCTAGAAAAGGGTATTGAGGGATATGGAGCCCAAAGTGAGTGAATGGAGTTAGGATATAGATCTGCCATGATCTAATAGAATAGCAGATCTACAGGCTGGAGGGGCTGAATGGCCTAATCCTGTTCCTATGTAATAGATGCCCGGGAGTGAGTTCCAGTTCTACCTTTCCACTACCTTGCTTGCCCACTTCTTTCAATTAAACTTTGGGAAGACTGAAGCCATTGTTTGTTGCCCTTGCCTTAAGCTCCCTTTCTATTGACTTCATCTTCCTCCCAGGCCACACACTCAGACTGAACCAGACCTCAGTAATCTTGGTGTCCTGCTCGACCTGGTGCTGAGCTTCAAATTCCACATCCTATCCATCACCTCTGCAACACTGCTCGCCTCCACCCCTACCTCAGCCCCTCCCCACTGAAACTGTGATGTACCCTTTTGTCACTTCTAGACCCCATTACGTCAATGCTCTCCTTGCCAGGAACTCATTCCCACATTCCATAAACCCCCAAATTCAGCAGCACTGATACTGTCCCAAACTAAGTCCCACTTGCCGTTCACCCCCATCCTTGTTCATCTACATTGGTTCCCTGTGCTCTAACGAATTAAATTAACAATCCTCCTCATCTTCTAATCCCTCCATGGCCTCACCCCACTCTTTCTCTGCATAGTCCTCCAGCCTTATACCCCCAGCAACCTTCAATCCCCCAACTCTGGCCTTTTAGTGCATCCCCCTCCTTTCACCCTATTATTAGTGGCAGACCCTTCAGCTACCTTGGCCCCACTCCCTGGAATTCCCTCTATAAACCCATCTGCTTCTCCACTTCTCTCCTTATCTTTAAAAACTTACTCAACAACCATCTGTTCAACCAAGTGTTTGGTTGCCCATCCTAATTTCTCTCCCATGGTCCATTACCCTATCTATTTCTATTGTGTAGCACCGTGGGACATTTTTTAACATTAAAGGCGCTGTATAAATGCAAGCTGTTGCTGTTGTTGTTGAGAATGGCAAATACTCATTGTGAGCAACACAACAAGTAACAGAGATTTGGGACTGAACTACTTAGAGATTAATGGATGTCTTGGAGTGATTCGCACAGAGTATTAGATACCCAGGAGTAAGTTACACAGAGTGACAAATATCTTGGAGTGAATTACACAGAGCGTAATATATATTCGTGAGCGAATTACACAGAGAGTGACAGATATCTGGGAGTGAGTTGCACAGGCATTGATGGGTACTTAGGAGCAAATTATAACACAGTTTACAAATACCCAGGAGTGAGTTACGCAATGAGCACAGGTACAAGGGGGAGGGTGAGAAGGAGACCCAAGAATGAGTTTCACAGAGACATGTATACTAAGGAGGGAGTTACACAGTGCAACATATATTCAGAGGATTGGATATCCGGAAGTCGGTTACATAGAAAGTAATTGATACTCGGGAATGAATTACACAGAGAGAACGATGAATACTTAGGAATGAATTATACACACAATACCGGGGACCAGCTCAATTCTCTAGGAGAATAATGAATGTTGAGGAGCACTGTGATCTAACTGAAGAGGTGAGGTTTTATTACAAACTGAAATAGCAAAGCTCAAATGGTTTGTAACCATCATCCCAACCCTGGAATTAGATTCCTGCCTGGGGATCATGCTGGGATTTTTTAATAACCTCCATCCTTCCATCTGTATTATTAAAAACTGAGTGGAGAGACTCACTTTTGCCTGATTTGGTCCTCAGAATATGAGGTAAACAATGAGCCATCAGAAAGTCAGGGCTGGTTTCACTCAATTTCCTGTGTGAGGTTGATTTGTACAAATATATATAGAACTAAATAAACTACCTGAATATCATGACATTTAGCAGATTTTCTTATTCCGTGAAGATTCTTGCTCCAGTAGGTTTCTGGATCACTAAAACTGGTATTATTTAATGCAATTTGTCAGGAGACTCAACCCTTAAATGTCCAATGTCTCTCTTCCACAGTGGCATCACAGCAGCATGTTACATTAGGAGCATGGCATCCTGGATACAGTAACAAGCTGAGAGAGAATTTGATGGGAGGGTTATGAGTAGTGGTTGCAGTCATTTGGAATAGGTTAAAATTTTTGTTATATAAAATAAATGGCAGATGGAAAGTGGGATCAGAAAAAAAACCCCAAAGTTGTTGTCCTCTAGAGAACAGGTAGGAGAACTATGATAGGTGAGAAGGAATAGGGAAGACAATGACTGTCCACTGAACTCAGCAACACAGGCAAGGACGGGCCTTTATCTTGTGCCCCAAGACACTTCGTTATCACAGAAAAGCAAAGAAAAAAAGGTAAGAGAAATATGACTTTCCACCAGTGGCTCATTTGGTAGGAACAGCCCGACATTACTGCTGGGGAAAATATCCAGGGATGAGATCTGGTGAAGCCACACTTGGGCACATGCCAAAATAACCCTTTTCAGTCATGTTAACAACCAGTAGCAACTCTCACCAGATCGCAGCAATGCCACATAGATTTAATGATAATGAAGACCTGTGCTTTTTTTTTAAAGGAAGCAGGAAAAAGAGAAAGAATGATCAAAAGAGAGAGACAGAGCAGTAGATTTTTAACTTGCTGGCTGTGCGTAAAACTGCCATTGCATTCCTTCAACCCTGGCCTCTTGTGCATCCCCCCCCCTCCTTTCACCCCACTATCGGCGGCAGTGCCTTCAGCTGCCCAAGCCCCACACTCTGGAATTCCCTCCCACCTGGGCACCTCTTCCTCCTTTCAGAGCCTCCTTCAAACCCACCTCTTTGGCAAAGTATTCCATGCTAAAAAACTCTCTGCGCAAAGAAAATTCTCCTAGCCTCTTTCCTCACTCTAGGTGATCATTTTAATTTGATGATTCCACGTGACTGATTCCCCAACCATAGTCTTTCCCTATTCACTATCAGAATCCTTTGAATTCTTAAAACTTCTATTAAATCTCCTCTTAGCCTTCTCTGCTGTGGTGGAAATAATCGCAAATAATTTCAAGTCATAATCGCTGCAAGTAAGTTGAGAATTTGCAGCTTGAAAGTGGCAAATTCAGTGTCCTGTGTGCTTGTTACAATAAATTAAATAATTCCCTGCTGCATTCAAAATCCAGTTATCAAATTAATCTCCACAGAATTGGTTCTTGATTGACATTTACATAGAATTATATAGAAATTACAATAAGGAAGCAGGCCATTAGGCCCAACCAGTCCATGTTGGTGTTTATCTTGTACATAAGCAGCAATCGTAATCCCATGTGCCCACTCTGTTCCTATATCCTTTTATTCCCCTTTCCTTCAATCACCTATCTAAACTATTCTTAAACGTTGATATGGTCTCTGCTTCAATCACCGGCAAATTCCACAGCCTTGCAACCCTCTGTGTAAAAAGGTTTCTCTTGCTCTCTGTCCTAAATCTTTAAATTTAATCTTATATCTATGTTTCCTTCTCCAAGGTCCCTCAATCACTGGAAACAGTCTGTTTCTAATTACTCTAGCTCATCCCTTCATAATTTTAAATACCTCAATCAAATCACTCCATAACCTCCTATCTTTGAAAATAGACCTAATTTTTCAAGTCTTTCATCCTATTTCCTCAAACCAGGCAGCATCCTAGTGAATCTATGCTCTATCCACTCTTTTGCCTCAACATCCTTCCTATAGCATTGAGCGCAAAACTGTGGTCTTACGAAGGTTTTATATAGTCACCGTTATATCTCTACTTTTATATTCAATACCTCTTGCCATGAAATCCAGTCTTCTATTAACTTTGTTTTTAAAAAAGGCCTTATCTACTTGAGATGTTGTTTTTAATGTCTTCTGAATCTGAACCCCCAAATCCCACATCACCCAAACTTCCCCCATTCAAAGTATAACTATTACTTTTATTTCTTTAACCAGAATGTATCACGTCTCATTTACTGACATTGGATTCCATCAGCCATGTTTTTGTCCATTCCACTATCTTATCCATAACATTATTTACTCTGCCTCCTATTGTAGTATTATCTGTAAATTTGGATGCCCTTTCCTTTAGTCCTATATCCAAATCATTGATGTACACAGTAAACAGAAGTGGTCCCTGAACTGAATCCTGTGGGACATCGCTACCCACATCCAAACACCCTGAGAAACTGACCTTAACTCCTCCTCTTTTTTTCCTCCCTTCTAACCAGTTTTTAATCCAATTTGCGACCCTTCTACCCTTCTCCTAATTCCATGCCCCTCAGTGTCATCCATTAATCTCCTGTCTGGTACCTTGTCAAAGGCTTTCTATTAAGTCTATGTACACCACATCACTGCATTTTCCCAAATCCACCATTTCAGTCACCCACTCAAGGATTCTATCAGGTTCTTTCTTTCTGAAATTCATATTGCCGCCTTCTAATTATTTTGTCTTCTTCTGGATATTTAATGATTTCATTTTTAATTAAAGATTGCAAGATTTTCCCTATGACAGATTTTAAACTAACTGACTTGCAATTACCTGGGATTAGCTCTGCCTCCCTTTTTAAAAATGGGTATTAAATTTACCACTCTCCAGTCCTCCAGCAAACATCGACTCTTAATAGAGCTCCAAAGCAGAACTGCTCTGTTCTCATTTATCTTTTCATGGACTTTGACACTCAATGGTAACTCGTGCGGAAGGAACGTGTTCCACTTCTTGACCCCATCGCCCCACTGGTACAACAGGTGGTGCTCTATTCATGTAGTGAGCAGAGTAGAGGAGCTATAGTCTGTATCTCACCTTTTAAACATCCGATCTGGGAGTGCATAATAGGACAGAGTACAAGGAGCTTTCTTTAAAATCCACGCTGTAGCTGACCTGGGAGTGTTTGATGGGACAGTGTAGAGGGAGCTTTACTCAGTATCTAATCCATGCTGTAGCTGACCTGGGAATGTTTGATGGGACAGTGTAGAGGGAGCTTTACTCAGTATCTAATCGATGTTGTACCTGACCTGGGAGTGTTTGATGGGACAGTGTAGAGAGAGCTTTACTCAGTATCTAATCGATGTTGTACCTGACCTGGGAGTATTTGATGGGACAGTGTAGAGGGAGCTTTACTCTGTATCTAATCCATGTTGTACCTGACCTGGGAGCGCTTGATGCTGACACAGAATGCCTGTAATGGAAGTGACCATTCCTCAGCTCAAACATCCCTCACCTTAATGAGCACAGGATTCACAAAAAACAATCTCTTGTGCAAATTTCCTGCGTCCGGATGTATCTGAGTGCTCGGCCCCGAGGGATTAACAGTAAAATGTCATCTCTGTGCCTCACTGTTGCTCCGACCAACAGCTGTTTTGTTCCAGTTTGTGCCTTTTACTGAAACCTCGCCTGCATCTAATCCCACATGTGACCCACAGGACAACGGAACGTCTGTGTCAGGGAAAATGCACATTCCACTAGGATTACGCAACAGACACGCACACTGAGCAGTCTGTTAAGCAGCCCACATTGGCAGCAACCTGGCTCAGCATTCAGTGGCACAGGGATCAGGGATGCCAGCTGGATAGATAAGCCCTCAATAGAGGGTAAACTGGAGCAGGTGTGATTTTATGAACTAAAAGCATCAGACTATTGTGCCTTTCCGAATACCGACTGGTATTCTGTCACCACCTTACCACTGTGTTACCCTATCCCCCAGCAGTGTAATGGCAATGCCAGCTGTGGGATCCACCTGTAGATTTCCAGTTTCCTACTATGATAGTGACCTACATAAGAACATAAGAACATAAGAAATAGGAGCAGGAGTAGGCCAATCGACCCTTCGAGCCTGCTCCACCATTTAATAAGATCATGGCTGATCTGATCCTAACCTCAAATCTAAATTCATGTCCAATTTCCTGCCCGCTCCCCGTAACCCCTAATTCCCTTTACTTCTAGGAAACTGTCTATTTCTGTTGTAAATTTATTTAATGATGTAGCTTCCACAGCTTCCTGGGGCAGCAAATTCCACAGACCTACTACCCTCTGAGTGAAGAAGTTTCCCCTCATCTCAGTTTTGAAAGAGCAGCCCCTTATTCTAAGATTATGCCCCCTAGTTCTAGTTTCACCCATCCTTGGGAACATCCTCACCGCATCCACCCGATCAAGCCCCTTCACAATCTTATATGTTTCAATAAGATCGCCTCTCATTCTTCTGAACTCCAATGAGTAGAGTCCCAATCTACTCAACCTCTCCTCATATGTCCGCCCCCTCATCCCCGGGATTAACCGAGTGAACCTTCTTTGTACTGCCTCGAGAGCAAGTATGTCTTTTCTTAAGTATGGACACCAAAACTGTATGCAGTATTCCAGGTGCGGTCTCACCAATACCTTATATAACTGCAGCAATACCTCCCTGTTTTTATATTCTATCCCCCTAACAATAAAAGCCAACATTCCGTTGGCCTTCTTGATCACCTGCTGCACCTGCATACTAACTTTTTGATTTTCTTGCACTAGGACCCCCAGATCCCTTTGTACTGCAGTACTTTCCAGTCTCTTGCCATCAAGATAATAACTTGCTCTCTGATTTTTCCTGTCAAAGTGCATAACCTCACATTTTACAATACTGTATTGCATCTGCCAAATCTCCGCCCACTCACCCAGCCTGTCTATATCCCCCTGCAGGTTTTTTATGTCCTCCTCACTCTCTATTTTCCCTCCCATCTTTGTATCATCTGCAAACTTTGATATGTTACACTCGGTCCCCTCCTCCAAATTGTTAATATAGATTGTAAAGAGTTGGGGACCCAGCACCGACCCCTGCGGAACACCACTGGCCACTGGCTGCCAGTCCGAGAATGAACCATTTATCCCAACTCTCTGCTTCCTGTTAGATAACCAATCCTCCACCCATGCCAGAATATTACCCCCAATCCAGTGATTTCTTATCTTGAGCAATAATCTTTTATGTGGCACCTTGTCGAATGCCTTCTGGAAGTCTAAATACACTACGTCCACTGGTTCCCCTTTATCCACCCTGTATGTTATGTCCTCAAAGAACTCAAGCAAATTTGTCAGACATGACTTCCCCTTCGTAAAGCCATGCTGACTTCCCCTTCGTAAAGCCATGACACACAGGTCACAGACAGAAGGCATCTTTTCAGTACTTTTTTCCCACACCATTTTCAAAAAGGCCCAGTTAAAAAAAAATTAAACGTAAACAGGAGTTGAATGGGCACAACTGGCAATGGAACAGTATCACTACAGTATAGTGAGCCACTCCAACCAGGGCCAGGCTGGGGGAAGGTATGCGTATGGGATCCTGGCTTGAGTTCAGGTTTGCCGCTGATGCAAATGCATTGAAAGCCTCTGTAACGAATGCTTGCATGTCACACAACACAAAAGGACCTGGAAAAAATGCACGCCTGCTTAAAAGAATCCAACTGGGGTGTCCAGTTCACATTTTAGAAACTTCCGGAGAGTTCTACTGGAGTTGAACTGGTAGTGACTCTATTGTTCCAACAGCGCTCGGAGAATGGGCCGTGTGAGCCTTCTCTTGTGTCACCGTGGATGTAGAGGCTGGTGCACTGGCGGGGGAGAATCACACACTGTGTGATACACACGCACACACAAATGCACCTGAGTCAACAGTGATGAGGCTTGAAAGACCTGTTACTATGACGACAGTATATTTCAATAACGGCAGTAAAATAAGAGAGGGGAAAAACAATAATTGATTTGTCTCGCTTCCTCCCCTCTGCTTCACACACACCAGGCCCCAGTCCTTCTCTTGCATACTGTATAAGATGAGAGCAGGATAAATGCCAAGAGGCCTAATGGGTCAGACGGTCAAAGAAGCCTTCATTAAAACATAAACAGGACAGCTTCAAGTGTTGCTGGTTATCCTGCGTCTGTACATCATCACCAACCATTCACCAGCCTCTCTGCCTTTGTAACACACTCTGTTCTGCTGAGAGGGCACTCGCTCCCAAAAATCCTTCTGACACAGCAATTACTGAATGTCTGCCATGGGGGAAATGGATTCAGTAGAAAAATCACAGGACAGCAGCTGGAATGAACTGTTCCGTGTCGTGCATTGCTGGGCGATCTCTCCCTGCTCACTGCGGATGTAAATTATTCAGGTGTGTTGGTGTCAAGTTGAAGGCAGCCTGGTATTTAGCAGCCCGACACTGCAGCTGCTGAGGATTAGAATGACATCAGCTGAGAGCGGGATAGATCCCTCTGTCCAGAGCACTGTTTCCCACGGTTTATTAAGGGTGGGGGGTTAATGCCCCCCCTCCCTCCCTCCCCTCATTTAGGAGCTCTCAGGAAATATCGCAGTGCTGTTCCAGAGGAACATAGGAACAGGAGTAGGCCATTCAGCCCCTTGAGCCTGTTCTGCCTGGAAACAAGGTGCTTGAGGGGTGATCTTATACAGGTTTATAAAATAGGGAGCTAATGCCTGCTCAGCAGAACAGTGTGTGTGGAAAAGGTTAATCAGGAATACTACTTTAAATTAAATCCTGGGAGTAGGTTAGAGGGACACTGATTCAAACAAGTAAAAGTTAGCTTTAGGACTAATATCAGGAGTTCTTGTTCATGCAGAATGATTATCACTTGGAATGGACTTCCAGATAGATGGAGGTAGTGGGGGGGGGGACACTGGAATTATTTAAGAAACAACTAGGTGCAGCAGTGTAAGGTGCTTCTGGATGGATGAATTCATAAAGGCCAAATGGTCTTCCTCATTCGTAAATATCTTGTGATCTTGTAAACTTTTGTGCTCATCAGTGTGAGAGATATTAGCATGGGACAGACATCATTTTACCAATTCAGGCGCCCAGTGTGAACAGTCAACACTCCCAGATCAAGTACAGTATGGAGTAAATAGAGTAAAGCTCCATTTACACCATTCTATCAAACACTCCCAGTTCAGGTACAGCACGGGTTAAATACAGAGTAAAGCTCTCTCCACACTGACCGCATCAAACACTCCCAGGTCTGGTACAGCACGGGTTAAATACAGAGTAAAGCTCTCTCCACTATGTTCCATCAAACACTCCCAGGTCAGGTACAGCATGGGTTAGATACAGAGTAAAGCTCCCTCTACACTGTCGCATCAAACACTCCCAGGTCAGGTACAGCGTGGGTTAGATACAGAGTAAAGCTCCCTCTACACTGTCCCATCAAACACTCCCAGGTCAGGTACAGCACGGGTTAGATACAGAGTAAAGCTCCCTCTACACTGCCCCATCAAACACTCCCAGGGCAGGTACAGCATGGGTTAGATACAGAGTAAAGCTCCCTCTACACTGATCCCATCAAACACTCCCAGGTCTGGTACAGCACGGGTTAAATACAGAGTAAAGCTCTCTCCACTATGTTCCATCAAACACTCCCAGGTCAGGTACAGCATGGGTTAGATACAGAGTAAAGCTCCCTCTACACTGTCGCATCAAACACTCCCAGGTCAGGTACAGCGTGGGTTAGATACAGAGTAAAGCTCCCTCTACACTGTCCCATCAAACACTCCCAGGTCAGGTACAGCACGGGTTAGATACAGAGTAAAGCTCCCTCTACACTGCCCCATCAAACACTCCCAGGGCAGGTACAGCATGGGTTAGATACAGAGTAAAGCTCCCTCTACACTGATCCCATCAAACACTCCCAGGTCTGGTACAGCACGGGTTAGATACAGAGTAAAGCTCCCTCTACACTGACCCCATCAAACACTCCCAGGTCAGGTACAGCACGGGTTAGATACAGAGTAAAGCTCCCTCTTCACTGACCCCATCAAACTCAGGTCAAGTTCTATCGAGTAAAACCAGTAAAACTTTTTCTACACCAGGGTGTCCAAGATGTGACCCACTGGCCAAAAGTGGCCTGCAAAGCTCTGGCCGGGTCCTTTCTTTGCACTTGTGTGAAAAGCCAATTTCAACTTTAGTTCTCTAAACTTCTTCACCTGGAAAAGATTGCTGATTGGTGAAAACCCACCATTCATGGAGTAGTCTTTTGGCACCAACCAGGAGTCAATTTTTACCAGTTCTCTTGGCTGAACTTTAAAGAACTGAAGCTTTCAAGTTTTCAAACTTTGGGGGAGGATGTGGAAGGGAGCAGAGGATGGGGATGAAAGGATCAGGGATGATAGGGAAGGTAGAACGGTGCTTATCGAAATAGAGATGGGGGCTGCATCGGAGCCTAACATTTTTATGGGGGTCTCACTTTTTGTGCATGAGTGGTTGTCATCTTATTTTTGTGTGGGCGTTTGCTTTATTGTAAGGAAGTATTGTTCTCTTGAGCGCAGAGGTCTTGCTTTTTGTAAATATGGGTCCTCACTTTTGAGTTGGGGGGGGGTTGCTTTTTCTGTCTCACTTTCTTGTGTATAGGAGTTCAAATTTCTGGTCCACTCACTGGTTTTGACCATGAGTCCAGCCCCCAACTCCAAAGGGTTAGTCATTCCAGCTCTAGCGCTTAACAGCCAATTACATATTTTTGAAGTGTAGTCACTGTTGTAATGTAGGAAACACGGCAACCAATTTACCCACAGCAAGCTCCCACAAACAGCAATGAGATAATAACCAGGTAATCTGTTTTAGTGATGTTGGTTGAGAGATAAGTATTTTTTTTTATTCGTTCATGGGATGTGGGCATCGCTGGCAAGGCCAGAATTTATTGCCCATCCTTAATTGCCCTTGAGAAGGTGGTGGTGAGCCGCCTTCTTGAACCGCTGCAGTCCGTGTGGTGAAGGTTCTCCCACAGTGCTGTTAGGTAGGGAGTTCCAGGATTTTGACCCAGCGACAATGAAGGAACGACGATATATTTCCAAGTCGGGATGGTGTGTGACTTGGAGGGAAGTGTACAGATGGTCTTATTCCCATGTGCCTGCTGCCCTTGTCCTTCCAGGTGATAGAGGTCGTGGGTTTGGGAGGTGTTGTCGAAGAAGCCTTGGCGAGTTGCTGCACTGCATCCTGTGGATGGTACACACTGCAGCCACAGTGCACCAGTGGTGAAGGGAGTGAATGTTTAGGGTGGTGGATGGGGTGCCAATCAAGCGGGCTGCTTTGTCCTGGATGGTGTCGAGCTTCTTGAGTATTGTTGGAGCTGCACTCATCCAGGCAAGTGCAGAGTATTCCATCACACTCCTGACTTGTGCCTTGTAGATGGTGGAAAGGCTTTGGGGAGTCAGGAGGTGAGTCACTCGCCACAGAATACCCAGCCTCTGACCTGCTCTTGAAGCCACAGTATTTATGTGGCTGGTCCAGTTAAGTTTCTGGTCAATGGTGACCCCCAGGATGTTGATAGTGGGGGATTCGGCAATGGTAATGCTGTTGAATGTCAAGGGAAGGTGGTTAGACTCTCTCTTGTTGAAGATAGTCATTGCCTGGCACTTGTCTGGCGCGAATGTTACTTGCCACTTATCAGCCCAAGCCTGGATGTTGTCCAGGTCTTTCTGCATGCGGGCTTGGACTGCTTCATTATTTGAGGGGTTAGGGCAGTGGGGAGAACTCTCCAGCTCTTCTTCAAAATAGTGCCATGGGATCTTCTACATCCACCTGAGAGGGCAGATGGGGCCTTGGTTTAATGTCTCATCCAAAAGATGGCATCTCTGACAGTGCAGCACTCCCTCTGTTTTGCACTGAGGTGTCAGCCTGGATTTTGTGCTCAAGTTCCTGGAGTAAGATTTGAACCCACAACCTTCTGACTCAGAGGCAAGAGTGCTACCCATCAAGCCCCGCCTGACACTACAGTGAGGCCACAGACAGTGAAAATACACCGTGACTGCTACCCGAGACCTCTCTTGCCTGCTCATCCCACACATGGGCCACACGTGGGTTTCAGAGGGGAGGACCTCATTCGTTAAACTCCGATTGTCAACTGGCACTTTCTGATTGGCAGGTCACTGAAGACATTTTTTGAGGAACAGCCCACTCAAGATGAAAAGCGATGGATCTTCCAGAGTCTGCCCGACATCAGCTTCCCTCTGCATATCCTGAAATTTCAGTCAAGTTCTCACCTCAGGGTTAATTCCCCAATCCCTTGGTCCCAGTGGCAACTCTGTATTTAATGGGAGCACACGTAGGAGACAGGAACACAATATGGTACCCTTGGTTTTCCAACACACGCCCCAGCACCCCACTGGGAGTGCGGGATTGCAAATCAAACCCCCTTATCCCCGCGTAATCGTGGGAATTTCCTCGCGGCTTCTTCCGTTCCACCGTCATAACCTCGGCAGAGATTTGCCAGAAACCCTGTTCATGCACATAAACGGGCTTTTACCAAAGTTATGACGGCAGAGCAGGAGAAGCCGTGAGGAAATTTAGTGCAGATATCTTAGGGCAGAGTCTTACTGCTCCTCTCAGCCCCATACATCACCCCAGACACAGCTCTGTACATCACCCCAGACAGACACAGCCCCATACATCACCCCAGACACAGCCCTGTACATCACCCCAGACAGACACAGCCCCATACATCACCCCAGACAGACACAGCCCCATACATCACCCCAGACACAGCCCCGTATATCACCCCAGACAGACACAGCCCCGTATATCACCCCAGACATCACAGTCCCACACATTACAGGACAGATGTGATTGCGCTAAAGAGGGTACAGAGGAGATTTACGAGGATGTTGTCAGGACTGGAGAATTTTAGCTATGAGGAAAGATTGGATCGGCTGGGGTTGTTTTCTTTAGAACAGAGGAGGCTGAGAGGTGATTTAATTGAGGTATACAAAATTATGAGAGGCCGATATAGAGTGGACAGGAAGGACCTATTTATGAAAGGGAAATCATGTTTGACAAACCTATTGGAGTTCTTTGAGGATGTAACTAGTAGAATAGATAAGGGAGAACCAGTGGATATGGTGTATTTGGATTTTCAGAAGGCTTTCGATAAGGTCACACACAGGAGGTTGGTGAACAAAGTTAGAGCACATGGAATTGGGGGTAATATACTGGCATGGATTGAGAATTGGTTAACAGACAGGAAACAGAGAGTAGGAATAAACGGGTCTTATTCAGGTTGGCAGTCTGTGACTAGTGGGGTACCGCAGGGATCGGTGCTTGGGCCCCAGCTATTCACAATATATATCAATGATTTGGATGAGGGGACCAAATGTAATATTTCTAAGTTTGCTGATGGCACAAAATTAGGTGGGATTGTGAGTTGGGAGGAGGATGCAAAGAGGCTTCAAGGGGATATAGACAGGCTAAGTGAGTGGGCAAGAACATGGCATATGGAATATAATGTTGAAAAATGTGAAGTTATCCACTTTGGTAGGAAAAACAGAAATGTAGAGTATTTTTTAAATGGTGAGAGATTGGGAAATGTTGATGTTCAAAGGGACCTGGGTGTCCTTGTACATGAGTCACTGAAAGCTAACATGCAGGTGCAGCAAGCAATTAGGAAGGCAAATGGTATGTTGGCCTTTATTACAAGATGATTTTAGTACAGGAGTAAAGATGTCTTACTGCAATTATATAGGGCCTTGGTGAGACCGCACCTGGAGTATTGTGTAGAGTTTTGGTTTCCTTACCTAAGAAAAGATATACTTGCCATAGAGGGAATGCAACAAAGGTTCACCAGACTGATTTCTGGGATGGCGGGATTATCATATGAGGAAAGATTGAGTTGACTAGGCCTGTATTCTCTAGAGTTTAGAAGAATGAGAGGTGATTTCATTGAAACACACAACATTCTTACAGAGCTTGACAGGGTAGATGCAGGGAGGATGTTTCCACTGGCTGGGGAGTCTAGAATCAGGGGCCACAGTCTCAGAATAAAGGGGTAGGCCATTTAGGACTGAGATGAGGAGAAATTTCTTCACTCAGAGGGTGGTGAATCTTTGGAATTCTCTACCCCAGAGGGCTGTGGAGGCTCAGTCATTGAGTATATTCAAAACAGAGATCGATAGATTTCTAGATATTAAAGGCATCAAGGGATATGGGGATGGTGCAGGAAAATGGCGTTGAGGTAGAAGATCAGCCATGATCTTGCTGAATGGCGGAGCAGGCTCGAGGGGCTGAATGGCCTACTCCCGATCCTATTTCTTATGTTCTTAAGTTCTTATGACCTTTTTCCCTTAGCAGAGGGGTCAATAACCAGGGGCCATGGATTTAAGGTAATTGGTAAAAAGATAAGAGGGGAGGTGAAGAGAATTCTTTTCACCCAGAGGGTGGTAGGGGTCTGGAACTCACTGCCTGGAAGGGTGATAGGGGGAGAAACCCTCATCACATTTAAAAAGTACTTGGATATACACTTGAATTGCTGTAACCTACAAAGCTACAGACCAAGAGCTGGATAGTGAGATTAGGTTGGATAGCTCTTTTTCGGCTGGCACAGACACAATGGGCTGAATGGCCTCCTTCTGAGCCATAAATTTCTATGAGTCTATAATTCTATTACCTTAGACAGACACAGCCCCATACACCACCCCAGACAGACACAGCTCTATACATCACCCCAGACAGACACAGCTCTGTACACCACCCCAGACAGACACAGCTCTGTACATCACCCCAGACAGACACAGCTCTGTACACCACCCCAGACAGACACAGCTCTGTACATCGCCCCAGACAGACACAGCTCTGTACACCACCCCAGACAGACACAGCTCTGTACACCACCCCAGACAGACACAGCTCTGTACATCGCCCCAGACAGACACAGCTCTGTACACCACCCCAGACAGACACAGCTCTATACACCACCCCAGACAGACACAGCTCTGTACACCACCCCAGACAGACACAGCTCTGTACATCGCCCCAGACAGACACAGCTCTATACATCACCCCAGACAGACACAGCCCCATACATTACCCCAGACAGACACAGCTCTGTACATCGCCCCAGACAGACACAGCTCTATACATCACCCCAGACAGACACAGCTCTATACATTACCCCAGACAGACACAGCTCTGTACATCGCCCCAGACAGACACAGCTCTGTACACCACCCCAGACAGACACAGCTCTGTACATCACCTCAGACAGACACAGCCCTATGCATCACCCCAGACAGACACAGCCCCATACACCACCCCAGACAGACACAGCTTTATACATCACCCCAGACAGACACAGCTCTGTACATCACCCCAGACAGACACAGCCCCATACACCACCCCAGATTGACACAGCCCTGTACATCACCCCAGACAGACACAGCTCTGTACATCACCCCAGACAGACACAGCTCTGTACATCACCTCAGACAGACACAGCCCCATACACCACCCCAGATTGACACAGCCCTGTACATCACTCCAGACAGACACAGCCCTGTACATCACCTCAGACAGACACAGCCCCATACACCACCCCAGATTGACACAGCCCTGTACATCACTCCAGACAGACACAGCCCTGTACATCACCTCAGACAGACACAGCCCCATACACCACCCCAGATTGACACAGCTCTATACATCACCCCAGACAGACACAGCTCTGTACATCACCTCAGACAGACACAGCCCCATACACCACCCCAGATTGACACAGCTCTATACATCACCCCAGACAGACACAGCTCTGTACATCACCCCAGACAGACACAGCCCTGTACATCACCCCAGACAGACACAGCCCTGTACATCACCCCAGACAGACACAGCCCTGTACATCACCCCAGACAGACACAGCTCTGTACATCACCTCAGACAGACACAGCCTTGTATGTCTCCCCAGACACACAATTATGATAGAGGCGGAGACAGAGGCAGTTTTAGATTGAATAACATGTTCAAGGATCCACAGGACAGCAATGCTCCAATCAGACAGTATCAAAGAGGTTTAAGGTTATGCTGTTTTGCTGTACTGCTGCTAGGTGTCACAGGCACATTATGTAGACAATGTCTCTATAACAAGGACCTCCAGGGACCGGTCACACCACGGCAATAAGGTCCTCTCTGCTTGATTTCTTGAGTCCAACATAAACTGTGAACAGGCTGAATCAGAATGCCAAATCCATCATACACTGGGAGCTCAGTTATATTCTCAGGATAACACAGAAGAGCTCCACATAATGAACTGTACCTTAACCTAAAGATGTCTTTCCAGCAAAGCTGTTACCTCCTACTCTAGGGAACTGATTGCGCTGCACAAAGTGTAACCAGAACATTGCTCCCCCCTCATTATAGTTTCAGCTTGGTCAAAACCACGCTGTGTGTGATGGTCTCTTGGGCTGACATCTTCCATCCATGATGTGGAGATGCCGGTGATGGACTGGGGTTGACAATTGTAAACAATTTTACAACACCAAGTTATAGTCCAGCAATTTTATTTTAAATTCACAAGCTTTCGGAGGCTTCCTCCTTCGTCAGGTGAACGATGTGACATCGTTCACCTGACGAAGGAGGAAGCCTCCGAAAGCTTGTGAATTTAAAATAAAATTGCTGGACTATAACTTGGTGTTGTAAAATTGTTTACAATCTTCCATCCAATGAGAGTAACACACAATCTGTTCAATGTACAGGGCAGTGTAAAATGGGCATGCTGAAAGCAAACACAAAGTGCTGGGTTATGCCGACTGCTCCCTCACCTCAGCATCACCATTCACCTCAACAAATCCTTCCCACAGCAAAACAAAGGGGAGGATCATTTGCTTGAACACAAACCCGTTCCACCATTTTCGACATTGTCGTTTTTTTTCTCCTTCCAATTTTCTGTATTTCTCCTTCCCTCCTCTGGAAGTGCTGACTCTCACTGGAATACAGTATCACCGGTCACGGCCGCCTCCCCCAAGTGGCCCTTCTTCACGGCACAGACTATTCAACTACGGCGACACCACAACCAAGCCCGACAACCACAAGCCGCCACGTTCCAGCAGGAATTACTGGACAGCAATCGGCAGCTGGAACCCTGGATGACTGTTCTTTCCGTAGCCCACGGTCATGGAGGCCAGCTGAATCACCAACACCATTCCCTCCTAGACTGGCACAGAAATGTTACCAAACCTGGGGCCTTCTTGGTTGGCATAGCGCAGAGCCACATAATTTACCCACTTTAGGGCAGCGGCCATGTTCCACGCAGCTTGCTGGCATCCCCACTGAGTGCCCCATCTCCAAAAACCCTTTGCAAACTATCCAAATATATAGGGGAAAAAAACACAGCTGTTCCTTATAAAACAACAAATAAGACAGAGCTCCTGATTTTCAAGCATCAAAATTAAACTCAACAGAAAGACAGGAACTCCCATCAGTTGCTCTCAATTAAATGCCCATTTTACACTCGCAGTAAATCACAGTCACACAAAGAAGGTTTAGTGAACATGGGAGAACAGGACGACGCCCGATAACATCAAATAGCAGAGAGATGCTGAGTGCTCAGTCCTGCTAAGGAGATATTAATATTCCTGGCTCTGCCGCCTTTAAGGTCATATAATCAGTTCTTGTCTTTCTATTTGCTCTGCGTCCTCTCGGGCTCTGAGAGGGCGGACTGAAGCAGACGAGCAGTGCGGTGCAGAAGCAAATACTCACTCGTTGTGTTTCCTGTCATCTGAATAATGCACTTGCTGTCTCGGCCGATCTCTCTGGAGTTGAAAGGCCGGACTCTGACTGCCACCTTCACCGAGGAGCCGGCCATCTTGTCTCCGTGAGGCTCTCAACAGAGAAGCTGGGCCGGTCTGTCGTTGCCTTGGTCAGAGTATTGTCCTTGAGAGAGAGAGAGGGAGAGAAAGGCAAGAGAGTCAATGTAAAGCTTTTTAATCCCGACTGTATCTCCACAGAACCCAATTATAGAATTACAAACAAGCTTTCCAGAAAACCCTTCCTGTTTTCTTTATTTTTTTGCCCTACTGACCCAGGGTGTGTCTCACAGTTGCGATCTGCCACCCAATACCCTGCCCGAGTGGTCATTCTTCATGTACGAGCCGAGACGGTGATTGTCAACAGGCTAATCGACCATGAGAGTCGGAGGGAATCACAGCAGTCCAGACACATGCACTTTCCAGCGGGGGTCTCCAGGTATCAATCAGGAGCAGAGACTCAGACTGCCTTTGCCCCTCCCTGCTCCTCAGCCTTAGTTTCCCTACCTGCACTTAACGTGTCAGCAGTGGCTCAGTAACACGGCTGGTTATCACTAGACTGCAGAACAACGATTAACAGATACCCCGGGAATCTCATCTCAATCAGCTGACAGAATGTTCCAGCAAAACCTGAAGGTCATTTAACAACCGGCAACATGGCTGCAATGTTCTGAATTTTTTTCAAGGTAGTAGATTTTGTACCAAAAAGAAAGACAATAGGGGGATTAGTGACTGGGTACAGTGGGTCAGACACTGTCCTTTCACACTCTGGGACTGGGTGGTATAGTGGGTCAGACACTGTCCTCTCACACTCTGGGACTGGGTGGTACAGTGGGTCAGACACTGTCCTCTCACACTCTGGGACTGGGTGGTACAGTGGGTCAGACACTGTCCTTTCACACTCTGGGACTGGGTGGTACAGTGGGTCAGACACCGTCCTCTCACACTCTGGGACTGGGTGGTACAGTGGGTCAGACACTGTCCTTTCACACTCTGGGACTGGGTGGTACAGTGGGTCAGACACTGTCCTTTCACACTCTGGGACTGGGTGATACAGTGGGTCAGACACTGTCCTTTCACACTCTGGGACTGGGTGGTACAGTGGGTCAGACACTGTCCTTTCACACTCTGGGACTGGGTGGTACAGTGGGTCAGACACTGTCCTTTCACACTCTGGGACTGGGTGGTACAGTGGGTCAGACACTGTCCTTTCACACTCTGGGACTGGGTGGTACAGTGGGTCAGACACTGTCCTCTCACACTCTGGGACTGGGTGGTACAATGGGTCAGACACTGTCCTTTCACACTCTGGGACTGGGGACAGGGATCCATAACCCATTCACACCTGCGGGAGTCCGCACCACATTCAGACCCTCTGGGGTTCAGGACTCATATCTGCTGAGGATGCCAATTCACATTGGCCAGGGGTCCACATTCAGCCTGTCTGAGGATGTCTATTTAAACTTGCTGGGGGTCCATGTTCAGACCTCTGGGACCCCGCACTCAGAGCCACAAGTAGCACGGTCTCAGTTTGCACTTTAATTCACTGTCAATGGTAGATTGATGCTGCTTCACAGTATCATCATAATGAGGCTGCACACAGGCACCCCTCATCCCTGATGTGTTAAACCTTCGTGATTATCTGCCTCCCCCTCTATTGCTCATGTTGATTCATCTCTCGTTTTATCTCTTTCTTCTTTTCCACCTTTTCTCCTTCCTGCCCTGAAGATGCTGACTCATGCTGGGCTGCACGATTGGCAAGAACTTTCCGGTGCCTCACCCAGTCATTCATGGCCAGCGAGCCTGGGAAATTAATGCTGGCAGGCCATTTGACCACGGGGGGCTTCGCAGCAGAGCCCATCCCTGTCCTCACCAGGGGTCACTCGATGGTGATCATAAACGGGAACGCTGGTTGATTCTTCCAGTATACTGAGGCCATTTCTAACCATAACTCGACAATACAGACTGGGGATTGAACCCAGGCCTTTCCTGGTGTTTGGTACTCGCTTCCCTTCTTGAATACAGTGTTTTGATGGTGCATCATGTTTTAAAAATGCATCAGCGACGGCAAGGCCTACAGCCTCTTACAGGAAATACTTTCTGCTGAATGTTGAAACAGCAGCAATTTTGATCTAACCACCCCTTCCCCCGCTATCCTCACCACCCCCCAACCCCCCGCCTCCGAGGCTCTAAGACACACAAACCCTCCCTCCTCTTGCCATCCACGATGAGCCGTCAGTGAGGAGAGAGGCGCAAATAATCCGACCTCATGTCACTGCGGCCGTTATTTGAACAAGCAGAGTCGGAGCACGGTACATTGTGTGCTGGTGAGACAAATGAAAGCCTGCAAGAACTGGGCGTGTGCAGTGATACTGTTGCAGCTCTTGGGATTAATAACAAATTGTGCAATGTTACAGCACTCCATCAACCAGGATTCCTGCATTTAACTGGAAGAATATACTCTGAGTTGGACATAGCAAAGAAAATAGCAAAATTGTCCAATCGCAGCTTCTCATTCTTATCTACTCAAATTCCAAAATGGCTGCTCGGGTTCCTTGCAACCTAAAATGGTTCATAGACTGACCCAAGACGTTTGGGCCTTTTTAAACAGAACCTCACTTTCTAAAGATGTCTTTTCATAGATTTTGGACAGGCAGCCTGTTTCCTCTGCCGCTACCCTGTTCCCAGGCCTCTGCCAATACCCTGCTCCCAGGCCTCTGCCAGTACCCTGCTCCCAGGCCTCTGCCAGTACCCTGCTCCCAGGCCTTTGCCAGTACCCTGCTCCCAGGCCTCTGCCAGTACCCTGCTCCCAGGCCTCTGCCAGTACCCTGCTCCCAGGCCTCTGCCAATACCCTGCTCCCAGGCCTCTGCCAATACCCTGCTCCCAGGCCTCTGCCAATACCCTGCTCCCAGGCCTCTGCCAGTACCCTGCTCCCAGGCCTCTGCCAGTACCCTGCTCCCAGGCCTCTGCCAGTACCCTGCTCCCAGGCCTCTGCCAGTACCCTGTTCCCAGGCCTCTGCCAATACCCTGCTCCCAGGCCTCTACCAGAACCTTGCTCCCAGGCCTCTACCAGAACCCTGCTCCCAGGCCCATGCAAGTACCCTGTTCCCAGGCCTCTACCAGTACCCTGCTCCCAGGCCATCCAAGTACCCTGTTCCCAGGCCTCTACCAGTACCCTGCTCCCAGGCCATCCAAGTACCCTGTTCCCAAGCCTCTACCAGTACCCTCCTCCCGGGCTTCTACCAGTACACTGCTCCCAGGCCTCTACCAGTACCCTGCTCCCAGGCCTCTACCAGTACCCTGCTCCCAGGCCTCTACCAGTACCCTGCTCCCAGGCCTCTACCAGTACCCTGCTCCCAGGCCTCTACCAGTACCCTGCTCCCAGGCCTCTACCAGTACACTGCTCCCAGGCATTTATCGGTACCCTGCTCCCAGGCCTCTACCGCTACCCTGCTCCCAGGCCTTTGCCAGTATCCTGCTTCCGGGCCTCTACTGGCACCCTGGGCCCAGGCCTCTATGGGTACCTTGCTTCCAGGCCTCTACCGGTACCCTGTTTCCAGGCCCCAGCAGGAACCCTGCTCCCAGGCCTCTTCCAGGCCTCTGCCAGTACCCTTCTCCCGGGCCTCTGCCAATACCCTGCTCCCAGGCCTCTACTAGTGTCCTGTTCTCAGGTCTCTACCAGTACCCTGCTCCCAGGCCCCTGCCAGTTTCCAGCTCAGGCCTCCACTAATACTCTGCTCCCAGACCTCTAGCAGTACCCTGCTCTCAGGCCTCTACAAGTACCCTGCTCCCAGGCCTCTACAAGTACCCTGCTCTCAGGCCGCTACCAGTACCCTGCTCCCAGGCCGCTGCCAGTACCCTGCTCCCAGGCCTCTGCCAGTACCCTGCTCCCAGGCTTCTACCAGTACCCTGCTCCCAGGCCTCTACCAGTACCGTACTTCCAGGCCTCTACCAGTACCGTACTTCCAGGCCTCTACCAGTACCCTGCTCCCAGGCCTCTACCAGTACCGTACTTCCAGGCCTCTACCAGTACCGTACTTCCAGGCCTCTACCAGTACCGTGCTTCCAGCCCTCTGCCAGTACCCTGCTCCCAGGCTTCTATCCTGATCCCTGGCTAGTGCCGTGTTTACCAGCCACTTGGAGCTGAGCAAGTACGGGCTGGAATGACACCTCCTCTGATGTTTGGTCTGGCCTCTCCTTGGCACCAATCCCAGAAAGTATGGGTGATGCTGGCACGAAAATACATCCCACCTCACCGTGGCAGATTGCAAGATCTCCCACCATAATGTACCATGGCTGTTTGTGGCAACCTAACAAGCTTCATTTCTTTACTGTTTAAGCATCAGTGAAAACAATGTTACTGTTTTCTGGAATTATCTTTGTGTAATATGGCTTTCAGATGTAAAGAGAACATTGCCCGAAGATTTTCAAGAATCGCACAGGGAAAAGATGCCACAACTGGGAGAGGCCTGAGAGAAAATACAAGACACAGAGAGGGGCAGCAATGAGGATTACCCATTACACAGAGAGAGAGGCAACAGTGAGGATTACCCATTACACAGAGAGAGAGGCAGCAGTGAGGATTACCCATTACACAGAGAGAGAGTCGTGATGTGGAGATGCCGGTGATGGACTGGGGTTGACAATTGTAAACAATTTTACAACACCAAGTTATAGTCCAGCAATTTTATTTTAAATTCACAAGCTTTCGGAGGCTACCTCCTTCCTCAGGTGAACGATGTGGAAATGAAGTCCTCGAGTACTTCATTTCCACATCGTTCACCTGAGGAAGGAGGTAGCCTCCGAAAGCTTGTGAATTTAAAATAAAATTGCTGGACTATAACTTGGTGTTGTAAAATTGTTTACAAGAGAGAGAGTCAGCAGTGAGGATTACCCATTACACAGAGAGAGAGGCAGAAGTGAGGATTACCCATTACACAGAGAGAGAGGCAGCAGTGAGGATTACCCATTACACAGAGAGAGAGGCAGCAGTGAGGATTACCCTTTACACAGAGAGTCAGAAGTGAGGATTACCCATTACACAGAGAGAGAGGCAGCAGTGAGGATTACCCATTACACAGAGAGAGAGGCAGCAGTGAGGATTACCCATTACACAGAGAGAGGCAGCAGTGAGGATTACCCATTACACAGAGAGAGAGGCAGCAGTGAGGATTACCCATTACACAGAGAGAGAGGCAGCAGTGAGGATTACCCATTACACAGAGAGAGGCAGCAGTGAGGATTACCCATTACACAGAGAGAGAGGCAGAAGTGAGGATTACCCATTACACAGAGAGAGAGGCAGCAGTGAGGATTACCCATTACACAGAGAGAGGCAGCAGTGAGGATTACCCATTACACAGAGAGAGAGGCAGAAGTGAGGATTACCCTTTACACAGAGAGAGGCAGAAGTGAGGATTACCCATTACACAGAGGGGCAGCAGTGAGGATTACCCATTACACTGGGAGGGGCAGCAGTGAGGATTACCCATTACACAGAGAAGCAGCAGTGAGGATTACTGATTACATACAGAGGGGCAGCAGTGAGGATTCATAGTATCATAGTGTTACAGTATGTTACAGCACAGAAGGAGGCCTTTCAGTCCATCGTGCCTGTGCTGGCTCTTTGAAAGAGCTATCCAATTAGTCCCACTCCCCCGTTCTTTCCCCGTAGCCCTGTAATTTTTTTCCCTTCAAGTATTTATCCAATTCCCTTTTGAAAGTTATTATTGAAACCGTTTCCACCACACTTTCAGGCAGTGCATTCCAGATCATGACAACTCACTGTGTAAAAAAATGTTTCCTCATGTTGCCGCTGGTTCTTTTGCCAATCGTTTGATTGATTATCAACCCTTCTACCACTGGGAACGGTTTCTCCCTATCTACTCTATCAAAACCATTCATGATTTTGAACACCTCTATCAAATCTCCTCTTAACCTTCTCTGCTCTAAGGAGAACAATCCCAGCTTCTCCAGTCTCCCCACATAACTGAAGTCCCTCATCCATGAAACCATTTTGGTAAATCTGTTCTGCACCCTCTCTGAGGACTTGATGACCTTTATAAAGTGTGGTGCCCAGAATGGAACACCATACTCCAGCTGAGGCCTAACCAGTGTTTTATAAATGTTTAGCATAACTTCCTTGCTTTTGTACTCTTATGCCTCTTTTTATAAAGTCAAGAATCCCATATACCTTTTTTTAACAGCCTTCTCAACTTGTCCTGCCACCTTCAAAGATTTGTGTACATACACCCCCAGGTCTCTCTGTTCCTGCACCACCTTCAAAATTGTATCATTTCATTTATATTGCCTCTCCTCATGCTTCCTACCAAAATGCATCACTTTACACTTCTCTGCATTAAATTTCATCTGCCATTTGTCTGCCCATTTCACCACAGATTGTCTGTGTCCTCCTGAAGCCTGTTACTATCCTCCACATTGCTTACTGCAATCCCGAGTTTCATGTCATCTGCAAACTTTGAAATTATGACCTGTATACCCAGGTCCAGGTAATTCATATATATCAAAAAGAGCAGTGGTCCTAATACTGATCCCTGGGGAACACCACTCTATACTCCCCACCCCCCAGTCTGAAAAACAACTGTTCACCGCTACTCTCTGCTTTCTGTCCCTTAGCCAATTTTGTGTATACGCTGTCACTGTCCCTTTAATCCCATGGGCTTTAATTTTGCTTACAAGTCTATTATGTGGTACTTTATCAAATACCTTTTGAAGGTCCACGTATACAACATCAACTGCACTATCCTCATCAACCCTCTCCATTACTTTACCAAAGAACTCAATTAAGTTAGTCAAACATAATTTTCCTTTAATAAATCCGTGCTGACTTTCATTTATTAGCCCAGACTTTTCCAAGTGCCAATTAATTTTGTCTCGGATTATTGTCTCTAAAAGTTTCTCCACCACCAACGTTAGACTGACTGGCCTGTAATTGCCGGGTTTATTCCTCTCCCTTTTTTTAAACAGGGGTGTAACATTTGCAATCCTCCAGTCCTCTGGCACCATCCCCATATCTAAGGAGGATTGGAAGATTGTGGCTGGAGCCTCCGCAATTTCCACCCGCACTTCCCTCACTAACCTAGGATGCAGCCCATCTGGACCGGGTGACTTTTCTACTTTGAATACTGCCAACCTATTAAGTACCTCCTCTTTATCTATTTTTATCCTATCCAATATCGCTTGACCTCCTCCTTTACTGCTACTTTGGCAGCACCCTCTTCTCTAGTGAAGACAGATGCAAAGTATTCATTTAGTACCTCAGCCATCCTCTCTGCCTCCACAAGATGATCCCCTTTTTGGTCCCTAATCAGCCCCACCCTTCCTTTGATTACCCTTTTACTACTTATATATTTATAAAAGACTTTTGGGTTCCCTTTGACGTTAGCTACTAATCTATTCTCATACTCTCTCTTTGCCCTTCTTATTCCCTTTCTTAGATCTCCTCTGTACTTTCCGTATTCAGCCTGGTTCTCTACTGTATTATGAATCTTACATTTGTCATAAGCCTCCTTTTACTGTTTC
This sequence comes from Heptranchias perlo, assembly GCF_035084215.1. Lineage (NCBI taxonomy): Eukaryota > Metazoa > Chordata > Chondrichthyes > Hexanchiformes > Hexanchidae > Heptranchias > Heptranchias perlo. The sequence continues at coordinate 59,931,179 of NC_090337.1, forward strand.
ATTTTAATCTCTATATCTTTAGTAATCCGAGGAGCTCTAGCTTTGGATGCCCTTCCTTTTCCCCTCGTGGGAATGTGTCTACTCTGTACCCGAACCATCTCCTCCTTTAAGGCCTCCCATTGTTCAATTACTGTTTTGCTCACCAATTTTTGATTCCAATCCACCTGGGCAAGATCCCTTTTTAACTCATTGAAATTAGCCCTCCTCCAGTTAAGTATTTTTATGCTTGATTGTTCCTTGTCCTTTTGCATAACTCTTCTAAACCTTTGTGATATTATGATCACTGTTCCTCAAATGCTCCCCCACTGAAACATGTTCCACTTGCCCTTTTTCATTCCCCAGATCGAGATCCAGCACTGTTTCCTTCCTCATTGGGCTGGAAACATACTGATCAAGAAAGTTCTCTTGTCTACATTTCAGGAATTCCTCCCCCTGTTTGCCCTTTACACTGTTACTACACAGGTCCCTCCTGCCCCAGAACTGGTCCCAATGCCCCAGAAATCTGAAGCCCTCCCTCCTGCACTATTTCTCCAGCCACGCATCAACCTGTCTTATTTCTATACTCACTATCGAGATTACTAGCTTCGAGGTCCTACTTTTTAACTTCCTCCTAAGCTCCTGACTGCAGGACCTTGACCCTTTTCCTTCCTATGTCATTGGTTCCAACATGGACAACAACTTTTGGATGTTTCCCTTCTCCCCTCAAAATGTTCTGCATCCATTCAGTGATGTCCTTTACCCTAGCACCAGGGAGGCAACACACCATGCGGGACTCACATCGGCAGATGCAGAAACGCCTGTCTATCCCTTGATTATTGAATTCCCTATAACAACTGCATTTATACACTTTCTTGTGCCCCTCCGTGGAGTCGAGTCTCCAATGGTGCCGTGGATTTGCTTCTGACTGCACTCCCAAGGAGTGTCGTCACCCTCACTGGTATTCAACACTGAATAATGGTTTGTCAGTGTCACACTCGTAGGGGATTCCTGCACTGTCTGTCTGGTGGTCACCAACCTCCAGAAGCAACTGTAGCTGCAGAGTGACCATCTCCTGAAATGTGCTATCCATGAAACACTCAGCTTCCTGTATGCACTATTATGACACCAGCCACCCCTCAAGTTCAGAAACTCTGAGCTTGAGCGCAAGCAATTGGCGGCACTTCCTGCACTTGTGTTTTCCAGGACACATAGAGAGAGAAGCAGCAGTGAGGATTACCCTTTACACAGAGGGAGAAGCAGCAGTGAGAATTACCCTTTACACAGAGAGAGAGGCAGTAGTGAGGGCTACCCATTACATATAGAGAGAGGCAGTAGTGAAGGTTACCCATTACATATAGAGAGAAGCAGTAGTGAGGATTACCCTTTACACAGAGAGAGAAGCAGTAGTGAGGATTACCCTTTACACAGAGAGAGAAGCAGCAGTGAGGATTACCCTTTACACAGAGAGGGAGGCAGTAGTGAGGGTTACCCATTACATATAGAGAGAGGCAGTAGCGAGGGTTACCCATTACATATAGAGAGAGACAGTAGTGAGGTTTACCCTTTACACAGAGAGAGAAGCAGTAGTGAGGGTTACCCATTACATATAGAGAGAAGCAGCAGTGAGGATTACCCTTTACACAGAGAGGGAGGCAGTAGTGAGGGTTACCCATTACATATAGAGAGAGGCAGTAGTGAGGATTACCCATTACAACAACAACCACACCAACTTGCATTTATATAGCACCTTTAACGTAGTAAAATGTCCCAAGGCACTTCACAGAAGTGTTTTCAAACAACATTTGACACGAGCAATGTAAGGAGATATTAGGACAGGGGACCCAAAAGCTTGGTAAAAGAGGGAGGTTTGAAGGAGCATCTTAAAGGAGGAGAGGGGTGGAGGGGCGGAGAGGTTTAGGGAGCAAATTCCAGAGCTGAAGGCACGTCCGCCATTGGTGGAGCGATTAAAATCGGGGATACGCAAGTGGCAAGAATTGGAAGAGTGCAGAGATCTCGGAGTTTACAGAGATAGGGAGCGGCGAGGCCATGAAAGGATTTGAAAACAAGGATGAGAATGTTAAAATCGAGGCATTCCCGGACCGAGAGTCAATGTAGGGCAGCGAGCACAGGGGTGAAGGGTGAACGGGACTTGGTGCGAGTTAGGATCAGGGCAGTAAAGATTAGAATGAGCTCAAGTTTATGGAGGGTGGAAGATGGGAGGTCAGCCAGGAGAAGATTGGAATAGTTGAGTCTAGAGGTAACAAAGGCATGGATGAGTGTTATACAGAGAGAGGCAGCAATGAGAATTACCCATTACACAGAGAGAGGCAGCAATGAGAATTACCCATTACACAGAGAGAGGCAGCAGTGAGAATTACCTATTACACAGAAAGAGGCAGCAGTGAGAATTACCCATTACACAGAGAGAGGCAGCAATGAGAATTACCCATTACACAGAGAGAGGCAGCAATGAGAATTACCCATTACACAGAGAGAGGCAGCAATGAGAATTACCCATTACACAGAGAGAGGCAGCAATGAGAATTACCCATTACACAGAGAGAGGCAGCAATGAGAATTACCCATTACACAGAGAGAGGCAGCAATGAGAATTACCCATTACACAGAGAGAGGCAGCAATGAGAATTACCCATTACACAGAGAGAGGCAACAGTGAGAATTACCCATTACACAGAGAGAGGCAGCAATGAGAATTACCCATTACACAGAGAGAGGCAACAGTGAGAATTACCCATTACACAGAGAGAGGCAGCAATGAGAATTACCCATTACACAGAGAGAGGCAGCAGTGCGAATTACATGGCAAAGTAAAACCATCATGTTTGACAAGGAATGTGCAGAGGCAAATTCAATTGAACCAGAAGACATTCTACACACTTAAGGCATTTAAATCACAGGAGAACAGGAAAAAGTATGACATGCAACGGAGGGGAATAAAAACAGGCACAAAAGTAGCCAAGAGATCTCTGGAAAAGAAGATGGTGCATCAGTGAGGCAGTAATAGCATAAGATTTTTCAGCTGTGTCATAAGTCAGAAGACCATTAAGTTCCATATAGGGTCACTAAAGGATACTGTAGGGCAGATTCTAACTGATTCTCAGGTTATGGCAGAGCTGCTAAATGACTATTTTGCATCAGCCTATACTCCTGTAGGTGAGGCTTAGGTTCCAGGTGAGGGGTGATCTTTATTGAATAGCATTATTAATATTAAAATAGCTAGTAATGTCATCTTGGATAGATTAGGAAAGCTCAACATTGATAGGGCTCCAGGTCCGGATAATATTCATCCACGGGTGATTAAAGAGATGGGATAGGTGCCCCTTGCCCGTATCTTTAATAGTTCAATAGAATCAGGGATAATTCCCTTAGACTGGAAGCTAGCTCATGTAGTTCCTATTTTCAAAAAAGGGCACAAATCAAAGCCAGGTAATTACAGGTCTAACAGCCTGACATCCATTATTGGGAAGCTGCTCGAAGGGATCCTAAGAGATACCCTTTATGATCACTGGGAAAGGGAAGGGGCCATTAGAAATACACAACATGGCTTCCAAAAAAATAGATCGTGCCATACAAATTTGATAGAGTTTTTTGAGGAAGTCACTAGGGTAGTGGATGAGGGAAATCCTGGACTATCAGAAAGCCTTTGATAAAGTACCTCACACTAGGTTACTTCAAAAGATAGAATCCCGTGATACCAGTAGGAATTTGAAATGCTGGATTAGGAATCCAATCCCGCAGCCAAAAAGTTAGTAGTTAATGGACGTGATTCAGCCCGGAGATATGTTACTAGTGGTGTCCCCCAGGGATCGGTCCTAGGCCTGCTACTCTTATATAGTGTACAGCACAGAAACAAGCCATTCGGTCCAACAGGCCCATGCCGGTGTTTATTCTCCACACAAGCCTCTTCCCTCCCTACTTCATCTTACCCTATCAGCACACCCTTCTATTCCCATCTCCCTCATGTGTTTATCTAGTTTCCCCTTAAATACATCTATGCTAGTCAACTACTCCTTGTGGTAGCGAGTTCCACATTCTAACCACTCTCTGAGTAAAGAAGTTTCTCCTGAATTCCCTACTGGATTCATTAGTGACTATTTTATATTTATGGCCCCTAATTCTGGTCTCCCCCACAAGTGGATACATCTTCTCTACGTCTACCCTTTCAAACGCTTTCATAATCTTAAAGACCTCTATCAGGTCACCCCTCAGTCTACTCTTTTCTAGAGAAAGACCCCCAGCCTGTTCAATATTTCCTGATAAGTATAACGTCTCAGTTCTGGTATCATCCTAGTAAATCTTTTTTACACCTACTCCAGTGCCTCTATATCCATTTTAAAATATGGAGACCAGAACTGTTCACAGTACTCCAAGTTCTATACCAGTTTAATATAACTTCTCTGCTTTTCAATTCTATCCCTCTAGAAATGAACCCCAGTGCTTTGTTTGCTTTTTTTATGGCCTTATTAACCTGCATAACTATTTTTAGTGATTTGTGTATCTGTACCCCCAGATCCCTCTGCTCCTCTACCCCATTAAACTCTTATTATCCAAGGAATCTGTGGCCTTCTTATTCTTCCTACCAAAATGTACCACCTCACACTTATCTATATTGAAATTCATTTGCCATTTACATGCCCATTCTGCAAGTTTATTAATGTCTTCTTATATTTTGTCGCAGTCCTCCTCAGTATTAATTACAACCCCCAATTTGGTGTCATCCGCAAATTTTGAAATTGTACTTCCAATTCCCGAGTCCAAATCGTTTATGAAAATGTTGAATATCAGTGGTCCCAGCACCGATCCTTCCCACCTTTTGCCAGTCTGAGTAACTATATTGAACCCCTACTCTCTATGTTCTCTTTTGTAGCCAGCTTGCTATCCATCTGCTACTTGTCCCCTGACTCCACATGCTCTGACCTTAGTTATGAGTCTACTATGCAGCACCTTGTCGAAGGACTTTTGAAATTCCAAATATATTACATCTACTACAATACCCATGTCTATCCTTTCTGTTATTTCACGATTTTTATTAATGACCTGGACAGTGATGTTGGGAGTATGGAAAGGAAATTTGCAAATGATACCAAAATCTGTGCAAGGCTTATGATGGTTGAGGAGTGCACTCAAATCCAAAAAGATTTAGATGTGCTCGGGGCCACACAATGGCAAATGGCATTTAATTTAGATAAATGTAGTTTCATGCATGTTGGCAGGGCCAACTCAGAATACACATTTTATTTGCAGGGAGCAATACTGAAAGAGGTTGAGAGAGAAAAAGATCTAAGTGTTATTGTGCACTGATCACTGAAGGTCCATGACAATGTAGAGAAACTATAGCTAAAGCAAACAGGGCATTGGGTTGTATTAACAGAACCATTCAGTAAAAATCAAAGGACACCATTTTGACATTCTACAGGTTGCTGGTCAGACCGCATCTGGAGTACAGTGCCCAATTTTGGCCTCCCCTCATGGTGGATGATACAGTGGCCTTGGAGTAGAAAAGAGTTACAAGAATAGTTCATAGCTTAAAGAACCTCAGATAGGCTCAAGGACCTTGGTCTATTTACTTTAGAACAGCATTGACTTAGAGGTGACCTGATAGAGGTCTATAAAATAATTAAAGGGCTGGATCACATCCATATTGATAAGTTATTTCCGTTTAACAGATTGGGAAGGACCAGGAGACACAAGTTTAAACCATGGAAGAGTAGGAATAGACTGGATGTTGGGCGGTTCCTCTTTTCACAGAGAATTGTGAGCCTGTGGAATGCATTGCCGGCTGGTGTGGTGGGTGCTGACTCACTGCTTTCAACAGGGAGCTGGACTGGTTCCCGACTGGGGCAGAGATCACATCATATAGTCTTTATAGATAATATTCAGTCCATTGATCCCCTGCACTGGTTTCGGTTGTCTGAGGGGGTCGGAGAAGAATTTTCCAGATTATTTTTTCCCTTATTGACCCTGGGATCTTTTTCTTTTTTTGCCTCTCCCTAGGGATTACATGGCTGCCGGAGGGGGGGGGGGGGGGAGGGAGGGAGGGAGGGAGGGAGGAAGTGTTCAGTCATGATACTCCGGCCATCATGGTGTGGGGCAGGCTTGATGGACCAGCTAGTCTTTTCCTGCCCAACAATTTTGTATGTTCGTATTATCCATTTCATAGAGACACAGCAATGAGAATTACCCATTACACAGAGAGGCAGCAGCGAGAATTACCCATTACACAGAGAGACAGCAGCGAGAATTACCCATTACACAGAGAGACAGCAGCGACAATTACCCATTACACAGAGAGACAGCAGTAAGGATTACCCATTACACAGAGAGGCAGCAGCGAGAATTACCCATTACACAGAGAGACAGCAGCGACAATTACCCATTACACAGAGAGACAGCAGCGAGAATTACCCATTACACAGAGAGACAGCAGTAAGGATTACCCATTACACAGAGAGGCAGCAGCGAGAATTACCCATTACACAGAGAGACAGCAGCGACAATTACCCATTACACAGAGAGACAGCAGCGAGAATTACCCATTACACAGAGAGACAGCAGTGAGGATTACCCATTACACAGAGAGGCAGCAGCGACAATTACCCATTACACAGAGACAGCAGCGAGGATTACCCATTACACAGAGAGGCAGCAGCGAGAATTACCCATTACACAGAGAGGCAGCAGCGACAATTACCCATTACACAGAGACAGCAGCGAGAATTACCCATTACACAGAGAGGCAGCAGCGACAATTACCCATTACACAGAGACAGCAGCGAGGATTACCCATTACACAGAGAGGCAGCAGCGAGAATTACCCATTACACAGAGAGGCAGCAGCGAGAATTACCCATTACACAGAGAGACAGCAGTGAGGATTACCCATTACACAGAGAGACAGCAGTGAGGATTACCCATTACACAGAGAGACAGCAGTGAGGATTACCCATTACACAGAGAGACAGCAGCGAGAATTACCCATTACACAGAGAGGCAGCAGCGAGAATTACCCATTACACAGAGAGACAGCAGCGAGAATTACCCATTACACAGAGAGACAGCAGTGAGGATTACCCATTACACAGAGAGACAGCAGTGAGGATTACCCATTACACAGAGAGACAGCAGTGAGGATTACCCATTACACAGAGAGACAGCAGTGAGGATTACCCATTACACAGAGAGACAGCAGTAAGGATTACCCATTACACAGAGAGACAGCAGTGAGGATTACCCATTACACAGAGAGACAGCAGTGAGGATTACCCATTACACAGAGAGAGGCAGCAGCGAGAATTACCCATTACACAGAGAGACAGCAGCCAGAATTACCCATTACACAGAGAGACAGCAGTGAGGATTACCCATTACACAGAGAGACAGCAGTGAGGATTACCCATTACACAGAGAGACAGCAGCGAGAATTACCCATTACACAGAGAGACAGCAGTAAGGATTACCCATTACACAGAGAGACAGCAGTGAGGATTACCCATTACACCGAGAGACAGCAGCGAGGATTACCCATTACACAAAGGGATAGCAGCGAGGATTACCCATTACACAGAGAGACAGCAGCGAGGATTACCCATTACACAGAGGAACAGCAGCGAGGATTACCCATTACACAGAGAGACAGCAGTGAGCATTATCCATTACACAGAGAGGCAGCAGCGAGAATTACCCATTACACAGAGAGACAGCAGCCAGAATTACCCATTACACAGAGAGACAGCAGTGAGCATTATCCATTACACAGAGAGACAGCAGTGAGGATTACCCATTACACTGAGAGAGGCAGTATTAGCCATTACAAAGAGAGAGGCAGTAAGAATTACCCATTACACACAGAAAGGTAGTTGTGAGGATTATCCATTAGACACACAGTGGTAGCAGTGAAGATTACCCAGTGCCCAGAGGAGGAAGACTAGCCTTAGTGATTAAGGATGAAATTACTTCAATAACAAGAGAGGATATAACGAGAGATAAGCAGGCAGTGGAGACTTTATGGGTAGAATTAAGAAATAGAAAAGGATTTAAGACTGTAGAGGGAGTTTTGTATAGGCCCCCTGATAGCAGCTGTGAAGTGACAGGATGTTTAAATGCGGAGATTAGACAAGCATGTAGCAAAGGCAGAGTGGTTTTAATGGGGGATTTTAACTTTCATATAGATTGGGATAAGTAGACGAGCTCATGTGAGAAAGGTAGCAAATTTCTTGAGCGTGTTCAGGACAGCTTTCTGCAACAATATGTCCCAGAACCAACAAGCGGGCAGGCCATATTAGATTTGGTAATGAGTGATGAGCCAGGTTTAGTTAACAGCCTAACGGTGTGTGAACATTTATCTAATGATGATTATAATGTGATCAAGTTCAACGTTGTGTTTGAAAGGGAAAAACCCGTATCAGCCACTAAGATTTTAAATTTAGGTAAGGCCGACTTCAATGGGATGAGACACAGACTATTCACAATAAACTGGGCAAATCTGTTAATGGGTAAAATGACAGAATATCAGTGGAAGGTGTTCAAAAAAGAATTTAACGTGATGCACTGCCCGAGGGGGTGGTGGAGGCAAATTCAATCATGGCCTTCGAAAGGGAACTGGATAAGTACTTGAAAGGAAAAAATTTGCAGGGCTACAGGGATAGGGCGGGAGAGTGGGTCTAGCTGGATTGCTCTTGCATAGAGCCGGTGCGGACTCAACGGGCCGAATGGCCTCCTTCTGTGCTGTAACCTTTCTATGATTCTATGCAGAATCGGTTTATACCCCTAAGGGGCAAGAGCTCTACTTGCCAAAATAAAGCTATGGACAACCAAAAACTAATAGGAAAAGCAAACATAAATGCAAAAAATAGCACAGGTCCTGGTGACTGGGAGAGATACAAAGAACAGTAAAGGGTGACAAAACAGATAGGAAGAGCTACAAAAGGGAGTATGAAAAGAAACTTGCAAGGGATATCAAAATCAACACAAACATTTTTTACGATTATATTAGGAAAAAGAGGTGGTCAAGAGCAATGTGGGCCCCTTAAAACCTGATAATGGTGATATTGTAAATGAAAATAAGGAAATGGCGGACATGTTAAATAATTACTTTGTGTCAGTATTCACAGTAGAGGAAGAGGATAGCATGCCGGACACCCCAAGGAAACTAATTTTCAATCAGGAACAGGGCTCACCATAATTAACATAAGTAAATTAACAGTAATGAAGAAAATAATGGCACGAACGAGTGATAAATCCCCAGGACCAGATGGTTTCCATCCCAGGGTTTCAAAGGAAGTAGGTGAGAACATTGCAGATGCCCTAACTATAATCTTACAAAGTTCTTTCGATTCAGGAACCGTTCCTTTAGATTGGAATATGGCACATTTCACTCCGCTATTTAAGAAACGTGAGAAAAGGAAACCAGGGAATTATAGACCAATTAGTCTAACATCTGTTCTCAGGAAATTACTAGAGTCTATAATTAAGGATAGAGTGACTGAACACCGTGAAAATTTTCCGCTGATCAGAGAGTGCCAGCATGATTGAATTTTTTGAAGAGGTGACTAAAGTAGTGGACAGGAGCATGTCTATGGATGTTGTTTATATGGACTTCCAGAAGGCATTCAATGAAGTCCCTCATAAGAGACCGTTAGCTAAAGTTGAAGCTCATGGAATTGAGGGCAAATTATTGACCTGGTTAGGAAACTGGCTGAGTGGAAGGCAACAAGGAGTAGGGATAATGGGCAGATACTCAAATTGGCAGAATGCGACTAGTGGTGTCCCACAGGGATCCGTGTTGGGGCCTCAACTATTCACTGCATTTATTAACGACTTAGATGATGGGATAGAGAGCCACATATCCAAGTTTGCCGATGACACAAAGATAGGCAGCACTGTAAGCAGTGTAGATGGAAGCATTAAATTACAGAGAGATGTTAATAGATTAAGTGAATGGGCAAAACTGTGGCAAATGGATTTCAATGTAGGCAAATGTGAGGTCATCCACTTTAGACCTAAAAGGGAGAGATCAGAGTACTTTCTAAATGGTGAAAAGCTCAAAACAGTGGAGGTCCAAAGAGACTTAGGGGTCCATTTATATAGATCATTAAAATGTCATGGACAGGTAGAGAAAATAATCAAAAAGGCTGATGGAATGCTGGCCTTTATTTCTAGAGGACTAGAATACAAGGGGTTAGAAGTTATGCTACAGCTATACAAAGCCCTGGTTCAAACACGCCTGAAGTACTGTGTTCAGTTCTAGGCACTGCACCTCAGGAAGGATACATTGGATATATTGGAGGGAGTGCAGCGTAGATTTACTAGAATGATAATCTGGACTCCAAGGGTTAAATTACATGGAGAGATTACATAAACTAGGTTTGTATTTCCTGGAATTTAGAAGATTAAGGGGTGATTTGATCAAAGTTTGCAAGATATTAAGAGGAACTGATAGAATAGATAGAGAGAAAGGATTTCCGCTGGTTGGGGAGTCTAGGATCAGGACTATAAATTAGAACCAGGATTTGCACGAGTGAAGTTAGGAAACACTTCTACACGGAAAGAGTGGTAGAAGTTTGGAACTCTCTTCCTCAAACGGCAGGTGATGCTAGCTCAATTGTTAATTTTAAATCTGAGATTCAAAGATTTTTGTTAACCAAAGGTATTAAGGGATATGGGGCTAAGGCGGGTACATGGAGTTAGGTCACAGATCAGCCATGATCTCACTGAATGGCAGAACAGGCTTGAGGGGCTAAATAGCCTACTCCTGTTCCTATGTTCCTATTACACACAGGGAGAGGCAGCAATGCGGATTACCCATTACACAGAGAGGGAGACACCTTCTGAAGGGCAAATGGGGTTAGGTAATAAATGCCGGCCTTGCCAGCACTACTCACCTCCCGAGAATGAATATTTTTTAAAAAGAATTCATGGTGCTGTCACGGGATGCATCACTGGTATATGTCACGGGATGCATCACTGGTATATGTCACGGGATGCATCACTGGTATATGTCACGGGATGCATCACTGGTATATGTCACGGGATGCATCACTGGTATATGTCACGGGATGCATCACTGGTATATGTCACAGGATGCATCTTCCCTTCAATAATCTGCCATTAGATTTATTTTCCTTTATTTCCCTGGAACAGTAGGAAGCACCAACTCCGATTATTTCTGAGGAAATACTACCTGGAGTGGTGCATGATTGAGCCGTACAAACCAGAAAGGTCCAGGCAGGTTGCATTCCCAGTCCCTGCTGAGTACGCTGATCTCAGTGGGGACGGGTGTGCGTGCTATAATTGGCCTCAGTGTTTTGGGTTAGGGAGGAGAACAAGCAACCAACTCAAGCCTGTCTAGTCACTCCTGCTGGAAAGTACGTGTCTGTGGGGAGTTGGGCGAGGACAGGATTAGGGCTTGGCGTTGATGGTCAAGCAGCCTACCAACATTCACACCTGAGTCACCTGGTGAGGGTAACAGAGAACAGGCTGCTGCTCTTGGAGCTGTACCTCATCACGAGTCTCTGGGGCAGGGGAGGGGGAAGGGAGCAGAAGAGAGTTGCAAAGACAACAGCCAAAACAAAGCTGCTCTCATCAGAATCCCCTCCAATGGAAACGGTTGAGCTCTCGAAAGGGTTGAGCTCTCGTCCTCAGTGACACAGACCCCCTCCCTCCCCATTAGGCAACAGATCTTTGTTGCCAGGGCCGACGTCGTTTCTTGCCATGTCCAACCATGGCATTCCTCATTTCCGGCACAGGAAAATGGCAGAATACCAAGATCAAACGCTTCAAGTGTTGAACTAGGCCCCTTATTACCAAGATCAGAAAGTAGGTGAGGCGGAAACTGTGACTATTTATTGCCTCCCTTCACTGGTATGAGAAGGTAAACATATGGCTGCAATCCAAGTTAATAGGTCGACAGATATAAAGCCCTTGACTCACTGGCCCAGCACCTATTATTAAAGATTAAATATTACATCCCAAATACCAGATGGAGAATTTCCTCGTATAATTAGCTGCGGATTATTATTTTCCGATAAAGCTGCAGTGGTGATGTCACAATTACGTATCGGCGACAACGCTGACAGACATCCCAGTACAACAACAAACCCAAAGTGGAATAAAACCCCCGCTTAAAATGAAAACAGTAAATGTCACTGCGAAACACGTACTCCGCACAGATACCATGAAGCCAGCCGAAGGCTGTAAATTAATCTCCAAACTCAGACATTTAGAAGCCATTCAAGCTCTGCTTTCTCGGCTGATGACGCCAGCTCAGCCTCTCGATTAGGTTACAGCCTTGTAACTCTGTCCCAAGTACCCATTATTCTCCCTGAATTGACGCTGTACCAGTACAATGCAGCATAATTTTTTGCATGAAAAAAATACAAACGACCATTTCAACAGAATGAATACAGACAATTTAGGATTCATTTGGTATGTTTTACAAAGCAGAGTCATTCCCGGCCTACGGATTCTGATGCAAGTGGCAGCCTGAGCTGTATGCCCAGAGTCACGAATCCACCTGCTTTACCTCCGCTCCTGGTATTTGGGTCTGCATGCTCATTCTTACTGGTACCTGTACCACTTTGTCCTATTCGTATTTGATTAGATAGACCGGTTGGGTTGAGGAATCACGCAAAAACTGGAATAAGCTGTTTGTTAGTAACAGTCATGTTATTTGGTTCAGGTACGTCCTAAAGCACGCAGGCCGTCTGCGATTAAACTTATCTGCCTCTGCTAGATAAAAATACGCAGATTCCAAAACCCTGGGACAGAGGCAGGACGCATCACACAGACGATCTTTTTTTTAAAAGAAAAAAAACAATGCGTAGAGGGAGGGGGAGAGCGTCACGAAGGAAGAGGTCCCTCGATGATATCCCATTAATAACAAACCTCCTTAACCCATTAGCAGATGACGAGAAAGATGGATCTGCATTTCCTCCCGTCCCTGGGAATAGACAGAACCTGCTGGCAGAGGTTATAAGGAAATAAGATAACTCGCTCTGGCGGCCATTTTAGATACTTGTTTTTCTTTTTAAAAAGTCACTGTTTAATGTAACACCATACCAGCAAAATACCTGTGCACAGATTAGCTTCAAAATGGCTATCTATAAACAAACTGGGCAGGGATTTTAAGAAGGATTCTCTTCTCATTGATTTTTTTTCATAAGCTGTTTACAGTAACAAATACATATCATCTCTGGAGCAGAAATAAGGCTGAAAATCATCATATACTTTGGATCAGCACTAACTGATCTAGGTGGAAAATACCATTACACCATTGCAATTCACTCCCATTATAATCCAACTTTAAATGCTAGCCGTTGCCATCTGTAATGTGATTCAGCACCATTATACGTGAACCCACACAGGAGAGGCAGACCGTTTTTCTCAGCCAGTGCTAACATGGGGTAAGATTTGTTCACTGCCTGAAGCTGGAATGTGTCTGGCGATGGATGCAGCTCAAGGCCAGCCGTGCCCGGCTTTGTCCCTGGCTGTCTCTGGGCTGGGTGGGTGGGTACCGGCACATTTATGGGGGCGAATGGACACACATTGCACCTGCTCAGGGATCATCTCCTGGAACAGAGAAAGACACATACAGGCATACACACACACACATAGACACGCACACAGATACACACACACACATAGACACGCACACAGATACACACACACGCAGCCCCACACACACACAGACAGCCACACATACACACACACACATGCACAGGCACACACAGAAAGACACAAAGATATGCACATACACACACAAATACAGACACATACGCATATGCACACAGAGACACACAGACACACATACACAGATACAGACACGCACATAGATATAGGCATGCATATACATACAAACATACACACACATATACATGGACACACACATGGACACACACACAAAGGGTAATAGAGAAAAAGAGGGAGGAAAAAAGAAAACAAGAGAAACCAGATACACGAGAGAGGGGAGAAATCAGTCACTCCTCTCTGACTCTCTCTCTCTCTCCCTCCCTCTCTTTCACTCACAGCTATTGATATGGGTGGAGACAATGCAGGGCATTTCTCATAGCGATTCACCGCAACAAAGAGCAGGGAATTAGCAACCAGCCCGCTGGCCTGCGGATACTGACGAGCGAAAGCAATCTCACGACGCGCTTCACAAAATATATAACATCTTCGTCTCCCTCAGTGTGCAGCCTTAAGATTAGGATTTATCCAAACCCTGACATAGCGATGGAGATTATGCCGAACTATTCAAAATAAAAGATGACAATGAGCTGGAACGGGCTGGAGTAATTCAGCAGAATGAAAGGATCAAGAGCATTCACAAACACAATAGACAGACTGCACTGAAATCTGAGGACTGGGGGCAGATAGACGGCTGGAATAAACTAACCTGGGACTGGGGGCATTTAGGGCGCTGGCTACTAAACAAAGGCTGGAGGATGGGGCGGAGGGGGGTCCCTGGTCTCTGGTCTCTGGTGCCTACCTGCAGTGGGAGGCTGGCTGCTGGGACCAGCTCTCACTCCATGCCCCGGCGCTGCGCTCTTGCTCTTGCTCCTGCTGGTGCTGATGCTGATGTTGGTGCTGTGGCTGCTCGCTGCTGACTGGCTGCTGCCGGGGGAGGAGGCTGCTCCCTGATGCCGGGGATGGAGGAGCTCGATGGCTCTGACCTCACTGCGCTCCGGAGCTGCGCCCTCCTCCCTCCGTTCCGCACTCACGTGTGCGGCTGCGGAATGGTTCACTGCGGCACCGGGTTTGACCAGGGACAGACCCGGGAGAACCAGGGCCAAAAAATCCAGGACGGCCAGGGCCAGCCCCGGGATAACCAGAGTCGTATCTGGGACAAACCGAGGACAAAACCCAAGGCAACTAGGGACGGATCCAGGACAACCAGGGCTAAGCAGGGACAGACCCAGGCTATTCAGAGATAGATCCAGGCTATCCAGAGAGAGATCCAAAATGATCAGGGACCGGGATAACCAGGGATGCAGAATAGACAGAGACAGACCCACGATAACCAGGGACAACCAAAGGCAGAGCTAGGATAATGGGGGAAAGATCTGGGATAACCAAAGACAAAGACAGGATAACGAGAGAAAATCCTGGAAGAAGTAGCAATGGGGAATAACCAAAGAGGGATCCAGGGATACCCAGAACCAGGCTTGAGATAACCAGAAATAGACCCAGAGATAAACAAACCCAGAGATAACCAGAAATTCAGGGATCACAGATATCGAGGGATAGCCGGAGACCTGGTGATAACTTATAACTTGAAGTTAACCAGCTACCTGGTAACAATCCAGCAACCCGGCACACAGTACTACTTGGTTTTGTCAGCGCTAACCAGCAATTCGGAGCTAACCAGACCGTCACTAACCTGAAAAGTAGCACCAACCACTTAACTGGTTCTAGACAGTACTGGTAACCAAACCTTCAATGTGTCATTTAGCATTAACTAGCAACCCTGAACATAACTAGCAATGCACCTGGCACCCCCGACACTGTCAGCCCCTTACAAGCCCTCTCCAGCCATGACACTACACTCTGAATCACACTGTCAACCCCAAACATCTCAAATTGCAATCAAAATATTGCCATTTGCTCTCCCAACCAGCCTCCAGCTGATCACACTGCCAACACCTGGCAATATTTTTTTTTATTCGTTTATGGAATGTGGGCGTCGTTGGCAAGGCCAGCATTTATTGCCCATCCCTAATTGCCCTTGAGAAGGTGGTGGTGAGCCGCCTTCTTGAACCGCTGCAGTTCGTGTGGTGAAGGTTCTCCCACAGTGCTGTCAGGAAGGGAGTTCCAGGATTTTGACCCAGCGACGATGAAGGAACGGCGATATATTTCCAAGCAGGGATGATGTGTGACTTGGAGGGGAACGTGCAGGTGGTGTTGTTCCCATGCACCTGCTGCCCTTGTCTTTCTAGGTGGTAGGGGTCACGGGTTTGGGAGGTGCAGTCGAAGAAGCCTTGGCGAGTTGCTGCAGTGCATCCTGTGGATGG
Source organism: Heptranchias perlo (assembly GCF_035084215.1). Lineage (NCBI taxonomy): Eukaryota > Metazoa > Chordata > Chondrichthyes > Hexanchiformes > Hexanchidae > Heptranchias > Heptranchias perlo. Next base: position 59,947,186 of record NC_090337.1, read on the forward strand.
TACACACTGCAGCCACAGTGCGCCGGTGGTGAAGGGAGTGAATGTTTAGGGTGGTGGATGGAGTGCCAATCAAGCGGGCTGCTTTGTCCTGGATGGTGTCGAGCTCCTTGAGTGTTGTTGGAGCTGCACTCATCCAGGCAAGTGGACAGTATTCCATCACACTCCTGACTTATGCCTTGTAGATGGTGGAAAGGCTTTGGGGAGTCAGGAGGTGAGTCACTCGCCGCAGAATACCCAGCCTCTGACCTGCTCTTATCCATGATATTGCCAGACACCTCAGTGCTTTCAGCCCCAGGAATACAGCTCTACCTGATCCACCATTCTGCTGATCTCTGACAATGCTAAACATGTCCAATTATATTGGCAACTCCAATACTATCAGGCCCTAATCCACTGCACTGTCAGACACTAAACACATCACATCATCAGCCTCACACAGCCATCCTTGCAACATTGCTCCCCCAATCCATCAAACTAAGACTGAATATTATTGGCAGTCCCCAACACTTCACACCCCCAGCTCCCCGCCCCACCACACCGCCAGCTCCCCTCCCCGTCCCATCACACCCCCAGCTCCCCGCCCCACCACACCGCCAGCTCCCCGCCCCACCACACCGCCAGCTCCCCTCCCCGTCCCATCACACCCCCAGCTCCCCGCCCCACCACACCGCCAGCTCCCCGCCCCACCACACCGCCAGCTCCCCTCCCCGTCCCATCACACCCCCAGCTCCCCGCCCCACCACACCGCCAGCCCCCCGCCCCATCACACCGCCAGCTCCCCGCCCCATCACACCGCCAGCCCCCCGCCCCATCACACCGCCAGCCCCCCGCCCCACCACACCGCCAGCGCCCCACCCCACCACACCTCCAGCTCCCCGCCCCACCACACCGCCAGCTCCCCAACACTTCACACCGCCAGCTCCCCACCCCACCACACCACCAGCTCCCCGCCCCACCACACCTCCAGCTCCCCGCCCCATCACACCGCCAGCTCCCCGCCCCACCACACCACCAGCTCCCCGCCCCATCACACCGCCAGCCCCCCACCCCACCACACCACCAGCTCCCCGCCCCACCACACCTCCAGCTCCCCGCCCCATCACACCACCAGCTCCCCGCCCCACCACACCTCCAGCTCCCCGCCCCATCACACCGCCAGCTCCCCGCCCCACCACACCACCAGCTCCCCGCCCCACCACACCACCAGCTCCCCGCCCCACCACACCACCAGCTCCCCGCCCCACCACACCTCCAGCTCCCCGCCCCATCACACCGCCAGCTCCCCGCCCCACCACACCACCAGCTCCCCGCCCCACCACACCGCCAGCTCCCCGCCCCACCACACCACCAGCTCCCCACCCCACCACATCAGTAAAGCAAAAGAACAAGAGAAACTAATGGGATTAAAAGCTGACAAATCCCCTGGACCTGATGGCCTACATCCTTGGGTTCTAAAAGAGGTGGCTGCAGAGATAGTGGATGCATTGGTTGTGATCTTCCAAAATTCCCTAGATTCTAGAACGGTCCCAGTGGATTGGAAGGTAGCAAATGTAACACCGCTATTCAAGAAAGGAGGGAGAGAGAAAACAGGGAACTACAGGCCAGTTAGCCTGACATCAGTCATCGGGAAAATGCTGGAATCCATTATTAAGGAAGTGGTAACAGGGCACTTGGAAAATCATAATATGATTAGACAGAGTCAACATGGTTTTATGAAAGGGAAATTGTATTTGACAAATTCATTAGAGTTTTTTGAGGATATAACTAGCAGGGTAGATAAAGGGGAACCAGTGGATGTAGTATATTTGGATTTTCAAAAAGCATTCAATAATGTGCCATATAAAAGGTTGTTATGCAAGATAAGGGCTCATGGGGTGAGCGGGAATAGATTAGCATGGATAGGGGATTGATTAACGGACAGAAAAAAGAGAGTAGGAATAAACGGGTCATTTTCAGGTTGGCAGCTGTAACTAGTGGGGTGCCTCAAGGATCAGTGCTTGGACCTCAGCTATTTACAATGTATATTAATGACTTAGATGAAGGGACCGAGTGTAATGTATCCAGGTTTGCTGACGATACAAAGCTAGGTGGGAAAATAAGCTGTGAGGAGGACACAGATTCTGCATAGGGATATAGACAGGTTAAGTGAGTGGGCAAGAAGATGGCAGATGGACTATTATGTGGGGAAATGTGAGGTTATTCACTTTGGTAGGAAGAATAGAAAAACAGAATATTTTTTAAATGGCGAGTAACAATTAAATGTTGGTGTTCAGAGACCATAGACCATAAGAGATAGGAGCAGGAGTAGGCCATTCGGCCCCTCGAGCTTGCTCCGCCATTTAACGAGATCATGGTTCATCTAATTTTTACCTCAGCTCTACTTTCCCACCCTTTCCCCATATCCTTTGACACCCTTGCTGTTCAAAAATTTGTCTAACTCAGCCTTGAATGTTTTCAATGACTCAGCCTCCACAGCTTTTAGGGGTAAAGAAATCCAAAGATTCACGACCCTCTGGGAGAAGAAATTCCTCCTCATTTCCATCTTAAACGGGCGACCTCTTATTTGAGACTATGCCCCCTAGTTTTAGATTGCCCCATGAGAGGTAACATCCTCTCAGCATCTACCCTATTGAGTCCCCTCAGAATCTTGCATGTTTCAATAAGATCTCCTCTCATTCTTCTAAACTCCAATGAGTATAGACCCAACCTGTTCAATCTTTCCTCATAAGACAACCCTTCCATACCCGGAATCAACCTAGTAAACCTTCTCTGAACTGTCTCCAATGCAAGTATGTCCTTCCTTAAATAAGGACACCAGAACTGTACGCAGTACTCCAGGTGTGGTCTCACCAGCACCCTGTACAGTTGTAGCATGACTTCCCTGCTTTTATACTCCATCCCCATGGAAATAAAGGCCAATATTCCGTTTGCCTTCCGGATTACCTGCTGCACCTGTATGTTGACTTTTTGTGTTTCATGTACAAGGACACCCAGATCCCTTTGTACCACAGCATTTTGTAATATTTCTCCATTCAAATAATATTTTGATTTGTTATTTTTCCTCTCAAAGTGGATGACTTCACATTTTCCCACATTATATTCCATCTGCCAAATTTTTGCCCATTCGCTTAACCTGTCAATATCCCTTTGCAGACATTTTGTGTCCTAATCGCAACTTGCTTTGGATGAGAGATTTGGATGTCCTTGTACAAGAAACACAAAAAGTTAACATGCAAGTACAGCAAGCAATTAGGAAGGCAAATGACATGTTGGCCTTTATTGCAAGGGGTTTGGAGTACAAGAGTAAGGAAGTCTTGCTACAGTTGTACAGGGCTTTGGTGAGACCTCACCTGGAGTACTGTGTACAGTTTTGGTCTCCTTATCTAAGGAAGGATATAGTTGCCTTAGAAGCGGTGCAATGAAGATTCACTAGATTGATTCCTGGGATGAGAGGGTTTTCCTAAGAGGAGAGATTGAGTAGAATGGGCCTATACTCTCTGGAATTTAGAGGAATGAGAGGTGATCTCATAGAAACATATAAAATTCTTAGACGGCTTGACAGCTTGAGGGGCTGTTTCCCCTGGCTGGAGAGTCTAGAACTAGGGGTCATAGTCTCAGGATAGGGGGTCGGACATTTAAGACTGAGATGAGGAAAAATATCTTCACTCAGAGGGTTGTGAATCTTTGGAATTCTCTACCCCAGAGGGCTGTGGATGCTCAGTCATTGGGTATATTCAAAACTGAGATCGATAGATTTTTGGGCACTAAGGGAATCAAGGGATATGGGGATAGGGCAGGAAAGTGGAGTTGATCAGCCATGATCTTATTGAATGGCGAAGCAGACTCGAAGAGCCGTATGGCCTACTCCTGCTCCTATTTCTTATGTTCTTGTAACACTTTTGCCCCCATTCTCCCACACTCATTGCTAGCGAGGCTGGACACTGGCATGTACTCTCACGAGTAGTTAAAATCTGGAATGCACTGCCAGAAAGGGTGGTGGAAGCAGATTCAATGGTAACTTTCAAAAGGGAATTGGATATACACTTGAAAAGGAAAAACATGCAGGGCTATGGGGAAAGAGCGGGGGGGTGGGACTAATTGGAGAGCTCTTTCAAGAAGCCGGCACAGGCACAATGGGCTGAATGGCCTCCTTCTGTGCTGTATGAGTCGATGAAAATTATTCTTTCTAGCTAAAGGGGTTCTGAACATGCCATGTGAAAGACTTCAGCTCGCGCAGGCAATAAAGGGTGCTGAAGAGGAATTAAAATATACAGAAATAAGGACCTCTAACGTTTTGGGTCAGACTGATTTAGAACCTTTATAATTGACATCTATCAATGGATTTATGGTCAAGTGTGCCCTTAATGCTGCTGACTGCTAACCTGAAGAAGCCACAGCTTCAGAAAATAGACCTCCTCAATCTGCCAAGCATTTGAAGTGAATAATTAATGTGAGCCATGAAATTATGCTGTGGGATACTAGCTCAATGTGTTCATCCAAAGTTCTTCTCTCTTATTATTTTAGTGAAGCCTATTTACTTTAAACAGGTTAACGGCTCTGCCAAAATTGAAGCGCGTGTGATTTTAGGTCAAGGTATTAAGCACTTGCCAACCAGTATCCCACTGGGTAACACCAAGCTCGTGATTCTTTTGTGAGTTACACAGACTTTTTAGCTTGATATCATCGTTTGGAAAGAACAAAGACCTGTGTGAATCATTGCTTCCTGACTCAGTGCATGAGGGGACCCAAAAAGAGTCAGCCTTCTTTGCTTCTTGTGAGTGACCCAGACACACCTGAGGGAGTAGATGTAGCTGAATCGCTGGGAGATACTGGCCATAGTGCAAATACTTTCAATCTGACTAAGCACACAACTAAACCCCAGTGTACAACGCCAGAGGGGCAAACAACAGGAGTATGAGGGCTGAGTTTACTGACATAGATTGGGGGGAGGCAGTACCCAAGAATGAATCTCCCAAGTGTAAATGGGCACCCTTTAAAATCATTTTTCATTACCTGCAGGTGAGCAGCAGCAAAGGACAAGTTAATACAATTGCCCCAAAATGGATCCACAGGATAATTCAAAGGAGATTAGGAAACAAAAGATATACAGAGCTTGTAGGGAGATAGAAAAGGTGACCAAGTACCAAGTATAGAGAAAAAGGTCATAAAAGAGATCAGACCAAGAGCCAGAAAGAGACATTGCAGCAGATACAAAACACAGTGCCAACATTTTTTTTCAATACTACAACAGCAAGAATGCAGTCAGGGAAGAAGTTAAATCCCTTAGCGACTCAAATGGAGTTGAAGAGGGGCGTGGGTAGGAGAGAGATAACAAGTTAAATGACTATTTCTTTGATGCTTTAATAGGGAATACATAACAATATATCATCAACATCAAGTGCACATTGTATGTGTTCCAGAATATTGATGTTAGGTTCTAGATAAGTTGAAGAAGCTGAAAACTAATAAATGCCCCAGAACAGATGAACCATAACCCTGAGTACATAGGCAGACAAGGCAGGGGATTTGTAAGCACTGATTGTCACAATGAGGGAGTCAATGAATGGAGAGGTTCCAACAGACTCAGAACAGGCAAATGTAGTTCCTGCATTTAAGAAGGATAACCTACCCATACCTGCCAACTACAGATACACATCTGGCAACTACAGACTCATACCTGACAACTACAGACATACATCTGGGAATTACAGACCTACACCTGGCAACTACAGATAGACATCTGCCAACTACAGACCTGCACCTGGCAACTACACTTAGACATCTGGCAACTACAGATCTACACCTGGCAACTACAAACACATACTTGCTAACTGTAGTCCTATAATTGGCAACTACAGATAGGCATCTGGCAACTACAAATCCATAACTGTTCCGGATTGCCATATCTGCAGGAAATGTCTCTGCCTTGAGTCACTCCAGCTCAGAGTCATTGAACTGAAGTGTGAGTTAGAGACACTCTGACACATAGTGTCATAGTTTCATGGTAGGTACAGCACAGAAGGAGGCCATTCAGCCCATCATGCCTGTGCCGGCCCTTTGAAAGAGCTATCCAATTAGTCCCAATCCCCTGCTCTTTCCCCATAGCCCTGTAGGAAGGGGGAGGAATATCTGGATAGTTTTCTCCAGAGTACAGACACACTTCAGAGGAAAGCACAGGTATAGGAAGGGGAGAGTGTGACTGTTAGTCAGCAGAGTAAGAGGAACCTAAGGGAGGTAGAGAAGGAGAACCCACAGACACTGGTCCTGTCCAACAGGTACAATGTACTTGCTACCCGTGAGGATAAGGATGCAGGCTGTGGTGTGGACAGCCAGAATACTAACCACGGCACCGTGGAGCAGGAGGCAGTCCAGTAGTGGGAGGATGAGGTCAGAAAGGTTGTAGTCATAGGGAATTTGATAATTAGGGAGATAGATAGCGTTCTCTGCAGTCGTGACCAAGAGTCCAGAAGGGTGAATTGCTTACCTGGTACAAAGGTAAAGGATATCTCGGAGCAACTGGAAAGGAACTTGGAAAAGGAGGGGGAAGATCCAGTTGGCATGGTCCATGTTGGGACCAATAACATAGGGAAGAAAAGGGAGGAGGTCCTGCTAAGAGAATATCAGAAGTTAGGAACTCAATTAAAAAACAGGACCTCACAGGTGGTAATCTCGGGATTACTACATGAGCCACGCGCTAATTGGCATAGGGATAGGCAGATCAGAAAGGTGAATGTGTGGCTGAAAGACTGGTGTAGGAGGAAGGGGTTCCATTTCATTGAACATTGGCCCCAGTACTGGAACAGGAAGGAGCTGTACCGCTGGGTCAGGCTCCACCTGAACTGGAATGGGACCAGTGTCCTAGTGGAAAGGATAAATAGGGCTGTCAATAAGAATTTAAACAAGTAAGATGGGGGAGGGATCTGGAAAATAACATAAGTCTGAAGAGAAAAGAAATAGGAGACGAGAGTAAAGGTCAGACCAAAGTAAGAGCAACATAACCGGTCAGTGAACAAATACAGTTACAGAACAAAAATACAAAATGACTGTTAAAAATAAAGTGAGGGGAACAATTATTAAAAACAAATTAAATTGCCTGTACAGCAATGTGCACAGCATCCGAAACAAAAGGGGGGAACTGGAGGCAATAATTCATAGCGAGGAGCCAGATGTAATGGGACGAACTGAAACACGGCTACATAAAGAACAGGACTGACAGTTAAATATTGCAGGATAAAACATATTTAGAAATGATAGGGAAGGAAGGGGGTCATAGCTGTACTAATTAGAGAGAACATAATGGTAATAGAAAAAAGGGACATAAGTAATATTAAGATAGAAACAGAAACCATGTGGATTGAGACAAAGGATAAGAAGGGATCGATCACGTTAATAGATATATTCTACAGACCACCTAATAGTGGAGGGGAAGTGGAGGATGAAATATGTAGACAAATCTATAAAATGAGTAAAAAACATCAAATAATAATCATGGGAGATTTCAACTATCACCAAATAAACTTGCAAGAAGAGGTAGATAAACAGGAAAGGGGAATGGAGTTTTTGCAGTATGTACAGGACTCCTTTCTTACCCAGTATGTGAGAAGCCCAACATGAGAGGAATCACTGCTGGATCTAGTAATGGGAAATGAACCAGAACAGATAAGAGAAGTAAGCATAGGGGAACATTTAGGCAATAGCGATCATAACATAATAAGGTTTAAAATAATGATTAAGTAAGGCATAAGTAAGACAAAGTCCAAAGTAATAGATTGGAAAAAAGTTAATTTCATGGGGATGAGAATGGAACTAGAGAAGGTAGAAGGAAACAAATTGATAGAAAAAGAGATAGATCAACAGTGGGAAATATTTAAAATGGTGATCAATAGAGTTCAGGAGAAATATATTTCCCTAAAAAAAAGAACAAACTAGCCAATAATGAAACACATGAATGAATAAAGAGATAAGGGTAAAATTGAAACTGAAGAAAAAGGCAAAGCCTAAATACATATTCAATAAAGGAGAGGATGATAAAAGGGAATATGAAGAGGTGAGGAAAGATGTCAAAAAATCAATTAAGAAAGCAAAGAGGAACTATGAAATTAAATTATCAAAGAACATAAAAAGAAAAGTAATGTATTCTACAGACACACAAATAACAAAAGAAAAATTAGGTTAGGGATAGGGCCACTAAGGGATGCACAAAATAAACTCACAGGTAATGACAGCGAAATGGCAGAAATATTGAACAGTTACTTCACCTCAGTATTTACCAGGGAGACTAACAAGATGAGCATGACATTAGAAGAAGAGATCAAAAAAGATATAATGACATTTAGGATAGAAAGGGGGAGATAATTGATAAATTAATCAAATTTAGAGAGGATAAAACCCCTGGACTGGATGGATTGCATCCACGCATATTAAAAGAAGTTTGGGAAGAGATAGCAGAAGCACAATTACACATATATAAAAATTAATTAGAAAGGGGAATAGTGCTAGAGGACTAGCAGGCAGCTAATGGTATTCCTATATTTAAAAAGGAAGATAGAACAAGTTATAGTGTTGGACAAAGTATAAATCGGGACATTGGGGTAGCATGTAACAAGAGGAATGCAATAATTGTGAGGGTCTTTAATCTTCACAGAGACTGGACAAACCAAATTGGCAAAAGTAGTTTGGAGGATGAGTTCATGGAATGTATTCATGACAGTTTTCTAGAACAATATTTTGAGGAACCAAGTAGGAAACAGGTTATTTTAGATCTAGTATTGTGTAATGAAACAGAGTTAATTAGTAATTTTATAGTTAAGGATCCTCTGGGGCAAAGTGATCATAATATGTTGGAATTTCATATTGAGTTTGAGAGTGATGTAGTAAAGTCCAAAACTAGGGTCTTAAATTTAAACAATGTAAATTACATAGGTATGAGGGGCGAGTTGGCTAAGATAGATTGGGAAATTAGATTATAAGATATGATGATAGATAACCAAAAGTGAACATGTAAAGAAATTATTCATTATTCTTAAAGATTGAGTATTTTAATGAGGTAACAGAGAGGGTTGATGAGGGCAATACGGTTGATGTTGTGTATATGGACTTTCAAAAGGCGTTTGATAAAGTACCACATAATAGGCTTGTCAGCAAAATTGAAGCCCATGGAATAAAAAGGGCAATGGCAACATGGATACGAAAGTGGCTAAGTGACAGGAAACTGAGAGTAGTGGTGAACAGTTGTTTTTCAGACAGGAGGAAGGTATAAAATGGTGTTCCCTTGAGGTCAATACTAGGACCACTGCTTTCTTTGATATATATTAATGACTTGGACGTGGGTGTACAGGGCACAATTTCAAAATTTGTAGATGACACAAAACTTGGAAGTGTAGTCAACAGTGAGGAGGATAGTAGTAGACTTCAAGAGGACATAGATAGGCTGGTGGAATGGGCGGACACATGGCAGATCAAATTTAACACAGAGAAGTGCAAAGTAATACATTTTGGCAGGAAGAATGAGCAGAGGCAATATAAACTAAACGGTACAATTCTAAAGGGGGTGCAGGAACAGAGAGACCTGGGGGTAATGTGCATAAATTTTTGAAGGTGGCACGACAGGTTGAGGAACTGGTTAAAAAAATATGAGATTCTGGGCTTTATAAATAGAGACATAAGAGTACAAAAGCAAGGAAGTTATGTTGAACCTTTGTAAAACACTGGTTCAGCCACAACTGTAATATTACGTCCAATTCTGGGCACTGCACTTTAGGAAGGATGTGAAGGCCTTAGAGAGGTGCAGAAAAGATTTACTAGAATGGTTCCAGGGATGAGGGACTTCAGTTTCGTGGATAGACTGAAGAAGCTGGAGTTGATCTCCTTAGAGCAGAGGAGGTTAAGTGGCGATTTGATAGAAATCTTCAAAATCATGAAGGGTTTAGATAAAGTAAATAAAGAGAAACTGTTCCCATTGGCAGAAGGGTCGAGGACCAGAGGACACAGATTTAAGGTGATTGGCAAAAGAACCAAAGGTGATTGAGGAAAAACTTTTTTACGCAGTGAGTAGTTATGATCTGGAATGCACTGCCCAAGTGGGTGGTGGAAGCAGATTCGATCGTGGCTTTCAAAAAGAAATTGGATAAATACTTGAAAGGAAAAAATTTGCAGGGCTACGGGGGAATGGGAGTAACTGGATTACTCTTACAAAGAGCCGGCACGGGCTCGATGGGCCGGATGGCCTCCTTCTGCGTTGTAACCATTCTATGATTCTATGAAAATACATTCCCTTGAGAAATAAAAAATCCACGGGAAAAGTGATCCAACTGTGTCTAACTAGAGAAGTTAAGGATAGTATTAGGTTAAAAGAAGGGGCTTACAATGTTGCGCAAAAGATTAGTAAGCCTGAGGATTGGGAGGGTTTTAGAAATCAGCAAATGATGACAAAGAAATTGATAAAGAGGGAGAAAATTGAATATGAAACTAAACTAACAAGAAATATAAAAACAGATTGTAAGAGGTCCTACAAGTATGTAAAAACATAGAAACATAGAAAATAGGAGCAAGAGTAGGCCATTTAGCCCTTCGGGCCTGCTCTGCCATTCAAAATTATCTTGGCTGATTGTCTAACTCAGTACCCTGTTCCCGCTTTTTCCCCATATCCCTTGATCCCTTTAGCATTAAGAAATCTATCTATCTCCTTCTTGAATACATCTAATGACTTGGCCTCCACTGCCGTCTGTGGTAGAGAATCACCACCCTCTGAGTGAAGAAATTTCTCCTCGTCTCGGTTCCAAATGGCGTACCCCGTATCCTGAGACTGTGACCCCTGGTTCTGGACTCCCCAGCCATCGGGAAGATCCTCCCTGCATCTAGTCTGTCTAGTCCTGTTAGAATTTTATATGTTTCGATGAGATCACCTCTCATTCTTCTAAACTCTTGTGAATATAGGCCTAGTCGACCCAATCTCTCCTCATACGTCAGTCCTGCCATCCCAGGAATCAGTCTGGTAAACCTTCGTTGCACTCCCTCCATGGCAAGGACATTCTTCCTCAGATAAGGAGGCCAAAACTGCACATAATACTCCAGACGTGGTGTCACCAAGGCCCTGTACAACTGCAGTAAAAGGAAGAGATTAGCTAAAGTAAATGTGGGTCCCTTAGAGGCAGAGACAGGAGAAATTATAATTGGGAATAAGGAAATGGCAGAGACATTAAACAAATATTTTTTATCTGTCATCACAGTAAAAGACACAAAAAATATACCGGAAATAGTGGGGAACCAAGGGTCTAATGAGAGTGAAGAACTTAAAGTAATTAAGATTAGTAATTAGTAATTAATATCAGTAAGGAAAAAGTACTGGAGAAATTAATGGGACGAAAAGCTGACAAATCCACTGGACTTGATGGCTTACATCCTTGGGTTTTAAAAGAGGTGGCTGCAGAGATAGTGAATGCATTGGTTTTTATTTTCCAGAATTCCCTAGATCATAGAACGATACCCGTGGATTGGAAGGTTGTAAATGTAACACTGCTATTCAAGAAAGGAGGGAGAGAGAAAACAGGGAACTGTAGGCCAGTTAGCCTGACATCAGTAGTAGGGAAAATGCTAGACACTTATAAAGGACGTAGTAATAGGGCACTTAGAAATTCATAATATGATTAGGCAGAGTCAATGCAGTTTTATGAAAGGGAAATTGTGATTGACAAATCTATCAGAATTTCTTGAGGGTGTAACGCGCATGGTAGATAAGGGGGAACCAGTGGATGTAGTATATTTGGATTTTCAAAAGGCATTCGATAAGGTGCCACACAAGAGGTTGTTACACAAGATTAGGGCTCATTGGACTGTGGGTAATATAGTAGCAGGATTGAGGATTGGTTAATGGACAGAAAACAGAGAGTAAGAATAAACGGGTCATTTTCAGGTTGGCAGGGTGAACTAGTGGGGTGCCTCAAGGATCAGTGCTTGGGCCTCAGATACTTACAATGTATATCAAAGACTTAGATGAGGGGACCGAGCGAAATGTATGCAAGTTTGCTGACAATACAAAGTTAGGTGGGAAAGTAAGCTGTGAGGAGGATGCAAAGAGTCTGTAAATGGATATAGACAGGTTAAGTGAGTGGGCGAGAAGGTGGCAGATAGAGTATAATATTGGGAAATGTGAAGTTATCCACTTTGGCAGGAAGAATAGAAAAGCAGGATATTTTTTTAAAAGTTAAGAGACTAAGAAATGTAGTTAGAGGAATTTTGGTGTCCTTGTACACGAATCACAAAAAGTTAACATGCAGGTACAGCAAGCAATTAGGAAGGTAAATGTATGTTGGCCTTTATTGCAAGGGGGTTTGGGTATAACAACATAAGAACATAAGAAATAGGAGCAGGAGTAGGCCATCCGGCCCCTCGAACCTGCTCCGCCATTCAACAAGATCATGGCTGACCTTCTGCCTCAAAGCCATTTTCCTTATCATCCCCATATCCCTTGATGCCTTTAATATCTAGAAATCTATCATAAGAACATAAGAACATAAGAAATAGGAGCAGGAGTAGGCCAATCGGCCCCTCGAGCCTGCTCCGCCATTCAATAAGATCATGGCTGATCTGATCCTAACCTCAAATCTAAATTCATGTCCAATTTCCTGCCCGCTCCCCGTAACCCCTAATTCCCTTTACTTCAGGGAAACTGTCGATTTCTGTTTTAAATTTATTCAATGATGTAGCTTCCACAGCTTCCTGGGGCAGCAAATTCCACAGACCTACTACCCTCTGAGTGAAGAAGTTTCTCCTCATCTCAGTTTTGAAAGAGCAGCCCCTTATTCTAAGATTATGCCCCCTAGTTCTAGTTTCTCCCATACTTGGGAACATCCTTACCGCATCCACCCGATCAAGCCCCTTCACAATCTTATATGTTTCAATAAGATCGCCTCTCATTCTTCTGAACTCCAATGAGTAGAGTCCCAATCTACTCAACCTCTCCTCATATGTCCGCCCCCTCATCCCCGGGATTAACCGAGTGAACCTTCTTTGTACTGCCTCGAGAGCAAGTATGTCTTTTCTTAAGTATGGAGACCAAAATTGTATGCAGTATTCCAGGTGCGGTCTCACCAATACCTTATATAACTGCAGCAATACCTCCCTGTTTTTATATTCTATCCCCCTAGCAATAAAAGCCAACATTCCGTTGGCCTTCTTGATCATCTGTTGCACCTGCATACTAACTTTTTGATTTTCTTGCACTAGGACCCCCAGATCCCTTTGTACTGCAGTACTTTCCAGTTTCTCGCAATTAAGATAATAACTTGCTCTCTGATTTTTCCTGCCAAAGTGCATAACCTCACATATCGATCTCTGTTTTAAATGTACTCAGTGACTGAGCCTCCACAGCCCTCTGTGGTCGAGAATTCCAAAGATTCACCACCCTCTGAGTGAAGAAATTTCTCCTCATCTCAGTCCTAAATGGCCTACCCTTTATTCTGAGACTGTGACCCCTGGTTCTAGACTCCCCAGCCAAGGGAAACATCCTCCTTGTTGTATGATTCAATGAAATCACCTCTCATTCTTCTAAACTCTAGAGAATACAGGCCTAGTCTACTCAATCCCTCCTCATATGACAATCGCTCCATCCCAGGAATCAGTCTGGTGAACCTTTGTTGCATTCCCTCTATGGCAAGTATATCCTTTCTTAAGTAAGGAGAACAAAATTGTACACAATACTCCAGGTGCAGTCTCACCAAAGCCTTATATAATTTTTTTTATTCATTCATGGGATGTGGGCATCCCTGGTGAGGGCGGCATTTATTGCCCATCCCTAATTGCCTTTGAGAAGGTGGTGGTGAGCCGTCTTCTTGAACCGCTGCAGTCCGTTGGGGAAGGTACTCCCACAATGCTGTTAGGAAGGGAATTCCAGGATTTTGACCCAGCCACGATGAAGGAACGGCGATATATTTCCAAGTCGGGATGGTGTGTGACTTGGAGGGGAACGTGCAGGTGGTGTTGTTCCATGTGCCTACTGCCCTTGTCCTTCTAGGTGGTTGAGGTCGGGGTTTGGGAGGTGCTGTCGAAGAAGCCTTGGCGAGTTGCTGCAGTGCATCCTGTGTTTGGTACACACTGCAGCTACGGTGCGCCGGTGGTGAAGGGAGTGAATGTTTAACGTGGTGGATGGGGTGAAAATCAAGCGGGCTACTTTGTCCTGGATGATGTCGAGCTTCTTGAATGTTGTTGGAGCTGCACTCATTCCATCACACTCCTGACTTGTGCCTTGTAGATGGTGGAAAGGCTTTGGGGGGTCAGGAGGTGAGTCACTCGCCACAGGATACCCAGCCTCTGACCTGCTCTTGTAGCCACGGTATTTATGTGGCTGGTCCAGTTAAGTTTCTGATCAATGGTGACCCCCAGGATGTTGATGGTAGGGGATTTGGTGATGGTAAAGCCGTTGAATGTCAAGAGGAGGTGGTTAGACTCTCTCTTGTTGGAGATGGCCATCGTCTGGCAATCGTCTGGCGCAAATGTTACCTGCCACTTATCAGCCCAAGCCTGGATGTTGTCTAGGTCTTGCTGCATGCGGGCACAGACTGCTTCGTTATCTGATGGGTTGCGAATGGAACTGAACACTGTGCAATCATCAGCGAACATCCCCATTTCTGACCTTATGATGGAGAGAAAGTCATTGATAAAGCAGCTGAAGATGGTGGGGCCTAGGACACTGCCCTGAGGAACTCCTCCAGCAATGTCCTGGGGCTGTGATGATTGGCTTCCAACAACGACTACCATCTTCCTTTGTGCTAAGTATGACTCCAGCCACTGGAGAGTTTTCCGCCTGATTTCCATTGACTTCAATTTTATTAGGGCTCCTTGGTGCCACACTCGGTCAAATGCTGCCTTGATGTCAAGTGCAGCCTTGATGTCAAGTGCAGTTACTCTCACCTCACCTCTGGAATTCAGCTCTTTTGTCCATGTTTGGACCAAGGCTGTAATGTGGTCTGGAGCCGAGTGGTCCTGGCGGAACCCAAATTGAGCATCAGTGAGCAGGTTATTGGTGAGTAAGTGCCGCTTGATAGCACTGTCGACGACACCTTCCATCACTTTGCTGATGATTGAGAGTAGATTGATGGGGTGGTAATTGGCCGGATTGGATTTGTCCTGCTTTTTGTGGACAGGACATACCTGAGCAATTTTCCACATTTTCGGGTCGATGCCAGTGTTGTAGAAGTAAGACATCTTTACTCCTATACCCAAATCCTCTTGTAATAAAGGCCAACATACCATTTGCCTTCCTAATTGCTTTCTGAACCTGCATGTTAGCTTTCAGTGACTCATGTACAAGGACATCCCAGGTCCCTTTGATCATCAACATTTCCCAATCTCTCACCATTTAAAAAATACTCTGCATTTCTGTTTTTCCTACCTTGCCCACTCACTTAGCCTGTCTATATCCTCCTCATAACTCACATTCCCACTTAGTTTTGTGTCATCAGCAAACTTGGAAATATTACATTTGGTCCCCACATCCAAATCATTGATCTATATTGTGAATAGCTGGGGCCCAAGCACTGATCCCTGCGGTACCCCACTAGTCACAGTCTGCCAACCTGAAAAAGACTTGTTTATTCCTACTCTCTGATTTCTGTCTGTTAACCAATTCTCAATCCATGCCAGTATATTACTCCCAATTCCATGTGCTCTAGCTTTGTTCACCAACCTCCTGAAAATCCACTGATTCCCCCTTATCTATTCTACCAGTTACATCCTCAAAGAATTCCAATAGGTTTGTCAAACATGATTTCCCTTTCATAAATCCATGTTGATTCTGCTAAATCCTATTATTATTTTCTAAGTGTCCTGTTATCACATCCTTTATAATAGATTTTAGCATTTTCCCTACTACTGATATCAGGCTAACAGGTCTGTAGTTCTCTCCCTCCTTTCTTAAATAGTGGGGTTACATTTGCTACCCTCCAATCTGCAGGAACCGTTCCAGAATCTATAGAATTTTGGAAGATGACAACCAATGCATCCACTATCTCTATAGCCACCTCTTTCAAAACCCTGGGATGTAGATCATCAGGTCCTTGGGATTTATTAACTTTCAGTCCCATTAATTTCTCTAATACTATTTTTTTACTAATACTAATTTCCTTCAGTTCTTCATTCTCGCCAGACCCTTGGTTCTCTAGTATTTCTGGGAGGTTTTTTTGTGTCTTCTTCCATGAAGACAGACACAAAGTATTTGTTTAATTTCTCTGCCATTTCCTTATTCCCCATTATAAATTCTCCCATCTCTGTCTGTAAGGGACCCACATTTGCCTTCGCCAGTCTTTTCCTTTTTACATACCTGTAGAAGCTTTTACAGTCCGTTTTTATTTCTCGTGAGTTTACTCTCATATTCTATTTTCCATTTCTTTATCAATTTCTCCCAACCCTCAGGCTTACTGCTTTTTCTGGCAACTTTATATGCCTCTTTCTTTGATTTAATACTATCTTTAATTTCTCTTGTCAGGTATAAGAGTAAAGAGGTCTTGCTGCAATTATATAGGGCTCAGGTGAGACCACACCTGGAGCACTGTGTACAGTTTTGGTCTCCTGACCTAAGGAAGGATATACTTGCCTTAGAGGGGGTGCAACGAACGTTCACTGGGTTGATTCCTGGGATGAGGGTTGTCCTATGAGGAGAGATTTTGTAGAATGGGTCTATATTCTCTTGAGTTTCGAAGAATGAGCGGTGATCTCGTCGAAAAGTATAAAATTCTTAGAGGGCTTGACAGGGTAGATGTGGAGAGGCTGTTTCCCCTGGCTGGCGTGTCTAGAACTAGGGGGTCATAGTCTCAAGATAAGGGAACGGCCATTTAGGACTGAGATGAGGAAAAAATTCTTCACTCAGAGGGTTGTGAATCTTTGGAGTTAACTGCCCCTGAGGGCTGTGAATATTCAACTGTCGAGTATATTCAAGGCTGAGATCAATAGATTTTTGGACACTAAGGGAATCAAAGGATATGGGGATAGGGCAGGAAACTGGAGTTGAGGTAGAAGATCAGCCATGAATTTATTGAATGGCGGAGCAGGCTCGAGGGGCCGTATGGCCTACTCATGCTCCTATTTCTTACGTTCTTAAGTCCAGGGAACTATAGACCAGTTAGATTAACATCAGTGGTAGGAAAGATAATGGAATCGTTACCCAAAGATGTAATAGAAAAACATCTAGAAAACAAAAATATAATAAAGGTTTGACAACACAGATTTCAAAAGGGAAAGTCATGCTTGACCAGCCTTATTGAATTAATTGAAGAATTAACAGAAAGATTAGTCAAGGGTAATGCAGTAGATGTAATATATCTGGATTTTCAAAAGGCCTTCGATAAGGTACCACATTGTAGACTCATGACTAAGGTCAGAGTATATGGGGTCAGGGGACAGGTAGCAGAATGCACAGCAAGCTGGATACAAAACAGAAAACAGAGCGTAAGGGTTAAGTGCAGCTACTCCATATGGCAAAAGGTGGGAAGTGGTGTTCCACAGGATCGGTGCTGGGACCACTGTTGTTCACAATTTACATCAACAATTTGGATTTGAGAATCAGAAGTTCAATTTCAAAATTTGCAGAGGACACCAAATTGGGTGGGGGGGCTGCAGTTAATGCTGAGGAGGACTGCGACAAAATAGAAGACGACATTAATGAACTTGCAGAATGGCCGTGTAATTGGCAAATGAATTTCAATATAGATAAGCGTGTGGAAGTGCATTTTGTTAGGAAGGATAAGGAGGCCACATGCTTGGATAATAAGAGTCTAAATGGGGTACAGGAGTAGAGGGATCTAGGGGTACAGATACACAAATCGCTAAAAGTAGCGACACAAGTAAATAAGGCCATAAAAAAGGCAAATCAAGCACTGGGGTTCATTTCTAGAGGGATAGATTTGAAAAGCAGAGAAGTCATGTTAAACTTATGGAGAACCTTGGTTAAACCACATTTGGAGTACTGTGCACAGTTCTGGTCTGCATCTTGTAAAAAGGGTATAGAAGCACTGGAGAGGGTGCAAAAAAGATTCACAAGGATGATACCAAAATTGAGAGGATATATTTATCAGGAAAGACTGAACAGGCTGAGGCTCTTTTCTCTAGAAAAGAGAAGGCTGAGGGGTGACCTGATAGAGGTCTTTAAGATAATGATAGGGTTTGATAGTGTAGAGGTAGAGAAAATGTTTCCACTCCTGGGGAGTCCAAAACTACAGGTCATTAAATAAAAGGCAGTCATTAATAAATCCAATAGGGAATTCAGAAAAAACTTCTTTACCCAAAGAGTGGTTAGAATGTGGAACACACTACCACAAGGAGTAATTGAGGTGAATAGCATAGATGCCTTTAAGGGGAACATAGATAAGCACATGAGGGAGAAAGGAATAGAAGGGTATGCTGATAGGGTTAGATGAAGAGGGATGGGAGGAGGCTCGTGTGAAGCATGAATGCCAGCATAGAGCAGTAGGGCCAACTGGCCTGTTTCTGTGCTGTAGACTCGATGTAACTTGATATACCTTGCAAAGAGCCAAACCTGGTAACTCACAACCTGTTATAGGAGCCATAGCTGGCAACTACACACTCACATGTAGGACTACAGATCATATCTGGGCACAACAGACACATAACTGGAAACTACAGACCCGCACCTGGAAACTACAAATACACACCTGGCAAAATACAAACCTACGCCTGGCAAGTGCAGACCCATTATCTTGAGTTCAATACTCAGAAAGGTAATAGAATCAATAATCAGAAACAAGAGAACCTATATAAAAATAACCTAATAAATAACCACTGCCATGGTTTTTCAATGTGTAGATTTTGCCCGACCAACTTCAAGACTTTTTTGATGAAGTGGTGTCCCAAAATGTTGGAGGGCAACACCATGTCACAGTCCTTGACTTCCAAAATTCCTTTGATGTGGTACCACAGGAGAGACTCCTTTACAGACTAAGGTCAGTAGATATCAAGGGTAAGACGTGGATTAATAACTGGCTATAGGAAAATAGATAAATGGTGGTTTTAAGAGGAGCTAGGTGATAATAGGCATTGAGTGAAGTGCCCCAGGAGTCCTTGCAGGGACCCCTCCTGTTTCTGATGTATATAAATGACCGGAATCACCTTCTCAATGCAAGACAATTAAATCACAGATGACACTAAGCTTTGGAGAATGTAGACTCAGAGGAGGCAGCCAAAATCTTACAAATGGAGCTCGACAGAGATTGCACCTGGGCTGATCTGACCAATGAAATAATATGGACAGATTACTGCATATTGGTAGTAAAAATAGAAGGCACGTGTACTTCAAGAGTGTAATAGAACTTGCCCAGTGGTGTTAAGGATCTGGCACTCACTATGTCTGTACAGTTACAAATTAAATAGATGCTCCATTATATTGGCAAATCAGTTGAGTTCAAATCCCCAAAGACGGGGCTGAAACTGTAGGGTGCCCTGGTTGGGTACTGGGTACACCCTGGTCACAGTAACATAAGAGGACCACCCAGACTTTAGAGGCAGTGTACAGAGGAAGCCAATGATGTTGACCCCAGTGTCACTGGGATGAGTTCTGAGGAACGACTTGATAAGCTGAGGTTTCTCAGCCTTGAAAAGAGATGTCCAAAATGGGATCGATTAGTGATGCATGAGATACTTAACAGGGCAGAGAAAGTAAACAGCAAACAATCACCAGGAATTTTCTCAGGGATTCTCATGATCGGCCGCCGTAAACTCAGCAGTGGATTGGCAGAAACCCCGCCACAGATACGCCACATAAATGGGGTTTCCACCAAAGTTACAAAGGTTAATTGGGAGAACTCCAGAGAAAATTCCCAGTGAATACCTTCAATACATCTGCGCAACAGGACAGGAGGGTACAGGGTCAGGTTCCAAATTCCAGGACAGATGTCAGCAAGTATGTCTCAACACATAGGGTGATCGAATGTGTTAGCACGAAGACTGGGTGAAGCCAAGAAACTGGATTCATTTAAGAAACAGCTAGATGGTGTAATGGGGAGCTGGTAGGATGCGTATTTTGGAAGGATGAGATCAAATCGGCTGATGGGCCCTTTTCATCTGAACACATACTGTCAACTTGTGAAGCAGCACTAGCATTTAGAGCAACAACAACTTGCTTCTCCCACAAGAGAGAGTCTAACCACCTCCCCTTGACATTCAATGGCATTACCTTCGCTGAATCCCCCATCATCAACATCCTGGGGGTCACCATTGACCAGAAACTTAACTGGACCAGCCATATAAATACTGTGGCTACAAGAGCAGGTCAGAGGCTGGGAATTTTGCGGCGAGTGACTCACCTCCTGACTCACCAAAGCCTTTCCACCATCTACAAGGCACAAGTCAGGAGTGTGATGGAATACTCTGCACTTGCCTGGATGAGTGCAGCTCCAAAAAGAAGCTCGACACCATCCAGGTAAAGCAACCTGCTTGATTGGCACCCCATTCACCACTTTAAACATTCACTCCCTCACCACCGGTGCACTGTGTGTGCCACCTACAAGATGCACTGCAGCAACTCGCCAAGGATTCTTCGGCAGCACCTCCCGAACCCGCGACCTCTACCACCTAGAAGGACAAGGGCAGCAGGCACATGGGAACACCACCACCTGCACGTTCCCCTCCAAGTCACACATCATCCCGACTTGGAAATATATCGCTGCTCCTTCATCGATGCTGGGTCAAAATCCTGGAACTCCCTACCTAACAGCACTGTGGGAGAACCTTCACCACATGGGCTGCAGTGGTTTAAGAAGACGGCTCAGCACCACCTTCTCAAGGGCAATTAGGGATGGACAATAAATGCTGGCCTTGCCAGCAACGCCCACATCCCATAAATGAAAAATATATTATATAGCGCCTTTAACATAGTAAAACGTCCCAAGAAACTTTGACACCGAGCCACAGAAGGAGATATTAGGACAGATGACAGGTTGGTTCTAAGGAGTGTCTTAAAGGAGGAGAGAGAAGTAGAGAGGCGGAGAAGTTTAGGGAGGCAATTCCAGAGCTTACGGCCTAGGCAGTTGAAGGCAGGGCCGCCAATGGTGGAGTGAAGTTTTTCAGGGATGCACAAGAGACCAGAATTGGAGAAGCGCAGAGATCTTGGAGGGTACTGGGGCTGGAGGAGGTTACTGAGATAGAGAAGGGTGAGGCCATGGAGGGATTTGAAAACAAGGATGAGAACTTTAAAATCGAGGCGTTGCTGGACTGCAAGCCAACTTGGGTCAGTGAGCACAGGGGTGATGGGTGTAAGGGGCTTGGTGCGAGTTAGGATATGGGCAGCAGAGTTTTGGATGAGCTCAAGTTTATGGAGGGTGCAAGGTGAGAGGCCGGCCAGGAGAGCATTAGAATAGTTGAGTCTAGAGGTAACAAAGGCATGGATGAGGGTTTCAGCAGCAAACGAGCTGAGGCAGGGGCGGAGGCGGGCAATGTTACGGGGATGGAAGTAGGCGGTCTTGGTGATGGAGAGGATATGGGATCAGGAGCTCAGCTCAGGGTCAAATAGGACGCCAAGGTTGTGAACAGTGTAGTCCAGCCTCAGACAGTGGCCAGGGAAAGGGATGGAGTCAGTGGCTAGGGAATGGAGTTTGTGGCAGGGACCAAAGACAATGGTTTTTGACGTCCCAATATTTAGTTGGAGGAAAGTTCTGCTCATCCAATACTGGACGTCAGACAAGCAGTGCAACAAATCAGAGGTAGTGGAGGGGTGAGAGAGGTGGTGGTGAGATAGAGCTGGGTGTCGTCAGAGTACACATGGAACCTGGCACTGTGTTTTCCGACGATGCAACAGATAAAAATCATCAGGTCAGGAGAATCAGTTTAGAACTTCTTCTGAAACTTGCAGAGGTTCCAACTACACACTCCATGAATCGAAGAGTGCAATTAAAAAGTAGACGAGGAAACGAGCACTGATTAGGAGTTTATTTATTTGATTGGGGTAAGACTCCCTCTTTTTAAGGTAATTTCCTCCTCTTCTCCTTTCTGACTTATTCTGTGCCACACACATCCTGCCCCAGGCCTCTGCCAATCCCTTTTCCATTAGAGTAGCACAAGTACAACCTGGTATATCCCTCCCCCCGTCTTTGGCCCTTTCCTCCAATTTTCCCTATTTTCCTTTGGGGAAGTGCAGTTTTCAAAGGTTGATCAAGGGTTCCTTGGGGTAGCTGGAAAGAGAGAGACAGACTGACAGAAAGATAGAAAAAGAAAGCGGGTGGGAGAGCAACAGAGTTCATGATTAGGATGTGAAAAGTCTGTGAGGATGGGGCGAGCATCATGTTACATCCATATTTGCACCTCAGGCTGTGCTGAAGGTTGTCAATGGAAATCTATGGAAAAAAAGAAACTCTTGCACTTTAAGGCACCTCAGGCGCTAAATTGGGCCGTGTAGCGCCCGTTGTTTCGGCGCTACACGGCCTCTCCGACATCCAAGATGGCGTCTTGGAGGCGCACGCACATTTCCTGCATGATATGCTCCAGACGCCATCTTGCTATAGGAGTTAGCGTAGGCGCAAATAACGAACGCTGGAATCATGTAAAGTAGGGAGAAAATGGCTTCAATCAGTGTGCAACGCTGATTTAAAGTGATAGACACAATTTTGGGACTTAACTCTCAACTCAACGCACAGTCTTAACCCCGACCATCTGAACATGTCTTAGAGTGCCTGGAGGACCCCCCACCAGCATTATTTAAAGGGACCATGCAGGATTTACAGGTTAGTGGCTGGTTTATTGCTTCTGGCTGCCGAGAAATTTGTAACTGTTTTTGGAGGTCTCCTAGACTTGAATACTAGGACGCGGGGACATAGCCTAACATTTAGAGCCAGGACGGGCAGGAGTGAAGTTAGGAAACGCTTCTACACGCAAAGGGTGGGGGACGTTTGGAACGCTCTTCTACAGACGGCAGTTGATGCTAGCTCACTTGTGAATGTTAAATCTGAGATTGATAGATTTCTGTGAACCAAGCATATTAAGGCATATGGGGCTAAGGCGGGTATATGGAGTTAGGTCACAAGTCCACCATGATCTCAATGAATGGTAGAACAGGCTTGAGGGGCTAAATGCCACTGCAACTTGCTGCCTCTTGATATGCACCACCTTCTCCTGCAAGAAAGCGAGGCGTGTGCCTGGGTGATATGCCTGTCATGGTTGAATAGCTGCCAGTGTGTGTGGCCTGTGAGTTGTGGGTGGGCGCCTTGAAACAGTGGTAATGTGTAAGGGCGGGAGGAAGCATCTGACTGGAAGAGTTGAGTACTGATGGAAAGAGTTTATTGGTATGTGGGGGATGGGGGGTGTAGTGCGTGGTGCAGTTGGTAGGAGACGCCACTTGACAGTTGACCTCACTCACCTTGACCAATCATGTCAAAGCATTGAACTTCTTCCTGCACTGTATCCATGTTCGTGATGCTGTGCGCCTGGCATTGACTTTGTCCCCCGCTGCCTCCCACTGCCTTTTGAGTATATGTCTGGAGGGTCTCTTGCCCCCACCCCCCTGCGGATATTGGATGTCCCTCCTTCTGTCCACCTCTTGCACCCAAGGTCTCTAGTGCATCAGCAGAGAACCTTGGTGCATGCGCTCTCGAAGGCCTGGTACCAACTCAGATCAGCAGATTGGTGAGGTCAGGCATGCAGGTTGGAGGATGTGGGATTTAGTAATGCGCAACCTTTATTCAATGTTTTAACATAACCCATCAGTGTGTAAACATAGGGATCTGCATCTATGTTTTACGTGTGCGATGTCTGATCTCTGTTCAGACTCCATGCAGACAGTAGACTGCTATTTTCAGCAAATAACAGGTACAAGCTACCTTTAAGAGATTTCAAAGAAACATCTTCCCTTTAAGAGATGGAGCTCCCTCTGGTGGTGGAACCTGCAAATTGCATTCATTCCAGGTGCAAGGCCTGGAAATGAACACCGATTGCAGGTAAGTGCTCCCTCGGGACCAAACTTGCGTCTTGCCTGCCCAGGGTCCGTCGGGCACGGGGTGTTGCTAACATCACCCAGAACAGACCCTTAACCAATTTTTCCCCCCTCATCTCTCTTTGGTATATCTCATAAATGACCTTGAAGTGCAATGACTGTTGTTATGTGGCAGCCATTTACAAAATAGCAAGATTCCAACAATAGCAATGAGGTGAATGACCAGTTAAACTGTTTTTGGTAGTTTTGTTTGAGAGGGGGAAAGTTGGCCAAGGCACTGAGAGAACTTTTGAATAGTGCCATTGGGTTCTTTGAAACCTGAACAGACAGACAGGGCTTCAGTTTAATGTTTCATCCAAAGAATGGTACCTCTGACAATGTAGCACTCCCTCAGTACTGCCCTGAAGTGCCAGCCTCGATTATGCGCTGAATTTACAAGTAGGCTTCCTTCCACAGAAGCTCTTCACCCAGGGTTTGTGTCTGCCCAGCGACATGCAATGACTTTGCAATGGCCCCACAATGAACAGCAGGATTTCAGGGCTTGAAAGGATGGAAATGCATTGTCCCAACAACCCACAGAGCAAAGCATTATGCACCTGAGTGCACTACAAACCACAACACTCACAAAAATTATTCGGCACTTTAGTTAGCACCACTCTTTCAAGTGGGAAACCAAATGTGTCATGGGACAATGTTCAACACATAACAAACATTAACTTAATCAGCATTCAAAAGAATGCTGTACATTTTACCCAGAAAACACAATGATCCGGCTACAGCAGTGAGTAACAATCTTGGACAGGAATACATGTTAATTAATCTGAGTGGCTCAAATTGAAAAGCACATTAGTCTTATGCTGCGTTTTAACTGGAAGCCCAGAGGTCGTCACTTCACTCGAAATGCTTCAGTCCATTACTTACACCATTCCAGGAACAATGAACATCCCACATTTCTCGAACAATTAGCATCTCCTGCCTCTATCCAACATTCCAGGAATAATCAGCATCTCCTTGTCTCAATCCCACATTCCTGGAACAATCAGCATTCCTTGTCTCAATCCCACATTCTTGGAACAATCAGCATTCCTTGTCTCAATCCCACATTCCTGGAACAATCAGCATTCCTTGTCTCAATCCCACATTCTTGGAACAATCAGCATTCCTTGCCTCAATCCCACATTCCTGGAACAATCAGCATTCCTTGTCTCAATCCCACATTCTTGGAACAATCAGCATTCCTTGCCTCAATCCCACATTCCTGGAACAATCAGCATTCCTTGCCTCAATCCCACATTCCTGGAACAATCAGCATTCTTTGCCTCAATCCCACATTCTTGGAACAATCAGCATTCTTTGCCTCAAACCCACATTCCTGGAACAATCAGCATTCCTTGCCTCAATCCTACATTCCTGGAACAATCAGCATTCCTTGTCTCAATCCCACATTCCTGGAACAATCAGCATTCCTTGCCTCAAACCCATATTCCTGGAACAATCAGCATTCCTTGTCTCAATCCCACATTCCTGGAACAATCAGCATTCCTTGCCTCAATCCCACATTCCTGGAACAATCAGCATTCCTTGCCTTAATCCCATATTCCTGGGACAAATGGCATTTATTGCCTCAATCTCACATTCTGGGAACAATCAGCATTCCTTGCCTCAATCCCACATTCCTGGAACAATCAGCATTCCTTGCCTTAATCCCATATTCCTGGGACAAATGGCATTTATTGCCTCAATCCCACATTCTGGGAACAATCAGAATTCCTTGCCTCAATCCCACATTCCTGGAACAATCAGCATTCCTTGCCTCAACCCCACATTCCAGGAACAATCAGCATTCCTTAACTCAATCCCACTTCCAGGAACAATCAGCATTCCTTGCCTCAATCACACATTCCAGGAAAAATCTGTATCTCTTGCCTCAATCCCACATTCCAGGAACAATAAGCATTCCTTGCTTCAGTCCCACATTTCTGGAAAAATCAGCATTCCTTGCCACAGTCCAACATTTCAGGAATAAAGCACTCCTGCGTCAGTCCCACATTTTTGGAGCAATCAACATTCCTTGCCTCAATCCCACATTCCTGGAACAATCAGAATTTCATGCCTCAATCCCACATTGCAGAAAGTATCAGCATTCCTTGCCTCAATCCCACATTCCAGGAACAAGCAGCATTTCCTTCCGCCGTCCCACATACCAGGAACAATCAGCATTCCTTGCCTCAATCCTACATTCCAGGAACAATCAGCATGTCTTGTCTCAATCTCATATTCCTGGGACAATCAGCATTTCTTGCCTCAAACGCACATTCTTGGAACAATCATCATTCCTTGCCTCAGTCCCATATTCCTGGAACAATCAGCATTCCTTGCCTCAGACACACATTTCAGGAATAAAGCACCTCCTGCTTCAGTCCCACGTTCTTGGAGCAATCAGCATTCCTTACCTCAATCCCACATTCCTGGAACAATCAGCATCCCTTGCCTCAGTCCTACATTCCTGGAACAATCAGCATTCCTTGCCTCGATCCCACATTCCAGGAACAATCAGTATTCCTTGTCTCAATCCCACATTCCTGAAATAATCAGCATTCCTAGCCTCAGTCCTACATTCCTGGAACAATCTGCCTCCCTAGCCTCAGTCCTATATTCCAGGAACAATCAGCGTTCCTTGCCTCAGTCCCACATTCCAGGAAAAACCAGCATCTTGTGCCCCAATCCCACATCCCAGGAACAATCAGCATCCCCTGCCTCAATCCACATTCCCAGAACAATCAGCATCTCCTGTCTCAATCCACATTCCCAGAACAATCAGCATCTCCTGTCTCAATCCACATTCCCAGAACAATCAGCATCTCCTGTCTCAACCCACATTCCAGGAACAATCAGCATCCCTTGCTTCTGTCCCATTTTTTCAGGACCTAGTGTGAGACGAGGACTCTCCAGTTGATGAACCCAACTCACTTCAGGTTGGTGGTGTCTCCTTCCAACTCAGTGTGAACTCAGCAGCAGTTCTGGGCAGCTTCCAGACTATTACAAAAACCTGAGGGTTTCATCAGAAACAGGTCACAGGAGAATTTTTCTTGAACTACCTTCTTGCCATTTGACCAGTTGGCAGCGTCTGTGAAGCCATTGAGATATTACACTCACTGTGTTAGAGGTGCTATAAAAGTGCAAGCTGATGGTTTGATCACAATTTCTTCTGTGATAAACAATTTACATAACGATCCTCAAATCCTAATATATTTTCTGACTCAGCAAATGCTTTGCTTTTTTCAGTTACAATGACATCTCCTTACCGTTTAATCAACTGAAGTGCAATGTAGCCCTTGTTATGCATAGTTCCATAGTTTAATTGTTTAAAATCACAGTCACAACATAATCCCTATATTACCATTTCCCTAGCTCAGTTTCTCAATGTCGCATAGAGTCACAACGTTCGATTCTTATCTATCCAGTCGTACCCGGAGAATCTCCTGCAATGGCTTCTCTTCCCACTCCCGCACCGTTACCTCAGGAGTACCTCAAGGATCTATCCTTGGCCCCCTCCTATTTCTTATTTATATGCTGCCCCTCGGCAACATGATCCAAAAACACCTCAGTTTCCACACGTATGCTGATGACACCCAGCCCTACCTCATCACCACCTTCTCAACCCCTCCACTGCCTCTGATTTGTCACGTTGCATGTCCGACATCCAGTATTGGATGAGCAGAAATTTCTTCCGACTAAATATTAGGAAGTCCAAAGCCATTGTATTCGGCCCCCACCACAAACTACGTTCCCCAACCATCAGTTCCATCCTCCTCTCTGGCCACTGTTGAGGCAGAACCAGACTGTTCGCAACTTTGGAGCTCTATTTGACCCTGAGATGAGCTTCCGACCTCATATCCTCTCCATCACCAAGACCGCCTACATCCACCTCCGTAATATCGCCCGTCTCTGCCCCTGCCTCAGCCCAACTGCTGCTGAAACCCTCATCCATGCTTTTGTTACCTCCAGACTCGACTATTCCAACGTTCTCCTGGCCGGCCTCCCATTTTCCACCCTCCGTAAACTTGAGCTCATCCAAAACTCTGCTGCCCGTACCCTAGCTCAGACCAAGTTCAGTTCACCCATCACCCCTATGCTCACCCCTATGCTCACTGACCTACATTGGCTCGATTTTAAAATTCTCATTCTTATTTTCAAATTCCTCTATGGCCTCGCCCTTTCCTATCCCTGTAACCTCCTCAGCCCTATAATCCCACGAGAACTCTGCGTTCCTCCAACTCTGTCCTCTTGTGCATCCCTCATGTCCTTTGCCCCTCCATTGGCAGATGTGTCTTCAGCTGCCTAGGCCCTAAGCTCTGGAATTCCCTCCCTAAATCTCTCCGCCTCGCCACCTCTCTCTCCTCCTGTAAGACACTCCTTAAAACCTACCTCTTTGACCAAGCTTTTGGTCACCTGTCTTAATATCTCATGTGGCTCGGTGTCAATTTTGTCTGATAATGCTCCTATGAAGCGCCTTGGGACGTTTTACTATGTTAAAGATGCTATATATATAAATCCAAGTCACACCTCTATTTAACATTCCATAGCTCCGTCTCTCAATATGCCCTCCAAATTCCTTATCTTTGCGTCTGCAACGTGTGTGGAATTCCAAAGTGACACCCTTATACAGTCTTCCAAAGTCCTGAGGAGATACAGTGTAAGAGCTCTCTAATTTCTGCACCCCAGATTCTGCAATGTGTCAGCTCTCCAGCCAGCCCAGGAGTTTATGCTTTGTGATTCAACATCACATGGTGTTACAGATAACCTTTGTGTCATCAAGTCCAATCTTCCGGTTCAGTTCAAGACTGTATTTTCATTTGTGATGTAGGTCCTTGACAGGCCTCATACTAAACCCAGTGTAAGTGTTCAAAAATCTGAAAGCAAGTCTGAATTTGAAAGACGGTGGGGAGGGGTGGGGGGAGGGAGGGATTTCCCATTCAGATTGTCTGGATCACGTTCCAAGCAGATTCTGTAATGAAACAATGTCACGTCTGAGCTGAGTTGAGATATGACAGTTCAACAGATTAAATTCCAAATAAATAGGCTTTTAAAAAAGGACTTTCAGAACACAGGCAAGTTACCAAATAACATCCAGGAATCATTCGACAGACAAGTCAGGCTAGAACACACACCCTCAACCACAAAAATATCAAGATGTGCAGTGACCCCACCAATGAATGTAAAGTCCCCCAAACCAATCACCCACATTTACCTACACAACAGTCACCCACTCAGATGGACATTCAGGATCCCATGGCAGTATTCAAAGAGCATGGAGTTCTTCCAGTATCCTGGCCAACATTTTTCCCTTAAATAGCACCCCATCAAAAACACATTAATTAGTCTTTGAACTCTTCGATGTGTATGGGACTTTGCTGGCACAGAATGACTGCTGTGTTTCCTTACATAAAAACAGCCAGCAGACAGGAAAGAGACTGCGAAGGAAAAAAGGAAAGAAATGAGGGACAGAGCAAAACAAACAGGAGAGAGAGAGAGAAACAGACAAAAGAGAAAGAGACACAGGTAGGAGTGGCTGTCAGAAAAGAGAGAGAGAAAAAAAGAAGAGAGAAGAAAGAAATAGATGTGGGGGAGACAGAGAGAGAAATAAACTGATGGGAAAAAGAAAGGAATGGGAAAAATTAAAAATTGGTGGGAGAGATAAATAAAAAGAGAGAATGCTGGAAAAACACAGCAAGTCCAGTGGAATCTGTGGAGGTAAAAGACAGGCAAATGTTCCATGTGCAGATGTTACGTCAAAACTGGATCTGACAGGCGGGGAAAAGATAAACAGGCAGACAGAAGAAAGAAAAAGAGGGGGAGAAACATGAAGGACAGACAGGATAGAGTGGCACAGAGACAAAGAGAGACTCGGAGCCCAAGAGAGACAAAAGGTAACAGAAGACAACTGTGATTTTAACTCAGCTATAAAAAATTCCAGTAGTTTTGTTCTGTTATTTCTGTGGAAAATTCTCACAGCTTCGGAGATGCAGGGGGAGAGGGACGGCGATGGGCTACCTGACTGGTGATACAGCAGCGGGGAGAACTACCTCAGCCTCCCTTCAAAGACAAGCCAAGTACAATCAGAGTCCAGCAGCATAGCTACAACTGAATCCTGACACAGGCACACGTAGAAGGAGAAATATCACCTTGGTAACATGTCTCGGAGACTGTCATCAACTGAGCTTGGATAAATGGCAGTCCTTGAATACTTCTTTTAAATTCCAAAATATACTTTATTTCATAAAATTTAAAGATACACAGTCCAATATTAAAAGGCACAATTTCAAGCAATACACTTCAAACCAATACAATGTAGATCGTACACACTATGATCCCATTATTACAATTGAAAGCTCAGTACGTACCTTCTAATATATTTTGTACAAAACAAGGTGGGACGGGCATACACGGTGGCCTTTCCCCATGGAACCTTTGCGGTAGGCCGCACATCGCTTCAGTGCATCCCTTAGCACGTACTCCTGGACCTTGGAGTGTACCAGTCGGCAACACTCGGTCGTGGACAGCTCCTTCAGCTGGAAGACCAACTGGTTTTGGGCAGACCAAAGGGCCTCCTTCACCGAGTTGATGGTCTTCCAGCAGCGGGTGATATCTGTCTCAGTGGGCGTCCAGGAGAACAGCCCATGGAGCACAGTGCCCTGTGTTACCGAACTGTTTGGGATGAACCAGGAGGTGGATGACGGTCCCGTCGCCGCTGCAGCCTCAAGGGCAGCTCATGGTGGCGCTGAGATTCCATGCGTGTTGGCAGGACCGCACTGGGAAGTCCCTTCTCACCACCATCCAGGCTACATCCTGGTGCCTGTTGGTCAGTTCCAGCAATGAGACGTTCTGCCAAATGGCATTGACCGTCTGGTCGGGGAACTGCCCAATCAGATCCACCCTCTCCTTTCACTGCAAGACTCCCGGAACGTTCCGTGCCAACCACTGTCTGACAGCCTTGTGGTTGAAGGGATTCCTCCTCCGGAACTTCTCCAACTGGGACAGGTGGTGGGGACGGTCCAGCTGGTGGGAGACCCAATCCTTTGTTCCCTTCACTGTCAGGTCCGACTGCCTGAAGGTGCTGCGTCCGCTCGGCCAGCGAGGTCAGACCCAGCCTTCTCAGTGCGGTGGACAGGTAGAAACTCAACACGCAGTGACACTTGGTGTTTGCGCACTGGGGCTCTACACACATCCTGAGGCAGCCACACCCAAAGGTGGCCATCAGGATCAGAGCGGCGTTGGGGACGCTCTTCCCCCCTTTGTCTGGGGACATGGACATGGTGGTTCTGCGGACGCATTCTACCTTGGACCTTCAGACAAAGTGGAAGATAGTTCTGGTTGTTAATTGTATCCAAGAGATTTATATCAATTAGTGTTAATTGTATTCAGGTGGTGGGTAGCAATTGGAGACTCTCTTGTATCCATTTATAGGAGAGTGTGTAAGGGTATCTCTGAGAATAAAGGCTTGGAACAACTGAAGACTAGAATCTAGTATTTTGTCCTTCACCACAATTCGCTATTTGACTTTTTAGACAGGTGACTATCCCCCAGATACCAAACTTCAGTATGGCCTTGGCGACCCGGTCCTCCCAGTTCTTGGTGCAGGCCAGGGGCCCCCTGAACCAGATCCCCAGCACCTTCAGGTAGTCGGACCTGACAGTGAAGGGAACAAAGGATTGGGTCTCCCACCTGCCAAAGAACATGGCCACACTCTTACTTCGGTTCACTCTGGCCCCAGAGGCCAGCTCGCAGTGGTTGCAAATGCCCATCAGTCTGTGGACCGACCGCTGATCAGAGCAAAAGACTGTGACGTCATTCATGTATAGGGAAGCCTTAACCTGAGAGCCTCTGCTGCCTTGGGATTGTCACCGCCCTAATACCTGCGTCCTTCCTGATGAATGCGGCAAGCAGCTTGATACAACGTACGAGCAAGCCCGCAGAGAGAGGACAGCCCTGCCTGACTCCAGATCTGATCGGAAAGCTCTCCGACTCCCACCCATTGATTAGGACTGTGCTACGGATGTCCATGTAGAGCAGTCGGATCCAATCGCGGATTCCTTACCAAAACCCCATTTTGGAGAGCACGTCCATCATGTAGGTGTGGGATATTCTGTCAAAGGCCTTCTCCTGCTCCAAGCTGATGAGGCAGTTGTTCACCCCCCTGTCCTGTACGTAGGCGATCGTATGCATCTGTAGCGCAAGGCTATCAGAGACCTTCCTGCCGGGTACAGTACAGGTCTGGATCACCAACTCCAGAGCAGACTTGAGTCTATTGGCGATGACCTTAAACAGAATCATGTAGTTGACATTTAGCAAGGAAATGGGTCGCCAATTTTTGATTTCTTCCCTCTCCCCCTTCCGCTTGTAGATGAGGGTGATGATGCCTTTCCTCATGGACGCATACATGCTGGCTGCCAGAAGCATACCCCTGTACACTTCCAGCAGGTCTGGGCCTATCCGGTCCCACAGAGCCGAGTACAACTCAACCGGTAAGCCATTGCTTCTGGGAGCTCTACTCTTCTCGAAGGACCAGACGGCCTTTGTCAGCTCATCCAAGGTCAGTGGCTGATCCATGCTCTCCCGCTCACTGTCCTCTAAGGCTTCCGTGACTTATCTTACTGGAATGTCAGCCTAGACTATGTACTCAGCCCCGCAGTTGGCCTTGAACACACTGACTAACAGATAAGAGTGTTACCAACTGAACCAAGCTGATCAATACTGCTGCATTCTCTTGATGGTAAGATCCCATCACTCCTACAGTATTACAGCTTGTATTTCAGCTGTGAATCAGTGGACGTAATAATGATGCTTGTCTTTTATTAAGAAACATGGATGAGAAATTATGGCCCACAGTGCTGGACATTACCAAGGCTTTAAAGTGTAGGTGAAAGAAAGAAGAAAGAACTTGCATTTATATAGTGCTTTTCACAACCTCAGGACCACCCATCAGTCTACTCTCAATCATCAGCAAAGTGATGGAAGGAGTCGTCAACGGTGCTATCAAGTGGCACTGACTCACCAATAACCTGCTCACTGATGCTCAGTTTGGGTTCCGCCAGGACCACTCGGCTCCAGACCTCATTACAGCCTTGGTCCAAACATGGACAAAAGAGCTGAATTCCAGAGGTGAGGTGAGAGTGACTGCCCTTGACATCAAGGCAACATTTGACCGAGTGTGGCACCAAGGAGCCCTGATAAAATTGAAGTCAATGGGAATCAGGGGGAAAACTCTCCAGTGGCTGGAATCATATCTAGCACAAAGGAAGATGGTAGTGGTTGTTGGAGGCCAATCATCTCAGCCCCAGGACATTGCTGCAGGAGTTCCTCAGAGCAATGTTCTAGGCCCAACCATCTTCAGCTGCTTCATCAATGACCTTCCCTCCATTATAAGGTCAGAAATGGGGATGTTCGCTGATGATTGCACAGTGTTCAGTTCCATTTGCAACCCTTTAGATAATGAAGCAGTCCGTGCCCACATGCAGCAAAACTGAACAACATCCAGGCTTGGGCTGATAAGTGGCAAATAACATTCGCGCCAGACAAGTGCCATGAAATGACCATCTCCAACAAGAGAGGGTCTAACCACCTCCCCTTGACATTAAACGGCATTACTATCGCCAAATCCCCCACCATCAACATCCTGGGGGTCACCATTGACCAGAAACTTAACTGGACCAGCCACATAAATACTGTGGCTACAAGAGCAGGTCAGAGGCTGGGTATTCTGCGGCGAGTGACTCACCTCCTGACTCCCCAAAGCCTTTCCACCATCTACAAGGCACAAGTCAGGAGTGTGATGGAATACTCTCCACTTGCCTGGATGAGTGCAGCTCCAACAACACTCAAGAAGCTCGACACCATCCAGGACAAAACAGCCCGCTTGATTGGCACCCCATCCACCACCCTAAATATTCACTCCCTTCACCACCGGCGCACCGTGGCTGCAATGTGTACCATCCACATGATGCACTGCAGCAACTCGCTAAGGCTTCTTCGACAGCACCCCCCAAACCCTCAACCTCTACCACCTAGAAGGACAAAGGCAGCAGGCACATGGGAACAACACCACCTGCACATTCCCCTCCAAGTCACACACCATCCCGACTTGGAAATATATCTCCGTTCCTTCATTGTCGCTGGGTCAAAATCCTGGAACTCCCTTCCTAACAGCACTGTGGGAGAACCTTCACCACACGGACTGCAGCGGTTCAAGAAGGCGGCTCACCACCACCTTCTCAAGGGCAATTAGGGATGGGCAATAAATGCTGGCCTTGCCAGCGACGCCCACATCCCATGAACGAATAAAAAAAAATGTCCCAAAGCGCTTTATGGCCAATGAAGTACTTTTGAAGTGTAGTCACTGTTGTAATGTAGAAAACACGGCAGCCAATTTGCACACAGCAAGGTCCCACAAACTGCAATGTGATAATGACCAGATAATCTCTTAGTAGTGATGTTGGTTGAGGGGTAAATATTGGCCAGGACACCAGGGAGAACTCCCTGCTCTTCTTTGACGAGCACCATGGGGTTTAACATCTCAGCCGAAAGATGGCACCTTCAACTGGACTGCACTGGTCAGCCTAGACTTTGTACTCAAGTCTCTGGAGTGGGACTATGAACCCACAACCTTTTGGCTCAGAGGCGAGAGTGCTACCACTGAACCACAGCTGACGGGTGAGAAAACCAAGTAGTATTAGGTGATGCTAAGCTTGGGCTTTGGGAGCCTCTAATGGCGAAGAAAGACTGAGGGAAATAAGGATTCCATAGGTTAGGGCATTATTTCAAAACAGTGAGGAGGAAGAGTACAGAGGACTGAGAACATGAGGAGTGTTCAAAAATACAATGAGAATGAAAAACAGAAAGAGATACAAGAAATGTTACAGTGACCCCTGCCAGTGGTTTCCTTCTGTCATGAGAGGGAGGCGGGGGAGGGGTGACAGGACTTTGGAGAACATTCCTGGCGAGGCTGCCTGCTGGGTCGTTATTTGTATTTTAGTCAGGTGTGGTGCCCAGTGCCAGCGTTTGAAACCTTGGCGTTCTGCTGAATCATCAAAATGTTCAATCAATACACTGAGTCATGTGGCAGAACTAAGTATGCAGCCCGATGGCTCAAAGTCATGCTGTGCACCAACAGATAATGGGAAAGAGGCCTCTATAAGGGCTGACAGCAGCAGAGCTGGTTTGCTGCTCTGACACCACCCCCGCTGTACTGGAATACAAGAGTCTTTTGCGACAGGAAAAGGTCACTCGGTCCAATCGGCCAGTTCCTTTTTTAATTGACTGGGGAGCGTACTTGATACTTGGTTCACCCATACGTCAGTACGTCCAAACCACCGTGCTGCGGGAGAGGTCTCACTTAAGAATAAAAAATGGCAGTGTAGCTCCTCTGACAGCTGGGCTGCTTAAGGCAGTGAGTAGATGAGCCCAGAAAGGTCCCCAGTCCACGCTGAGCCAGTCCATCTCAGTAGGGGCAGCAGCGGTAAGGGGTGCTGCAAATGGATTCAGTGCCCCTGGTTAGGGAGGAGAAAATCACACTCCTACTCACTATGCAGCAACCCCTGTGAGTCTTGCAGGTGCATGGACTTTGGCTGAGGACAGAACTGGACTCAAATTGGATGCCTCCACAATCTGAAGTAGCCTGAAATCAACGGAATGAGATCAGGTAGATTGTACAACGGACGGGTGATCGGCTTCGCCGAATTTATCGCTCCATTTACTCGGCTCGCGCGTGCGGAATGGCTATTCGGGAGAGATACCACAAGGTGATGAGTGGCAGTAGAGAGCACTTGGAGTTAGGAGACAGCAGAATCTAATCAGATCATAAGCTGACAGAGGTCAGAACGCAACAGCTGATGGGGGTGGGATACAGGAGCTGATGGAGGTCAGTTGCCAGCAGAAACTAATTGCAGTCATGAGGCAGTAGCAGCCCAAGGCGCTGTTACCATCTGGCTTTCTCTCAAAACTCAAATAAAGTAACCAGCTGGCTGCTCACCACGGTCTCCTGCCCACTCTGAAATCTGGTAAACATCACACTGTCAGACCATTCTTCTCAGGCTAAAAGTACTACTCAGACTAAATTAAATGTAAGATAGTTACACCATAACATAGAATCATAGGAAGGTTACAGCATGGAAGGAGGCCATTCAGCCCATCGAGTCCGCGCCGACTCTATGCAAGAGCAATCCAGCTAGTCCCACTGCCCCTCCCTATCCCCATAGCCCTGCAATTTTTTTCCTTTTAAGTACTTATCCAGTTCCCTTTTAAAGGCCATGATTGAATCTGCCTCCACCACCCCCTTAGGCAGCTCATTCCAGATCCTAACCACTCGCTGCGTAAAAAAGTTTTTCCTCATGTAACCTTTGGTTCTTTTGCCAATCACCTTAAATCTATGTCCTCTGGTTCTTGACCCCTCCACCAATGAGAACAGCTTCTCTCTATCTACTCTGTCTAGACCCTTCATGATTTTGAATACCTCTATCAAATCTCCTCGCAACCATCTCAGTTCCAAGGAGAACAACCCCAGCATCTCCAGTCTATCCACGTAACTAAAGTCCCTCATCCCTGAAATCATTCTAGTAAATCTTTTCTGCGCCCACTCTAAGGCCTTCACATCTTTCCTAAGGTGCGGTGCCCAGAACTGGACACAATACTCCAGTTGTGGCCGAGCCAGTGTTTTATAAAGGTTAATTAAGACTTCCATACTTTTGTACTCTATGCCTCTATTTATAAAGCCCAGGAACCCGTATGTTTTTTAACTGCTTTCTCAACCTGCCGTGCCACCTTCAACAATTTGTGCACGTATATACCCAGATCTTTCTGTTTCTGTATCCCTTTTGGAGTTGTGCCCTCTAGTTTATATTGCCTCTCCTCGTTCCTCCTACCAAAATGTATTACTTCACATTTTTCTGTGTTAAATTTCATCTGCTACGTGTCCGTCCATGCCACCAGCCTGTCTCTATCCTCTTGAAGTCTATAACTATCCTCCTCACTGTTTACTACCCTTCCAAGTTTTGTGTTATCTGCAGATTTTGAAATTGTGCCATGTACACCCAAGTCCAAGTCATTAATATATATCAAGAAAAGCAGTGGTCCCAGCACCGACCCCTGGAGAACACCACTGTACACCTCCCTCCAGTCCGAAAAACAACCATTCACCATACTCTCTGTTTCCTGTCCCTTAGCCAATTCTGTATCCATGTTGCTACTGCCCCCTTTTATTCCATGGGCCGCATTCTTGATGATAAGCCTACCATGTGGCACTTTATCAAATGTCTTTTGAAAGTCCATATACACCACATCAACTGCATTGCCCTCATCTACCCTCTCTGTTACCTGATCAAAAAACTCTATCAGGTTAGTTAAACACGATTTGCCTTTAACAAATCCGTGCTGGCTTTCCCTGATCGATCCACACTTGTCCAAGTGACTGCTAATTCTGTCCCAGATTATCATTTCTAATAGTTTCCCCATCATTGAGGTTAAACTGACTGGCCTATAGTTGCTGGGTTTATCCTTACTCCCTTTTTTGAACAAGGGTGTAACATTTGCAACTCTCCAGTCCTCTGGCACCACCCCCCCCCCCCCGTATCCACGGATGATTGGAAGATTATGGGCAGTTCCTCAGCAATTTCCACCCTTACTTCCCTCAGCAACATAGGATGCATTCCATCCGGACCTGGTGACTTATCTACTTTAAATACAGATAGCCTTTCTAGTTCCTCCTCTTTATCAATTTTTAGCCCATCTAGTATCTCAACTATATCTTCCTTTACTGAGACTCTGGCAGCATCTTCTTCCATGGTAAAGACAGATGCAAAGTACTCATTTAGTTCCTCGGCCATCCCCTCTGCCTCCATGAGAAGATCTCCTTTATGGTCCCTAATCGACCCACCCCTCCTCTTGCTGTCCGTTTACTGTTTACATGCCTGTAGAAGAATAGAGCAAGAGGCCGTCAGTACACAATACATATGTTGTTCTAAAACAATAAAAGACTGAAATCTTAGCATTTCTTTTCGGTAGCTTTATACCGAATCTCTGCTGAAATGCTGCATGGACGATGACTCTACGGGACCTCTCTTAGACACCTCACATGGAACGTGAAGCAAAGAACTAAAGATTAAGGAAAAACCCACAGCTCTTCCACACTTTTCTGGGACTCCAAAGACGGTTTCATCACCTGAGATCAAGCAGATTCTTTTCAATGATCAGACGACTGAGACACTATCCATTTCTAGTTCTCAGTGGATGTTCCCAGTGCTTATACTGAATGGGCATCAAAAACTTGCATTTATATAGCACCTTTAACATTGCAAAATGTTCCAAGACGCTTCACAGGAGTGTAATCAAACAAAATTTGACACATAAGGAGATATTAGGACAGGTGACCAAAAGTTTGTTCAAAGAGGTAGGTTTTATGGAGCGTCTTAAAGGAGGAGAGAGACGTATACATGTGGAGAGGTTTAGGGTTGGAATTCCAGAGCTTAGGGCCTAGGCAGCTGAAGGCACAGCTGCCAATCATGTAGCGACTAAAATCGGGGTTGCACAAGAGGCCAGAATTGGAGGAATGCAGAGATCTCGGAGGTTAGTAAGGCTGGAGGAGGTTACAGAGATAGGGACAGGTGAGGCCATGGAGGGATTCGAACCTGAAAACTTAGCCATCAGACATAATTGGCTGTGTCCCTCAGTTCACAAATTCGCATATATTAACATCTCCAAAGGGTCTGACCCAGACAACTTCTGATACAATTAATATCCAAATACAGGGAACAAAGGAAACCAACTAGGCCAGGTAGTCTCATTGAAATGCAGCTGAAACAAGACAGTGTTAACTACCCCCAGGTCACAGAGACAAGGATACACAATAGGGGCTGATAAATGCAACCTGCACCAGGGGCCTTTATTATTGAATGCAGAGACCTGAGGCCTATGCCACATTGGGCAATGTGGGATGGAGAATCCATCGTTAACCAGCAGTCTACGTGGTAACTGTGCATATGGCTCATCAAGGCCTCAGTTGTGTCGCTGTACTCCCCATAATCGAACAATGGGCAGCCTTTAAAGAGGAGATGGTTCGGGTACAGTCGAGGTACATTCCCACGAGGGGGCAAGGTAGGGTGACCAAAGCAAGAGCTCCCTGGATGATGAAAGAGATAGAGAGTAAGATGAAACAGAAAAAAGAGACGTATGACAGATGTTAGTTTGATAATACAAGTGAGAACCAGGCTGAACATAGAAAGTACAGAGGAGAAGTGAAAAAGGAAATAAGAGGGGCAAAGAGAGAGTATGAGAATAGACTGGCAGCAAACATAAGGGGGAATCTAAAAGTCTTCTATAGGCATATAAATAGTAAATGGGTAGTAAGAGGAGGGGATGGGCCGATTAAGGACCAAAAAGGAGATCTACACATAGAGGAAGAGGGCATGGCTGAGGTACTAAATGAGTACTTTGCATTTGTCTTTACCAAGGAAGAAGATGCTGCCAAAGTCACAGTAAAAGAGGAGGTAGTTGAGATACTGGATAGGTGAAAATTGATGGGATGGGATGCGTCCTAAGTTGCTGAGGGAAGTAAGGGTGGAAATTGCAGAGGTGCTGGCCATAATCTTCCAATTCTCCTTAGATACAGAGGTGGTGCCAGAGGACTGGAGAATTGCAAATGTTACACCCATGTTCAAAAAAGGGTGTAAGGATAAACCCAACTACAGGCCAATCAGTTTAACCTTGGTGGTGGGGAAGCTTTTAGAAATGATAATCTGGGACAAAATTAATAGTCACTTGGACAAGTGTGGATTAATAAAGGAAAGCCAGCACGGGTTTACCAAAGACAAATTGTGTTTAACTAACTTGATTGAGTTTTTTGATGAGGTAACAGAGGGGGTTGATGAGGGCAATGCAGTTGATGTCGTGTATATGGACTTTCAAAAGGCGTTTGATAAAGTGCCACATAATAGGCTTGTCAGCAAAATTGAAGCTCATGGAATAAAAGGAACAGCAGCAGCATGGATACAAAATTAGCTAAGTAGCAGGAAACAGAGAGTAGTGGTGAACAGCTGTTTTTTAGACTGGAGGAAGGTATACAGTGGTGTTCCCCTGGGGTCAATATTAGGACCACTGCTTATAAATTAATGACTTGGAGTTGGATGTACAGGGCACAATTTCAAAATTTGCAGATGGCACAAAACTTAGAAATGTAGTAAACAGTGAGGAGGATAGTAATAGACTTCAAGAAGACATAGACAGGCTGGTGGAATGGGCAGACACATGGCTGATGAAATGTAATGCAGAGAAGTGTGAAGTGATACATTTTTGCATGAAGAACGAGGAGAGGCAATATAAACTAAAAGTTACAATTCTAAAGGGGGTGCAGGAACAGAGAGATCTGGGGGTATATGTGCACAAATCAGGACAGGTTGAGAAAGCGGTTAAAAAAGCATACAGGATCCATGGCTTTATAAATAGAGGCATATAGTACAAAAGCAAGGAAGCTATGTTGAACCTTTATAAAACACTGGTTTGGCCACAACTGGAGTATTGTGTCCAATTCTCGGCACCGCACTTTAGGAAGGATGTGAAGGCCTTAGAGGGGGTGCAGAAAAGATATACGAGAATGGTTATGTGGAGAGACTGGAGAAGCTGGGGTTGTTCTCCTGAGAGCAGAGAAGGTAGATAGGAGATTTGATAGAATTCAAAATCATGAAGAGTTTAGATAAAGTAAATAAAGAGAAACTTCCCATTGGCGGAAGGGTCGAGAACTAGAGGACACAGATTTAAGGTGATTGGCAAAAGAAGTAAAGGCGATTGAGGAAAAGCTTTTTTACGCAGCAAGTAGTTATGATCTGAAATGCGCTGCCTGAAAGGATAGTGGAAGCAGATTCAATCGTGGCTTTCAAAAAGGAATTGGATAAATACTTGAAGGGAAAATATCTGCAGGGCTATGGGGAAAGAGCAGGGGGAATGGGACGAACTGGATTGCTCTTACAAAGAACTGGCATGGGCTCGATGGGCTGAATGGCCTCCCCTTCTGTGTTGTAACCATTCTATGACTTTATTCTATGATTCTAGGAGAAATTTATTTTCTCAGAGGGTGGTTAGAACGTGGAACTCGCTACCACAAGGAGTAGTTGAGGCAACTAGCATAAATGGATTTAAGGGGAAATGAGATAAACACAGGAGGGAGAAAGGAATAGAAGGATATGTTGAAGGGGGTTAGATGAAGACGGGTGGGAGAGGCTCGTGTGGAGCATGAACACCAGCATGGACCTGTTGGGCCGAATGGCCTGTTTCTGTGCTGTACATTCTATGTAATTCTATGTAATCTCAGATGAATCTCATCAGGACCAGTGGCCCACTCTGATTTCAGACCTCTTATCCAAGCCAGGACTATATCTACTGCAGTGAAGACTAATGCAAATAAGTCATTTAAAAGCTCTGCCATATCTTGGGAGTCCACCTGAATCTGCCTTGAGGAATCCTTCCATGTCCTTATTCAGTCCTTAATGTCCCTTTGATTGCTAATATAGATGAAAGGAAACCTCCTGCTGATTACCACCTACCGTCCACCCTCAGCTGATGAATCAGTCCTCCTCCATGTTGAGCACCACTTGGAGGAAGCACTGAGGGTAGCAAGGGCACAGAATGTACTCTGGGTGGGGGACTTCAATGTCCATCACCAAGAGTGGCTCGGTAGCACCACTACCGACCGAAGTGGCTGAGTCCTGAAGGACATAGCTGCCAAACTGGGCCTGCGG
Source organism: Heptranchias perlo (assembly GCF_035084215.1). Classification (NCBI taxonomy): domain Eukaryota; kingdom Metazoa; phylum Chordata; class Chondrichthyes; order Hexanchiformes; family Hexanchidae; genus Heptranchias; species Heptranchias perlo. The sequence goes on from NC_090337.1 coordinate 59,988,892, forward strand.
CAGGTGGTGAGCAAACCAACACGAGGAAAAAACCTGCTTGACCTCGTCCTCACCAATCTATCTGTCGCAAATGCATCTGTCCATGACAGTATTGTCACCGCACTGTCCTCGTGGAGATGAAGTCCCGTCTTTGCACTGAGGACACCATCCAACGTGTTGTGTGGCACTACCACCGTGCTAAATGGGATAGATTCAGAACAGATCTAGCAGCTCAAAACTGGGCATCCATGAGGCGCTGTGGGCCATCAGCAGCAGCAGAATTGTATTCCAGCACAATCTGTAACCTCATGGCCCGGCATATTGCTCACTCTAACATCACCAACATGCCAGGGGATCAACCCTGGTTCAATGAGGAGTGTAGAAGAGCATGCCAGGAGCAGCACCAGGCGTACCTAAAAATGAAGTGCCAACCTGGTGAAGCTATAACTCAGGACTACATGCATGCTAAACAGCGGAAGCAACATGCTATAGACAGGGCTAAGCGATTCCACAACCAACAGATCAGATCAAAGCTCTGCAGTCCTACCACATCCAGTCATGAATGGTGGTGGACAATTAAACAACTAACTGGAGGAGGAGGCTCTGTAAATATCCCCATCCTCAATGATGGAGGAGTCCAGCACGTGAGTGCAAAAGACAAGGCTGAAGCGTTTGCAACCACCTTCAGCCAGAAGTGCCGAGTGGATGATCCATCTTGGCTTACTCCCGATATCCCCACCATCACAGAAGCCAGTCTTCAGCCAATTCGATTCACTCCACGTGATATCAAGAAACGGCTGTGTGCACTGGATACAGCAAAGGCTATGGGCCCCGACAACATCCTGGCTGTAGTGCTGAATACTTGTGCTCCAGAATTAGCTGAGCCTCGAGCCAAACTGTTCCAGTACAGCTAAAACACTGGCATCTACCTGACAATGTGGAAAATTGCCCAGGTATGTCCTGTCCACAAAAAGCAGGACAAATCCAACCCAGCCAATTACCGCCCCATCAGTCTACTCTCAATCATCAGCAAAGTGATGGGAGGTGTCATCGACACTGCTATCAAGCGGCACTTACTCACCAATAACCTGCTCACCGATGCTCAGTTTGGGTTCCGCCAGGACCACTCGGCTCCAGACCACATTACAGCCTTGGTCCAAACATGGACCAAAGAGCTGAATTCCAGAGGTGAGGTGAGAGTGACTGCCCTTGACATCAAGGCAGAATTTGACCGAGTGTGGCACCAAGGAGCCCTGGTAAAATTGAAGTCAATGGGAATCAGGGGGAAAACTCTCCAATGGCTGGAGTCATACCTAGCACAAAGGAAGATGGTAGTGGTTGTTGGAGGCCAATCATCTCAGCCCCAGGACATTGCTGCAGGAGTTCCTCAGGGCAGTGTCCTCGGCCCAACCGTCTTCAGCTGCTTCATCAATGACCTTCCCTCCATCATAAGGTCAGAAATGGGGATGTTCGCTGATGATTGCACAGTGTTCAGTTCCATTTGCAACCCTTTAGATAATGAAGCAGTCCGTGCCCGCATGCAACAAGACCTGGACAACATCCAGACTTGGGCTGATAAGTGGCAAGCGCCAGGCAATGACCATCTCCAACAAGAGAATGTTGCTTGCCACTTATCGGCCCAAGTCTGGATGCATGCACCTCCTGACTCCCCAAAGCCTTTCCACCATCTACAAGGCACAAGTCAGGAGTGTGATGGAATACTCTCCACTTGCCTGGATGAGTGCAGTACCAACAACACTCAAGAAGCTTGATACCATCCGGGACAAAGCAGCCCGCTTGATTGGCACCCAATCCACCACCCTAAACATTCACTCCCTTCACCACCAGTGCAACGTGGCTGCAGTGTGTACCAGCTACAGGATGCACTGCAGCAACTCACCAAGGCTTCTTCGACAGCACCTCCCAAACCCGCGACCTCTACCACCTAGAAGGACAAGGGCAGCAGGTACATGGGAACAACACCACCTGCACATTCCCCTCCAAGTCACACACCATCCCGACTTGGAAATACATCGCCGTTCCTTCATCGTCGCTGGGTCAAAATCCTGGAACTCCCTTCCTAACAGCACTGTGGAAGAACCTTCACCACATGGACTGCAGCAGTTCAAGAAGGCAGCTCACCACCACCTTCTCAAGGGCAATTAGGGGTGGGCAATAAATGCTGGCCTTGCCAGCAATGCCCACATCCTATGAATGAATAAAAAAAAGTGTAGAAAGCTACACATAGGAAGAAAAAGTTGATAATATGTGTTCTCAATAGCTAAGGATGAAGCTGAAAGAGACCTTGAAATCTTAGTAGACTCAATGCTAAACATGTCCAACCAATGCAGAACAGCAATCAATGATGTCAATAGGATGTTGAACTACATAGCCAAAACAGAAGAAAAATAAGTCATAGGAGTCAATGATCAAACTTTAAAGAGCCATGGTGGGACCAAACCTCGAGTACTGTGTCCAGGTCTGGTCACCAAGAAACAAGAGAGACATTCAAGCACTGGAAGCAGTTCAGAGAAGAGCCACGAGGCTAATGCTCAGTGCCAGGGGTCTGAGTTATAATGAAAGACTGGAGAAACTTAAGTTTTTCATTCTGGGAAGAAGGCATCCAAGAGCGATATATAAGATTGTTAAGCGTATAGAAAAAATTAGCCCAGAATGTTACTTTAAATTAAACTGTGGGAGGAGAACTAGGGGACACCGGTTCAAACTAGAGAAAGGAAAATTTGGGGCTTGTAGCAGGAAATTCTTCTTCATACAAAGAATGATCCACATATGGAATAAACTACCAGAGAGCAGTGGAGGCAAAACCCTTGGAATAATTTAAGAAACAATTGAATGTTACAATGGGGGGACATTAGGATCTCTCTGGATGGTAGCATCAAGATGGGCTGAATGGTTTTCTTCATCCATAATTATCTTGTGATCTTATGAACCTACAAATAGAGACATTGCCCATGGGGATACCCATAGCTTCTTGCAAATCAGTGCACTAACACCATTTGTTGCACAAACTAGCACAAATAACAGGTCCAGTATAGCTTTAAGAAGCTGTCAGGAAAGTTACAAGAATTTGTACACCCTCCTTTGTCCAATAACAACAACATAGCAGTGAAACAGTGATTTGCAAACAGGTACATGAAAAGCAGCAATGAACTTTTAAGAGCAAGGGAAGTGGTCCCTTGTCGTGCCTGTTTTATATGGGCACCGAGCTCAGGCACTCCACTTGCATTATGTTGTTTTGCATGAAAACTGGTGAATTACCGGTGCGTAGGCTCCAAGCACCTAAGGCACTTCCAGGTCATGTTACTGAGGGCACTAAACACTCTGTAGGCTTCAGGTTTCAGTGCCCCATAATGCAGGTGTGCAGGACCATTACAGGCACTGAAGATCACATTGTTGGCCCCATTAAGTTCAACCATGCAAAATTATTTTAAACCTTTCCCCCACGACACAATAGACACAACTCCACAGAAAAGTCATGATTATTTCTTAAACAGGAATCTAATGCTATGGTTCCACTCAGGGAACCCATTGGAGTGAAAGGAGAGGAGATCTTAATCACATTCACCTGGCCTGGGATCAAATCTAGGTCTCAGAGGTAAGAAGCCTGCTGACTCATTGCACCATCCAGTCCCTGTACTTTGCACACTGAAAAGGCCTCAGCTCATAATTTCAGGAAGCATTACTTTATTTTCAGATCACAAATGGCTGTCCCTTAGATCTGGGTCACTGCAGGAATCAGCTGACCCCATATTTATCTTTGGCGACCTAAGGTCTGGAAAATGCCATAGGAGGCCACCATTCCAGCCTTCAGCGCAAAATTAAAGGAAACTCTGCCTTCGTTTTATACTGTTCAAACCCGGCCAAGTAGGCGCGACATTAAAGGAACTCCCTTACTAACAGCACTGTGGGAGAACCGTCACCACACGGACTGCAGCGGTTCAAGAAGGCGGCTCACCACCACCTTCTCGAGGGCAATTAGGGATGGGCAATAAATGCCGGCCTCGCCAGCGACGCCCACATCCCGTGAACGAATTTTTAAAAAAGGGCCGATTTTCCTGGCGCTTGGCCCCCTGGGGATCGCCCGTTTCCCTGGCCGTACAGGTTTCACTACCCCAGGATTACCAGGCCTTCCCTGAGCCTGCCGCCTGTGCAGGCCCATCACGGTAACGGTAATGAGGCCGGTGGTGGGGTGGTGATGGTGGTGCCTGGCCGTTCACCCCATTTTCCAGGATAAATGTTCACCGGGTGCCACTACACAGAGGTACCCACAGCAACATGGCACTGTGGCCTTCCCACACGCCCCACTGACCCTCCAATCAACAGGAGTCCCAGGAGCAGACTGAAGATAAGAAGGTGTGTGCTCCTTGTTTAATTTTTAACCTGCAAAAGATATTTAGTGACCTGCATTGGCAGCCAGGGGACTCTGATCTCACAGACCCGACGTGCAGCTACGGGCATGAGAGGACTGCAGCTGTGCTTAAATTTCCTGACCCGTCTGACACTAGGACCTGCTGGGGCAGGGGAGAGAAGGGTGTCTCTGCAACGATAGGGTTGGGAGGGGAAGGGGTGCCCTGAGGGGGAATCCTGAGTCACAAACGGGAAATCCCAACATTCGTGAGCCTGGACACAAGCAGCACATTTTGGATACACTGCTCCTGCCCAGAGAGGTGGGGGGGGCAGGGGTTGGAGGAGGGGTGGGGAGACAGGGGGAGGGGATGGGGGGGAGAGGAGGAGGGGATGGAGGAGGGGGGGTGGGGGGTGGCAGAGGGGAGGTGGGGGGTAGAGAGGAGGGGGGTGAGGGTGGAAGAAGGGAGGTGGGGGGAGAGAGAGGAGGGCGTAGGGGAGAGAGGAGGGTGTAGGGGAGAGGGGGGTGGGTAAGAGGTGGGGGGAGAAGGTAGGCGCGGGGGAGAGAGGGTGGGGTGGAGGGGAGAAGATGGTTGGGGGTGGGGGAGGGAGGAGGGGGATGGGAGGGGGGTGCAGGAAAATCTGCCCTTAATTATTTAGCTAATTCGAGCTGGGCAGAAGGCCGGTAAGACCTGGCCTACATTGTTCCTTCAACAATAACAAAGAAAATCCTTCTCCAAAGTGTTTTCCTGCTGTCAGGCCTGCCACATTCAAATGTGCACGGCCAGAAAAATATAACCACAAGAAGAAAAGAAAGCTAAGGCAATCAGAGTGGTGATGCTGCAAGTAAGTACCAGCAGAGAACACACAGCCCACTCCTGATTAAATAATACAGCACAAACCAGGAGTGAATTTGGTTAATTGAATTTGAACAATCCCATGGAGAATTGCATAGCTGCAGGCAGTCCCAGGTAGGTCTGGGTAACTCCGCTCTAACCAACCCTTAACAACCAGTTTCCCTTAAAGACAGAAAGAAAGAAATTGCATTTAGATAGCACGTTATCATGTCTCTTAGTAATGTCCCAAAACACTTCACGTACAGCGAATTATTCTGAAGTGCATTCACTGTTGTTACGTTCGCAGCAGCCATTTTATGCACAGCGAGGGCCCATAAACAGCAATATGATGAATGATTGGTTAAGCTGAGCCATGCAATGATACATCCACTCATGCCTCAAACTTAAACATAGCTCAAGTGCAAGCTGCACTTGTTACATTGGCTGCAATGGAATGGCCTATTGCCATTAATAGATCTGCTCTCCTTTGAGAGAATGAAAGGAAACAAGAGGCAAGCCTATCCCAGCATTCTTAATATGAGCGAGAGCCCTCTATTAAGACCATAGCCTTGAAGATTTCAAAGGAACAGCTGGCATTTATAGAATCATAGAATCTTACAGCACAGGAGGAGGCCATTCGGCTCATCGTGCCTGTGCCGGCTCTTTGAAAGGGCTATCCAATTAGTCCCACTCTCCTGCTCTTTCCCCATAGACCTGCAATTTTCTCCCCTTCAATTATTTATCCAATTGCCTTTTGAAAGTTACTACTGAATCTGCTTCCACTACCCTTTCAGGCAGTGCATTCCAGATCATAATAACTCGGTGTAAAATAATTTCTCCTCATCTCACCTCTGGCTCTTTTGCCAATTGCCTTAAATCTGTGTCCTTTGGTTACTGACCCTCTGCCACTGGAAACAGTTTCTCCTTATTTACTCTTTCAAAACCCTTCATAATTTTGAAAGTCTCTATTAAATCTCCCCTTTACCTTCTCTGCCCTAAAGGAGAACAATCCCAGCTTCTCTGTTCTCTCCACAAAACTGAAGTCCCTCATCTCTGGTATGATTCTAGTAAATCTCCTCTGCACCCTCTCCAAGGCCTTGACGTCCTTCCTAAAATGTGGTGCTCAGAATTGGACACAATACTCCAGCTGAGGATTAACTAGTGCTTTATAAAGGTTTAACATAACTTTCTTGCCTCTCTATGCCTCTTTTTATAAATAATGTGGAGATGCCGGTGATGGACTGGGGTGGACTCTTACGTAAGGAATCTTACAACACCAGGTTATAGTCCAACAATTTTATTTTAAAATCACAAGCTTTCGGAGATTATCTCCTTCGTCAGGTGAGTGAGTGAATGAGAGGTTCTCAAATCGCATATCTTATATTAGGCTGGGACACCGTCACACCAATCAAAGGTGTCGTTGGTGTTCAGACAGGTTAGCCACGGAAAACAGTAGGTCCCAGCATACTGAATACACAATGGGTCAAATTACACAAACAGAGAGAAAGAGACCCGAAAGGCAGAGAGAGAGAGAGAGAGAATTTCCAGTTGTATTAAAAACAGATAACTTTTTTTTCCTGCTGGTGGGGTTACGTGTAGCGTGACATGAACCCAAGATCCCGGTTGAGGCCGTCCTCATGGGTGCGGAACTTGGCTATCAATTTCTGCTCGACGATTTTGCGTTGTCGTGTGTCTTGAATGCCGCCTTGGAGAACGCTTACCCGAAGATCGGTGGCTGAATGTCCTTGACTGCTAAAGTGTTCCCCGACTGGGAGGGAACCCTCCTGTCTGGCGATTTTTGCGCGGTGTCCGTTCATCCATTGTCGCAGTGTCTGCATGGTCTCGCCAATGTACCATGCTCCGGGGCATCCTTTCCTGCAACGTATGAGGTAGACAACATTGGCCGAGTCAAAGGAGTATGTACCATGTACCTGGTGGGTGGTGTCCTCTCGTGTGATGGTGGTATCTGTGTCGATGATCTGGCATGTCTTGCAGAGGTTGCCGTGGCAGGGTTGTGTGGTGTCGTGGACGCTGTTCTCCTGAAAGCTGGGTAATTTGCTGCGAACGATGGTCTGTTTGAGGTTGGGTGGCTGTTTGAAGGCGAGTAGTGGAGGCGTGGGGATGGCCTTAGCGAGGTGTTCGTCGTCATTGATGACATGTTGAAGGCTGCGGAGAACATGGCGTAGTTTCTCCGCTCCGGGGAAGTACTGGACGACGAAGGGTACTCTGTTGGTTCCGTCCCGTGTTTGTCTTCTGAGGAGGTCTATGCGATTCTTCGCTGTGGCCCGTCGGAACTGTCGATCGAAAAGTCGAGCGTCATATCCCGTTCATACGAGGGCGTCTTTCAGCGTCTGTAGGTGTCCATCGCATTCCTCCTCGTCTGAGCAGATCCTGTGTATTTGTAGGGCCTGTCCATAGGGGATGGCCTCTTTGACGTGGTTAGGGTGGAAGCTGGAAAAGTGGAGCATCGTGAGGTTGTCCATGGGCTTGCGGTAGAGTGAGGTGCTGAGGTGCCCGTCTTTGATGGAGATTTGTGTGTCCAAGAAAGAAACCGATTCTGAAGAGTAGTCCATGGTGAGTTTGATGGTGGGATGGAACTTGTTGATGTTATCGTGTAGTCTCTTCAGTGATTATTCGCCGTGGGTCCATAGGAAGAAAATGTCGTCGATGTATCTGGTGTATAGCGTTGGTTGGAGGTCCTGTGCAGTGAAGAAGTCGTGCTCGAACTTGTGCATGAAAATGTTGGCGTATTGGGGTGCGAATTTGGTTCCCATGGCTGTTCCGTGTGTTTGGTTAAAGAACTGGTTATCGAAGGTGAAGACATTGTGATCCAGGATGAAGCGGATGAGTTGTAGGATGGCGTCTGGAGATTGGCTGTTGTTGGTGTTGAGTACTGAGGCTGTTGCAGCGATGCCGTCATCGTGGGGGATACTGGTGTAGAGTGCCGAGACGTCCATCGTGGTGAGAAGTGTTCCTGGTTCAACTGGTCCGTGGGTGCTGAGTTTTTGTAGAAAGTCTGTAGTGTCGCGACAGAAGCTGGGGGTTCCCTGTACGATGGGTTTCAGGATGCCCTCGACGTATCCAGAGAAGTTCTCACACAGGGTTCCGTTGCCTGATACGATAGGACGTCCGGGTGTGTTGGCTTTGTGTATCTTTGGGAGGCAGTAGAAGTCTCCCACGCGGGGAGTACGTGGGATGAGAGCACGTAGGATGCTTTGAAGGTCTGGATCGAAGGACTTGATCAGTTTGTTGAGCTGGTGGGTGTGTTCTTTGGTCGGATCTGCAGGTAACCGTCTGTAGTGTTCCTGGTTGTCCAGTTGTCGGTATGCTTCCAACCTAACCACGTCAAAGAGGCCATCCCCTATGGACAGGCCCTGCGAATACTCAGACGAGGAGGAACGCGATGGACACCTACAGATGCTGAAAGACGCCCTCGTAAGAACGGGATATGACGCTCGACTTGTCGATCGACAGTTCCGACGGGCCACAGCGAAGAATCGCATAGACCTCCTCAGAAGACAAACACGGGACGGAACCAACAGAGTACCCTTCGTCGTCCAGTACTTCCCCGGAGCGGAGAAACTACGCCATGTTCTCCGCAGCCTTCAACATGTCATCAATGACGACGAACACCTCGCTAAGGCCATCCCCATGCCTCCACTACTCGCCTTCAAACAGCCACCCAACCTCAAACAGACCATCGTTCGCAGCAAACTACCCAGCTTTCAGGAGAACAGCGTCCACGACACCACACAACCCTGCCACGGCAACCTCTGCAAGACATGCCAGATCATCGACACAGATACCACCATCACACGAGAGGACACCACCCACCAGGTACATGGTACATACTCCTTTGACTCGGCCAATGTTGTCTACCTCATACGTTGCAGGAAAGGATGCCCCGGAGCATGGTACATTGGCGAGACCATGCAGACACTGCGACAATGGATGAACGGACACCGCGCAAAAATCGCCAGACAGGAGGGTTCCCTCCCAGTCGGGGAACACTTTAGCAGTCAAGGACATTTAGCCACCGATCTTCGGGTAAGCGTTCTCCAAGGCGGCATTCGAGACACACGACAACGCAAAATCGTCGAGCAGAAATTGATAGCCAAGTTCCGCACCCATGAGGACGGCCTCAACCGGGATCTTGGGTTCATGTCACGCTACACGTAACCCCACCAGCAGGAAAAAAAAGTTATCTGTTTTTAATACAACTGGAAATTCTCTCTCTCTCTCTGCCTTTCGGGTCTCTTTCTCTCTGTCTGTGTAATTTGACCCATTGTGTATTCAGTGTACTGGGACCTACTGTTTTCCGTGGCTAACCTGTCTGAACACCAACGACACCTTTGATTGGTGTGACGGTGTCCCAGCCTAATATAAGATATGCAATTTGAGAACCTCTCATTCACTCACTCACCTGACGAAGGAGATAATCTCCGAAAGCTTGTGATTTTAAAATAAAATTGTTGGACTATAACCTGGTGTTGTAAGATTCCTTACATCTATTTATAAAGCCCAGGATCCCATATGCCTTATCAACTTGTCCTGCCATCTTCAAAGATTTTTGTATGTATTTGTGTATGTCTCTCTGTACCTGTATCTGCTTTAAAAATGTACCATTTAGTTTATATTGTCTCTCCTCATTACAAAATGCATCATTACTCTGCGTTAAATTTTATCTGCCATATGTCAGATATAGCACTTTTCACACCTCAGGGGATGTCCCAAAGCACTTCACAGCCAATTAAATACTTTTTGAAGTGTCGTCACTGTTGCAATGTAGGAAATGCAGCAGCCAATTTGCACTCTGCAACGTCCCACAAACAGCACTGAGATAATTGCCCAGATAATCTGTTTTAGTTGAGGGATAAATGTTGGCCAGAACACCAGGAGAACGCTGCTGGTCTTCTTCGAATAGTGCTATTGGATCCTTTATCTCCATCTGAGAGGGCAAAAAGGGCTTCAGTTAATCTGAAAGACGGCATCTCAACAATGCAACATTCTCACTCTACTGCACTAAAGTATCAACCATTATATGCTCACGTCTCCGGAGTGGGGCTTAAACCCACACCCTTCTGCCTCAGAGGTAAGAATGCTATAACTGTGCCAAAGCTAAGGATGAAATAAAATTGAGCAATTTGACTGGCTGGTTTTATGGTGCTGGCTTTTCCTGCCAGTGTGGATACGTGTCAACCTATAAAACTCAGAAAACCTGCTGAGGAGCTTCAAAGGAAGCTGACACAGCCCGCAGAAATCTAACAACTCAACAAACCGCATACAATGGTAAAATAGCCTCAAATAAAGGCACATGACCAAGTTCAGTTCTTCATGGTGACCGAATAAATTAAAATTCCTTTTTTATTCCACTTGATAATGGATTTCAGGTGTTTTATGAGTGTTTTGGGATCACATTCTACAATTCAGTTTCTTTTTCTGTGAAAACTGAAACCAGTAGCCTCACATATCTCAAACAGAAGCAGCTACAATCATTTTTACAGTGGTAGGCATAAAAATGTTTAAAGGGAAAGGTGAGTTCTGATGGTGCAAAATTTATTTCCGATAGGGCTCTCTCCCCAACCCCCAGGCAATTTTGATTTTTGATACTTTTTGGTACATTTTGAAGTGTACTGTGATTCAGCATTTGGAACTAAAAATTATTTTTCCTGGAATTTATATATCTATAAATATTAAAATAAGAGAACTTGTTACAAGTCAGAAGTGACTCATGATTTTAGCACCATCAGAAGCAAACACTGAAGGAGTATAACACAGCAGGCCTAGATATACAAGTGCCCATGTTAAATGGGATAATAATAATGGTCTGTAGACTTACAACATCAAAAAATTATTGAAACAGATGTAAATAATACAACATTTTAAATGTAAAAAGCATTGATGTAAAGAACATAGCAACAACTTATATTTCTATAGCACTCCTCAAATGCAGGAAGAAGTCTCATTGCTTTTGAAGCTAAGGAAGAAACAATTAGTCGATGCATTATGATGTGGAGATGCCGGTGATGGACTGGGCTGTACAAATGTAAGGAATCTTACAACACCAGGTTATAGTCCAACAGTTTTATTTGAAAATCACAAGCTTTCGGAGGCTTTCTCCTTCGTCAGGTGAGAGGAGAAAGCCTCCGAAAGCTTGTGATTTTCAAATAAAACTGTTGGACTATAACCTGGTGTTGTAAGATTCCTTACATCGATGCATTATGGCAGGAAAGCATCAAGTAAACATCTAACATCCCTCCCACTGCCCCAATCACAAGGGCACTCTATTCCCTCCAGACCCCTCTATCCCACCACTCTCCTCTCTGCCATATACACCCGTCTCTTGCATCCAATTCTCCTCTTCCTTCCCCATCCATTTCCCCTTTGCCATGTAGTCTTCCCTCTTCCTTTGCCATGCACATTTCCCTCTCCCCTTGCCTTGCACTTCCCTTGCTATGCATTGTGCCAACTCCCCATTGCATTCTGCCCCCTCCCCTTGCATTCTTCTTTAACCCCTCTCCACTCTTTACATTCTGGTCCCCTTCCTTGCCATATATTCTCCCCCTCTCCTTCGCACCTATTCCCTCTTTATCCACTCCTACCCAATCTCAGTGGCCAATGCGCCAGACAGGCCCTGCTCCTTCTCTTCAAGCACTTCCAGTGCTAATGGCCTGAATTGTCACCTCTGTATATGGGAGGATTCCCACCTCTAGTATACAGAGGTGCCAGGGGTGGGCAAAGAGTTGGAGCGGGACCTTTTCAGTGCTTTCACCATTGGACCCAGGAGCAATGGGACAGAAGGAGCGAGGAGCTCAATTCTGCCAATTTCTTGCCATAAATGTGGCAGCATACACAGAGGCCCCAAACGTGCAAAATGCAGACGGTCAGCAATTATGTATTCTTTCTTCTGCACATTTCTACGATGAAATATCAAAGGAAATAATGGGCATTGATCACCCAAGGATCATGTTATCACCAGCTAGACTATAACAGAAGATAGCCGTGTAATCTCATTGTCAATGGCTACGACTAATAAACATAATAAAACAAATCTTTGGTCTTGATTTTGCTCAAGGTTATTGTTCAAAGATGACAACCAAGCAGACATTAAATCCCAGAACATTAAAGATAAACTCATCCACTGGTTTAGTTTCAAAAGAGTGTTAATTTGGTCACTGCACAATTTTAAACTTAACAACAAACTCATTCAAAGATTAAGCAGCGTGTTACACAATTTCACACAGCCCTGCGATAAAGGATTTGCCTATATCTTTTAAAAAGCATTTGGACAGTTACATGGGTAAGATGGGTATAGAGGGATATGGGCCAAGTGCAGGAAATTGGGACTAGCTTAGTGGTATAAACTGGGCGACATGGACATGTTGGGCCGAAGGGCCTGTTTCCATGTTGTAACTTCTATGATTCTATGATTCTATGATAGCGTTTCTGCTTACTGATCTGGCTCTCTGCTGAGTTACATGCGATTAAAGAGAACATCTGTTTTCTGGTTTGCTGAGATTAGGGGTGGTGGCCTAATGGTTATGGTACTGGGCTTAGTACTCTATAGATTGTGTGTTCAAATCCCATCTTGGTAAGATAGGATATTGTATTTAGTAAATCTGGTAAATTGTTGGTTGGCTCCAGATAAATTAACCATGAAATCTACTAGATTGTTATGGAGAGAGGGAACCTGCTAGTCCTACTGGTCTGACCTACATGTGTCTCTAATCTCACACCACATGGCTGACTCTTAATGCCCTCAGAGCAATTAGGGATGGGCAATAAATGTGGCCATGCCAGTATTGCCCATATTCTGAGAACAAATGTTACAAAAAACATAATCCACCATGGCTCACCTCTTCTATGCATGTACTGAAATGTTGCAGATGAGGTGAATCGTGGTAGATTATGGAATGACCTCAGTCTGCCCAACATTGGCTGTTTTTCAGGTCACCATCGGAACAGCACAAATGGGTTCTGAAAAAGTTGACTGTCCATGTGAAAAGTGGATGGATGTGATGAATTGGATCTGATATTAGAGTGGGTCATATTTAATCAATGGAATATTTGAGTCAATCAACCCTTCACGAATCCATGTTGACTCTCTTTGATCAGCTCATACCTGATCAAGCGCTCAGTCACTCTGTCCCTGATGATAGATTTCAGTAACTTCCCCATAACATGAAACCATCTGAACCCCTCGTTTAGATTCCAGTCCATGGCTGGGAATTTCCACAGACCTCATCCCACTCCTCCGCCGTAACTTTGCTAAAAACCACGTAAACGGGGTTTCCTCCGCACTTCCAGTGAAGTTATAGTGGCAGAGTGGGAGCAGCTCCAAGGAAATTTCTGGCCCATATCTCACTTCTGGGTATCCATTAGTCTATTTGTAAACTGACCAGAGCTCTCGATTAGATTCCAGCCTGCAACTCACTCTCAGGTATCCATTAATCTATATATAAACCATTCAAGCCCATTGATTAGATTCCAGCCTGTAACTCACTCCTGGGTATCCACGATTTAAAATATTAACCAACCAAACCCTTCAATTTGATTACAGCCCACACCAGGTATTTGTTGTTCTGTGGTAGAAACGACCCGGAGCTCTTCATTACATTAATGTTTAAAGTGGGAGTGCAGTAAAGATCTGGATATTGGACGTACTATTTTGAGTGGTTGAGGTAAACATATTTTACAGAGGAAATGAGTCAGTCCATCTGCCAGCACCAAAAAGGGAGATTTATTGCCTGTAGTAAGACTGATTTTCCAACTTCAAAATCCCTGCTCAGTTACAATCAGACACAAAAGAAAAATCCTTTAACTCTGCTCCCACAGTGTGAGTTGACCCTAACCTGGGGCAAGCACCCCCGATGGTTATTTCCCCACACAGATGTCTCTGGGTGAGACTCCAATTTAGTGATAGGTTTTGTCTAAGCAATGAACATTTTGCACTGTGAATAAGGAAAGAGAAACAAGCTATGAATTTCCTCAGGGGTTCTCCCAGTCATTCCAATTGGCAAACCCGGATACATCACGTAAATGGGGTTTCCGCCAATGTTCCGCCGAAGTTACGGTGGCCAATCGGGAAAACCTCCAAGGAAATTTGTGCCGTCAGTCTCTCTGACTGACCCTGGTCTTCAGCTCAGTCCCAGAGGTGAAAGGACATGAATCGAAACACTGGTCCAATCCAACAGAATCCTGTCTTGTGAGAGTGAATAGGAAGGTGTTTATCACACTCCTATATGGGAAGTGAATGGGCCGTTAATGGTATGAGTGACTATGATGTAAGGAATGAGAACTTACTTATTTTTAAGTTGCTTTAACATTGCGAATCCCGGCACATCTACGTTCAGGCTGCAACCAGCTGTGTCAGATCCAACTGTCAGGAGCTGGCGCCACTAGGGTGGGTCTTAGCAAAATATATAAGCAACTGAAAGTCGGGGTCATTTCAATTCTACGCACATGGGATCATTAGATTATGTGCAATGGAAGTAATATAGAGCATTGGAATTCTATATAATGGAAGGGGTTTGGCTCCTGTTCATGTGCAATTTGGTGTAAGGACAGCATTCGTACATATAGGCAGGTGTAAACCCCTGGTTCCTTCTCATGGGCACAATATAATGTCTCCTGTTCTGTTCTGAGAGACGTGAATGGAGTGGGCTCTGCGGTTTAGATCGGTCAGTTCTCACAGTCATATTTCCCGGTATATTTAGCACGTTAACCTATGAGTAAGATTATGTTACTGGTATGCCCCTGTGGAGCGTTGGATAGCAGGCAGGATGATCGAGGCTGGTGCGACTCATGGGGAGCGAAATTGGGTCATGTAGTGCCTGTTTTGTAGGCGCTACGTGGACACCTAAGCCCCGAAAATGGCGTCTGAGATGCGCGCGCACTTCCCCCGTGACATGCGCAGAACACCATCTTGGTAAAGGCATTTGCGTACGCACCTAACAAACGCCACCAGCATGTAGAGTGCGGAGATTATAATGTTAATCAGCGTGCAACCCTGATTTAAAAGGACTGCTGCTATTTTGGAAGTCCACGCTCCAGCCAATGCACAGTCTTAACCTCGCACAACTGGTCTTAAGCGGCATGGAGTGCCCCCACCAACGCTATTTAAAGGGATCATGCAGGAGTTACTGGTTAGTTGCTGGATTATTTGTTCTGGCTGTTGGATGCATTTGTACCTGTTTTTGGAGGTTTCCTATACTTGACTAATGTTGCAATGCTCTATAGGGAGTGGGTTAGCTAGCTGACAAGCAACAGCAAGGGCACTGGTGGAGTGGCAGCGGTGGGACAGGAATGCTGTCATCCTGAGAGAGGACGGCAGGTTCACATTCCATGGAGCCACTGCCACTTGCTACCTCCTGTTATGCGCCACCTCCTCCAGCAAGAAAGCGGCAAGTCCGTCGGTGAGTGTCCTGCAAGATGTTTGGGTGATGTGGCTGTCATGGTTGAATAGCTGCCAGTGTGCATGACCTGTGAGTTGTGGGTGTGCGGCTTGCAACAGTGGCAATGTGTGAGGGTGAGATGAAGCAACTGATTGGAAGAGGTGCAAACTGATTGAAAGAATTTGTTGGTATGTGGGTGATGGGGGTGTAGTGTGTGGAGCAGTGGATGCGGCTAGTGGTGCAGTTAGTAGGAGACACCACTTGACAGTTGAATTCACTCACCTTGACCACTCATGTCAAATCATTGAACTTTTTCCTGCACTGCATCCATGTTCGTGGTGCTACGCTCCTATCATTGACCTCGTCTACTACTGCCTCCCACTGCCTCGTGAGCTTACGTCTGGAGGGCCTCTTGCTCCCCCCCCTGCTGGTGTGTGCAGTCAATCAACAGCGTAGGTAGTGCTGGCTGCACGCAACAATCAGTGAAATCATCAGGCAACACGAATGTTACATGTGGGTTAATCGCACACCGCGATCCCAGCGTCCGTTTTCAGGGGTTAACCAATTTAACCCCCATGCACTCTGAGAAGTGACTTCGGCAATAATCAACCAGCATTTTGCAGTTGCTGCGACTCTTATTGATTTAATAAATGTAAATTTAATAATTTACATAACCAGGACTCATGCTTATGCTCCCTCACTGCCAGTGACAGTGTTCCCTCTACTGTTCAATTCTTACATAGCATCATAAGTGGTGATTTCCTGGAGCACTGTGTTAAACTCCCTCTTTGCAGAGACCTTGGAGATCCCCAATGCTTCAGTTTGTTACTACACTGTCCAATGTGGAACTGGGTCATACAGAGCAGGAAAATCCCTTTTCGATTCCTGGTCTGGACTCAGTTATCTGATTGTAGTTGGGTAGTAGTAGAAGATGATCCAATTGATCTTAGCACACCTGGGTGTGCCCGTGTTCTGCTGGTGTTTCTGAGCTGTGTTTTTAGGCTATAGCTATGGTTCCCACCAGCCAATCTTCAGTTTGTGATCCTGTGATGTCCACCATTGGATCAATCCTGGGGAGACAGATGAACCTTTGAATCCTCTAGAGTGCTACATCAGTCGCCTCTTGAATGCAATAGACTATATCGTCTGATGGCAGAGAAAACCCCCCTGGTGTCTAAACATACTTGGTGGCTGGAAAATTGATGGTTGCTGTGACTTGAGAAGCAGTTGGAGTTGCTAAAAAACCATTGAGATAATCCTGCACCATTACACATATATCCATTAAGGCCATTCTTTTTATATTCAAGCCCACGTGCAACCCTCTCCCCCTGCACCCACCCCCCAACCCTCCTATTACACAAGCAGCTCAGGGGCCAATGACACATTCAACAACCTCACTACTGGATCTGTCACTCCAGCTGATTTGGAGGGAGAGGGTCCAGGTTGCTTCAAGGTATCAAAAAGCAATACTTACAGAAATAAATAGTAAAACATTCTTAAAATACCCTCCAGGGAATGACAAGAGAAATGAAAAACAAAAAAGAAGCATTCAATTCTTCCAAATCAATATATCCTTCAGATTGAGGTAGGATATGTAACAGTAGATCTCAGCACAGTAATTGAGCCCATTAGTTGATAGATGTATGGTACTCTTCAGCCAGCATCTGTTAACTCATTCACACAGTTTGGCATTTTGCCCACTACAACATCTTGGTCCCAGAAAGCCAAAAGGCTTTAATACAGTTGTGCAGAGTGAATAGGGGCTGTAGCAATGGCTGTGTTTGGTGAAGAAGCCCATCAGTGGCTGAAGACTGTGTACTCTCAGCTGTGCTCGTAAATAGAATTAATCGATCTTGAAATTAGATATTGTACAAGATTTATGTGGGCCTATTATTGCCCTTGGCCTGGGAGACATATGCGTTGCTTTTAGTGTTTTCCTCGTGATCTTTAATGACACTAATTTGGTTATGATCTGTGATGTGCCCATTATCATGGCATTTCAATCATTGTTTATGCTGTCCATTAGACTTTTAATTGTACTAGGATCAGACCCATTTCTTTACTTGAATCTGCTGGATGTATTCAATCGAGGAGATATTCACCCAGTGTAGATTTTATTTGTTGAATCTTCCTGTACTGATTATTTACTGTACTACAATCTGGATTAGAAATATTTCCATTACTTTTACAGTTCCTGTTCCACCTTTAAAAAAGCACAATACTGGCTGGGTCGCTGAGTTTGTAATACACTGCCCAATACTGGCTGGATCACTGAGTTTGTAATACACTGCCCAATACTGGCTGGATCGCTGAGTTTGTAATACACTGCCCAATACTGGCTGGATCTCTGAGTTTGTAAATATCCTGCCCAATACTGGCTGGATCACTGAGATTGTAATACACTGCCCAATACTGGCTGGATCGCTGAGTTTGTAATACACTGCCCAATACTGGCTGGATCGCTGAGTTTGTAAATGTCCTGCCCAATACTGGCTGGATTGCTGAGTTTGTAATACACTGCCCAATACTGGCTGGATCTCTGAGTTTGTAAATACACTGCCCAATACTGGCTGGATCGCTGAGTTTGTAATACACTGCCCAATACTGGCTGGATCACTGAGTTTGTAAATACACTGCCCAATACTGGCTGGATCGCTGAGTTTGTAATACACTGCCCAATACTGGCTGGATCACTGAGTTTGTAATACACTGCCCAATACTGGCTGGATCACTGAGTTTGTAATACACTGCCCAATACTGGCTGGATCGCTGAGTTTGTAAATATACTGCCCAATACTGGCTGGATTGCTGAGTTTGTAATACACTGCCCAATAGTGGCTGGATCGCTGAGTTTGTAAATACACTGCCCAATACTGGCTCGATCACTGAGTTTGTAAATACTCTGCCCAATACTGGCTGGATCACTGAGTTTGTAAATACTCTGCCCAGTACTGGGCTATGTTAAATTTTCAAAATGCTGACAATCAGATGCATATCTGAATAAATTGCACAGCATGTTTGTATTTGAATTGATTAACTTGGCTCCTCTCTCAAATAAACGTCTCAGAAACCAACTAAACAATAGTCAATTCCATTGTTAATATGTGTTAGGTTATCTGAAATCATAACAAAATTTTCCAGAGTTCCCATTCCTGATCACTATCTAGTGACACCCCTCTCCACCCCCCACCTCCCCCCCACCCCGACCAGCTATAAAATGGGCATGTCTGGATATCAGGTGAGGGGAGGATCAGGCTCAACTGTGATGCAGCCCACTGTTGAATATCTGCTCACTATCTAGACTTATACATGTACAATATCTACTTGAGAAGGTATTGCAGAGCAGGCAACAACCCATGGACCTGTACCCCTGCCAGAGTTATCATTTTCAGGAGAGGAAGGGAGACAAATTAGGGATATTAAAAAAAGAGCATAATTGTGGCAGCATGATTGGGTCTGACATCGGTAATGCTATGATGGTATTTAAGGAGGTAAAAACCAGTTTGAGTTACAGAATTCACATTCCACCTTAACTGAGAATGTTGTGACTATTGTTTAGTTGGGTACTGGGGAGTTTGTGTAAGGGAGGAGCCAAGTCACTCAATTCAAATACAAACATGCTGTGTAATTTGTTCAAATATGCATCTGATCGGCAAACATTTGAAAATTTAACAGACCGTTATTTAAATTCAGGAAGCACCAGTTGCAGTTTCAGGCATAATTATCGGTCTGCACCTTTTAAAACAATGATCTTAACCTGGAGCCTTCAAAGAGAAGTTATCTGACTGGAACCGCTGAAGAGCATAAGGTAATTCAGCCAACTTCTTGTGGTTGGCGAAGAAAGGATTAAAAAAATCAACAACCTAAAAAACAAAATATAATCATAGTTTTAGTGCTAGAGATGTAAACCATTTATAATTTTTACCATACAAGGAGCTAGCATAATGCAACAACTATTGTAAAATATGTTGAGCTGGATTTTCCTTCTTTTTACTGCCCATTTTTTCAAGCAGTTTTGCGGCATCAGAAAAGAGTAAAATGGGGGCAGTGTGTAATACTGTCAGGAAAATGCCCTAAAAATTGCCATAAATATGTCCTCAAAATGGAGTTTCAGCCGCCAATGCTGTGTGGAACAAGGAACTGCTCACAGACTGACAGCCCTAAACTGTCACGGTCACACCTCAGAGACAGCAGCCCCCATTTAAACCTGGGGTGGGAGGGTGGCGTGTGGGGGTCAGAGCGGGAGGGAAGTGGCCATGGTGGTGCCAGCATGAGGCCTGGGCAATTTTTACCTCCCGGGGCCTCATTCAAAGGTCCCGATGTTGACTCCCGGCCGAAGCTGGTCAGAATGATGTGGAAGGCCGGCGAGCGGGAGCAGGAAATCGCGCGGCTGCAGGCCGCCAGCAGGCAACTAAGGAAAAGGTCCACAGCAAGGTAAGTGAGGAGGGGTTGTCCAAGATGATCGTGGTCGGGGGGGGAGAGGGGGGGAGAAGCTGGGGCAGAGGGAGACCAAGGTTTCCTTGCGGCGCCAGGAGGACCTGAAAGAAAATTAACTCACCTGGGCCTCTCCTGGCCCCGACCCCGCTTACCACCAATGGCTCGCACTGTTAAAATACATACAAACATACGAACTAAGAGCAGGAGTAGGCCATTCGGCCCCTCGAGGCTGCTCTGCCATTTGATAAGACCATGGCTGATCTGATTGTGACCTCAACCCTACTTTCCCATCTACCTACTATAACCTCTGACTCCCTTGTTAATCAGGAATCTATCTAACACAGCCTTAAAAATATTCAATGACCCTGCCTCCACCGCTCTCTGGGGAAGGGCGTTCCACAGACTCACGACCCTCTGAGAAAAAAATTCTCCTCATCTCCGTCTTAAATGGGAGACCCCTTATTTTTAAACTGTGGACCCTAGTTCTAGTCTCTCCCACAAGGGAAAACATCCCCTCAGCATCTACCCCTTCTTGTCCCCTCAGGATTTTATATGTTTCAATAAGATCATCGCTCATTCTTCTAAACTCCAGTGTATACAGGCCCAACTTGTCCAACCTTTCCTCATAAGATAACCCCCTGATCCCAGGAATCAGTCCAGTGAACCTTCTCTAAACTGCCTCCAAAGCAATTATGTCCTTTCTTAAATAAGGAGACCAAAACTGCACATAGATGTGGTCTCACCAATGCCCTGTACAACTGTAGCAAAACATTTCTACTTTTATATTCCATTCCCCTTGCAATAAATGACAACATTCCATTTGCCTTCCTAATCACTTGCTGTACCTGCATACTAACTTTTTGTGATTCATGTACGAGGACACCCAGATCCCTCTGTACCTCAGAGTTCTGCAATCTCTCTCCATTTAAATAATGTACTGCTTTTCTATTCCCCCTGCCAAAGTGGACAAGTTCACATTTTCCCACATTATACTCCATCTGCCAAATGTTTGCCCACTCACTTAACCTATCTATATCCGTTTGCAGACTCCTTATGTCCTCTTCACAACTTACTTTCCTACCTACCTTTGTGTCATCAGCAAATTTAGGAACCATACATTCGGTCCCTTCATCCAAGTCATTGATATAGATTGTAAATAGTTGAGGCCCCAGCACTGATCCCTGAGGCACTCCACTCGTTACATCTTGCCAACCTGAAAATTACCCATTTATGCCTACTCTCTGTTTCCTGTTAGTTAACCAATCCTTTATCCATGCTAATGTTACCCCCGACACCATGAGCTTTTATTTTGTGTAGCAGCCTTTGATGTGGCACCTTGTCAAAATCCAAGTACACCACATCCACAGGATCCCCTTTATCCACGTTGCTTGTTACTTCCTCAAAGAACTCTTATAAATGAGTCAAACACGATTTCCCTTTCACAAAACCGGGTTGACTCCGCCTGATTAGTCTCAGGGTCCAAATTACATGACGGGATTCCGGCATTTAAATATTTATCAGGCCGGGGGGGTGGGCACAAATGTTGTGGGAACACAGTGGGCGGCGCCCGGTCGCCATTTTAACTCCCCCCCCCCCACACCGTTCCCACCGGGTGGGCAAGGTTGAAATCGCCGCTAGGATGTTAGGAAACTTGTTAGAAGGAAGGCTGAGAAGTTCTGGGCGTGAAACTGTCACATGGGTGTAAATTTTAACTTTGAACCGGGGAGGGAGCGGGAGGAAGATGTTCGGGTGGAAGGTAAGGCGGGGGGGGGGGTCGCAATGAGGCCAATCAATTTCACTTCCAGGTTTCGCACCGAGCAGCCAGCATGATTGACAGGCTGGCTGTCAGGCAGGAAGACCTGCTGCAGCAGGCCACAGCCTTGGCACTCACCTCCGCCAAGTGTTAAAAATCTGTCTCTCTGACAGCCAGCCAAAATCTCCTAAAGGTAGCCGGTACCTGTAATTTGCTAAAAATAACAGTCTGCTGTCTGCACGGAGTCTGAACGGAGATCAGTCATCGCACACATAAAACACAGTTACATGTCCCGTCCGTATGTTTACAAACTGTTGAGTTATTTCAAAACATTGAATAAAGGTTGCACACCACTAAATCCCACATCCTCCAATCTGCATGCCAGACCTCACCAATCTGCCGTCCGAGTTGGTACCAGGCCTGCGAGAGTGCATGCACCAAGGTTCTCTGTTGGTGCACTAGAGACCTTGATGCAAGAGATGGACAGAAGGGCCATCCTATATCTTCAGGGTGGAGGGGGTGTCAAGATGCCCTCCAGACATATGCCCAAAAAGCAGTGGGAGGCAGCGGGCACAAAGTTAATGCCAGGCACACAGCACCATGAATATAGATGCAGTGCAGGAAGAAGTTCAATGCTTTGACATGAGTGGTCAAGGTGAGTGAGGTCAACTGTCAAGTGGCGTCTCCTACCAATTACACCACTAGCCGCATCCACTGCTCCACGCACTACACCCCCATCACCCACATACCAACAAACTCTTTCAATCACTACTCAACCCTTCAAATCACATGCTGCATCTCACCTTCACACATTACCACTCTAGCAAGCCACGCAACCACAACTCACAGGCCACTCACACTGGCAGCTATTGAACCATGACAGGCACATCACCCAGACACATGTCCCGCTTTCTTGCAGGAGAAGGTGGCGCATAACAGGAGGCAGCAAGTGGCAGTGGCATTTAGCCCCTTGAACCTGTTCCGCCATTCAATGAGATCGTGGTTTATCTGTGACCTAACTCCATATATCCGCCTTAGCCCCATATCCATGGTTCACAGAAATCTATCAATCTCAGATTTAAAATTCACAATTGAGCTAGAATCAACTGCCGTCTGCAGAAGAGCGTTCCAAACGTCTCCACCCTTTGCGTGTAGAAGCATTTCCTCACTTCACTCCTGCATATCCTGTCTCTAAATGTCAGGCTATCATCCCTCATCCTAGTATTCAAGTATAGGAAACCTTCAAAAACAGATACAAATGCATCAGCAACCAGAAGCAATAATCCAGCAACTAACCTGTAAATCTGCATGGTTCCTTTAAATAGCGCTGGTGGGGGGTCCTCCAGGCACTCTAAGACATATTTAGATGGTCACAGTTAAAACTGTGCATTGGGTGGAGCATTAAGTGCCAAAATGGTGTCTATCACTTTAAATCAGCGTTGCACACTGATCAAACTTTACATGATGCCGGCGTTCGTTATTTGCGCCTGCGCTAAACCCTTTACCAAAATGGTGTCCAGTTCATGTCATGCTAGATTGGTGAGGTGTGGCATACAGATTGGAGAATGTGGGATTTAGTGGTGCGCAACCTTTATTGAATGGGCGCTAGAAGTCTCAATTTAGCGCCCGTTATTTTAACCTCCCACCCGTTCTTGGGGGTTAAATTTTACCCGTTGATGTCTGCGTTTTATCCCATAGTTTAACCTGAAGTCAGCACAATTCCTAATGTGGCTGTGTAAGGTGATTAGCACTTAATAGGGCTAACTCTTGTAATATGTATGCCAGTCAGATTGGTTAATCATTAAATTGAGGAGGTTTATTTGAGGATCAAGGGGAGGTAAGCAGGAAAGTTAAAATATGTTGGGTTAGAAATTAAAACTCTTAGATTAAGTGTTGTTGTGTAGGTGTTCTCTGTATAGTTGTATGCAAACTGTACGCACAACTTGTGAGGAAAAAGCATCGCCGGGCAAAGATAGTTCTCTTCTCTGAAAGGACAGGAGCGAGATAGATAGAGAGAAAGAGTGAGAGAGAGAGTGGGGAGAAAGACTGAGGAAGAAAGAGAGAAAAAGAAGGGAGAGAGTGAGAGTGAGAGAGAGATTGCAGAAAATAAAAGATTTACAGCCATTTACAAGCTGGATACAGGCATTAAATCTGCCACTTACATAGAATTACATAGAATGTTACAGCACAGAAACAGGCCATTCAGCCCAACTGGTCTATACCAGTGTTTATGCTCCACAGGAGCCACCTCCCACCTTACTTCATCTCACCCTGTTAACATATCCTTCTATTCCTTTCTCCCTCATGTGCTTATCCAGCTTCCCCTTAACTGCATCTATGCTATTTGTCTCAATCACTCCATGTGGTAGAGAGTTCCACATTCTCACCAATTAGATGTACGAGATGTTTCCCTAAGACTAAAGGAAGTGAAATATGAGCCAGCTGCTACAAATGCAGCTACTGGCAACATAAGATGGACCTACCCAGGAGCAGAAGATCCAGGAGGGAGTGGATATCACATCCGCAGATGGAGGTTCATCACTCGGACAGCTCAGGAGGCTAACAGCATCATCCCAGAGAAAGGCGAGGCAACCAACTTTACTACCTCAACTCAGAAGGACGAGTTCACAAAATTCCTGGAATCATTGCTAAAGCTGCGAGCCTATTGGTAATAAGCTGAA
Organism: Heptranchias perlo; assembly: GCF_035084215.1. NCBI lineage: Eukaryota > Metazoa > Chordata > Chondrichthyes > Hexanchiformes > Hexanchidae > Heptranchias > Heptranchias perlo. The sequence continues at coordinate 60,013,337 of NC_090337.1, forward strand.
CTAATTGGGCTTTTAACATATACAATAGACTTGCTATCTAAAACTATCAACTCGGTAACTGTGTAAGGAGTCTAAACATAAACTAATCTCACCAACTGATGTCAATCTCAGATACCAAGCTTAATATGATCAGCAAATCGGTTAATGCTGAATTACTGTGACACAGCCAAACTGCCTTTGTAACCTCCATTATAAATTCCATCAGTCAAACATGTCTACTAAATAATTTGCATGCTTAGTGTTTAAGTCTTAAATGCTGTTAATTGTGAAAATAATAGAGAAACGTTAGTTTATGACATTATGGTTGGACTTCTTTAGTGATTTGGCAAGAAAGGGTTAATTCATTTACTCAGTAGCTTATACGCATCCTGATAAGGGTTTGGTAGTGTAAATGTTCGTACAATCCGAACTGATTGATGAAAGGTAGCTCGGCAAGTCAATTTTAGGCATCATTCAGTCCTTGGCATGGGCTAGTTGGTAAATACCTTGCCCGGGAGTTGATGTGAGGGGGTGAGAAATTCGTCTGGTGTCCTTTGATAAATATTCCTTTCAAGGTGTATTGGTATAAGAATTCCAGTCTTCTTACACTACCACTGCAACACTGTCCCAAAAAAAGCTGCACCAAAATTATCCGCCTTTTAACCCTCCAATCTGCAGTACCGCCCACTCGGAACCAGTCCCACTGCATGTAACGGCGAGTGAGCATGGTTAAGGTCTCCATGGTATTTCCCCCAGTTATTGTCACAAACCCAATCCCTGAGGACACCACCACCATACAGTTGGTGGTATGAGCTGTACAGCGGTATTCCTTATACAGATACCGCATTGAGGAGTCCATCTTGGCTGATAAGTTTTAAGCTTCATGAAACTTTGGCTGGATATCAACTTTTTGCTGTTTGCTACTCTGGAGTTTTTCTGAAGATTTCTCCTGCGAGTACTGGAGAAAGTTATTTTTTGGACTGGAGAAATGGATTTCCCAATGGGAATCTCTCTCTTCCCGTACTACAGAGAGAAGGAAGAAGAGGAGAAGGAAATGGAAGAGGCTAGATTAGAGGAACTTAGAGTGAGGTATCATAGAAGATGTTTGTTTCCAATATGTAGATATAGAGTTTATTGACCTAGAGGGACTTACTTTAGTTCTTTGCCCATCAGTGCCTCAGAAGGCTGCACTTCCTCCTGGAGGCTACTGAGGAGTTATGCCAGCTGCTGCCTGAAGACTTGCAGACCAATTCAACAAAAACAGCATTGTCTGTAGCGCTTAAAGTGACCACTGCCTTGAATTTTTTTGCCACTAGATCATTCCAGGCAGCTTCGAGTGACAACCCCCCTCAATTTCATAAACAGAAAAGGGTTTCATTCAATGAATGTGCAGGTGAGTGCCACTCACCTTATGGCCCTCAGCCTGGAGGTTGCCATAAGCCCCTTCATCGTGCGCAAATCCACCATGCCAGTCCTGATGACCTAAAACAAGGTATCAGATTAGTTGATTGATTGGAGATCAGAGAAATCACCTACAGTCAGGCCTCATAACTCCAATTCATATCTGCAGACAAAGGGGGAGAACAAAGTTAATGAACCTCATGGTGCTACATGAAGTGTGATAGAGGAGACCACTTGGTATTCTGAAGTCTCCCTTTAGGGGCCTGGATTAATCTGGTGCCACCTCGAATTACAGACCCGCCAGAGACTCCAGAATCATTAGGGGAGATTTTAAATCTTCCTCGATTGGTGGAAAAGGAGTAGGGGAGCAGTTAGAGAGGAACGGCTCCAATTCCTGCTGATCTGCGATGTTACTGTGGCTCGGTGGTAACACTCTGAATTAGAAGGTGGTGGGTTCAAGTCCCACCCCAGAGACTTGGGCACAAAATCTAGGCTGACACTCTCAGTGCGATACTGAGGGACTGCTGCACTGTCGGAGGTGCCGTCTTTTGGATGAGATGTTAAACCTAGGCCCCATCTTCCCCCTCAGGTGGACATAAAAGATCCCATGGCACTATTACAACAGTGATTACACTTCAAAAGTACTTCATTGGCTGTGAAGCACTTTGGGACATCCTGAGGTCATGAAAGGCTATGGACGCTGAGTCATTGAATATGTTCAAGGCTGAGATAGATAGATTTTTGGACTCTAGGGGAATCAAGGGATATGGGGATCGGGCAGGAAAGTGGAGTTGAGGTTGAAGATCAGCCATGATGTGACTGAATGGCGAAGCAGGCTCGAGGGACTGTCTGGCATACTCCTGCTTCTGTTTCTTATGTTCTTACGTAAATGCAAGTCTTTCTTTCTTTTTTCTTTAATACCGCGGCAGACGAGGCTCCCGCCAGGCGTACCCGTGCACTGATGGAATTTTAACCGTCTCCGTGCAGGGAGCCCACTGCGGCCACCTGCACACCCGCCACCCCCCCACCCCGCCTCCTCCCCCCCCCCCCCCCCCACTCCCCAGGTAAATCTGTTGAGAAGCCAGCAATGCCTGCTTAAGGTAAGTTTAATAAAAATGTCCTTAATGGGGCCCAGTGGAGCAGAAATCCTTTGCAGCACTGGTTTATCCTCTTTGAGTTCCGTGGTCTGGAGGTTTAGAAGAAGTGTTCTCCACGCTGCTGTTAGCAGACTTAGGCTCTCTCTCCCAGGATATTTTGAACTGCACTAAAGGAGCTCCCATTTCTACGACTAGGTGGGCAGGAGTTGTAAGATTCTGAGGGTTTTATTCAACTTGTCGACAGAATTTGTTTAAGAAATTCTGAACTCCTGAGAACTGCATCTGGTTCTCACTCTATTTATTGGGCATTTTATCATTTATGTGATTTGTGAGGTTCGATATTCTGCAATCTTGCCAAATTGTGGGCAGGGGAGAGGAGGAGAAACTGCAAAAATTGTAGAAACTTCCTCTTGGATTAAAGTGGCTGGATGGCCTCCTTCTGTGCTGTATCATTCTATGATTCATTGCTGTGCACAGTTTCACAAGAACACCTGAGCCTTCAGACACCTCACCCGGGTCTGGGAGTCTTAACAGTGAATGTCTGCAGGCTATTCAACTATAAAGGGCATCACAGTTGTGTACCATCTTGTCCTCACCTAGTGTCGATGTACAAACTTTCAGCCAGGGTCTTGATTAGAGAACAGGAGCAGGAATCCTGAATTTATTTCCCCCACTCCCTAGCCCCCTGCTGCTGGCCCTGCTGAAATCAGCTCACTCAGTACAAACCAGGGATTGAGTTTGAGACCTACCTGGTTTGTGCAATTCAGCTGCTGAATGGATAAATTTGCTGAGCCGGCAGGAGACAGGGCTTGGAGGAGGCTTCGTCTAACAACTACTCCTTAAAGATACTAGCTTCCAGGGTAAAAATTCAAGCGAGCCGGAAAACGGATGTGGCACCTGACTCAGCAGAAGGAAGCCACTTCCGTTCCAGGGAGCCCTTGGGGACAGCCGCCAGGCAGACACCTCACCTGCTTTTTCCACTGGAATAGCACCTAGGAGCACTAGCAATAGTTAGTAAGAAAGTCTCACCATACATGCACAATGGGAAACACTTGACACTGCTCCAAAAATCCCACTGTTGGACAAATAAATGTTGGAATTTGGCCTTGAGCTTTGTGCTGAGAGTACCTTTGTCTTCTGCTTCAGGATGTGACTGTGGACACATGTTGGTTGAGGTTAACTACAAGGTCATGTTATCAGGTGGGCTTGTTACGACAGTTCGTGACAGAAGAATGTTTGGGGGCGTCCAAGTTTTTAAGAGACTTATATTCTCCACTAAATGTTGTTCCATTCCCATCCATGATGCTGCTCCAGTGGATCTGGCCGCTCCTGAGGCTTAGCCTCATTGTCTCCATCGTCCTCAGGCCTTCCTGACCTTCCTCTTGCCCTTGCTGCATGGACAGTCTTCTCTCGATAGCATCATTGTGCAGCATACCGTGCACAACTCTATATTCTTGATTCACTAGGCCTGCTGCATGGTCGATTTGTGTCCTTGTGAGCCGTGCGGCTCATTATATTTTCGTTCTGCTGCAGTTCTTGGATTCTGCAACAGAGCTCGACAGGGTATCCCTGGTCACCTAAGTCCATCCATCTAGAGCCAAACAGGCTTGAAATAATGGTGGGACTGCAGACCGGCGGAGAATAAATGCATTGTGGGCTTCCAGGGCAGCTGGCATCTACCTGCATATCATAGTTCTGATAGTCACCTGCGGCCTATACGTCGATGGACAGGAAACGCTTTTTGTTTGTACTCGCCACTACGTTGGTGCAAGGAGCCTGTGTGGGCACATGGGCTCCATCAATGAGCTCCATCACGCTTGGGAAGAGCCCTCGCCTGTTGATGGTCATTGTCCTCATGAAAAGTGCTAAAGTCTTTGGCCCTAGTGCACAATATCTCATTGACCAGCTGCATGCAGTACGTACCAGCCAGCGTGGCAGATGCCACCCGTGGGCCGCTGAAGAGAGCAGGTGGTAGAGAGGTTCGGGGTGGGTCATGCCAAGGGAAGAGCTGTACCAACTGTACAGGAGGTTTGGAGGTCTGACCGCGAGAGGCAGTACATGATGAAGACACAACTCCTCAGACACGTCCAAGTAACTGTGACCTGGTTGATATACTTGACTCTTGGGATCCCGAGCCCTCCTCCAGTTCAAGCACACTTGCCTCTGCTCACAGCCGTAGAACTCGTCCTCATCTTGCAGCTCCCTGAGGGCAGGATTAATTCCCAAATGGGAGGCTCATCCTATTTAATTACTCTTTCAAAAATACTTTATGAGGGGTTGTGATAGAGTAAATAAAGAGAAACTGTTTCCAATGGCAGGAGTGTCGGTAACCAGAGGACATGGATTTAACATAATTGGCAAAAGATCTAGTGGGGAGATGAGGAGAATTTTTTTTTTTAAAGCAGTGAGTTGTTCTGATCTGGAATGCACTGCCTGAAAGGGTGGTGGAAGCAGATTCAATAGTAACTTTCAAAAGGGAATTGGATAAATACTTGAACAGGAAAAACTTGCAGGGCTATGGGGAAAGAACCAGGGGAGCGGGATTAATTGGATAGGTCTTACAAAGAGCCAGCCCAGGCACGAGTGGCCTCCTTCTGTGCTGAATGATTCTATGATCTGGGAGACGTGCCAATCAGAGTAACACTCCCTTGAATGGTCAATGATTAAAAAGAGGCAAACAAACAAACATAAAATGATAAAGTGCAATGCAAAAAAAACCTGCCAGAGAAAGTCAACCCAATTAACCCCGAAAAGGGCACAAAAACAGATCTGAAAATGGAGGGTGATAAGTCTAGCAGCACTGCTTTCAGAAGCACAGCAAGGGGCTTCTCCTAGCCGAGTGCCTGCTGCCCGGTTTTGTCTGCCAGTTTATACAGACACAACCAAGGACAGCCCCATTCACTAATGCAAAGAAAATACTCACGCTGGAGTAGGCCAAGCTTCCTGTTCTCCCTGCGCCGGCCAGGCAGAAAGTCCGAGCCAGCGTGTTCACAGTACATATCGTGCACAAGGCCTGAGTCCCCAGTCCTCTGAGCCATCATACACCTATGCACAGGAGTGGAATTTGCATCTTTTTATGTACACCCACAGTGCTGCAGTGCAGAGTGCAGGTGTCGGCAAGGCCCAGGCTTGAAAGCAGAACACAGGCCAAGGGCCTGCCCAGGATCATATCCCATATTAGGCATCCAGTAGCAGTGTCGAGCAGATCAGGTGCAGCACAGGATGGATGCAGGGTAGTGCTCCCTCTACATTGCCACTCCTATGTCAGGTACAGCAAAGGCTTTAAAAAGCCTTTTGGCCTTCAGGCTCCTATGATGCACCTCATGGACCTTGTTCTGTTGATATAGAATTTTTTTTTAATATTCGTTCATGGGATGTGGGCGTCGCTGGTGAGGCCAGCGTTTATTGCCCATCCCTAATTGCCCTTGAGAAGGTGGTGGTGAGCCATCACCTTGAGCCGCTGCAGTCCGTGTGGTGAAGGTTCTCCCACAGTGCTGTTAGGAAGGGAGTTCCAGGATTTTGACCCAGCGACAAAGAAGGAACGGCGATATATTTCCAAGTTGGGATGGTGTGTGACTTGGAGGGGAATGTGCAGGTGGTGTTGTTCCCATGTGCCTGCTGCCCTTGTCCTTCTAGGTGGTAGAGGTCACGGGTTTGGGAGGTGCTGTTGAAAAAGCCTTGGCTGCATCCTGTGGATGGTACACACTGCAGCCACGGTGGTGAAGGGAGTGAATGTTTAGGGTGGTGGATGGGGTGCCAATCAAGCGGGCTGCTTTGTCCTGGATGGTGTCGAGCTTCTTGAGTGTTGTTGGAGCTGCACTCATCCAGGCAAGTGGAGAGTATTCCATCACACTCCTGACTTGTGCCTTGTAGATATGGAAAGGCTTTGGGGAGTCAAGAGGTGAGTCACTCGCTGCAGAATACCCAGCCTCTGACCTGCTCTTGTAGCCAAAGTATTTATGTGGCTGGTCCAGTTAAGTTTTTGGTCAATGGTGACCCCCAGGATGTTGATGGTAATGCCGTTGAATGTCAAGGGGAGGTGGTTAGACTCTCTCTTGTTGGAGATGGTGATTTCCTGGCACATGTCTGGCGCGAATGTTACTTGCCACTTATCAGCCCAAGTCTGGATGTTGTCCATGTCTTGCTGCATGCGGGCACGGACTGCTTCATTATCTGAGGGGTTGCGAATGGAACTGAACACTGTGCAATCATCAGCGAACATCCCCGCGAACAATAATTTGTCAAAAGCAAAAATGCTGCAAATCTGAAATAAAAACAGAAAATGCTGGAAAAGCTCAGTAAGTCGGGCAGCATCTGTGGAGAAAGAAACAGAGTTAACGTTTCAGGTCGAAGACCTTTCGTCAGAACTGGAAGATGGTAAAGAGTTAAAACAGTTTTTAAGTAGAGCCAGGGAAAGGGGGGAGGGAGGGGAGGGGAGGAAAGAACAAAAGGGAAGATCTGTGATAGGGTAGAGGAAAAGAGTGATTAAATGACAAAAGGGATGATGGTGCAAGGCAAGGAGGGTGGTGATGGGACAGGTTAAGAAACAAAAGGTTGGTCTGGAGTAGCTGTAAATGGCAACAGCAGAACCATTACCAGCACTAGCCCACCTGACGAAGGAGAAAGCCTCCGAAAGCTTGTGATTTTCAAATAAAACTGTTGGACTATAACCTGGTGTTGTAAGATTCCTTACATTTGTCCACCCCAGTCCATCACCGGCATCTCCACGTCACGAAAAAATGGGAGCAGTGTTTATGGTCTGAAGTTATTGAAATCAATGTTGAGCATCTCATCTTTCGTTTAGGTACTTTACAACCCCCCTCGCAATACCCTGGTCCACTGTTCCATTACCCCCAACACTCGCTCCCCTCCCGATGGCACCTTCCCATGCGAGCGCCCTTTCACCTCCTCCCTTCCCACCGTCCAGGGCTCCAAAAACTCCTTCCAGGTGAAACAGCGGTTTACTTGTACTTCTTTCAATTTAGTAAACTGTATTCGCTGCTCACAATGCGGTCTCCTCTACAATGGGGAGACCAAACGCAGACTGGGTGATCGTTTTGCTGAACACCTCGCTCTGTCCGCAAGTGTGACCCTGATCCGCCGGTCGCTTGCCATTTTAATTCCCTGTCCCACTCCCCCTATGACCTCTCTGTCCTCGGCCTCTTACACTGTTTCAATGAAGCTCAACGGAAGCTCGAGGCACAGAACCTCATCTTTCGTTTTGGCACTTTACAACCTTCCAGACTCAACACCAATTTCAATAACTTCAGATCATAACCACTGCTCCCATTTTTTCGGACAGCAAGTGCTGGTAATGGTTCTGATGTGAAGGCCTTAGAGAGGGTGCAGAAAAGATTTACTAGAATGATTCCAGGGATGAGTGACATTGGTCACGTGGATAGACTGGAGGAGCTGGGGTTGTTCTCCTTAGAACAGAGAAGATTGAGTGGAGATTTGATCGAGGTATTCAAAATCATGAAGGGTCTAGACAGAGTAGATAAAGAGAAACTGTTCCCATTGGTGGAAGGGTCAAGAACCAGAGGACATAGATTTAAGGTGATTGGCAAAAGAACCAAAGGTTACATGAGAAAAAACTTTTTTACGCAGTGAGTAGTTATGATCTGGAATGCACTGCCAGGGTGGGTGGTGGAGGCAGATTCAATCGTGGCTTTCAAAAAGGAACTGGATAAGTACTTGAAAGGAAAAAAATTTCAGGGCTATGGGGATAGGGCGGGGGAGTGGGACTAGGTGGATTGCTCTTGCACAGATCCAGCATGGACTCAATGGGCCGAATGGCCTCCTTCTGTGCTGTAACTTTTCTACGATTCCATGCTGTTGCCATTCATAGCTACTCCAGACCCACCTTTAGTTTCTTAACTTGTCCCATTACCACCTTCCTTGCCTTGCACCATCATCACTTTTGTCATTTAATTACTCCCACCCTCCACCCTATCATAGACCTTCCCTTTTGTTCTTTCCCCCCTCTTTTCCCTAGCTCTGTAATTGCTTAAAAACTTTAACATCTTCCAGTTCTGACGAAAGGTCTTCGACCTGAAACGTTAACTCTGTTTCTTTCTCCACAGATGCTGCCTCACTTGCTGAGCTTCGCCAGCATTTTCTGTTTATAGAAATAATTTGTGTTTGGCTGCTGTCAATCACCCATGTCTCTTTGATCAATGATGTGGAGATGCCGGTGATGGACTGGGGTGGACAAATGTAAGGAATCTTACCACACCAGGTTATAGTCCAACAGTTGTATTTGAAAATCACAAGCTTTCGGAGTTTACCTTCTTCGTCAGGTGACGATGTATTGTATGTTTTGCTACAAATTTTATGAATAAAGTATATTTAACAGCAGGTGGGATAGAGCAAAATGTTGGACAGCACTGCTTTAAGAAGCACAGCGAGTGGCTGCTGCAGGGGTTTTGTCTGTCAGTGATTGACTTGGTGGCTTGGATCCAGAGACGATTAGCTTGAGAACTCCAGCTGACACGGAGCGTGGATTCACAACAGCCTGGAAAAACTTTGTTTAGAAATGGAAGTTGGCTCTCAACTGCGCGTGGTGCGGAGCAGAAAAGTGGTGGTGGATTCACGGATCTGCCCAGCTGACATTCTCATCGAGAGGGGCAAGATTGTGGCCATTCTCCCTGAGGGAATCACAGCAGCTCAGACGCAGAGTCAACAGGTAAACCTTCCAGACACTCTGCACTTTTAACATTTCAGGATGTGAAAATAACAAACATTACATTCAGCTCGACACTCTCCGCACTTGCTCGGCCTACTCCAGCCTGTCAGCTTGATTTGAGTATGTTTTTTTTTTGCATTAGTGAGTGCGTTTGTCCTTGGGTGTGTCTGTACAAACTGACAGACAAAACCCCTGCAGCAGCCACTCGCTGTGCTTCTTAAAGCAGTGCCGTCCGACATTTTGCTCTATCCCACCTGCTGTTAAAAACCCGACTGGATCACTAATGTCTCACAGGGAACCTGCAAGGCTTATATGGTCTGCTCTACATGTGACTCCGGTCCCAGACTGGAGCACCAATTTTAACACGGGGTGCTTTCGGGGTGAGCGGACAGCTGGGTCTGAGGCCTGGCCCGTTTTAATCGCTGGGCCTCATTTGCATAGCTCTCCTGCAGGTGGGGTGGGGTGGGACTTGGTAAGAGTTGAGGGGAAGGCTGATGTTTTTTTTTCAAAAAATATACTTTATTCATAAAATTTGTAGCAAAACATACAATACAGTTGTCATATCACATTCCAATCGTACACAATACAGATTATGCAATTTGCAGGTTACATCAAATACAGTTCAATGAACACTTTGTACATAATTACAGTTCATGACACTCTGGGGTGTCTCATTGCATTATACTCAATACAGATTATTGATTACAGATTCATTACAGATTCATCGCAGGTACATTACAGCAATTTGAATTTTACATTCTGCCCGGGGGGGGGGTTTTCCCTGATTGCAGCCCCTCGGTATACAATGGCGGGAAGGCTCTAAATGGTTGCCTGCTGTCGCCATGGACCCAAGGGAATGGTCCTCGGCAAGGTAAGTGATCGGGGGGGGGGGAGGAGGAGGAGGAGGAGGAGCACGGTTTCCTTGTTGGGTCAGGAGGGGCACTGCTGCCATTAACAACCGTAAGAGAATCGGGAAAATCAACACTTGCCTGGGCCTCTCCGGGCCCGATGCTGATTGCCGGCCGCACCGGTACCGCGCACTCCTTTAATACCGGGAGTTAAAACTGTCTCAGGGCACCGGTTACATTATCGGGCCGTGACTTCTGCATCTTAAGCAGGCCCCATCCTGGCTGGAGTAGGCTGCTGGCCCCGCTCCGAGTTAAAGTGGCGGCGGGTGGGAAAGCTTTCCGTTGGCAGCACGAATTCCCCCGCCCGCCATTTTGACAATCCGTTTGCACCAGTCGGGCTGGGTTAAAATCTGGGCTTAATGCCCTCAGGGCGAGTAGGGAATGGGCAATAAATACTGCCTTGCCAGTGTCACCCACATCCCAACAAATGAAAAAAACTTTGGTGCCATCGCTTGTAAATGTCTTTTTAGTTCTGTGACTAATTCCCTAACTGTACTTTGTGGTGTTTTCCTCAATTTTTTATATTCTTGCCTGTAGGCTTCAGGCATTAAGTCATAAGCATTGTGACCAGCACATTCTGCAGCTTCGTGCTGTCCATCGGAATGACATAAGAAAAAGCTGCAATCGCTTCTCCGTCATCAAAGGGTAGAAGCTGCTCAGCCCAGACATCATTGTTCCACTTCAACTAATTTGGCGGCGGGAGGGGAACCGGGATGAAGCATCAGAAAGGAGAAGCAAGGAGCACAGAGGTCTGGGAGAGGCATACAGTGTTAGAATAAAGAGTAGTTCAGAAATAGGAGGGATCAGACACAGGGGGAATGCGAGGCAGACTAAGGTGAGTTTGGAGTGCATGTGTGTAAAAGCGTGGTAAATAGGTTGGTGAGCTGCAGGCACAAGTTGCCACATGGGATTATGATATAGTGGCAATAACAGAGACCTGGCTCAAGCAAGGTGAAGAATGGGCACTTAATATTTCTAGCTACAATGTATTCAGGAAAAATAGGGAACGAAAAAAGGGAAGTTGGTGGCAGTATTACTGTTACAGCACTAGAAACAGATGATGTGCTTGAGGGTTCAAAGACAGAATCTATTTGGGTAGAGTTAAGGAATAATAGAGGAGCTATTATGCTGCTGGGTGTTTATTATAAGCCACCAAATAGTGGTAAGGAGATGGAGGAGCTAATTTAAAGGCAAATTTCAGAACAATGCAAGAACTATGGAGTAGTGATAATGGGGGGGCTTCAATTACCCTAATAGAGACTGGGAAAATAGCAGTGTAAAGGGCAAAGAGGGGGAGGAATTCCTGAGTTGTGTACAAGAGAACTTTCTTGATCAGCATGTTTCCAGCCCAACAAGGAAGTAGGCAGTGCTGGATCTAGTCCTGGGTCATGAGGTAAGGCAAGTGGAGCATGTTTCAGTGGGAGAGCATTTGATCACACTATCATTAGATTTAGAGTAGTTTTGGAAAAGGACAAGGAACAATCAAATGTAAAAATAGAGGAGGGCTAATTTCAGTGAATTGAAAAAGGATCTGGTCCAGGTGAATTGGAATCAAACATTGGCAGGTAAAACAATAAATGAGCAATGGGAGACCTTCAACGAGGAGATAGATCAGGTGCAGAGTGGACACATTCCCACAAGGGGGAAAAGAATGGCACCCAAAGCTAGAGCACCCTGGATGACTAAAGATATAGAGATAAAATGAAACAGAAAAAGGAGGTTTATGATAAATGTAAGGTTCATAATTCAGTAGGGAACCAGGCTGAACACACAAAGTGCAGAGGAGAACTGAAAAAGGAAATAGGAGGGGCATAGAGAGTGTATGAGAATAGATTAGCAGGTAACATAACATGGAACACTAAAGTCTTTTATAAACATATCAATAGTAAAAGGATAGTTAAAGGAAAGGTCGGGCCCATTTAGGGACCAAAAAGGAGATCTTCTTGTGGAGGCAGAGGGCATGGCTCAGGTACTAAATGAATACTTGGCATCCATCTTCACTCGAGAAGAGGATGTTATCAATGTCACAGTAAAGGAGGAGTAAAGGATAAAAATAGATAAAGAGCAGGTATTTAAAAGGTTGACACTGCTCAAAGTAGAAAAGGCACCTGGTCTGGATGGGATGCATCCTAAGTTACTGAGGGAAGTAAGGGTGGAAATTGCAGAGACTCTGGCCACAATCTTTCAATCCCCCTTAGATATGGGAGTGTTGTCAATGTTACACCTCTTCAAAAAAGGGGAGAGGGATAAACCAGGTAACCATCTTCAGCTGCTTCATCAATGACCTTCCCTCCATCATAAGGTCAGAAATGGGGATGTTCGCTGATGATTGCACAGTGTTCAGTTCCATTCGCAACCCCTCAGATAATGAAGCAGTCCGTGCCCGCATGCAGCAAGACCTGGACAACATCCAGGCTTGGGCTCATAAGTGGCAAGTAACATTTGCGCCAGACAAGTGCTAGACAACGACCATCTCCAACAAGAGAGAGTCTAACCACCTCCCCTTGACATTCAACGGCATTACCATCGCCGAATCCACCACCATCAACATCCTGGAGGTCACCATTGACCAGAAACGTAACTGAACCAGCCACATAAATACAGTGGCGACAAGAGCAGGTCAAAGGCTGGGTATTCTGCGGTGAGTGACTCACCTCCTGACTCCCCAAAGCCTTTCCACCATCTACAAGGCACAAGTCAGGAGTGTGATGGAATACTCTCCACTTGCCTGGATGAGTGCAGCTCCAACAACACTTAAGAAGCTCGACACCATCCAGGACAAAGCAGCCCACTTGTTTGGCACCCCATCCACCACCCTAAACATTCACTCCCTTCACCACCGGCGCACCGTGGCTGCAGTGTGTACCATCCACAGGATGCACTGCAGCAACTCGCCAAGGCTTCTTCGGCAGCACCTCCCAAACCCCTGAGCTCTACCACCTAGAAGGACAAGGGCAGTAGGCACATGGGAACAACACCACCTGCATGTTCCCCTCCAAATCACACACCATCCCGACTTGGAAATGTATCATCGTTCCTTCGTCACTGGGTCAAAATCCTGGAACTCCCTTCCTAACAGCACTGTGGGAGAACCTTCACCACACGGACTGCAGCGGTTCAAGAAGGCGGCTCACCACCACTTTCTCAAAGGCAATTAGGGATGGGCAATAAATGCTGGCCTCGCCAGTGTCACCCACATCCCATGAACTAATAAAAAAAACTACAGGCCAATCAAGCTAACGTCGATGGTGGGATAACTTTTAGAGACAATAGTCCGGGACAAAATTCATTGTCACTTGAAAAAACATGGGTTAACCAATGACAGCCAGCACAGATTTGTTAAAGGCAAGTCGTGTTTGTCTAACTTGATTGAGTTCTTTGATGAAGTAATGGAGAGGGTTGATGAGCGTAGTGCAGTTGATGTGTATATGGACTTTCAAAAGGCGTTTGATAAAGTACCACATAATAGACTTGTTAGCAAAATTGACACCCGTGGGATTAAAGGGGCAGCGGCAGCATGGATACGAAATTGGCTAAGGGACAGAAAGCAGAGAGTAGTGGTTAATGGTTGTTTTGTAAACTGAAGGGAAATATACAGTGGTGTCCCCCAGGGGTCGGTATTGGGACTACTGCTCTTTTTGATATATATTAATGACCTGGACTTGGGTATAGGGGGTATAATTTCAAAGTTAGCAGATGACACGAAACTCGGAAAAGTAGTAAATAGTGAGGAGGATAGTAGCAGGACATAGACTGGTGAATGACATAGACTGGTGAAGGACATAGACTGGTGAAATGGGCAGACACATGGCAGGATGAAATTTAACCCAGAGAAATATGAAGTGATGCATTTTGGAAGGAAAAATGAGGAGAGGCAATATAAACTAAATGGTAACATTTTTTAAAAAGGGTGCAGGAACAGAGAGACCTGGGGTTTACATACAGAAATCTCTGAAGGTGGTAGGACAAGTTGATAAGGCATACGGGATCCTTGGCTTTATAAATAGAGGCATAGAGTGTAAAAGCAAGGAAGTTGTGTTAAACCTTTGTAAATCACTGGTTAGGCCTCAGCTGGAGTTTTGTGTCCAATTCTGGACACCACACTTTAGGCAGGATGTCTAGGCCTTGAAGAGGGTGCAGAGGAGATTTACCAGAATTAAACCTAGGATGAGGGATTTCAGTTATGTGGAGAGGTTGGAGAAGCTGGGGTTGTTCTCCTTAGAGCAGAGAAGGTTAAGGGGAAATTTAATGGAGGTGTTCAAAATCATGATGGATTTTGATAGAATAAATAAGGAGAAACTGTTTCCAGTGGCAAAAGTGTCAGTAATCAAAGGACACAGATTTTAGGTGACTGTTAATATTTGGCTTGTCATTGGTATTTGCTATGTGGTACTGGACTATCTCATGCTTCCATGAAATTACATAGAATTTACAGCACAGAAACAGGCCATTCGGTCTAACTGGTCTATACCGGTCTATGCTCCACATGAGCTTCCTTCCACTGTACTTCATCTAACTCTATCAGCATATCCTTCTAAAAGATCTTACTTCAGTGCTCAAAATGGTAGAGTCTTTTAGTTTAAGATACGAGGCATAGTTATTAAACAAACAAGTGAATAATCTAACGGTACTAGAATAGATATATATTCTTACCGGGAACTTCCTTGGGGGTTTCTGCCAATCGTCTGCCGAAGTTACACCGGCCAATCTGGAGAATCCCTGAGGAAATTCACTAACTTAGTATAGAAAGTCTTTTATCTAATCCTTGAGTCGACAAAAATAATGAAAGTGACTATCAATTCTTTTATAGACACAGTGCTTTACTTTTCCTACAGTCTTTTCTTTTGGGTGTCAGCTAGTCTACCTTATCTTTTTCCTGTTCAGTTTTCAATTGGTTTGACTATTTTCTGATCACTCAAACCAACCATTTCAATACCCTTTCAACACCAACAACAACTTGCATTTATATGGTACTTTTAACGTAGTAAAACGTCCCAAGGCGCTTCACAGGAGTGATTATCAAACAAAATTTGACACCGAGCCACATAAGGAGATATTAGGACAGGTGACCAAAAGCTCGGTCAAAGAGGTAGGTTTTAAGGAGCGTCTTTAAGGAGGAGCGAGAGGTATAGAGGTGGAGAGGTTTAGGGAAGGAATTCCAGAGCCTAGGGCCTAGACAGCTGAAGGCATGGCCACCAATGATCACCAGCTACTGTGGCTTGTTTGGATTTTTCTTAACTGACAGTTTGTTTCAAAGTCATCATCCATTTAACTGAACAAATCCCACCATCTACGTTTGTTCAAAGTTAACTTAGTTCCTCCCCTCAAAAATACAGTTCAAAGGCCTGTTTGAACCAGCCTTGCAACATTTGTATAAGCATCTGAAATGCAGTCATTTTTTTAAAAACTGCTTTTGTAGGGTGATTGGATTTAACTGGACAGTCATTAGCTAAAATGAGAGAAAAATACATAATTTTTGACGCATTCCTTCTTTCCTGAAGCACTGACTCTGGGAACTCATCTGGCCATTCATGCAAGTTGCCATTTTTCATGGTTGATGCCTTGACAATGAGAATCAGTAGGACATTTAGACATGGGTGGCATCATAGTCAAACCTGTTACTGTCCTTATCTGACCACCACACCCCTGCCAGTTCCAGCAGGGTCATTGAACAGTGATCAGGTGCAGAATCCCCCAGCTGATCTTCCCCTCCTTACCCCAAGGGTGCTAGTAACAGCCCTATCACCAACCCAGACCATTGGCTGAGATCAGCTGACTGAGCACAGAGACCAGGGAAGAAATCTGAACCTTCTGACCTGCTTTGCTCAGTACCACAACGGGCAATGCATTTACTCACTGAGCCATCAGGGGACAGGCTTGGCAGAGATGACTTAAGCCCTCCAATAATGCAGTGATCCCCTGATGCTGTGCTCAGGGAATGGACCCACGTGAACAGATGGTGGGTAGGCCTGAGCCTCAGCATTGGCCTGTACATGATTCCATGATGGTAGCTTTTGGAAGTTATTTGGAGGTAGTGCTGCAGATATGCACAAGCTTCATTACACCCTGAATTTGATATAAATTAAGATCAGTTCATTCGTTTGATGAATTTCCTAGGTTTTCTTCACCCCTCACTCTTGCATGTGCATTTAAAATGGGTGCTTGTCAGCTTCCATGATGTTCACTAACAAACTTCCGTTCTTAAAGGCGGGCTGACTGTGTTTTTGCAAGTTGGATTTTGTTTCCTTGTTTGACTTGCTCTGCTGCTGCTTCTGCATTATTGCTGTTAACAATACCTCTTCCGCATTATTGTTGCTGAATTATTGTGATACAGCACTCCTTTCGGATGGACCTCCAGCCACACCACTGCTGCTGCCAGCAGCTGCTAACCTCAGCTCAAACCTCACCGCTCAGCATGGGCACTCCGTTGAGCCTGCCAAGGATTTGGAGAAAGATGAATTCATGCAGATGGAAGAAAGGTGGTTTGCTTGTACCTCAGGTGTCTGGCGCCTGGTTGGAATAGGCCCAGGTGCCAAATTTACAGACCCGGGCACACTTACTTGGCTACGTCTGAGGAGACCTGTCTTCATTGTCTCCACTTCACGAGGAATGCTGTTATCGGGTTGTACCGTCCGCAGCAGAGAAGATCTAAAACAGCAAGTGGTGCAGGGACTCCAGATATAGAAGCCATGGTTCAGGCTGTGTTTCAGCATTTCAATGATACTGTCAGTTATGCAGCAAGACCAGCTATGATTAGGTAAGTTAATTGGCTGCCAGCTAGCTCAGCTGGTAGCACTTTCACTTCTGAGCCAGGTTCAGGTTGTGGGTTCAAGCCCCGCTCCAGGACTTGAGCACATAATCTAGACCGACTCTCCAGAGCAGTAATGAGGGCATGGTGCATTGTGATGGAAGCTGGGGCATTAAACCAGGGCCTGTTTGCCTCCTCTGGTGGATGTAAAAGACCCTTTGGCACCATTTGAAGAAGACCTAGGGGTTCTTCCAGTGTCCTGGCCAACATTCATCCTGCAACTGGCACCACCAAAAACTGGTCATTTGCTGTTTGTGGGACTTTGCTGTTCACATATTGACTGCCACATTTGTCTACTGTGACCATATTTCATAAGTAATTCACTATCTGTGAAGTGCCTTGGGATGTCCTGAGGATGTGAAAGGCACTATATAAATGCAAGCTTGTTCTTCTTTCTAATTAACCTAAGTACAGAAGAATATATAAGAAACGTTAAGAATGAGAAAAGGCCAATTGGCCCGTTGAAACTTACCCCTATAGTACCCTAACTCTTTGCCACCAGCAAACCTCCTCCATGGAGCTCTGGGTGGCTGCTTAGGATCACCTAAAGGACTACTGGCAGCAACTGCACAAGGATTCTTCAACTGCACCTCCCAAACTCAGGACCTCCACTTCTTAGAAGGTCAAGGGCAGCAGGTCCAAGGGGAACACCATCACCTCCAAATTTCTCCCTAAGTCACACACCATCCTGACACATCATCGCTGGACCAAAATCCTGAAACTCCCTACCTAACAGCAATGTGGGAGCATCTTCACCACATGGACTGCAGCGGTTCAAAGACTACTGGAGATGGGCAATAAATGCCGGTCATGCTAGCAACACCAGTATCCTGAGAATTAATTTAAATAAATGAAGGGGGCCATCTCAAATACCACTGTGGCCAATGTAGCACGTTCTCCTGACGTTTGTTCTGTTGAGGCTCCTGACGCAGATTCTGATTAAATTCCAGTGACAGTTTACTCTGCAGATTATATTTGAGAGAGGAATTGTCCCCGCTGAAAGTCTTTGGTAAAACCTCATTTGTTTGGAGAGCCAAGGGCCATCTCTGTCGCGGTGACTTCACTTGATGTGATTATTCATCTAGATGTGATTTAAACCCTCACATTGAGTGTTTAGCAAACCTTTTCTCTCCTGTCGCAATTCTATGTCTTGGTCCAGTATCTCACAACCGGCCTTGACTGCATCATTGTTCGCTTCTCACCATTGCCATCCTGTGGGTTTTCTGAGTGAGATTTCCAATTTAATGCTAAATTACTGGCAGTTTGGTGCTGCAGATCTGTGGAAGTGGACAGAGACTGCTCAAATTCACTTCACATAGGATCCTTACAGTCCTAAGACACTTTCATCCCATCAGTCTGTGTTGGATTCAAGCCCAGGTCCCAGACAGGGAAGTTTGCACAGCCCTGTCCTCCCCCATTGAATCTCAATGTCATGCCTTTGTTACCTCTAGACTCGACTATTCCAATGGTCTTCTGGCTGTCTCCCACCATGCACCATCCGTAAAGTTGAGCTCATCCAAAACTCTGTTGCCCGTATCCTAACTCGCACCAAGTCCTGTTCACCCAACGCCCCTGAGCTCGCTGACCTACATTGGCTCTCAGTTTGGCAATGCCTCGATTCTAAAATCCTCATCCTTGTTTTCAAATCCCTCCATGGTCTCGCCCCTCCCTATCGCTGTAACCTCCTCCAGCCCTACAACTCTCTGAGATTTCTGCGCTCCTCCAATGCTGGCCTCTTGTGCATCCCAATTTTCATCACTCTACCATTGGCAGCCGTACCTTCTGCTGCCTCAAGGTCTGGAATTCCGTCCCTAAACCTCTCTACCTCGCTCTCCTCCTTTAAGACGCTCCTTAAAGCTACCTCTTTGACCAAGCCTGTCCTAAAATCTCCTTATGTGGCTCAGTGTTAAATTTTGTTTGATAACAATCCTGTGAAGCGCCTTGGGATGGTTTACTATGTTAAAGTCACCATATAAATGCAAGTTGTTCTTGTTTTCAAAGCAGTCTGCACCTTTTCCCCGAGTCCAAGCCTGCCAGACACAGCACCATTAAAGAGTACTTTTGGGTATAGGTGAACCCAGTGGCTGATGACTGACTGTGCTGTCCCTTCATGTTGTTTGTCTGCTCTAACCTCTGTCAATTATTGACTTGGTGCAGATTCTGGATGTTGGGGATCTCGTGGTGATGCCTGGTGTTGTGGACAGTCATGTCCATGTCAATGAACCTGGACGCACTGACTGGGAAGGGTACTGGACAGCAACGAGAGCAGCAGCAGCGGGTGGAATAACAACTCTTGTCGACATGCCGCTGTAAGGAACCAGGACACAAGCGATAGTGTACAACCAAATTTAAAAATCACCTCTTGACTGTGTCAAACTGGTGCCTGAACTCCCATAGTGTGTTAGTGTGTCAGATTCATGCCTGAACTCCCATAGTGTATTAGTGTGTCAGATTCATGCCTGAACTCCCATAGTGTATTAGTGTGTTAGATTCATGCCTGAACTCCCATAGTGTATTAGTGTGTCAGATTCATGCCTGAACTCCCATAGTGTGTTAGTGTGTCAGATTCATGCCTGAACTTTCATAGTGTGTTAGTGTGTCAGATTCATGCCTGAACTTTCATAGTGTATTAGTGTGTCAGATTCATGCCTGAACTCCCATAGTGTGTCAGATTCATGCCTGAACTTTCATAGTGTATTAGTGTGTCGGATTCATGCCTGAACTTTCATAGTGTGTTAGTGTGTCAGATTCATGCCTGAACTTTCATAGTGTATTAGTGTGTCAGATTCATGCCTGAACTCCCATAGTGTGTCAGATTCATGCCTGAACTCCCATAGTGTATTAGTGTGTCAGATTCATGCCTGAACTCCCATAGTGTGTTAGTGTGTCAGATTCATGCCTGAACTTTCATAGTGTGTTAGTGTGTCAGATTCATGCCTGAACTTTCATAGTGTATTAGTGTGTCAGATTCATGCCTGAACTCCCATAGTGTGTCAGATTCATGCCTGAACTTTCATAGTGTATTAGTGTGTCGGATTCATGCCTGAACTCCCATAGTGTGTTAGTGTGTCAGATTCATGCCTGAACTTTCATAGTGTATTAGTGTGTCAGATTCATGCCTGAACTCCCATAGTGTGTCAGATTCATGCCTGAACTTTCATAGTGTATTAGTGTGTCGGATTCATGCCTGAACTTTCATAGTGTGTTAGTGTGTCGGATTTGTATTGCTGTTAACCTGTGCTGTTTCTTACAGGTGTTTGTGAGGCGTTTATAATAAAAAAAATCATATTTCTTAATATATTTATATTTAAATAAATTCATCAACTGCCTGAAATCAGAGCTTTGAGAATTGAATCTTCTTTCAAAGTCCCCTCGCCTGATTTTCCTGCATTCGCTGCAGGTGCAAGAAAAGTTTACCCCCTGTATCTTTGTGGAGCTTTAACCAGTTTGGAAACATGAGATGCCACAGTGTAAGTGATGTGTCAATGGTGCCACCTAGTGACACAAATTAGTACAACCATCGTTACCACACCCATCACTAATCTGGACAGGCACGGACCCGAATATTAAAGATGTTGTCTGTCAGAATGTGATCAGTTTGTGTCTTCTACCTTGGTAACAATCTGCATTCTGGGGCCTGGCCTTTCATTTAGGTTTCTCAGTTTAAAAAAGGCCGTATCTATCCTGTGAACCATCACTGTATTAATGAGTACCCTGTCTGTCGTGAGTTGTGACTGTATTAATGAGTAACTGATGTGTGTAACACCTGATCTCTGTCTGTCCTGTGAACTGTGACACCCAGTCCCTGTCTGTTCAGCGAGCTATGACTGTAGTAATGAGTAATTGATGTGTTTAACTCCCAGTCCCTGTGTTTTATTGTTGTGAGCAGGAACAGCAATCCACCAACAACTACGCTAGAAAACTTCCAAACTAAACTGCAAGCCGCCAGAGGCAAGTGTTTTGTTGATATTGCATTCTGGGGAGGCATTGTTCCAGGCAACCAGGTAGATAATTAAACCTTCACTATTAACAGAATAACCAGGCTGACCCATCTGATTCCCTTTTGTTGACTGTGGGTCACTCAAGTTAGGATGGGGTGAGATAGGGAGTGGTACAGGGACAGAGCAAGGCAGATTAATTTACTGCTGATGGAAGTGCATAGAGCTCAGAAACTGAATGTCCGTACATCACAGGGCGCAAAAGCAAAAGGGGAAAAATAAACTTTTAAGCACCAAAATTGCAAGGAATTTCTGCCAGTGTGGGGGTCTCTCTCTCTCTGATGCGCAAGACTCCCAATCTTCCAGCCATTCAAAAGTGGGCACCTGAATCTCTGTGCCCATTTCCCCGATCTGCACTCCTGTTGAGTGAGACTCTGATCGTGGGATGTGGGTGGGAGGGGTTAAATTCCATAGCTTCAGGCCTTTAGTATCCAATTCACATTTTAGGAATTTCCAGAGTCTTGGGTCCAAAACCAGACTGATGTTTTTATCCTGATTTAAATGTGAGTGTTCACTACTGTAGTGTGAGAAATAAATGTCAGTGCCAGTGATCCAGTCCAGCACGTTCTGGCTTTTAAGTAACCCAACTGTGTTACGTAAAAGTATGGGGTCAGTTTCATGGCGCAAAAAGAAAGAAACAGGAATTATTCAAAAGTACGTTTTAAACTGAGAGCCAAGCCCGGCTTGGTAACTGCAGAACACAGAGCACCGTGTTAATCCCTCTGCTTTATTCCCAGTCTGCACTGCGCCCCATGATTGAGGCCGGAGTACCAGGATTCAAGTGCTTCCTCATTCACAGTGGAGTGGACGAGTTCCCTCACGTTACTGAAGCAGATCTGCGGTCATCCTTGGCTCAACTGCAGGGTACAGGCCGGGTATTACTGGTAAATACACAATCTCTCGATCGCACTCTCCCTCTATCTCCATCCCTCTCATTCTATCTATCATAAAAGTTAAATATACACACAATTCTATCCCATCTCTACTCAACAATAAATGTCAAGAACATAAGAAATAGGAGCAGGAGTAGGCCATACGGCCCCTCAGGCCTGCTCCGCCATTCAATATCACGACTGATCTTCTACCTCAATTCCACTTTCCCACAAGATCCCCATATTCCTTGATTTCTTTAGAGATCAAAAATCTATCAATCTCAGTCTTGAATATAATCAACGACTCAGCGTCCACAGGCCTCTGGGTTAGAGAATTTCAAAGATTCACAACCCTCTGATTGAAGAAATTCCTCTTTATTTCAGTCTTAAATCGCCCATCCCTTATCCTGAGACTATGACCCCTAGTTCTAGACTCTCCAGCCAGGGGTAACAGCCTCTCAGCATCTACCCTGTGAAGCCCTCTCAGAATCTTATGTTTCAATGAGATCACCTCTCATTCTTCTAAACTCCAGAGAATATAGGCCCATTCTTCTCAACCTCTCCTCATTGGACAATCCTCTCATCCCAAGAATCAATCTAGTGAACCTTTGTTGCACCACCTCTAAGCCAGTTATATCCTTCCTTAGGTAATGAGACCAGAACTGTACACAGTACTCCAGGTGTGTTCTCACCAAAGCCCTGTATAATTGCAGCAATACTTCCTTACTCTTGCACCCCAACCCGCTTGTAATAAAGGCCAACATACCATTTGCCTTTGTTATTGCTTGCTGTATCTGCATGTTAACTTTCTGTGTTTTGTGTTCAAGGATACCTAAATCTCTCTGAACACCAACATTTAATAGTTTTTCACCATTTTTCTATTCTTACTATCAAAGTGAATAACCTCACATTTCCCCACATTATACTCCATCTGCCACCTTCTTGCCCATTCACTTAACCTGTCTATATCCCTTTGCAGACTCTTTGTGTCCTCCTCATGGCTTACTTTCCCACCTAGCTTTGTATCGTCAGCAAAATTGGATACATTACACTTGGTCCCTTCATCTAAGTCTCTGGACTCGGCAAAGGTCCCGGCAGGTTGGAAAACTGCTAATGTAACACCCTTATTTAAAAAGGGTAGTAGGCAGAAGGCTGGAAATTATAGACCAATTAGCCTAACATCTGTGGTGGGTAAAATTTTGGAGTCTATTATTAAGGAGACAGTAGCGGAACATTTGGATAAACATAATTTAATAGGACAAAGTCAGCATGGCTTTACGAAGGGGAAGTCATGTCTGACAAATTTGCTTGAGTTCTTTGAGGACATAACGTACAGGGTGGATAAAGGGGAACCAGTGGACGTAGTGTATTTAGACTTCCAGAAGGCATTCGACAAGGTGCCGCATAAAAGATTATTGCTCAAGATAAAGAATCACTGGATTGGGGATAATATTCTGGCATGGGTGGAGGATTGGTTATCTAACAGGAAGCAGAGAGTTGGGATAAATGGTTCATTCTCGGACTGGCAACCAGTGGCCAGTGGTGTTCCGTAGGGGTCGGTGCTGGGTCCCCAGCTCTTTACAATCAATATTAACGATTTGGAGGAGGGGACCGAGTGTAACATATCAAAGTTTGCAGATGATACAAAGATGGGAGGGAAAGTAGAGAGTGAGGAGGACATAAAAAACCTGCAGGGGGATATAGACAGGCTGGGTGAGTGGGCGTAGATTTGGCAGATGCAATACAATATTGGAAAATGTGAGGTTATGCACTTTGGCAGGAAAAATCAGAGAGCAAGTTATTATCTTAATGGCAAGAAACTGGAAAGTACTGCAGTACAAAGGGATCTGGGGGTCCTAGTGCAAGAAAATCAAAAAGTTAGTATGCAGGTGCAGCAGGTGATCAAGAAGGCCAACGGAATGTTGGTGTTTATTGCTAGGGGGACAGAATATAAAAACAGGGAGGTATTGCCGCAGTTATATACGGATATTCCCAAGGATGGGTGAAACGAGAACTAGGGGGCATAATCTTAGAATAAGGGGCTGCACTGTCAAAACTGAGATGAGGAGAAACTTCTTCATTCAGAGGGTAGTAGGTCTGTGGAATTTGCTGCCCCAGGAAGCTGTGGAAGCTACATCATTGAATAAATTTAAAACAGAAATAGACAGTTTCCTAGAAATAAAGGGAATTAGGGGTTACGGGGAGCGGGCAGGAAATTGGACATGAATTTAGATTTGAGGTTAGGACCAGATCAGCCATGATCTTATTGAATGGCGGAGCAGGCTCAAGGGGCCGATTGGCCTACTCCTGCTCCTATTTCTTATGTTCTTATGTTCTTATTAATATAGATTGTAAATAGCTGAGGCCCAAGCATTGATCCTTGTGGCACCCCACTAGTTACAGCCTGCCAACCTGAAAATGACCCGTTTATTCCTACTCTCTGTTTTCTGTCCGTTAACCAATCCTCTATCCATGCTAATATATTAACCCCAACCCCATGAGTCCTTATCTTGTGTAACAATCTTTTGTGTGGCACCTTATTGATGCCTTTTGAAAATCAAAATATACTACATCCATTGGTTCCCTTTATCTACCCTGCTAGTTACGTCCTCAAAAAACTCCAAAAGATTTGTCAAACAGAATTTCCCTTTCATAAACCATGTTGACTCTGCCTAATCATATTATGATTTTCTCAGTGCCCTGTTACCACGTCCTTAACAATGGATTCCAGCATTTTCCCTACTGCTGATGTAGGCTCACTGGCCTGTAGTTCCCTGTTTTCTCTCTCCCTCCTTTCTTGAATAGCGGGGTTACATTTACAACCTTCCAATCCACTGGGACTGTTCTAGAATCTAGGGAATTTTGGAAGATCACAACCAATGCATCCATCAGCCATCTCTTTTAGAACCCTAGGATGTCGGCCATCAGGTCCAGGGGATTTGTCGGCTTTTAATCCCATTAATTTCTCCAGTACTTTTTCTTTACTGATATTAATTACTTTAAGTTCCTCACTCTCATTAGATCCTTGGTTCCCCACTATTTCTGGTGTGTTTTTGTGTCTTCTACTGTGAAGGCAGATACAAAGTATTTGTTTAATGTCTCTGCCATTTCCTTATTCCCCATTATAATTTCTCCTGTCTCAGCCTCTAAGGGACCCAAGTTTACTTTTGCTTCTCTCTTACATACTTGTAGAACCTCTTATAATCTGTTTTTATATTTCTTGCTAGTTTACTCTCATATTCTATTTTTTCCCTCTTTATCAAATTTTTGGTCATCCTTTGCTGGTTTCTAAAACTCTCCCAATCCTCAGGCTTTCGACTATTCTTGGCAACATTATAAGCCTCTTCTTTTAATCTAATACTATCCTTAACTTCTTTAGTTAGCCACGGATGGATCACTTTTCCCGTGGAGTTTTTATTTCTCAATTGGATGTATGTTCATTCAAGATGTATTGCTCTAGGAAACTGTCTCGAATGCATTCCATGAACTGGTCCTCCAAACTACTTTTGCCAATTTTGATTTGCGCAGTCTGTATGAAGATTAAAGTGCCCCACGATTATTGCATTACCTTTGTTACAAGCTCCTCTTATATCTTGAATAATACTCTGTCCAACAGTATAAATACTGTCAGGGGGCCTAGAAACTACTCCCACCAGTGTTTTCTGCCCCTTGTTATTTCTTATCTCCACCCGTACTGAAATTACTTACTGATCTTCCGAGCCGAGATCCTTTCTCACTACTGTCCTTATGTCATCCTTTATTATCAGGGTTACCCCCCCTCCTTTTCCATTCTGCCTGTCTTCTCGAAAAGTCAATTAACCTGGAATATTTAGTTCCCAATCTTGGTCACCCTGCAACCACATCTCAGTAATGGCTACTAGATCAAACCCATTTATCTCTATTTGTGCCATTAATTCATCTGTTTTGTTACGAATGCTTCATGCATTCAGATAAAGCACCTTTAATCTTAACATTTTACTATTATTCCCTGATTTGACCTTATTCACTGATGCATTATTACTGTTAAACTCTCTGTCCCTTCATCTGGTTATCTTTACCCAAATCGCTACACTGCTCTATGGCCTTAACTTTACTCTTTAGATTTATAAATTTACCCTCCCCCTGCCTGAACCCTCCCCCTGCCTTTTTGGTTTAAAGCCCTATCAACCGCCCCAGTTATTCGATTTGCCTGGACAGTGGTCCCAGCTCGGTTTAAGTGGAGCCCATCCCAACGGAACAGCTCCCTCTTTTCCCAGTACTGGTGCCAGTGCCCCACGAATCAAAACCCCTGACTCCAACACCACTCTTTGAGCCATGCATTTATCTCTCTAATCTGTTTGTCTCTATGCCAATTTGCACATGGTTCAGGTACTATTCCAGAGATTATTACCCTTGAGGTTCTGCTTATTAATTTGGACCCGAGCTCCTCAAACTCCCTCAGCAGAACCTCATTCCTAGTTCTACCTCTGTCGTTGGTTCCTATGTGAACCACAACAACTGGATCCTCCCCCTCCCGCTTCAAGTTCTTTTCCAGCCGTGAGGAGATAGCCTTAATCATGGCACCGGGCAGGCAACACAGCCTTCGGGACTCCCGGTCGCGGCTGCAGAGAACATATTTATCGCCGTCTATACTATCCCCTAACACTACCACATTCCTTTTCACTCCCCTCACTTGAATGGCCTCCTGTACCATGATGCCATGGTCAGTTTGCCCATCCTCCCTCCATCAAGGCTCAAGTGTTTTGTTTGTAACAAAGCTGCGGACTGGGCTGATTAGTTACTCAGTGCAAAGAGAGACAGGCACGGAGCATAGAGTCTTCAGAGATAGACAAACCTGGTATTAAAGCACAGAGTTCTATTTTGAGCAGGCCTTCCAGATAGACAAACAAAGAACTGAAGCGCAGCGCCCTATATACTGGGGACCGTCTGGATAAGACCCAGTGTGAAGTACAGTCCGATATACAGGGGACCCTCTGGATACACAGACCAAGTATGAAGTACAGAGTCCTACGCAGAACTCTCAGATAGAGAGACCAATGCTGAAGCATAGGGCCAGGCTTTCTGTGAATTCGGAGGCCCACAATGACTTCATCCACAAAGTTCAGGTCATATTCTCAGTACTGGTCGAACACAGCAGCCGGGGTTTTATGCTTGTGCTTCCACCAGCCTGTAACCTCTGCCCACTCACTTTAATGGGTGGAAGGTAACGGGTGGAAGGGTAGAGACCCGGCCAACATTCTGAATCACACTACTGTATAATCCATTCCGGTAAACGCTCCCCCCTTGTTCTGTCTGAACCTCAGTTGTATGGTATATTGGGTAATGGTCTGAGCTTGGTTCAGATAGCACTCTTACCTCTGGGTTAGAAGCTCGTGGACTGGAGCTCCAGGAGTTTGAACATATAATTTAGGCTGACATTCTGTGTGTACTGAGGCCCCGTCCTTTAGATAAGATATTAAAACTGAGACATGCCTGCCTATTCCAATGCTTGCCCTGGCCAACATACTTTCCTCAACCTAAATCACCAAGGGCTGATTAGCTGATCATTTCATGGTTTTTTGGGATCTTGTTATGCATAAAATGACTGCCATATTTGCCTATATAACACGTCACTGCGTTTCAAAATAATTCACTGTGTGAAATACTTTTGACTGGTGGTAAAACCTAGATGCATACACACAGACACACTCCTGTTCTTTATTTCCCCTGATTATCAGAAATAACCATCAATTTATTCAATGTAAAATGAGATTCAGCTCCCAGACTAAACACTGGGTATTTTGGGAGACACATGCTTGTTAACCAATCTTCCTAAGATGAGACACAGATTCCAACAGCGCTGAACGTGAACTGGGAGTGTATGATGGGACAGTGAAGAGGGCTTTGCTCTGTATCTAATTTGTGATGTAGCTGACCTGACCCAATACTGGGAACAGCAAACTGGAAAGTATTCCACACAGTGACCTCGCTCATCACGTTAAGCATGAAATGGCTAACTAAATATGTTTTGCTTCATTACAGTTCCACGCAGAGAGCGAGCTGGAGCATATGACCCCTCCACAAAACAGTAAGTATAAGAAATGGGGGAATAATAGAGAATGATCAACAACAACAACTTGTGTTTATATGGCGCCTTTAACGTAGTAAAATGTCCCAAGGAGCCTCATAAGAGTGTAATCAGACAACATTTGACACCGAGCCAAATAAGGAGATATTAGGATGGGTGACAAAGAGGTAGGTTTTAAGCAGCGTCTTAAAGGAGGAGAGTGTGGTGAAGGGGCGGAGAGGATTAGGGAGGGAATTCCAAAGTTTAGGGCCTAAACGGCTGAAGACACGGCCTCCAGTGGTGGAGGGTTGGAAGTGGGGGATGCACAAAAGGCCAGAATTGGAGGAACGCAGAGTTCTCGGTGGGTTGTAGGACTGGAGGAGGTTATAGAGATAGGGAGGGGCGAGGCCATGGAGGGATTTGAACACAAGATTTGATCATACAATGATCGATCTATCTGTCAAAAGTACCCTGTTTTCAAACTATTATTTTAAGAGGGATATCTCCAATCAGTGACCTGCATGACTGATATCCATAAGGGCCAGCTTGGCTCAGTGATAGCAACCCTCTCCTCTGAGTCAGATGGTTGCGTCTTCAAGACCCATTCCAGAGATTGGAGTCCATAATCTAGGCTGACATTTCAGTGCAGTACTGAGGGAGAGCTGCACTGTCAAAAGCATCATCTTCAGATAAGATGTTGAACGAGACCCCGCCTGCCCTCTTAGGTGAACGTAAAAGATCTCATGGCACTATTCCAACAAAAACAGGAGAGTTCTTCTGGAGTCCTGGCCAACATTTTTCCCTCAACCAACATCACTAAAACAGATTATATGGTCATTTATCTCATTGTTGTTTGTGGAACCTTGTGTACAAATTGACTGCTGCATTTCACTACATTACAATAGTGACTACACTTCAAAAGTACTTAATTGGCTGTGAAGTGCTTTGGGATTACATGAAAGGCGCTATTCGTTTCTTATACATCTTAAGATAATGTAGCATACACAGCAGAAATGTTCCAGGCTCAATATTTGGTCTGTCCTGCGTTAGCTGATCTCAGTCAAGGCAGCAGAGAGGGAGCTACAATTGGTCTCAGTGCTCCTGGGCTAGAGAGGGGAAAAATCAGCCATGGTTCCTACTCCTTATCCCTACCCAGTGACCCCTGCTGGAAAATGTATGTATCAGGCAAAAACAGAGTGGGGCTCCTGTCCTGGCTCACACACAAAGAATGGCAACGACTGGGGCCTGTAGAACCTATACCCCGATAATAGATCGTGTCTGCAGAACCAATACCACAACAAGAGTGCGTGCCACTTGAACCCATACCCCAACAAGAGTCCATGTCTGTAGAACCCATACCCCAATAAGAGTCTGCGCCTCTAAAACACATACCCCCCAATAGGAGTCCTGCCTGTAGAATCTATGCCACATCCCATCAGAAGCGTTCTCCCATCAGACTATGTTCAACATTCACTGTCGTGGACCACGCACGATATTTGCCAACGTGGACCACGCACGATATTCGCCAACGTGGACCACGCAAGATATTCGCCAACGTGGACCACGTACGATATTCGCCAACGTGGACCACGCACGATATTCGCCAACGTGGACCACGCACAATATTCGCCAACATGAGAAATGTACAATATTTACTAGATTCATTCCTGGGAAGAGTGGGTTGTTCTATGGGAAGAGATTGAGTAGAATGGGCCTATTCTCTCTGGAGTTTAGAAGAATGAGAGGTGATCTCATTGAAACATTTAAGATTCTGAGGGGGCTTGACAGCGTAGAGGCTGAGAGGTTGTTTCCCCTGGCTGGAGAGTCTCTCTCTGGAGGGCATAGTCGCAGGATAAGTGGTCGGCCATTTAAGACTGAGATGAGGAGGAATTTCTTCACTCAGAGGGTTGTAAATCTTTGGAATTCTCTACCCCAGAGGGCTGTGGATGCTGAGTCGTTGAGTATATTCAAGGCTGAGATAGACACATTTTTGGATCTAGGGGAATCAAGGGGTATGGGGATCAGGCAGGAAAGTGGGGTTGAGGTCAAATATCAGCCATGATCTGATTGAATGGCAGAGCAGGCTCGAGGGGCCGTAAGGCCTACTCCTGCTCCTATTTCTTATGTTCTTATATTCACCAACATGAACCATGTACAACTTTTACAGTCACCAACCATCCACAGTGTTCACGGTCAAGGGCCGTATATAACTCTTACTGTTACAGACTCATCCTAAAATATATAAACCCTTGCTGAGAGAAGTAATTATAAGGGGGACCTTTGGGGAGGCAAAGCTGAGAAACTTCTCCCTGATGCGAGTCTCAAGCATATTCATCCTATTTTACAATCATCCGAGCCTGCTTAGCTGCATCCCAGTAATACTCCCATGGATCCACCAGTCATTTTCTCCATTAAGTATTTCATCATAAATTGACAAATTACTTAGGTGATAAGTGTTGATTCTTCATTTCAGCCTTTAGTAAATAGATTGTGCTGGGAGATGTCTTGTACCAGTATGCTTCTCTGTGTTTCTGCTTCATTCCATCACTGCCTCTCCAAAGTCTTTGTGTCATTGCCTCTCTCTGTATTTCTGCCTCTCTCCATCAATGCCTTTTTCTCCGTGTCTCGCCTCTCTCTCCATCTTTACTTCCAAGTGTCTCTGCCTCCCTCCATGCCTCTGCCTTTTTCTCTCCCCATGTCTCCTCCCCATATCTCTGCTTCTATCTCCCTTGCTGTGCCTTTGCCTCTTTCTCTCGCAATGTCACTGCCTCCCTATCTCCCTATCTCCACTGCTCTCCCCATGGCTCTGTCTCTCAGAATTTTGCCTCTGTGTCTGTCTCCCCATATCCCCATCTCTCTCTCTCTCTCTCTTTCCTTGAGTCATTGCATGTGACTCTGTCCCTTGTTTCCACAGACCCCTGTGATTACACAACATTCTTGGCGACCCGACCTGATGAGATGGAGGTGGAAGCCATTCGAACAGTAATTAAACTTTGTCTTCAGTACAGGTAAGAAATTCATTCTAGCTGCACAGAAAGCCCAATCACAGCACAGACTGCACTGAAAGGTGACTCTCTACAATACTCAGTAACATACGCAAACTATTAATTGATAATTTTTCAGGCGTTTGCATAGAATTATTTTCTCAACAGCACGAGTGGAATGAGACAACTGGAGTGGGGACAGCAGACAAAAAGAGAACCGGAGTGGGGACAGCAGACAAAAAGAGAACTGGATTGGGGGTAGAGGGCAAAAAGAGAACTGGATTGGGGGTAGAGGGCAAAAAGAGAACTGGATTGGGGGTAGAGGGCAAAAAGGAGAACTGGATTGGGGGTAGAGGGCAACTGGAGTGGACACAGTATTAGTACAACAGCATGGGGATGGTGGGCATAAAGGCAACCAGAGTGGGAGCAATGGGTATAAAGGCAACTTGAGGGAGAAGTGGGTATTAAGACAACTGGAGTTGGGGCAGTAGGTATTAAGGTAACTGGAATGGGCAGTGGATATAAAGGCCATTGGGAGCAGTAGGCATAAAGGCAACCAGAGTGGGTGCAAAGCCAACCGGAGTGGGTACAAAGGCAACCGGATGGGGCAGTGGGCATAAAAGCAATTCAAGTGGGGACAGTGCATATTAAGGCAGCTGGAGTGGGGCAGTGGGCATAAAGGCAACTGGAGGGGACAGTTGTGTCCTTACCAACATCATGCTCTGTGGTGTGTTTTCATATTGAGGAGGGGAAGGATTAAAACTAACTAAAACTTTCTTTCTTCCCAATTTTTATGACAGGACCACAACCAGTTGAGCTAAATTTATTGCCCATTCATTGTCATTTGGAAAATTTGATATATATTGACCTGGAATGGGATATACAGGGTATGATTTCAAAGTTTGCAGATGACACAAAACTCGGAAATGTAATAAACAATGTGGAGGATAGTAACAGACTTCAGGAGGATATAAGACTGGTGAAAAGGGCAGGCATTTGGCAGATGAAATTTAACACAGAAAAGTATGAAGTTATACATTTTGGTATGAAGAATGAGGAGAGGCAATATCAACTAAATGGTACAATTTTGAAGGGAGTGCAGGAACAGAGAGACCCGGGGATGTATGTACACAAATCTTTGAAGGTGGCAGGACAAGTTGAGAAGGCCATTAAAATAGTATATGGGATCCTGGGCTTTATAAATGGAGGCATAGAGTACAAAAGCAAGGAAGTTATGTTGAACCTTTATAAATCACTGGTTAGGCCTCAGCTGGAGTATTGTGTTCAATTCTGGGCACCACACTTTAGGAAGGATGTCAAGGCCCTTAGGATGCAGAAGAGATTTACTAGAATGGTACAAGGGATGAGATACTTCAGTTATGTGGAGAGACTGCAGAAGCTGGGGTTGTTCTCCTTTGAGCAGACAGGGTTAAGAGGGGATTTGATAGAGGTGTTCAAAATCATGAACAGTTTTGATAGAGTAAATAAGGAGAAACTGTTTCCAGTGGCAGAAAGGTCAGTAACCAGAGGACACAGATTTAAGGTGATTGGCAAAAGAACCAGAGGCAGCATGAGGAAACATTTTTTTAAGTAGTGTGTTGTTATGATCTGGAATGCACTGCCTGAAAGAGTGGTTGAAACAGATTCAATGATAACTTTCAAAAGGGAATTGGATAAATACTTGAAGGGAAAAAAATTACAGGGCTATGGTGAAAGAGCAGGGGAATGGGACTAATTGGATAGCTCTTTCAAAGAGCCGGCACAGGCACGATGGGCTGAATGGCCTCCTTCTATGCTGTACCTACAATGATACTATGAAAATCTAGCCCAAGTTGTAGCTGCATTTTAACAATCTTTATCAATCCAAAAATGGCCCAGGGAGTCCTAGCTTCACACATGATGTCTCCTGCCTGTGAAAATCTCAGACAATGGCAAATTCTGGATCTATGCCCATTGTACACCGAAAGTTAATCACAGAGAGGATCATCACTTGCTGAAGAACACACTGGGCTAAGCAAAATCTCTGACTTTCTCTTTGATATCTCAATACAACTTCCCCAAATCATTCCCATACTCCCAGAAACAACCAGGTTTAAATTATAGAGATAACCCTGACTGCACCATCCCTGGGCTGCATTTGAATCTAGTGCTGAGCACAGTTTCTTAACCCATTGCCATCGCCCATTTCCCTGTCAAAGAGGGAGGGACCCTCCACTCCATTTTAATGTACTTTGGCACTCAAAGCCCTGAGAACAGTCCAAATAGTACTTTGATCATAAGTTTTCAAAAGGTTAAAAGGTCACAAATGCTGCATACCTTTCAGAGCTAATTTGGTTCATCAGTGGACAGATGGTCCAGTTGTTTTCGGAAGTCACACTTGCTCTCTGATCTTCTCTGTCCCAGAGTTCACTGCCATATTGTTCATCTTTCAACTGCGGAAGCTCTACCCATCATAGATGAAGCCCGTAAAGCAGGGGCCCCGCTGACTGTTGAGACCACTCACCATTATCTCTCGCTGGCTGCTGAAGACATACCAAACGGTGCCACACATTACAAGTGCTGCCCTCCGATTAGAGCAAGACATAATCAAGTACGGATTCTGCACTTTATTAATTAGTCCAATTTTAAATTACAGATTTCCTTCCAGATTGAAGATGGCATGCAGTTAAAACCAATGCCTAGAGGAGGTCCTGGTTGCCATACTCCCTCACCAAAATGGGTCCTGATAGCCAGATTCTCTCCTTAACGCGCCTGTTTTCCAAAGTTCCAAATGCCTGGATTGTGAATTTATGAAGCTAATTGCATCAGTAGCTATTAAAGAGTTTCTGCTGATGTAATTTTGACTTTTCTTCAAAACTCTTAACTCATTCAAGTTCAACCAAGACTTGTGCACTGCTCCCATATCAGTGAGGCTTTTAACACACTCCAGGAAAATTACAAGAGAAAGCTTGTCATCTGATAGGTGATCTCCTCTTAAATCTAACCTCCAACACCTCTCCTAATTGCCACCTTACCTGTCTCTATTTTATCTAGCACTATGGTCATTGCTGCTCTGAACTTTCCTCCTAAGTTCCAAATACCTCATCCTATCTGCATCCTCACTGTGTTGAAATCCAGTCTCATCACACCGTCTCCTATTCTAACCCATTCTCGACCTGTAAAATTGCTAATCTCACACACCCTCCCCTTCCTCCAACAATCTGCAGGGTTTGAAAAACCCGAACTTGGCTTCAGAGGATGATTAATGTTACTGGAACCGAAAAAGAGCCAGGACAGTGGGACTGATGGAAAAAAAGGGCTTGTTGAGAAACAAATGGTAACAAATTTAAATAACCCAACAGAGCACTGTCTAAAATGCCAAACCTTCATTGTCCATGCCTTGTTTGTCTACATAATAATAGTCACTACACTCCAAAAAGAATTTGTGTGAACCACCTTGAGATGTATTAATGTAATAACTGCATTTATCCAGTGCCTTATTATGTTACCCATGTCCTATAGTGTCATAGTCTACATTGGTCTACAAACTGATAGTGGTGCTTGTCGTTCACTGTCCGTTCCCACACAGGAGCAGCTGTGGTCTGCACTGAAAGCTGGAAAGATAGACATGGTGGTCTCCGACCATTCTCCATGTACTGCGGACCTCAAATTGTTACAATCTGGAGACTTCCTCAAAGCATGGGGAGGGATTTCTTCTCTGCAATTTGGTGAGTCAGATCTGTGTCAGCCAAATTCAAACAATTAACATACAGACCATGCACTGTTAGTATATAGATGGCATACTGTCAATGCATGCACCATGTATGGTTTTGGGAGGGATGTTGGCCAGAACAACAGGGAGAACTCTCTGACAGCACTTCAAACTAATCCATGGTATGTGAAGCATTTTGTGACATTCTGGTAAGGTGCTATATAAATGCAAATCTTTATTGCAGGTGTGCCATGATTGCCTGATTTTCTGTCACTTCTGCAAATTAAATCAGTGCAGGAAAAATTGTATTTTGCAGTTACTGTATTAGATTAAAACCCCTATTTTTTTAACCATTTCTCTGCAGAATTGGAAAATAGCATCCACTTCATTAATTTGGAGCCCTGGCTGATACGTCCCCTCCTTAGCCCAGGGACACCCCGAGCCCTCTGTGGCCCTTTATTCATCTAATTCAGCATCGACCATGAATGGCACATGGGATCTTCCTGGTCTGTACATCTGTTAACTACACCACAAGGAGCCATTTACCTCTGCCCGGGCCTGGGCAGTGGTAAACCATTAGCCATCCTAGGGGTGCACATCAGAAAATGGCACTTCAGTCAAAGACCCGGTCCAACAATCCAAAAGTTCACTCTGTTATGTTAGCAGCTGGGGCCTGAAGAGCAGGCATTTCCTGCCATCCAAGTATTAGAGTGGGCATTCGCTGTTAATACTCTTTCTCTAATACCGTATTCTCTTTTAAAAGGCCTTCCTCTGTTCTGGACCTCTGCCCGACAGCGAGGATTCACTCTGCAGGACACGGTGAACCTGATGTGTAAAAACACAGCCAAGTTGTGTGGGATTGAGAACAGGAAGGGGTCTCTCGTCCCTGGTAAGGATGCTGACCTTGTGATATGGGATCCTGACCGAGAGTTTGAGGTAGGTTGCTAACACGATTATCGCCTTCACCATGAGAATGTTTCTATGTCTGAGTATCACCTCAGTAACTGACTATTGTTGTTTGCAGGTGAAAGAGACCTTAATTCACCACAAAAACAAAGTAAGTGTCCTTAATGCAACCTGTTTAGCCTCTTGCCCTTTAAACTCCTCCAGCTGGAAGGCACAATGGGTTTAGGATCACAGCACTGTACACTGTGCTCTGGGGTCAGTGCCTCTGCTCTCCCCTCCACATTAAGAAAGCATGTTCCCACTCTTTGAGTAATTCCACTAACAACTAGTCTGAGAACTGGCAGGATTGGTGTAGTGATTGTGAGACAGACAGCCCCTAAGCACTGAAGCTGACTGAGGGAGAAAATGTGAGACGGGCAGCCCAAGGACTGAAGCTCAGCAGATGAGGCAGCGAGTGTGAGACAGAGGGGGTGATTTTAAACCGCAAGAACGGGCGGGTTGGGGGTGGGTGGGAGTTGAAAATAATTTTTTTAGGTCGCAACCACAACATTTTTGGACTTGGCATTCCCAGTGGGAAGACTGTACTCTTACGCGCCGACATTAAATAAAGCTGGGTTGCAGTCGCCAACCAAAAAACAACTATTTTCAACTCCCACCTGCCCCCAACCCACCCGTTCTTGGGGTTTAAAATCACCCCCAGACTGTCCGAAGACTGACTTTTTATGGTAGGGAGCATGAGACGGTCCCGGGACTGACGCCAGCTGTGGTATGGAGTGAGACACCGTCCCGGGACTGACGCCGGCTGTGGTAGGGAGAGTGAGACGGTCCCGGGACTGACTCCGGCTGTGGTAGAGAGTGAGACACCGTCCCGGGACTGACGCCGGCTGTGGTAGAGAGTGAGACACCGTCCCGGGACTGACGCCGGCTGTGGTAGGGAGTGAGACACCGTCCCGGGACTGACGCCGGCTGTGGTAGAGAGTGAGACACCGTCCCGGGACTGACGCCGGCTGTGGTAGGGAGAGTGAGATGGTCCCGGGACTGACGCCGGCTGTGGTAGGGAGAGTGAGACCGTCCCGGGACTGACGCCGGCTGTGGTAGGGAGAGTGAGACGGTCCCGGGACTGACGCCGGCTGTGGTAGGGAGTGAGACGGTCCCGGGACTGACGCCGGCTGTGGTAGGGAGAGTGAGACGGTCCCGGGACTGACGCCGGCTGTGGTAGGGAGAGTGAGACGGTCCCGGGACTGACGCCGGCTGTGGTAGGGAGAGTGAGACGGTCCCGGGACTGACGCCGGCTGTGGTAGGGAGTGAGACACCGTCCCGGGACTGACTCCGGCTGTGGTAGGGAGAGTGAGACGGTCCCGGGACTGACGCCGGCTGTGGTAGGGAGAGTGAGACGGTCCCGGGACTGACGCCGGCTGTGGTAGGGAGTGAGACACCGTCCCGGGACTGACGCCGGCTGTGGTAGGGAGAGTGAGACGGTCCCGGGACTGACGCCGGCTGTGGTAGGGAGAGTGAGACCGTCCCGGGACTGACTCCGGCTGTGGTAGGGAGAGTGAGACCGTCCCGGGACTGACTCCGGCTGTGGTAGGGAGAGTGAGACTGTCCCGGGACTGACGCCGGCTGTGGTAGGGAGAGTGAGACTGTCCCGGGACTGACTCCGGCTGTGGTAGGGAGAGTGAGACGGTCCCGGGACTGACTCCGGCTGTGGTAGGGAGAGTGAGACCGTCCCGGGACTGACTCCGGCTGTGGTAGGGAGAGTGAGACGGTCCCGGGACTGACGCCGGCTGTGGTAGGGAGAGTGAGACGGTCCCGGGACTGACGCCGGCTGTGGTAGGGAGAGTGAGACTGTCCCGGGACTGACGCCGGCTGTGGTAGGGAGAGTGAGACGGTCCCGGGACTGACGCCGGCTGTGGTAGGGAGAGTGAGACGGTCCCGGGACTGACGCCGGCTGTGGTAGGGAGAGTGAGACGGTCCCGGGACTGACGCCGGCTGTGGTAGGGAGTGAGACCGTCCCGGGACTGACGCCGGCTGTGGTAGGGAGAGTGAGACGGTCCCGGGACTGACGCCGGCTGTGGTAGGGAGAGTGAGACGGTCCCGGGACTGACGCCGGCTGTGGTAGGGAGAGTGAGACTGTCCCGGGACTGACGCCGGCTGTGGTAGGGAGAGTGAGACACCGTCCCGGGACTGACGCCGGCTGTGGTAGGGAGTGAGACGGTCCCGGGACTGACGCCGGCTGTGGTAGGGAGAGTGAGACCGTCCCGGGACTGACGCCGGCTGTGGTAGGGAGAGTGAGACCGTCCCGGGACTGACGCCGGCTGTGGTAGGGAGTGAGACACCGTCCCGGGACTGACGCCGGCTGTGGTAGGGAGAGTGAGACGGTCCCGGGACTGACGCCGGCTGTGGTAGGGAGAGTGAGACCGTCCCGGGACTGACGCCGGCTGTGGTAGGGAGTGAGACCGTCCCGGGACTGACTCCGGCTGTGGTAGGGAGTGAGACCGTCCCGGGACTGACTCCGGCTGTGGTAGGGAGTGAGACCGTCCCGGGACTGACTCCGGCTGTGGTAGGGAGTGAGACCGTCCCGGGACTGACTCCGGCTGTGGTAGGGAGTGAGACGGTCCCGGGACTGACGCCGGCTGTGGTAGGGAGAGTGAGACCGTCCCGGGACTGACTCCGGCTGTGGTAGGGAGAGTGAGACGGTCCCGGGACTGACGCCGGCTGTGGTAGGGAGAGTGAGACCGTCCCGGGATTGACGCCGGCTGTGGTAGGGAGAGTGAGACACCGTCCCGGGACTGACGCCGGCTGTGGTAGGGAGTGAGACCGTCCCGGGACTGACGCCGGCTGTGGTAGGGAGAGTGAGACGGTCCCGGGACTGACGCCGGCTGTGGTAGGGAGAGTGAGACCGTCCCGGGATTGACTCCGGCTGTGGTAGGGAGTGAGACGGTCCCGGGACTGACGCCGGCTGTGGTAGGGACAGTGAGACACCGTCCCGGGACTGACGCCGGCTGTGGTAGAGAGTGAGACACCGTCCCGGGACTGACGCCGGCTGTGGTAGGGAGAGTGAGACCGTCCCGGGACTGACGCCGGCTGTGGTAGGGAGAGTGAGACCGTCCCGGGACTGACTCCGGCTGTGGTAGGGAGAGTGAGACCGTCCCGGGACTGACTCCGGCTGTGGTAGGGAGAGTGAGACGGTCCCGGGACTGACGCCGGCTGTGGTAGGGAGAGTGAGACACCGTCCCGGGACTGACGCCGGCTGTGGTAGGGAGTGAGACGGTCCCGGGACTGACGCCGGCTGTGGTAGGGAGAGTGAGACGGTCCCGGGACTGACTCCGGCTGTGGTAGGGAGAGTGAGACGGTCCCGGGACTGACTCCAGCTGTGGTAGGGAGAGTGAGACACCGTCCCGGGACTGACGCCGGCTGTGGTAGGGAGAGACTGATGGTATGACGACCTAAAAGGTACTGAAAAATCAAAGGATGTTATGAAACCCTCAGACACAGGCTGCTAATCCCAAATAAAAATTGGGTGCATCACACATTCCTTCAACACCTACTGTGAGGTGGGGCCAAGTGGATGCTTGGCTTCTTCTTTCCACCCCCAACACAGGGAGGAACTCATCAGAATGAGTTTCACACCCAGGCTGCTCTCCTCTGTCCTCTAATAACTCTTTTCAAACGAGCATGGGAGAAAGCTTGGGAGCAGTTTTTACACCTAGGGCACTCTTGTTCGTGGAGGGTTAACGGAAAAGGGATAAAATAAAAAATACAGCTGTCTCCACCCCTACCCCCACCCCCTCAAAAAAAACACAACTAAAACAAGGAGCATGGGACTAGTTAGTATAGAAAGTTAAATATTCTCCTTTTACCCCAGGCATCCATGTTTCAAATCCAGCCCCAACTGATGGGATAAAGTCCTGTTGGCTGTAAGGGTCTCACGTATGGGGAGCCGCAGCTCAGTTCCCAGTGGGTGAAAAACTAACCTCCATTTTGCAGTATCACTCAGAAATGTCACACTGGTGTAGTAGGGGATACTCTTGAGAGACTGAGGTTAAGCCACATTATGGGGCAGAGTAGAGAGCTTTACTTGGCCTCTGACCGCTGCTATACCGTGCTCGTGAGCACTTAAAGCTGCCCTTAGGTGCCCAGTATGGGAAAGTGTTCCATTTACCAGCACTGACATCCCTCACCTTCAGAAACTCATCCCAAAAAAAAGCATATTTAAAAAGAAATGACACCAATCCCATTTCCCTTCCAGTTGACCCCGTATCTTGGATGCAAACTGCAAGGAGAGGTTTTTGCTACAATTGTCCGTGGGAAGATTGTCTACCTGCAAGGGAAATTCTCCGACAAACCCCTGGGAGAACACATCCTGATCGATGTTACTCAATTATGAACTGGATGAAGAATCACTTTTACTCTTTCCCCAATGTATTTTCTTCTCTCCCAATGAGGACCAACCCATCCCATCTCAGTACATTTGCATTCAGCAAACACTAACCTAGAAATTCCTGTTGCTGTTATTAGTGGATGAATGTTTAGTGTTTGCATATGACACTGTCCATTATTTTAACACTGGATGCTTAAGAACATAAGAAATAGGAGCAGGAGTAGGCCAATCGGCCCCTCGAGCCTGCTCCGCCATTCAATAAGATCATGGCTGATCTGATCCTAACCTCAAATCTAAATTCATGTCCAATTTCCTGCCCGCTCCCCGTAACCCCTAATTCCCTTTATTTCTAGGAAACTGTCGATTTCCGTTTTGAATTTATTTAATGATGTAGCTTCCACAGCTTCCTGGGGCAGCAAATTCCACAGACCTACCACCCTCTGAGTGAAGAAGTTTCTCCTCATCTCAGTTTTGAAAGAGCAGCCCCTTATTCTAAGATTATGCCCCCTAGTTAACTGCTCTACTACAATAGCAAACAGAACAGTGTTATATAAGAACATATGGAAAATGACAGGCAGGAAAGGACCTACTGGTCCAACCGGTCCAACCAGCCTGTCCCACATAACGGTGATGTCTAATGCATCACAATACTTAACACTCTCCATCACACCCAGGAGCCATATAATCTTCTGGGAGACAAAAAAAATTAAAACACAGGCCATTTGGGAGGGGGGGGTAGAATCTGGAAAATTCCTTTCTGACCCCATTAGGCGATCGAAACTAGTCCAGGAGACCAGTCTGGCCCTGGTTAATGTACGAGGTGGTCTCTGTCCCACCTCTCAGTTGAAGGAGTTCAGCGAATCAGCTATCATCGCACGAGCTGGCAGCCTGTTCTACAGGACCACTATTCTACGGGAAAAGAACCGACTCCTAACATCTAATCTATGAACATATTAAACATTCATTCGCTACAATCTGTGACAGGAATTCCTAGGCTACAGATTTCACTTCAAAGTTGATTCAGGTGAAGTCCTCTGGCAATGACTTTCTGTGGTAACTGCACTGGAAAGTGGTGCCTCAGAGGTTGGCCAATGGACCACAGCAGTGAAAGTACCCACGTGTGCACAAGGATTCTGCTTCTGTAGTGATCAAGTATCCACTACAAACTGTAGTCACTGACGCGCAAATCCACAATCTATTGCTTTTTTCTGGTGGATGGAGCCTCAGTCTGGACATTTGGGGGAGGGGGGGAAATCAGCCCCAGTCTGGACATTTTGGGAGTGAAACTGGTCTTGACCAGTAACGTGAAGTGGGGTCACAGCGAATCGGCCGCCCGTTTGACTCAATGGAATAAAAAATAGGCAGCCGATTTGCTATGGGTCTGTTTCGCACTACTTGCAAAGACCAATTTCAGCCCCATTAGCTCTCCTCTCACCATCAGGTTTTGTAATTCGGTGAAATAATTTAATAAAATCACTTCTTATCCCAACCAGTTCTTGCAGTTCATTATCCAGGCCTCAGGCTTACAAATATAGCCAGTAACTGTTTTAATCCATACATCAACCAACCACTGTATCAAAGGGTTACAGATTGTAGGGTTCCCCCTTCCCCAACCATGGAAGCTCCCGTGGTTCTGCAGGATAAAGCCAATTTCCCTCAGAGGGCATTAGTGATGCTGTAGGTATAGATAGGTATGGAGATCCAAAGATTCTGCAGCTTAGGAAGCTCCATCTAGTGGTAGACATGTACAGCTGCAGGCGTGACTGTGTGTCACAGAATGGTGATGCCCAAATAAGGAATGCATGACATACCATAGAAAATTTAATATGTTTATGGGGGGATGGGGGAAAACTGAGTGACAATTCCTTATTCTCTTTCCTGCCATTTATTGTACGGCCTGAACAATAGTTGTTTACATAAACAAAATCAGTCATCCTTATAGGTGATACTGTGAACTGAGCATCACCTCCAGCTCCAGGTAGACCGAAAGGGTAAATTCACTTATCCTGTGCTCCCAGCGAGGAGGCATGCTGAAATGGAGCCCTGTCTCAAACCCTTTGAGTGAGACTCTCTGCTTGGACCACTACAATTGATGAATTTACCCTATGATTTCTGGCTTCCAAATTCACTGGGTTTAATTGAGGTTAGCTCCAGGCCCAGTCAACAAGTCTGACCGTATTAATACCCCACAGTTACACAACAGTAAGAGTATGCAAGGTTTCAGGTTCAGGCACCTGAACATCAGAGGGGCTGCTGGTCTGCTGCAGACTCTACAGAGTTCCTGAACGTTGGAGCCTGAAGCTGACTTGAAGCTAGAGAAATGACAGTCTGAAGGAAAGGGTAAAAATGCTCTCCCCTAATTTCCATCTCCATCGCTCATTTTAAAATCTGCTGTCCAGGGAGAGACTGCAGCGAAGAATGCATCTGCTACAGGGAGGGAATAATAAGGATACAGACCAGCACCAATGAAATGTTGAGCACCAAGCATCAGGAACCTGGATTTCACGAGATCGACATGTGCAGCTGCAGGCTGTATCCTGCCATGGTTTTTAACTGCATTGCCAAAGTCGGGTGACTGAGGAAAAAGCCACTCCACATAAAAACCACAAAGCAGTGAATGAAACAGTCCAGCAGTAAGGTGCTAAAAGTACCTCATCCTTCAGTATTGTATCTGAAAAAACACAGCCCTGGATTTAATTTCAAAACATGTTATTCTTAAATTAAACAGATTGATGTGACCATGGGTCCCATCTAGGACTGCCATCTGTGGCACGTTTCTAAACACTGGCACCGTCAAGAGAGGCCCTGGGCTTCTCCCGTGATTTCGGTGGGAGACCCAATACATATTGAACTATGAGCAGTATTGTGGTGAGAGTACTCGCAGTAGGAATTGGGTGCAGTGCCCAAACTCCCTCATTGTATGAAGGAACCTAACAAGCATCTTAAGTGGAGGAGCCTTTCATCCTACCAGTCCGCAGCACATTTGAATCCACACTGCAGAAGTTACAGGACAGCGTGCTAGCAAAGTGTAGGTCTCCGGCAGTTCACCTTCAAAACCTTTGGTCTCTCAAACACCTCAACGCACACATATCACTGCTTTTATGTACAAGCTAAAGAGATTATTCTCTACAAATTATAAAAAATGTTTATGATGTAGAGTTCAAATAATCAAACATTTGTAAAGTCAAATAGTGTTTTTTTTAAAAAAATGATATTTTACTTTAGATTTTAGTAACAAAACATGATTGCAATTCTGATAGGGTTACAACTTAAATCCATCAACAGAGTAGGGCAGCACAATGATGAACTGAAGGAGTGTGATCAGGACAAATACAGATACAGAGGAAGTGGGAAGAGCAATTCACCAGAGCTGTGGAAAAAAAGTTGTGGATTTGCAGCACCATCAACCCTGTCAGCGAGAAGCTCAAGTCTCAGTCAGACCACCTGGAAGAAGGCTGCAAGCAGCGATGAGATGCTACCCCACAGACAGGAAGAAAAAGTCATCCCAGGAGCACCCTCCCCCTTCTCCGAGGATTCATCTACAAAGGGATATACCTAGAAACAAACTATCTCCCAGCTCTCTCAATTAGGGGACACTGTAGAGAATTAGGGCAGTGTGGAATTATCTAGTACTTCAGTTTCATTTCACCTCCTCTGATCAGCAATAATCTGGATGAGGGAGAAAATCAAAACATTACAGACCCTCATAGTGACCAGTAAACCATAATCTTAGCTGAATGGTGTTTGAGATCTTCAATACACATTGTGTGTCTGTTCACTGCTGGGCACGTTTGATTCACTGTATCTTTGAACTTTCAGTTCATAAAAATCATTGTAAACAATTTTACAACACCAAGTTATAGTCCAACGATTTTATTTTTAATCCCACAAGCTTTCGGGGGCTTTCCCCTTCCTCAGGCGGG
This sequence comes from Heptranchias perlo, assembly GCF_035084215.1. Taxonomy (NCBI): domain Eukaryota; kingdom Metazoa; phylum Chordata; class Chondrichthyes; order Hexanchiformes; family Hexanchidae; genus Heptranchias; species Heptranchias perlo. The sequence goes on from NC_090337.1 coordinate 60,057,016, forward strand.
GTTCCACACCGCCTGAGGAAGGGGAAAGCCCCCGAAAGCTTGTGGGATTAAAAATAAAATCGTTGGACTATAACTTGGTGTTGTAAAATTGTTTACAATTGTTAACCCCAGTCCATCACCGGCATCTCCACATCATAAAAATCATATCACAGTTCACTGGTGCATCCCATTCCGTTACAGCATGCATTTCACACATATAATGCACAGTTGATCATTTCCTAGGAAAATATTTTGCAACGATTCCTGCTGACAAGTCTCTGAAGGGGGTGTCTGAATCGGACTTCATCTTGGGTATCCGGCAGAGAGCACGAAGGCTGGGGGAACGTAGCAGCAAATTCTGTCCAAGACCCACACAGCTGGAGGTCAGCCAATAGAGAGCCATAGACTGTAATAGAAAACAAAAAGGTGACGTACGCACACACGCACCCATGCACAAATTTCATGGGAACAGTATGATTCCATTAAACACGAGAGGGGAGGGGCACACGTTAGGTCTGAGCATTTAAATGCTGCATTTCCACATCCAGACCCAAGATGGCACAAAGATGGAAGCTCTCAACAGATCAGTCTCGATAACAAAAAAATGTACTTTTGGGGCTCCACCAGTTTGTCCAGTTGGTGATTTGAGGCTAGAGGATTTCGGGTTCGATTCCGGGCTGGTTGAATTGGCTGATGTCAATTGAGGGGTAGTGGTGGGAACACAATAATCAGACTCTTGGGTCAGGGAGGATAAAGTCAGCTGGGTTTCCCAGCAATCGCTGACCAGTGACTCCTGCTGAGAAGTGTTCGGATGAGACGTTAAACTGAGGCCACGTCTGCCCTCACAGGTGGACGTAAAAGATCCCACGGCACCATTTCGAAGAAAATCACAGGAGTCCTGGCTAATATTTATCACTCAACCAACATCGCTAAAACAGATTAGCTGGTCATTATCAAATTGCTGTTTGTGGGAACTTGCTGTGCGCGTAAATTGGCTGCCACGTTTCCTACATTACAACAGTGAGTACACTTCAAAGGTACTTCATTGGCGATAAAGTGCTTTGGGACATCCTGAGGTCATGACAAGTGCCACATAAATGCAAGTCTTTTTGTATGTCGGATAAGAGTGGGATGATCTCCATGGTCAAATAATCTGCCAATAATCATTGTCCAGAGTCATGCATGAAGATTGGATACTTGGTGAGGTAAGGACAGCTAGTATCCATAAAGCTATAACCCAGCAGGGAATTGATGCTTTTGGAAGGGAAGTGCAGAACATTGGCAAGAAAAAGAAAGTTTAATATCTTAGAGGTGGGGAGTTCTTTCCCACAAATATTCCAGGATACAATTTGTAGGGTCTTGTCCTCAAATATCCTTTTCCCATAGTAAAGATTACAGCTGTTTTTTTCTATAATTCATAAATAGAAAACGTCTCAGGTCAGAGGTCCTGAATCTGCAGAATTCTCAGTGGTTAAGGTAGCAGACTCATGAGGAATTCTGAAATGCTGCAATACCCATGGCATGTCACTAGTGGGTTGGGGGTGGGGGGTTACGGTAATGGAGAGTTGGGGCTTTTCAGTAGAGCTGTAAAGGTTGAGAGGTGATCTAACAGAGGTCTCCGGGATCATGAAGGGTTGTGACAATGTAAGCAGCAATAGATTGTTTTCATGATCAACGAGATAGTAATGAGAGGGCACAAACTTCAAGATAATCACAAAAACTAAAAGAAGAGGATAGAAAAAAAATCTCTTTGCACAGAGAGCATTTAGAATGTAGAATTCACTGCCAAAAAACATTGTTAAAGGAGAGTCAATAAATTCTTCTAAAAAGGTATTAGTAGCTTCAAATCGAGGAATATTATTAGGTAAAGGGAAGCAAGTGGGAAGGGGATTAGACTTAGATGGTTCACGTGGAGAAAAACAGTGGTGCAACTTGATGGGCTGAATAGTCTGCCTCTGTTATAACATTCTTTGATTCTACTAGGCATCCGACTTCCTTGGTTTGCTGATGGCCTTTACTGTCAGGGCCCAAGTACTGCAGCACTGTAATGCAAGAAGCAGCCTTGCAAAATGGCAGTGCTTCTGCAGGAATCAGCAGAAGATAATAGCACGACAGAACAGAGAGTTCAAATAAGAGGTGATGTCTGATCTCCACTGTCATGCGAATAGCAGGGCAGCAAGTACTTACTGAGGGCACCGTTGCAGCAATCGGAACCATGAGCACTGAAATTCCTCGGATCATGTAAGTGACGTATTTCTGAAATTTTGACAATTCGATTCTCCGGAGGGCAAAAATCTGTATTTGAATAGGGGAACAAAAATAGCATTACAGATTTTGGAGCAGAGGAGCCAGGTGTGGTGATCAGACGCTATGATTATTGTAATGAGATTTTATTTCTCTACTGAGCCACTTAGACAAACATTCCGACTTTGCAACCATTTCGGATTATAGTAAAATATCAGCAGCATGGACTTGTTCAGCGAGGCCTAGCTAGCGGAACTATTTACTGAAGACTATTTAATGGCTTCCAATAACAAAAAAAAAATTGAAAATGCAACTGCTTTAACACATTATCTTCACAAGCTCCAGACTAAGAGGATCAATGCCATACACTACCTAAAGGGGACTACCTTTTATACTTTGCAATAGACTTAAAAGTACAGAAGCTAAATGGAGCTCTGCATATCTCATAGCACTTTAATAGAACTGAATTCTGCTAATGAAGTTTGTTACTTAAATGGTTCAGTCACACATTAAAAAAAACAAAATTAAATTCCTGGATATTGGTCAAACCTTCACCCAAGCTTTTAACACCAAACAGTTCACATATCTGGGTTGGAGGTACAAGGCAGCAGCTCATGCTCCTAGAGTGAACACATTGTCAGCAATGCCTCACAAGTTCAATAAGTAGTTTCCTTCTCCATCACTGCAGTGCAAAGTGACAAATGCCCTTGGATCTCAAGCTCAAGACTAAGGACAAAGATTCCCATCTAGTACCTGGTGGTGCAATGGCAGGAATTTGAGAGCAGCACATTCTCTCTCAGTGGTTCAGCAACTGTTCTTGTAAGTGGACCTTGTCCCAAAGATCCAGACGTTGTACCTTTTTAATAATAAGCCTTTGCAGAGTTGTCATTACTCAAACCTTGGCTCAGTAGTAGCACTCTTGCCTCAGTCAGTGGGTTGTGGGTTCAAGTAACACTCTAGATTTGAGCACAAAACCTAGCCTGACACTCCAGTGCAATACTGAGGGAGTACTGCACTGTCGGAAGTGCCTTCTTTCAGATGAGATGCCAAACAGAGGCCCTGTCTGCCCTCTCAGGTGGATGTAAAAGATCCCATAGCACTATTCGAAGGGCAAGAGAGTTTTTCCCGGTGCCCTGGCCAATATTTATCTCTCAACCAACATCACTAAAGCAGATTATCTGGTCATTGCTGTTTGTGGGACCTGGCTGTGTGCAAATTGGCTGCCGTGTTTCCTACATTACAACAGTGACTACACTTCAAAAGTAGTTCATTAGCTGTAAAGTGCTTTAGGATGGCCTAATGTTGTAAAAGGAGCTATATAAATCCAACTGCTTTTTTCCCCCACTTGCAGTAATTGGTACACCGATTTAAACAGTCACATTTACCACATCCACTTCATAACAGCAGATATTAAACTCAAACATATAATATGCAAGACAGGGTCTATTTACAGCCATTAAATGGAAATATGAAGCACAAAAGATCAGAATATTCAATATACAAGCACACAAACATTAATAAGAGCCTCTAACAAGTGTTGTATCCTTTGTAACAACATATAAGTCTAAGTTCTGAAAGACAAAGTCCTGGCTACTGAGCAAGGTAAATTCAATAGGTTTCATTTTGTATCATTAGTAGCATGCCATTCATCATTGAAGGTTCTAGAACTAAATTTGAATGACTGATAGATTTCCATGGATGTCTTCAACTGTGTTAAAGAGCTCAAAACCAATAAATGTGGAAGAGGCAGATCCTGCCTGACCAACCTCTTCCATTTTTGAAGTGACATCACAAGTAGATATTGGAAAGGCCCAGGATATACATCTAGACTTTGAGAAAGCCTTCCATAAGTTCCACATGAAAGATGGCTAAACAAGCTTAAGGCAGTGAATGTTGTAGATAAAATTTGGAGCAATTCAAGGTAGATAAATCTCCGGGACCTGATGAAATGTATCCCAGGACGTTATGGGAGGTTAGGGAGGATATTGCGGGTCCCCTAGCAGAGATATTTGAATCATCGACAGCTACAGGTGAGGTGCCTGAAGATTGGAGGGTAGCAAATGTTGTGCCTTTGTTTAAGAAGGGCGGCAGGGAAAAGCCTGAGAACTACAGACCGGTGAGCCTGACATCTGTAGTGGGTAAGTTGTTAGAGGGTATTCTGAGAGACAGGATCTACGGGCATTTGGAGAGGCAGGGACTAATTAGGAACAGTCAGCATGGTTTTGTGAGAGGAAAATCATGTCTCACAAATTTGATTGAGTTACAGGTGGATAGGGTGGTGAAGAAGGCATTCAGCATGCTTGGTTTCATTGGTCAGAACATTGAATACAGGAGTTGGGATGTCTTGTTGAAGTTGTACAAGACATTAGTTAGGCCACACTTGGAATACTGTGTACAGTTCTGGTCACCCTATTATAGAAAGGATATTATTAAACTAGAAAGAGTGCAGAAAAGATTTACTAGGATGCTACCGGGACTTGAGGGGTAACCAAGAAGATAGATGAGGGCTGTGCAGTAGACGTGGTCTACATGGACTTTAGCAAAGCCTTTGACAAGGTACCGCATGGTAGGTTGTTACATAAGGTTAGATCTCACGGGATCCAAGGTGAGGTAGCCAATTGGATACAAAATTGGATTGACGACAGAAGACAGAGGGTGGTTGCAGAGGGTTGTTTTTCAAATTGGAGGCCTGTGACCAGCGGTGTACCTCAGGGATCGGTGCTGGGTCCGCTGTTATTTGTTATTTATATTAATGATTTGGATGAGAATTTAGGAGGCATGGTTAGTAAGTTTGCAGATGACACCAAGATTGGTGGCATTGTGGACAGTGAAGAAGGTTATCTAGGATTGCAACGGGATCTTGATAAATTGGGCCAGTGGGCCGATGAATGGCAGATGGAGTTTAATTTAGATAAATGTGAGGTGATGCATTTTGGTAGATCGAATCGGGCCAGGACCTACTCCGTTAATGGTAGGGCGTTGGGGAGAGTTATAGAACAAAGAGATCTAGGAGTACAGGTTCATAGCTCTTTGAAAGTGGAGTTACAGGTGGATAGGGTGGTGAAGAAGGCATTCAGCATGCTTGGTTTCATTGGTCAGAACATTGAATACAGGAGTTGGGATGTCTTGTTGAAGTTGTACAAGACATTAGTAAGGCCACACTTGGAATACTGTGTACAGTTCTGATCACCCTATTATAGAAAGGATATTATTAAACTAGAAAGAGTGCAGAAAAGATTTACTAGGATGCTACCGGGACTTGATGGTTTGACTTATAGGGAGAGGTTGGATAGACTGAGACTTTTTTCCCTGGAGAGTAGGAGGTTAAGGGGTGATCTTATAGAAGTCTATAAAATAATGAGGGGCATAGATAAGGTAGATAGTCAAAATCTTTTCCCAAAGGTAGGGGAGTCTATAACGAGGGGGCATAGATTTAAGGTGAGAGGGGAGAGATACAAAAGGGTCCAGAGGGGCAATTTTTTCCACTCAAAGGGTGGTGAGTGTCTGGAACGAGCTGCCAGAGACGGTAGTAGAGGCGGGTATAATTTTGTCTTTTAAAAAGCATTTGGACAGTTACATGGTTAAGATAGGTATAGAGGGATATGGGCCAAGTGCAGGCAACTGGGACTAGCTTAGTGGTATAAACTGGGCGACATGGACATGTTGGGTCGAAGGGCCTGTTGTAAACTTCTATGATTCTAGCAGATATTAAACTCAAACATATAATCTGCAAGACTTGGGTGAAAGAGAGCTATCAGTTAGGGGAATGATACTGGGTTGTGGAGATGTACTGGGTGAAGTACACCAGGGATAGGTGCTGAGGCCTACATAGTTTATCATCTACACAAGTGACCTTGATTCAGAATTACAATGTAAATTAGTTAAATGTGCTGATGATACCAAACCCGGAGAGGTGGCACAGTAGAGTCTGATGATGTAGCCAAGGAATTACAGAAAGACCTAGGTAATATTTCTAAGTGGGCAGAATTATGGCAAATGAAATTCAATGCACAAGGAAGTGTTTTACACACTGGGGAAACAATTCTATACATATATTTACTTAACGAATGGTGAACTAGCTAGGAGAGAAGCTGAAAGAAATCTGCGAGTGTTAGTAGACTCCAGCCATTAATTAGTCCATCCAACAATTAACAAAACAAGCAGAATGTCAAGCTGTATTGCCAAACAAATAGAATGCAAATCTGAGCCAGTAATGCCACTATCTTGAAGAACCATTCAATTTGCAAGTTTGCAGACAAAAGGGTCTGTAACCAGACATCCATAATTTTCTCAAATTATAGGAAACCTCTGCTATTTACACTGGTGTGGCCATTAGCAATTTAAATCAGCAAGCCAATCTGATCCAGGATCAAAGATTCCCCTCTGTGCATTCAGATAAAGGACATGAGCTCAAAGATCACACAGCACAGAAGGAGGCCATTCAGCCCGTCATGTCTATGCCGGCTCTTTAAAAGAGGTATCCAATTAGTCCCACTCCTCTGCTTTTTCTTCGTAGTCCTGCAAATTTTTCCTTTTCAAGCCTATATCCAATTCCCTTTTGAAAGTTAGTATTGAATTTGCTTCCACCACCCTCAGGCAGTGCAATCCAAATCGTAACAACTCGCTGAGTAAAAAAAATTCTTCTCATCTCCCCTCTGGTTCTTTTGTCAATTATCTTAAATCTATCTCATCTGGTTACCGACTCTCCTGCCAGGGGAAACAGTTTCTCCTTATGTACTCTTATAAAAACCCTTCATAATTATGATCTTTTTGATCTCTTGATCAGAAGACACGGTCTGAGCTCTAATCAAAATTAATAAACCCGCATGTGTGACAAGCATGTGGAAGGACACACTACACCACAGCTCACTGTATAGAGACTGCACTTTTTAAAACAAAAATTAAAGCATGACTCGCTTCCCCTACTGTTCTCTACATGACTTGCTCATAAGTCTTACAGTTTGCAGACAGCTACACTTAAGCACAAACGTTTAAAAACTCTGGTAAATTGCAATATGTGCTCCTCTGCCAAGTGAGTGACTAGCTCAGTCAGCTCCCAAACAACCGCACTGTCCGAAATCTCCCTATAGCAATAGCCGAACAAGTAACAGATCACGTAAAGCAGTGTTGCTCATAATATGGCCTGCAGGTCATTTGCAGTTTACCTGCAACCCTCAGAAGACTATTTGTTCCTGCACATCTGTAACTTCATTCGTAGCTGGTTTGGCTGTGGGATGTTGACAGATGAGATTGCGTGATGTTCCATCTCTTTTTTTTCTTGCTCCCCAGCAAAAATGTTACTACTAGGAAGCCTTACTAAAAAAGAACCATTATCCCAGTTCCTTTTCCTCTGAGGAAGTGCCTGACATCCACTTGGCAACTGTCAAGTGTCATGATCAATATTAGGAGATCACCACATGGGGAATTATAGGAATTATATGACCCATCGCTCCATGATGCAGTATTCCAGAGTGTAGCACTTCAGCAACACACTGGTTGGAAGAGTTACACCAATGTGGAGTGTTACAGGTAATGAGCCACAATATACTGTTCTGTAGCACATAACATTTCAGCACCAACCCACTGCTCCAATGTACATTGTACAGAAAAAAACTCTCTATTTCAGTGGGCAGCCAAGTAAATGAAAATACCCTCTTTCATAGTGAGCACGAGTCTTCAAAATAATCTCCTTACCTCAACAATTAAAAGGTTAATGAGTCCTAATGAGATGGGCAATATCCAGGTGGAATCGGGCAAAGTCAGGTCAGGAAACCAAAGTACTCCTCCCACTGCTAGGTCCTGAACAGCAGGTTCTAAAGCAAGAAATGGAAAAATATTAGCTATTTCACCGCCCCCATGTCCCATCACCAAGAACCCTCTAACCATCAACTTACCATCACCCACTGCAACAAGTCCTCTAACCATCACCCACCTCCACAAACCTGTAATTCATCAGCCCATCATCCACTAGCACAACTCTCTCACCCATCAACCTTCCTTTACCTACTCCCATGATAGTTCCTCCAAACAACCCAGTTAACCCACCCAGTCACAATTTGCCACCTGCGTGCTCATCCATCTCTCCATCAGCCATCTCATTTCCTAGAGGTTCAGGGAAGCAAGGATAAGTATAATGAGGTGTGGGAATTAGAGGGATAAATGCACTGAGGAACCTAATCTATAGGCAAACTGTGGGGGTACAAAAACACTGCACAACTAGGGGTTATATTTAAGGAAAAAACAATATTAACAAAGTGCTGAAATACAAAGAAGATCTATCAGCGTCTGAAAAGACAAGAGACAGATTAATGTTTTTGTTGCGCATCCTGTGCTTTCAGGTGGAATACATGGTCTGAAAGCATATTCTGACCTCCTATTTGCCGCTTGAACTCTCCCTCCCATTTTTATTCCAAGCTTTTAACCTTTGTCCTCCCACACTACGCTAGCTAGGTTCAATAAAAATTTCCAGAATATTATCTCGATTTTCTCCTGGGTATTTTGCAGTCTAATAGTATTTTGGGTTTCACTGGCTGAACAGATTTTTTGTCAATTTATATCTTTTATATTTTAAATGTAGCATTTTGTTGACAACAAAACCAGCCGACATAAAATCTAGATTATTGCCACAGCAATAATGGGAAATCCAGCACATTCCATAGCAGTTTTCACCCTGCTGATATAATGGTTCCCAGCTCGGATACCACACAGGCCAGCCATCAGACTGTTTACTTTTGCACATTATGGTAGGTTTGAGATAAGGATCGTTAAGTTTGATTCTTAACTTTTTTCGCCATCATGCTAGAATGATTTTCATTCAATGTGCCTGGCAAGGGGCTGGGCTGAACAAAACATATTAGGTGCCATGAGCTCTCACGTGAAGAACGGCACTTCATTCAAAGGGATAACTGATTGGCAGAGTGGTGGGCCAATCCTTGGCACAGGGTTGAGACAGGCGTCAGAGGACTGTCTTTGTTTTCTCTCTCTGACAGTCAGAGACACAAAAAGATTCCTGGCTGGCGTACAAACAAGTAGAATCTGTAACAGAGGAATACATGGCCAGTTAGCTTGAAAATGAGCATCCACCTAGAACAGAGGCAACGTTGTGTTTTATTTATTTTTATGCCATGAGCAGCAGTAGGAAATAGATGAATCTTGTTGGAATACTATATTCTATTTATTCACGCATTTCAGATAAAATAAGCCAGTTTGTTGGTTTACAATGGTGCCTCACCTTGCTAATGTACTTTTCAGTTCACCTTCCCTAAAGACAGAAGAACACACGTGATGGCACATGCAAGATTGCAGTAGACAATATAGGCAACCAGGGTTCTGTTATGGGCCCCAGGTCACACTATAGTTTAACTAAACATTGGGCAGTACAGGTACACTCCTGATTGGAGGGGACGCAAGGTCTATTTATGGAAATGACTGGTGCTGCTGAAGCCAAGAAAACACCTAATGCAAAACCCGTGAATCTTCTAACAGGGCTCAACCCTTATTCAGCAATTTTAGACTTTAGCTGTCTGCCATCTTCCTGCAGGTTTCTCCCAGTTTTTATTTTCACCAGTAATTTCACGATTTTTTCATCTTAATTTAAAGAGGGTTTAAGTATCCATCATGCCATGACATTTTAACCACACTTTTTCAGAGGCATTTGGACATCAGAGTGGAACTCCTTCAAACAGAGATTAAACAAGTATTGTAGACCTAGGTACGCCTGAGTAACGCTGAGTACCTGCTGCAGTTTCAGACGCTGCTAGGCTCAGGTTCCGCAAGGCAATAGAGATGAAAATCCACAGTGGCAGCTGGACCCAGATGAGCAGGCTGGTTTTGAAAGGATGACAGTTGTCACGCACATACAGCTCAGAGATGATCCGTCGCAGATTCTTCCTGAAGTGAAAGCTGACTTCCAAGAGGCAAAATAATCGATTAGAACTTCACGAGTAAATAAAGAGGGTTACATGTCTGCTAAAACACACAGGTTTATCTCCCAAGTGTGATACAGGAGATCATACATTATTTGCAGTTTATTTTATATGCTCAAGACGATGCTCATTAGATCAAAGGTAATATAATTGGTCATGACTCGCTCCAACATTTTTTTAAAATTATGAAAAGGGTCACGATTTACAAGTGTACATCACAATCACGTGATGCACAGAATTACTGACTCGGGCACTGGGTATGGGGAAATTAATTAAACTCATAACAACATAAACAGGTAAACTATTGTTCTTTCAGGACATGGGCGAGATCATTTAATCAGTGAATTTCTCTGCCCCTCATTATTAATTTCACAGGGTCTTTCATTCAAATCCCTCCTGTCTGGTTTCCACACCTCTGAGTACCAAAACAGCCTTACTCAATTACAAAGGACATCCACTGTGACTGTGGCCACGGTGCATTATCATTCCTTCACTTCTCCAAGACATTCAATATAGTTGACCACACCATCCTCTTCCAATGCCTCTCCTCGGTTGTGCAACTCCATGAGACTATCCTTGCATGGCTCCATTCCTACCCAAGTACAAGTAGAGCATCTGCAGCAATGGCTTCTCATCCTACTCCCACACCATCACCTCAAGAATCGATCGTTGATCTCTTACTCTTCCTCATTTACATGATGCTCATTGGCAACATCACCCAAAGACACATGGTCAGCTTCCACATGTATACTGCCAACATCTAGCTCTGTGTCACCTCTCTCAACCTTCCACTGTCTTTATATTGTCGGACAAGCCGACATCCAGTCCTGGACGAGTCTTCACTTCCTCCAGTTCCACATCAGAAAGACCAATCATTTTCAGCCCCTCACCAAAAACTTCACTCCCTTGCCTCCGATTCTATCTGGCCCCCTGAATGGAACTCAGATTGAACCAGTCTGTTCACAACCCCATCACAAAGACTGCTTACTTCCACAACATAGCAAGCCTCCATCCCAACCCAGCCCCTCCATCCAAGACCCTAATACATGTCATACTCACTATTGTTTTTATTCATTCATGGGATGTGGGTGTCACTGGCAAGGTGAGCATTTATTGTCCATCCCTAATTGCCCCTGAGAAGGTGGTGGTGAGCCACCTTCTTGAACTGCTGCAGTCCGTGTGGTGAAGGTTCTCCCACAGTGCTGTTAGGAAGGGAGTTCTAGGATTTTGACCCAGCGACGATGAAGCAACGGCGATATATTTTCCAGTCAGGAAGGTGTGTGACTTAGAGGGGAACGTGCAAGTGGTGGTGTTCCTATGTGCCTGCTGCCTTGTCCTTCTAGGTGGTAGAGGTCGCAGGTTTGGGAGGTGCGGTCGAAGAAGCCTTGGCGCGTTGCTGCAGTGCATCCTGCGGATGGTACACACTGCAGCCACGGTACCCCGGTGGTGAAGGGAGTGAATGTTTAGGGTGGTGGATGGAGTGCCAATCAAGCGGGCTGCTTTGTCCTGGATGATGTCGAGCTTCTTGAGTGTTGTTGGAGCTGCGCTCATTCAGGCAAGTGGAGAGTATTCCATTACATTCCTGACTTGTGCCTCGTAGATGGTGGAAAGGCTTTGGGGAGTCAGGAGGTGAGTCACTTGCCGCAGAATACCCAGCCTCTGACCTGCTCTTGTAGCCACAGTATTTATATGGCTGGTCCAGTTACATTTCTGGACACTTCCACACTCAACTGCTCAACATACTTCTTGCTGTCTTCTCTTTATCCACCCTCCATAAACTGCAACTTCTCTCATTACTCTTGTCCTCGCAGTCCAATGCTGGCTCCCAATCCAATGCCGGCTCCCAATCCAATGCCTCACATTTTAAATCCTTGTCTTTAAAATCTTTCCATGTCCTTGCTTCACATTCTCCTCCACCCTTACACTCCCCACCTCCAGTACTCTGTTCCTCTGACACTGGCCTCCTCTGCATCCTCCCTCTCACGCCCACCATTGAAAGTACAGTCTTCAACCTTCTGGGTCCTACTCTCTGGAATTCCCTCCCTAAACCTCTTCTCCTTTAAAAACCCATCTCTTCAGCTAAGCTTTTGATCACCTGTTAACTTCTCTTTTTCTGGGTCGGTGCCCATTTTCTATATGCTGCGATGTGATGTGCCTTAGAATGTTCTTTACATTAAAGAAGCCAAATAAATGCAAGTTGAAGTGTTGAATCAGAATTTCAGATTAGCTGTAGCCTTGTTATTAAGGCTGCAAGCCTTAGAAGTCACTATTTACATTACAGAATTTATAACCGTTCCAGATAACGTCTCAGCATCTGCACAAGACATTTCCCCCTCAAACAAGTCTAACCTAGGTTCCACCTCATACGAGCTCACTACATCATGGCACAACCAGCATAACAGGCTATTCTGCACCCCACTCGGTCAGTGCAGCCCAGATTCTCTGCCTCTGCGCAAGCCCACTTCAATGCATTCATTATTCTTCTGAACGTTCTTCTGCTCTTCCTACGCAGCAAACATGCCATCTTATGCATGCTCTTATTATGTTGCGTCCCTATTATGTTGAAATTAATACATCAGTTTCCTACCCATCATTTCACACGACTTCAGTGGAACTCCTTACCTTATCCAGGCCGTCCCCTCTGCTACAATGCACAAACTTTTAAACCCATGCTTGGCATGACCTGTGCACTGCTTCTTGATTTATCCCATCTTCCGTCCTACACTTTTCAACCTCAGTGGTGTCCTGTATTATCAGCCTTCTCCCTTCACTTTGGTTTGACAATAACAAAAAATATCAGACTAGTCTCACTCTCACTGACCAACCAGAGTTTGTTCCGAGACGATAAACGCAATCCGCATCAGCAACATCACTTGTCATGCTTTTACAAGGAAAGAGAGATTCATACCGAGCCACCTTTTCAGACCACCCAACTTGCTTTGCATACACGGATACTTCATAACGCAGTCGCTTGGCTAGTTCTGCAATCTCCGGCTGTAAATTTTCAACCTAGCAAATGAGAATAAGACCCTGATTAGAAAACACATGGTAAGAATAAGTTCACTTCCAGTTAATAGCTTAATCCATTCCACTTTACATCTTCAACAAATACAAACACGTTCTTTCCCATTGGAAGGATACTGCACAGGAAGGACCCTGGCACGTGCGGAGATATCACATCTCACCAGGATCGCAGTAGGGGGTCTGGCAATTGGCTTTCATGTACCCAGGCTTTGGGGAGCTTGGGCATAGATTCCTGCTTTTAATCACTATCAAGTGATCCCTACTGGAAAGTGTTCCAAGGACAGGGTCAGGATTAACTGTCACACCTCCAGGGACTCAAGTAACCTGCAGAAACTTACTGAAGAATTAATAAAAGGCAAATGATATTAATCCGATCAAAGCCAGAGCATCTCCAGCAATGTTTTTTCTTCCAACCTCTGCAATGTTACCTCTGGAGTCCCCCAACGATCTATCCTTGATATCCCTCCCCCCACCCCACCTCCTCATCCACATGCTGCCCCTTAGCAACATCACCCAGAGACACGGGGTCAGCTTCCACATGTATGCTGACAACACCCAGCTCTACCTCTCCACCACCACTCCAGACCCATCCACTGCCTCTGTGTTGTCAGACTGCTTGTCTGACATCCAGTGTTTGATGAATCACAATTTCCTCCAGTTAAACATTAGGAAGACTGAAGCCATCGTCTTCAGGCCCTGCCATGAATTCCATACCCTCGCCACTGATTCCATCCCTCTCCACAGCCACTGTCTCAGACTGAACCAGACTGTTTGAAACTTCAGTGTCCTGTTCGACCCCGAGCTCGGCGTCAGACCCCATAGCCTCTCCATCACAAAGACTATCTACTTCCACCTTAGCGACATCTCTCATCTCTGCCCCTGCTTCAGCCCAGCTGCTGCTGAAACTCTTATCCAGGCCTTGGTCACCTCCAGACTCAACTATTCCAAAGCTCTCCTGGCCAGCCTCCCATCCTCCACCTTCCATAAGCTTCAGCTCATCCAAAACTCTGCTGTGCATAACCTATCCTACACCAAGGCCTGCTCACCTATCCCCCATCCTCATTGACTTATATTGGCTCTCAGTCCTCCAACACGTCCAATTTAAATTTCTCATTCCCATGTTTAAATCCTTTTATGGCCTCACACCTCCCTGTCAAAGGGGGCAGTTGTAGGTCTGTAGACGTAACCTTCTACAGACCAACAACTGCCCACTCCCTGAACTCTGTTTCTTTGACTCTGGCCTCCAATGCATCCTCCCTTCACCCCACAGTTGACAGCCGTGCCTTCAGCTGTCCAGGCCCCATACTCTGGAACTTCCTCCCTGCCCTCTTTACAACCCACATCTTTGGGAAAGCTTTTGCTCACCCCTCATAATCTCTCCTTCTTTGACTCAGCGTTTCATTTTCCTTACACCTCAGAAGTGCCTTGACATTTTTCTAAATTAAAGATGCTCTATAAATGCAAATTGTTTAGCATAATCACAGGTTCTAGAAGTGGGCATAGCCTCAAACTTAGAAGACGACAAAAAGATAATTTAATTTTAATTGTTTTATATAGAGGGTGGTGAATGTATGAAATGGACTGCCAAAGAAGGCAATAGGGATTGGTTCTTGAAAGTTAGATAAAGAAGTATGAGAATTATACATAGAATCTACAGCATAGAAACAGGCCTTTCGGCCCAACTGGTCTATGCCGGTGTTTATGCTCCACATGAAATTCCTCCTACCCCTCTCATCTAACCAACCAGCATATGCTTCTTTTCCTTTCTTCCTCGTGTACTTATCTAACTTCCCTTTAAATGCACCTATGCTACTGGCCTCAACTACTCCTTGTGGTAGCACGTTCCACATTCTTATATATGATATGGAAATTTCTTTGACTCTGGGACCAGCCAATTGGACCCCAAGATCCTTTCTGGTCACGTGCATTCATTCCTAAGCAAGGTTTTCAAAGAATTCTGATTCACATCTTTTTATTTTGTTCTATATTTAAAGAATGTTTTGTTTTACAGCACGAGCACTGATGACATCATCTGGAGACCTAGCCTAAAGGAGTTACTCATCCACACAGTGTGAGGGAGTTCAATGAATATCAGTGGAGATACAGTCAGTTAACACAGGGTGCTGGCTAGTAGGGGTTACTAAAGAGTTAACATGAGGAGAGATATAGTTGGCAATATGTAATGCTAGAATGGTAGGACTCCTACAGTTGGCCTCAGTACCTCTGGGCTAGGGAAAAGAAATCGGCCAGGGAGTCCCTATTGATAGTTGCTGTCAACCTTCCCCTGCTGGAAAGTGCACATGTGGACCTCAGAAGAGTAGAGGATCCGGCAACCCACGGTTCAATAGCCTGCTGACACTTGCGGTCTAGATTTACACATTGGGAGTAGTTTTCCGACTCCATACTGCAGGTGCCGAGCCTCGTGTGCCAGTGGCGCACGTCAAAAATTCAGACCTGCACTGCACACGATTTTTCGATCATTACTTAAATGGTCAGAAAATCGTGCGCAGCATGAACCTGAATGTTCGACAATCACCCAGCAGCAGGATGTTGGAATATTACCTGTGTGAAGAATGGCTACTTTGGTGAGGTACTGAAAAGTGGCAGCCAGCAGCCATTGAACTGTATCCCAACAAGAGTTAGTCCCTTTGGAAGATGGTATATAAGGAAAGAAGGCTAGGAAAAAAATGTTTTTTTTTGAATGGATGCATGAGGATAAAGTCTTCACTAATCTGCTCAACAGCTTTGGTCAGTATTTGAAATCATTAAATCTAATAACATGCATTTACTGGCCCACTGGGTCTGTGTCAGTGACCCACTACCAAGTGTAATGACTACAGGCCAAGTGTGACCAGTACTTCTTTCAAAATATTGAGAAGTGAAGTTACCAATGATGACTGACTGAGACAGTGTGAAGCTCCTCACTCACCTTGGCAATGATGTACATCTGGTAAACAGCTAGTGGGAGTGTCACAGATGCTCGTAACGCCACAGTCGTGCAAATTATGCTTGCCCACCACGGCAGTCCCGTGACCTGCTGCACGTTCGTCAAAAGATCCTGCGTCAGGTGAACAGGCACCGAGTCCGCAAAACTCTCGTACCAGCCAGGGTGAGGAGCTGAAATTGCTGCAGCAAAGGAGCACGAGGCCAATGACAGCGTCCTTCTGTGACAAACTGAGGGGCTTCTAAACACTCCATTACCCTCAGTCACAGCCAACAATGAGAGCGAGTGTCTGTTACAGTCTGTCCACCTGCCTTTTCCAATAACTCCATGAGCAGCTGAACAGTATAATCCTTGGGTTCTCCCCGATGGGCATCGCTTCAACACGCATGATCCACCGTGTGACAAAACCAACCTTTGCGCCAGTTTAAATGCACGACAGTACAGCATTTTGAGAAATCTGCAAAGACCAAACCAGAAAAGAGTGAATTACAAATTTTTTATATATAAAAAAAAGTGAATAAATATTTGAAGTGGAGGAAGAAGGACTATGGGGACAGAAACAAGTTTTGAATTGCTCAAGCAAGGAGCTGGCACAAGCAAGTTGGGTCGAATGACTTTTAAGGTCTATGTGTCATTAAAAGCTAGCTTACAGGTACAAAAAGCGATCAAATAGACTAATGGGACGACGGGCTTCATATCAAGAGGCTTAGAATAGAACAGCAGGGAAGTATTATTGAAATTATACACCACACTGGTCAGACCTGATTTGGAATATTAGAGTGGAATATCACTCAGAGTGCAGTAGTGGCTGACCCAAGAGTGTGCAAGTGCATATTGCAGCAAATGTGCCATGGCGTAGACATTGCAGTTTTGCCCGGTCTGCTTATTTATATTTTTTTTAATCATTCTCAGAATGTGGGTGTCGCAGACAAGGCCAGCATTACATTGCCGATCCCTAATTGCCCCGAGAAGGTAGTGGTGGGCCTTCATCGCTGCGAGCGACAATTGGTTTCACATGCTAGGAGCATAAAGATCTCACGGACGGGGCTTAAAAGAGCTGCTTGTTAAAGCAGGAGTGACAGTTCCAGCACTGCTTGGTAACAAGAGCCAAAATTGAATCTCATTGTCTTGAGTGGGTGCTGCCAGAGCCCAAGGAGGAGGGAAAACAGCCTTCTGCACCTAGGGCAGCGTGGAGGTGATGCTGAGGGAGGTGCAGCAAGGGAGGGTTGTCATCTTGGGTTGCAGGGCCATCCACCTCCGAGGTCTGTTGTCTACGCTGATTGGGAAGAACAAGTGACTGGGGCACAGTACAGATGTGAAAAAAGTTTATCATGTTCAACAAGTAAGTTTATCTAGAATGCAGCTGCCCAGGTATAATGCTACAGCATGACTACAGCACACACTGACCTGAAATGGCTGCATTGCAACTTTGGACAGATAATAGTCATTTAGGAACTCCTTTAACTTTTGTCACATAATCACAAAGCGCATGACATAGCCAGCAGGTCACTGGTCAGATTGCATCAAGAGTACTGTGCCCAGTTTTGGTCCCCCCACCTGGTGGGTGATATAGTGACCTGGGAAAAGGTCCAGGGGAGACCTACAAGAATGATTCCTAGCTGAAAGAACGAAGCTCCTCAGATGGGCTATTTACTTTACAGCAGCATAGACTTAGAGAAGTGACCTGATAGAGGTGCATAAAATAAATGAAGGGCTAGATAGCATCCCTATTGATAGATTATTCACATCTAACAGATTGGGGAGGACTAGGGGACACGAGTGTAAACCATAGAAGAGTAGGAATAGACTGGATGTTGGGCGGTTCCTCTTTTCCCAGAGAATTGTGAGCCTCTGGAATGCCTTGCTGGCTGGTGTGGTGGGTACTGACTCTCTGCCTTCAAGAGGGAGCTGGTCTGGTTCTTCACTGAGGCAGAGATCATACAGAAGGTAAGTGTCTTTATAGATAACACTTGGCCCACGTGATCTCCTGGTCTGGTTTCAATCGTCTGAGGGGGTCGGAGAAAAATTTTAGAGTATTTTTTCCCCTTATTGGCCCTAGAATTCTTCTGTTTTTTTGCCTGTCCCAGAAGATTAAATGGCTGCAGAGGTGGGTGTGAGGGGGGGGGGGGGGGGGGGGGGAGGTGGGCAGGTCGGGGGAGGGAAGAAGCTGTTTATCCAGGATGGTCGGCCATCATGGTCTGGGGCAGGCTTGAAGGACCAGCTGGTCTTTTCCTACCAATCAATTTTGAATGTTCGTATGTATCTAGAGATATGGAGAAAAGGCAGGTGAATGTACAGATCAGCCGTTACTGAATGGCAGAACAGGCTCAATGTGCAGAATGGACGACTCCTGTGCCTATGTTCATAAACTCATTACACTGCTCTTCACAAAAAAAGTCCACAACAGAAGGGAGAGGCAAGGAAACAGCGAGGGTCCCCCAATTGGAAGCCCTTAACCCACGTAGAGGAAGTAACCCTTCAAATTGTTGACCTGGAATTCACAGAGCCTATTGAAGAGGTTAATACAGAGTTGGCATCCAGCTAGAACATTGCTCACCACACCCCCACAGCTGGTATCAGAAACTGAGCACGTGGGGGTCCTGGGATCAGACTATTACCCCCACCGCATGCACAGACCACTATCCCTGGGTATACCCCCACCCCCTGCACAGACCACTATCCCCGGGTATACTCCCACCCCCTGCACAGACCACTGTCCCCGGGTATACCCCCACCCCCTGCACAGACCCCCACCCCTGCACAGACCACTATCCCCGGGTATACCCCCACCCCCTGCACAGACCACTGTCCCCGGGTATACCCCCACCCCCTGCACAGACCACTGTCCCCGGGTATACCCCCACCCCCTGCACAGACCACTGTCCCCAGGTATACCCCCACCCCCTGCACAGACCACTGTCCCCGGGTATACCCCCACCCCCTGCACAGACCACTGTCCCCGGGTATACCCCCACCCCCTGCACAGACCACTGTCCCCGGGTATACCCCCACCCCCTGCACAGACCACTGTCCCCAGGTATACCCCCACCCCCTGCACAGACCACTATCCCCGGGTATACCCCCACCCCCTGCACAGACCCCCACCCCCTGCACAGACCACTGTCCCCGGGTATACCCCCACCCCCTGCACAGACCACTGTCCCCGGGTATACCCCCACCCCCTGCACAGACCACTGTCCCCGGGTATACCCCCACCCCCTGCACAGACCACTGTCCCCAGGTATACCCCCACCCCCTGCACAGACCACTGTCCCCGGGTATACCCCCACCCCCTGCACAGACCACTATCCCCGGGTATACCCCCACCCCCTGCACAGACCCCCACCCCCTGCACAGACCACTGTCCCCGGGTATACCCCCACCCCCTGCACAGACCCCCACCCCTGCACAGACCACTATCCCCGGGTATACCCCCACCCCCTGCACAGACCCCCACCCCTGCACAGACCACTATCCCCGGGTATACCCCCACCCCCTGCACAGACCCCCACCCCTGCACAGACCACTATCCCCGGGTATACCCCCACCCCTGCACAGACCACTATCCCCGGGTATACCCCCACCCCCTGCACAGACCACTATCCCCGGGTATACCCCCACCCCCTGCACAGACCCCCACCCCCTGCACAGACCACTGTCCCTGGGTATACCCCCACCCCCTGCACAGACCCCCACCCCTGCACAGACCACTATCCCCGGGTATACCCCCACCCCTGCACAGACCACTATCCCCGGGTATACCCCCACCCCCTGCACAGACCACTGTCCCCGGGTATACCCCCACCCCCTGCACAGACCTCCACCCCTGCACAGACCACTATCCCCGGGTATACCCCCACCCCTGCACAGACCACTATCCCCGGGTATACCCCCACCCCCTGCACAGACCACTATCCCCGGGTATACCCCACCCCTGCACAGACCACTATCCCCGGGTATACCCTCACCCCCTGCACAGACCACTGTCCCCGGGTATACCCTCACCCCCTGCACAGACCCCCACCCCTGCACAGACCACTATCCCCGGGTATACCCCCACCCCTGCACAGACCCCCACCCCTGCACAGACCACTATCCCCGGGTATACCCCCACCCCCTGCACAGACCACTATCCCCGGGTATACCCCCACCCCCTGCACAGACCCCCACCCCTGCACAGACCACTATCCCCGGGTATACCCTCACCCCCTGCACAGACCCCCACCCCTGCACAGACCACTATCCCCGGGTATACCCCCACCCCTGCACAGACCCCCACCCCTGCACAGACCACTATCCCCGGGTATACCCCCACCCCCTGCACAGACCACTGTCCCCGGGTATACCCCCACCCCCTGCACAGACCACTATCCCCGGGTATACCCCCACCCCCTGCACAGACCACTATCCCCGGGTATACCCCCACCCCCTGCACAGACCACTATCCCCGGGTATACCCCCACCCCCTGCACAGACCACTATCCCCGGGTATACCCCCACCCCCTGCACAGACCACTATCCCCGGGTATACCCCCACCCCCTGCACAGACCACTGTCCCCGGGTATACCCCCACCCCCTGCACAGACCACTATCCCCGGGTATACCCCCACCCCCTGCACAGACCACTATCCCCGGGTATACCCCCTGCACAGACCACTATCCCCGGGTATACCCCACCCCCTGCACAGACCACTGTCCCCGGGTATACCCCCTGCACAGACCACTATCCCCGGGTATACCCCACCCCCTGCACAGACCACTATCCCCGGGTATACCCCCTGCACAGACCACTATCCCCGGGTATACCCCACCCCCTGCACAGACCACTGTCCCCGGGTATACCCCCACCCCCTGCACAGACCACTATCCCCGGGTATACCCCCTGCACAGACCACTGTCCCCGGGTATACCCCCACCCCCTGCACAGACCACTATCCCCGGGTATACCCCCTGCACAGACCACTGTCCCCGGGTATACCCCCACCCCCTGCACAGACCACTATCCCCGGGTATACCCCCACCCCCTGCACAGACCACTGTCCCCGGGTACAGCTCAATCCCTACAACACACACCCCCTGGTGAGGCGCCAGCCCGTCACCGACCCCACCCGGTTGGGGTAGCCGAAGCTTTTTCACCCTCGGGGTGAACGGACGCGGAACTCCGCCCTGTGCCCGGAGACCGGCCGCACCCGCAGGCTCACCGACTGACCCGGGCCCCAATTATCCGGATACCCGCCGGCACCGGGGCCTCACTGACGGCCCGCCTTCATTCCTCGCGCCCTGACGTACAGAGACGTGCTTACATCATCGGAGCGTAAAACGTCATCGTGCCACGTCCTTTCAGACTTTCCTGACTGGAGAGGGTGGGGTTACAGTGTGACCCCAACCTGGGGGGGGTGGGGTTACTGTCTGACCCCATCCCGGGGGGTGGGGCTATTGTCTGACCCCACCCCAGGGGGTGAGGCTACTGTCTGACCCCATCCTGGGGGGGGTTGATTGGTGGATGGGGGAAGAAGGTGAGGGTATGATGAAGGCTCTCGGGGGGGGGGGGGGGGGCTCTCGAGGGGGGGGGGGGGGTTGATGAAGGCTCGGGTGGGGTGAAGGCTCTCGAGGGGGGGGGGGGGGGGGTTGATGAAGGCTCGGGTGGGGTGAAGGCTCTCGAGGGGGGGGGGGGGTTGATGAAGGCTCGGGTGGGGTGAAGGCTCTCGAGGGGGGGGGGGGGGTTGATGAAGGCTCGGGTGGGGTGAAGGCTCTCGAGGGGGGGGGGGGGGGGGGTTGATGAAGGCTCGGGTGGGGTGAAGGCTTTCGTTGGGGGGGGGCGGTGATGAAGGCTCTGGGTGGAAGATGATGAAGGCTCTGGTGGGTTTCCAGCTCCTGATGAAAATTAACTGAAAATGTTATTAATTAATTGATATCTCCATTAGAAAAAAAATATTTTTTCTGTCAAGACCCGACTTTCTGGTGTCTGGTCAGAAATTCACATCATCCCACCTATCGTGGACTATCTACTGATAACCTCTTATTAGGATAGAAACCGCTGTTGGCCATATTAATGAACTGATGCTTAGCGTGTAACTATTCCTCCCTTTGACGTCCACAGAATCCATTTAAATAAATAGGTTATCACCTCCTGTAGAACAGAACTTCCATCATTGGAAAGATGGCACCCGCAACAGTGCAGCAATCCGTGGAATGAAATGACAGCCTAGTTTATGTGCTATCGCCCAGGAGTAGGACTTGAACCTACAACCTTCTGACTCAGAAACGAGTGATACCATCTGAGCCATGCTGACACTCACAGTAATATCATACAAATGCATTAAGCATTTGTTTGCTAATGTCACCAACGGTAATTTCTAACATAAAAATGTAATGTTAAAAAAAGCTTTACACACTGACAGAACATTCACCATAGCAGGAAGCAGCCCAACCAACATATTAATTTGGGAGCATGCTTTGTCCAGCAGTTCCAGGGACTGAGCTCTCACAAAAGCAACCCAATCTAACAATCCACTTAAAGATGAAACATGTTACTGTAATCAGAAATGTATTTGAGTTTCAAAACACGCTGTCGGGCAGGAAGAGACCAGCTGGTCCATCCAGCCTGTCCCATACAGTCTAATGTGTCATGATTAGACATTCCCTACCCACCAGGAGCCATGTCATCTCCTGGGGGAAGTGGAAAACCAAATAAAAACCCAGGGCCAATTAGGGAAATCAAAATCTAGAATATTCCTTTCCGACCCCCCTAGGCGATCAAAGCTGGTCCAGGAGATCACATTTCCGTGACTTATATTGGCACTTACCTCTTGTATCACGTGATCTCTGCTCCAGCCAGGAACTGGTCCAGCTCTCTTTTGAAGGTGTGGAGCAAATCAGCACTCACTGCACTAACCGGCAACTTGTTCCAAACGTTTACGATTCTCTGGATAAAGAACCGTCTAACATCTATCCTAGTTCTACCCTTGTGTAACTTATAAGCATGACCCCCAGTCCTTCACGACAACTAATTGAAATAATTTGTTAGCGTGCGGACAATCCAGTCTTATCATTATTTCATAGACCTCAATTAAGTTGTCTTGAACCTACGCAGCTCTATAGTAATTAGATCTAGTTTTTAAGCTTATCCGGGTAGCTGAGGTATTTTAAATTAGGCATCAATTTTGTGGCTCTCCTCTGAATTTTTTCCAAAGTTTCAATATCACCCACCATGTGAGGAGACCAAAGCTGGACACGGTATTCTAAATGAAGCCTAGCAAAGGTCTTGTACACAGATAAAATTGTATGTTTTGTTTTATATTAAATAGCCTTGTGCATGCTGTCCAGTACTCTATTTGCTTTAGATATATCTTCTCAGCATTTAGAGAGTTATGAACTATGGCACTGTGAACTAAGATCTTTTTCTTTTTCGACAGACTTTAGTTCTTTTCCCTGTAGGTTGTAAGTATACTTAGCATTGGTCCTGCCCACTTGCAAAACACTGCCAGTCATGGATGCATTCCCCCAACACATCGAGATCTGCTTGTCGCGGTATACTCTCTTTCACAGGCCTAACGCACAAATCTTTGTATCAATCCCCAAACTCTGATACAAAGGGGAACAGTTTCAGTTTTCATGGGAGAGGACTGAGCTGTGCACCTGAACCATTGAGCTATTAATGCATCCCTTGCACCTCTAGCCGCTAGGCACTGTGGTGGCCCTCCTTTCTCTGCTTCTTGCCTTTGCCCATCTGTTCCTCATCAGAAGAACATGATATAAAATCATGAGGGTCAATGAGGGTAGCGCGTTTGATGTAGTCTACATGGATTTTAGCAAGGCTTTTGACAAGGTCCCACTTGGCAGACTGGTAAGAAAAGTAAGAGTCCATTGGATTCAAGGGAAAGTGGCAAGTTTTCTTTGGAGCAGAGGAGGCTGAGGGGAGATTTAATTGAGGTGTATAAAATTATGAGGGGCCTAGATAGAGTGTATAGGAAGGACCTATTTCCCTTAGCAGAGAAGTCAATAACCAGGGGGCATAGATTTAAGTAATTGATAGGAGAATTAGAGGGGAGTTGAGGAGAATTTTTTTCACCCAGAGGGTGGTGGGGATTTGGAACTCACTGCCTGAAAGGGTGGTAGAGGCAGAAACTCTCATCACATTTAAAAAGTACTTGGATATGCACTTGAAGTGCCGTAACCTACAAGGTTACGGACCAAGAGTTGGAAAGTGGGAATAGGTTGGATTGCTCTTTTTCGGCCGGCACAGACACAATGGGCCGAATAGCCTCCTTCTGTGCCGTAAATTTCTATGATTCTATGAGATGAAGACTCTTCTTGCCCATCTGCCTCCTACCTCTGCAATCCTCTCCGGATAGCGATATTATGCAGGACACAGCAGGCCACTATTATACAGGAGACTTTCTCCATAGCAGAGAGCCCCCACACCTATCAAGGCACCTGAACTGTTGCTTTAGGAGCCCATTAGTGAGCTTGATGATCCTCCTTGTGGTTACATGGCTCTCGTTACACCTGATCTGCTCAGGTGTGGTGAGGTTGTGAAGGGGTGTCATGAGGTATGGTCGAAGGGCGTAGCCCTTGTCCCCAAGCAGCCATCCTCGAATATTCCTGGCAGGTTGGAAAGGTGGGAAGATATTTGACTGTTGTGAGATGAACGCAACATGGTAGCTGCCTGGGAACCAGGCAAAGACTCGCAGAATCCCGTTTGTAGTGATCGCATACAAGCTGCCCGTTGATTAAGTGAAACCCCTTGTGGTTGATGAAGCCTCCTGGCTGCTCCTAAGGTGCCCTGATGGCAACATGTGTGCAGTGAATAGCGGCCTGCACTCGAGGAAAGTCAGCCATTACTGCGGACCCCAAGGCTCTTTCCTCTTGACTGTTGTCATCAATGGAAAACGATATGTATGGGTTCGCGCTGGCAAATAAAACATTGGCCAGCCCCTGGATGTACTTAAGGACTGCCGACTGCTAGGTGCGAGAGCTGTCCACAGTAGCACCGTAGAACAATCCTGAGGCAAAACAGTTCAGGGCGGTTGTCACCTTTACAGCTACTGGCATGACATGGCCCCCTGGCACGGTATGCAGGAGGTTGCAAAGGTCAGAAACACCCTGCCTTGTGAAGCGCAGCCTCCTCAGGCACTGCTCCTCAGACTTTTCCAGAGACCCCTGTTGGGTGGGTAAGGCCTTGGACGTGCAGAAGGAGCTTTTTTGTTTCTTTATTCGTTCATGGGATGTGGGCGTCGCTGGCGAGGCCAGCATTTATTGCCCAGCCCTAATTGCCCTTGAGAAGGTGGTGGTGAGCCGCCTTCTTGAACCGCTGCAGTCCGTGTGGTAGGTTGGACCTGTGAGAAGGCAGCAGGTGAGGAGTCCAACTGCAGCTCCTCCTGCGTGTTCAAGGTTCTGCCGCTGCTCTTATTGCTGCTGCTCTTTCTCCTCCTCCTCTCGGAGCAGGGCAGCAAGAGGTTTGCCACTTATTGAGGACAACTGACCAAAAGGAAGTATCACAAATAAGCAATTTCCAAAGCCACCACTCAATCTGACTCCAGCAAGCTCAGTAGGGCACAAATGCCACTGACCTGAGTGCCTGCAGTCCCTGTCCTCTTTATATCTCGCAGGCTGCTGACTCTGAACCATTCCCATTTGGTTTCACCGTAGCCGGACCCTCGGCCGCCTGGAAAGTCCACAGTTAAAATGGCACTGAGCAGAAACGGCATTGAGACGGTAAGTACATTCGCCTGATTTTAACCCCCCACATACCCTGTTCCCACCTGGTGGGCTAGGTTAAAATTCCCCCCAAGATTTTTAATATAGATATTTTTGAAGTATGTACACAAATAAATGACCCAACATATTTAGACATTTCACTCAATATTTCAGTACAAAAAGCAATATCTGAGATCCCAGTTACTCATCTCATGAACTCTTATCTTCCTTATTTACACAGATAACACTTGCAGTGCATAAACTAAATAGCTGATAAACAGCCCTCAATGTAATATGAGCAACAATTAGGATTTGAAAATGAATTAAAGGCATGAAATAAAGGAGTTAGTGTATTATCATTATTGAATGGGTATTTAAATATTTAACTGAAATTGCGGGCGGGGTTAGGGATTGACAGGCTATGCCTGCAACCTGATGACACCCACCCCAGCCAAGGCCCCAGTCCAGCGCTGGTTTATTTATTGCTGAATGCGATCGTATGAGAACTGGAACTTTGAATCGCAGCTGAGCGAGCAATTGTGTAACATCCTTAGCATCTGGAGTAGGACGATTCTCTCTACACAGTGCGAGTGCTTCAGCCACTTCATGGAGAATGGAAAAATCGTGAATGCTGGGAGACTAACAAGAAATGCCGGAAATGCAGAGCACCTGGAAAGAGAAAAGACATGTTGGATCTTCATCAGAACCTCGTGTGGGCTCGGCCCCCCCAAGAGCTTCTGCCAGTACCATACTGGCATACAACAGTCACACTTGTACACTGCAGCTGAATTCACTGACTAATGCAGCGCCTGTTTGCTGCTGCAAAGGGGCTGTAAGAGAACAAAAGGTCAGCGTTCGCCAGCTTACCCGGAGCAGAGTAGTCTTTATCCTGTGAGTCCCCACAGGACACACAAGAGGAATTGGCCATTGGCAGATTAAGGGTTAATTCAACGTGCCGCACCCCTTAATATTCCAAAGATATTCCTTACAACAATTTTTAACATTTACATTCTATCTAAGCCTTGTAGGGTGGGGGTCGAATGTGTGTAGGTAATAAGGCATCAATGATGGGTTGTTTTGAGAGTATGTGGAAACTGCCTTACAGATTAGATATCAAATATCTACTGCAGCTACCTCATGTGTTGTTGCAATCCTGTCCCTAACCTTGAGCAAAAGTGTGTTTACCGGTGCAGTGTGTGATTAGAGAGTGCAGTTTTTTTCATCAATAAAATTATTTCTTTTCTGCTTTCTAACTATCTGACAGAAGTCTTTCTCAGACACGAACATGGACCATTGAAGTGCCCGGGAAACTTTTACAAAGACAAGAATTTATAATCACATTGTACGGACTGAACAGTGTGTCACAAAGTGGAACTGTATAGATGGAATGACACAGGGAACCTGTATGGATTCTGCAGTTCATTGCACAGGGGGCTGTGATGCCGTAATCATCACCCTACTCAAAAAGCCCACTCTTGACCCCTCCACCCTCTCCCAACTGCTGGCCCATCTCTAACCTCTCTCAGGCTCTTCAATGTGTTGTTGCCAGCCAGCTCTGCAATTACCTCTCCCATCATTCTGTGCTGGAATCCCTTCAATCTAATTTCACCACGTGCACAGCACTGAGTCCGGTCACAGCTCTGGCTGTACTCACCAACAACATCCCTTATGGTTGCGACTGTGGTGTATCGTTCCTCCTTTGACCTCTCTGCTGTGGTCTCTTCCACGATCTCTCCTCTATGGACCACCTCCATGGCACTGTCTTCATTTGGTTCCTTTCCTACCTGCCCCAACACCTCCTACAATGACTTTGTGTTATTTAGTTTGCTATTGTTTTTTTTAATTCTGTGACAATACATGAGGGGTTAAAAGAAAGCTTAATTCACAGAAGAATGTCCCAGTTTATTTGGTTGCAATTCTCTGCTGATCTGCTGTAAAAATATCTGAGGGAGGGGCCAAGTCACTGATTTCAAATACAAACATTCCGTGTGATTTGTCCAAAGATGTGTTTGATCGACAGCTCCTTTTGAATTTAACGGGCAATTATTTAAACTCACAAAACCCTGGTCATCATTTCAGCCTGCCTTTTTTCAAATTAGTGAATCAGTGGGCCTTCGAGGAATGTCTTTGAAACCATCAAATATAGTTTGCTAAGCCAGATAACTTCCATAGCTAGTGAGCAAAAGAAAGGAAAAGGACAAGAACTAGTACTTGCAGTATAATTCAGCATAAGAGTTCCAATCTATTTATTATTTTCTACTGCAAGAGGAGCTAGCTAAATTTAGTAACTGCTGTAAAATATTTGTAATGTTATTGCTTCAATCCACTTGTTCTATTCCTGTGTAATAAATTTGTCTGGCAATTAAAGCCCAAATCATGTCCAAAGCTGTGTTACCCAGCCACCTTTCAAAGACAAGAAGGATCATGTGGGGGCTACAGCTGTAGCTGAGATAATCCAAAAAAGGGTTTCCCATTTGTTATCCTGAGCATGCGATGATATTTTAGCTAAATGTCAAGGCAAGTGAAAACACTCTTGAGGATGTAGTAAGCTAGGATTCATCCACAGGAATAGTCTGAAACAAAGAAGCCAAAAATATTGATAGTAAAAAGGATAAAAGAATCCAACTTGTAACAGATCTCCCTCCTGTCCCCCCCCCCCTCCCCAACAATTATCTCAGGAGTGCCCTAAGATTTCATCCTTGACCCCTTCCTATTTCTTGTCTACATATTACCTCCACAATGTTATCTGTAAATATGGGGTCAGCTTCCCAATGATAGTACCTCACTCTGCGTCTCCTCCACCACCGTCAACTCCACCAAATTGCTTCTCTGATCTCAGGTCATGGATGGGCCAAAACTTTCTTCAACATAACGTCAGCAAGACTAAACCCATCTGTTTGGCTGCACTGAAAACTCTGCACACTAGCCCCTGACCCCATCCCTCCCTGGCTGCTTATTCAAGCTTAACCTGATATTACACACTTCAGCATCAGTTCGACTTAATCTATGCTTCAAACCCTACATCCTATTCAAAATCAAAACTGTTTACTCTCGCATCCACAATATCGCCCACCTCAGCCCTCACTTCGCCTCTATGGCTTGACTTTGCCAATACCCCTGTTGTCAACCTCCTAAGCTCCACCCTTTATATAAACTCAAATTGATCCTAGCCTTTTCCTGACCCCATCCTGTCCCATTCACCCATCACCCCTATCTTTGCCAACCTTCATTGGTTTTCTTTCCCCAAAACACATTTAGTTGAAACCCTCATCATTCGGAAGATAGGAGGAGGAGTAGGACATTCAAACCCTCGAGCCTGTTCCACCATTCAATTAGATCATGGCTGACATGTATCTTAATTCCATTTACTCGCCTTGGTTCCATAACCCTTAATACCCCTGCCTAACAAAAATCTATCCATCAAAAATCTTAGTTTTGAAATTTTCAATTGACCCCCAGCCTCAACAGCTTTTTTGGGAGTTCCAGATTTCCACTACCCTTTGTGTGAAGAAGTGCTTTCTGACATCACCCTTGAATGGCCTAGTTCTAATTTTAAGGTTATGCCCCCTTGTCTGGACTTCCCCACCAGAGGAAATAGTTTCTCTCTATCTACCCTATCAAATCCATTAATCATCTTAAACACCTAAATTAGATCACCCCTTAATCTTCTATATTCAAGGGAATATAAGCCTAGTCTATGCAAATTGTTTACAAATCCCTCACCCTCAGCTCAGTCTACCTCTGCAGCGACTTCTAGTCCAGCTTTTTTTTAATCATGGACTGGTTAGATACATACCATGGAGCTTTGGACAGCCACATATAAAGTTTAATTCCATGTTCCCATTAATTTGCACATATTTCAGGTTGCTGACACTAGTATATCTTGGTGTTCTGATTTAGGATTTATCCACCAATGAAGCAATGATGTTAAACACAGCACTTTCCAAATCTCAAGGTCCACAAAATATCAAACAGAGTAAACCAGCAAGTAAGAAATAGAAGCACAAATAGCACTTGGCTGCCTGGGCCTGATTGCCAGGGCTCAGGCATACAAGTTGCCCACAGGCAGTGGTTTGGACAGCCCAGTCTGGGTTTTCCAATTAACTGTAAAGTTACCTGAAAGTCGGGCTGTGCAGGAAGAGCTCCTGCCTGACATTTAGTGCTAGACTTGTAATTGTGGGTTCAGCCTCATTATTATAATGCTAGCTTGCTTTCAGCATGGAAACCACCTGTGATTGGGAACTCGCCCATTACAGGGCAGGCAATTGGGTGCTGGTGCATAATTTAAAGGCTGCAACAGCTGAAAGGACAGCCCTCAAGTTTGGTGACTTTTTAAGGTGATGAGCTTCTTTGCTCGTTCTCAATGTCTGGAAGAAGTGCAGCGAACACTTCATTTTTCTTGTGAGGATGTGTTTAAATACAACTCTAATGTTTAAATCCCATATTGTTGTTTGTGTTTAAATCCCACTCTGCTGGTTATGTTTAAATCCCACTCTGTGAAAGAGAACTTGATTAGAAGGGAGCTGGACTTCTCTGCTCATGGTGCAGATAATAATATGTATAATATATTCACTTCTATAAGGACTTTCTACAGCACACTTTAAAGCTCACAAGGAAAGGTAAACAGACAGTTCAGAGTTAATTACTTTATGCAGAGAGTGATGAATGTATGGAATGGACTTTCCATGATGACAGTGGAGATGAATTGTGTCCATAAATTCAAGAAGGGGCTGGTGAGATATTTGTCAAGGGAAGTGGTGAAAGTCTGTGAGAAATCATGTGGGCTATGATATTTACTGGACTTATCAGCTTGGTGGACTGTAATACGTGGGAATTTTCTAAGGGCTTTTCCTGCTCCACTGCCATAACTTTGCGGAAATCCCTTATATACATGAAAACAGGGTTTCCGCTGAACTAGCACCAAAGTTACGATGGCGGAACGGGAGGAGCCCAGAGGAAATTCTCGGCAATGGTCTTTTCCAGTCATATACATTTCTATGTTCCTGACTTGAGACCAACTGGCATGTGTAGTAAATGCTAAGGTGACATTGATGCCCTGGTATCCGTCATTCGGGAGAGGTTTCAAGTATTTCCATTTTGAGCCAGTGAAAACAGATGGCTTGGTAGTGGCAGGCATATTAGCTACTGAGAGATTCGAGAGGGACATATCGCTAAACTTTGGAGCAAATTTAGGCAGAGGAGTGGGTTCTGATCTGTAATGAGTGAGAGGGGAAATATACAGATCCTTGAGGTTTTGTTTAAGTCCAGCAAAACTGATGTCAGGAAGCATAATGTATTTAGTATTCTGTATTATTACGCAAAGGCAAGTTGTGCTGATTGAATTGAGTCCAATCATAACTATTGCTTTGTATATTGACCTGCCATCTGAGAATTAAAACCGGTGAATGGTTTGATCTGGCCACGTCTCACTAAAGTATAAACAATTCTACCTACTGGAAGATTAGAGAAGCACACCTGAGGGCATGTGGGAAAGATACAATAACTAATTCATATGCAAGGGGACACACTGTTACATCCCTTGGGTTATGCTATTGTATAGAAAACATAGAAACATAGAAAATAGGAGCAA
Organism: Heptranchias perlo; assembly: GCF_035084215.1. NCBI lineage: Eukaryota > Metazoa > Chordata > Chondrichthyes > Hexanchiformes > Hexanchidae > Heptranchias > Heptranchias perlo. Next base: position 60,088,422 of record NC_090337.1, read on the forward strand.
GAGTAGGCCATTCGGCCCTTCGGGCCTGTTACGCCATTCATAATGATCATGGTTGATCGTCTAACTCAGTACCCTGTTCCCGCTTTTTCCCCATATCCCTTGATCCCTTTAGCATTAAGAAATATATCTATCTCCTTCTTGAATACAATGACTTGGCCTCCACTGTCTTCTGTGGTGAAGAATTCCACAGGTTCACCACCCTCTGAGTGAAGAAATTTCTCCTCATCTCGGTTCTAAATGGCATACCCCATATCCTGAGACTGTGACCCCTGGTTCTGGACTCCCCAGCCATCGGGAACATCCTCCCTGCATCTAGTCTGTCTAGTCCTGTTAGAATTTTATATGTTACGATGAGATCACCTCTCATTCTTCTAAACTCTTGTGAATATAGGCCTAGTCGACCCAATCTCTCCTCATATGTCAGTCCTGCCATCCCAGGAATCAGTCTGGTAAATCTTTGTTGCACTCCCTCCATGGCAAGGACATCCTTCCTCAGATAAGGAGACCAAAACTGCACTCAATACTCCAGATGTGGTCTCACCAAGGCCCTGTATAATTGCAGTAAGACATCCCTGCTCCTGTACTCAAATCCTCTTGCAATGAAGGCCAACATACCATTCGCCTTCCTAACTGCTTGCTGCACCTGAATGTTCGCTTTCAGCGACTGGTGTACAAGGACACCCAGGTCTTGTTGCACCTACCCTTTTCCCAATCTATCACCATTCAGATAATAATCTGCCTTTCTATTTTTACAATCAAAGTGGATAACCTCACATTTATCCACGTTATATTGCATCTGCCATGTTCTTGCCCACTCACCCAACTTGTCTAAATCACATTGGAGCCTCTTTGCATCCTCCTCACAGCTCACATTCCACCCCAGCTTTGTGTCATCTGCAAACTTGGAAATGTTACATTTAGTTCCCTCATCCAAATCATTGATATATATTGTGACTAGCTGGGGCCCAAGCACTGATCCCTATGGTATCCCACTAGTCACTGCCTGCCACCTGGAAAAAGACCCGTTTATTCCTACTCTCTGTTTCCTGTCTGTCAACCAATTCTCAATCCACGCCAGTATAATCCCCCCAATCCCATGTGCTTTAATTTTGCACACTAACCTCTTGTGTGGGACCTTATCAAAAGCCTTCTGAAAATCCAAGTACACCACATCCACTGGTTTTCCCCTATCTATTCTACCAATTACATCCTCAAAAAACTCCAGTAGATTTGTTAAGCATGATTTCCCTTTCATAAACACATGCTGACTTTGTCCAATCCTGTTAATGCCTTCAAAGTGTTCTGTTATTAATTCTTTTATAATAGACTCTAGCATTTTCCCCACTACTGATGTTAGGCTAACTGGTCTGTAATTCCCTGTTTTTTTCTCTCCCTCCTTTTTTAAATAGTGGGGTTACATTTGCCACCCTCCAATCTGTAGGAACTGTTCCAGAGTCTATAGAATTTTGGAAGATGATCACCAATGCATCCATTATTTCCAGGGCCACTTCCTTTAATACTCTGGGATGTAGATTATCAGCCCCTGGGGATTTGTCAGCCTTTAGCCCCATTAATTTCCCTTGCACTATTTTTTTACCAATACTGGTTTCCTTCAGTTCCTCCATCTCACTAGATCCTCGGTTCCCTAACATTTCCGGGAGGTTATTTGTGTCCTCCTTTGTGAAGACAGAACCAAAGTATGTGTTTAATTGTTCTGCCACTTCTTTGTTCCCCATTATAATTTCCCCCATTTCTGACTGTAAGGGACCTACATTTGTCTTCACTAATCTTTTTCTTGTGACATATTTATAGAAGCTTTAACAGTCAGTTTTTATGTTCCCTGCTAGTTTATTCTCATACTCTATTTTTCCCCTCTTAATCAATCTCTTTTTCCTCCTTTGCTGAATTCTAAACTGCTCCCAATCCTCAGGCTTGTCGCTTTTTCTGGCAATTTTATATATCTCCTCTTTGGATCTAATACTATCCCTAATTTCTTTTGTAAGCCACGGTTGAGCCACCTTTCCTGTTTTATTTTTGTGCCAGACAGGAATGAATAATTGTTGTAATTCCTGCACATGTTCTTTAAATATTAGCCATTGCCTATCCACCGTCATCCCTTTTAGTAAAGTTCCCCAATCTATCATAGCCAACTCACACCTCATGCTTTCGTAATTTCCTTTATTTAGATTCAGGACCCTAGTTTCGGATTCAACTACTTCACTCTCCATCTTAATGAGGAATTCTATCATGTTATGGTCGCTCTTCCCTAAGGGACCCCGCACAACAAGATTGTTAATTAATCCTTTCTCATTGCACAATACCCAGTCTAGGATCGCCTGTTCTCTAGTTGGTTCCTCAACGTATTGGTCTAGAAAACCATCACATACAAACTCCAGGAATTCCTCCCCCACAGTATTATTGCTAATTTGGTTTGACCAATCTATATGCAGATTAAAGTCACCCATGATTATAGTTGTACCCTTCTTGCATGGGTCTCTAATTTCCTGTTTAATGCCCTCCCCTACATCTCCACTACTGTTTGGGGGCCTATAGACAACCCCCACCAACGGTTTCTGCCCCTTGGTGTTTCTTAGCTCCACCCAAACAGATTCCACATCGTGATTTTCCGAGCCAATATCCTTCCTCACTATTGCATTGTTTTACTTATTTACTAACAACGCTACCCCACTCCTTTCCCTTTTTGCCTGTCCTTCCTAAATATTGAATACCCCTGGATGTTCAGTTCGCATCCTTGGTCACCTGCAGCCATGTCTCCGTTATCGTAACTATATCATAACCATTAATATCTATCTGTGCTGTTAATTCTTCTAACTTATTGCGAATGCTCCGCTCATTAAGACACAATGCCTTTAGACTTGCCTTTTTAAGATTGCTAGTCATCTTAGTTTTATTTTGCACTATGGCCCTATTTGTTTTTTGCCCTTATTTTCTCTGCCTTCCACTATTGCTTCTTCCCTTTCTGTCTTTTGTTTCTATCCTTGTTTCCCCCTCCTCTGTTTCCCTGCTCAGGTTCCCATCTCCCAACCATTCTAGTTTAAACCTTCGCCAACAGCACTAGCAAACACCCCCACGAGGACATTGGTCCTGGTCCTGCTCGCGTGTAGCCCCACTGTCCCACCTTCCCCAGAACCGGTCCCAATATCCCAGGAATCTAAATCGCTAACTCCTACATCATCCCTGCAGCCACGCATTCATCTGGTTTATTCTCCTGTTCCTATACTCACTAGCATGTGGCACTAGTGCTAGTGAGTATAGGTAGATATTAGGCAATCTGAACATAAGAACATAAGAAATAGGAGCAGGAGTGGGCCATCTGGCGCCTTGAGCCTGCTCTGCCATTCAATAAGATCATGGCTGATCTTCGACCTCAACTCCATTTTCCCACCTGATCCTCATATCCCTCGATTCCCTTAGAGTCCAAAAATCTATTGATCTCAGCCTTGAATATATTCAACGACTGAGCATCCACTGGGGTAGAGAATTCCAAATATTCACAACCCTCTGAGTGAAGAAATTCCTCCTCATCTCAGTTCTAAATGTCGGACCCCTTATCCTGAGACTATGTTCCCTAGGTCTAGACTCTCCAGCCTGGGGAAACATCCTCTCAGCATCTACCCTGTCAAGCCCTCTTAGAATCTTATATGATATATGAGTCAACTCCAGAATGTAAAGGACATAAGATCTGCTTATGGGAGTTGCTGAACTGGGGAAGGAATCTACGACAAAGCAGAACTTGTGACACCCACTTTAAATTTTTGGATGTAAGTGTATGCCCACTTTATGGCTACTATGAATGCCGCATAGAATGTCTCAATCACTTACTTGGCAGGGGCAGGCAACATTTCCTGTCAGAATTGAGATTGGGTGTGGCAGCAGTGCTGCTATAGTTGGCTTTTAACAGTAGGTTTGTGAATTAGTATGGAAGTCTCGTGGGAACTGGAGACACAAGATAAACATCGTATTAACTAGGAAAACTACTGTAAAAACTGACTGCACCAGTACTGCTGGGTTTTCTGCCCCCCTCCCCATCCCCTCAACCCCTACCAGTTCTTGGCAGCTATCAGCCTTCTCCACTCCTAATTCCAGTTGCTGTCTTTCCCTCTTGCCCCCAATTCTGACCCTACTGCTCTTGTAACCTAGGTCACCTGAACCCCCTTCCTCCTACATCCACCTATTCAATTTCGTTAGTTGTAAGCTGTGAGCTGGCTATTGGCGGCTGGCTGCAAATTGTCTGTTGGTTATGGATTGGATGGCTACTGGTTATTGTTTACTGGTTGGCTTCTGGCAGCTGGTTTCTGGTGGCTGGCTGCTGGTGGTTGCTGGCTAGCTGTAGTCTGGCGGGCTGACATTGGGCTGGTGAGTTGGCTGGCCTTCCTGGTCATTTGGCTTAGCTACTCACTAGATAAGATTATTGAGTCATCAGGAAAACATGCTTAGTGTGTTTAACTGTATAGTGTGTTTTTACACATCTTGAAGTAGTATACACATCATAAAGTCTTTGGATCTAAAACTCTTTGGGGATTCACCTGGGCAACTGCCATAACTTCCGATGGGAGACGGGCGGAATCCCCCAAAAGACAGCAGAGATCCGGTAACTATGACTGGAGACTGGGATAACTCCCGTGGAATTTCAGGGCCTTTACGGATAAATCCAAAACATTGGCGAATACACATCAAATAAACTGTCAAAAATCAGCATTTTCTGGTTGGGCGCCCCGGGTAAAGTAATCTCATGCCTGATGTACAGTGTACCCAGTTCTAAAATTGTCACTACATCACCGATTTGTGGTAAAGCAGTCCATGTTCTAATAACCTAACGTGTGAAGAAGACTTCCCCCTTTCGTTCTCCTAGTGATAATCCACAGTCTATTCTGCTTCGTTAATAATTTGACAATCAGCAGAAATAATATTTCACCACTTACCCTCTCAAAGCTTTAATAAATTTGAAAATCTCTAGATCCTGCCTTAACCTTCTCTGTTTTAGTGAAAAAATGCCTTTTTTTTTAGTCTTCCATTATGATTATAATCTCCCGTTCCTAGTCTCATTCTAGTCATTCCTTGTTGCACCCTTTCCATGGCTTTAAAATCCTTCCTATAATGTGTTGCCCAAAACCATGCACAATACTCCAACTTTGGCTTCGTCAATGATTTGTCCAAATACAAGACATTGATTATATTCAATATTCTTTTATACTAGTGCCCCTATGTATAAAACCCAGAATCCCATTTGCCCTTTATACAGCCTTTTATACCTGACTGACTTGATTTGGTTCAATGAGTGATGATCACACAGGCAAATGACGCAGTGACACAGTGACACAAATTACATCCACATATCATGTATTTAAATGGCATGAGGGGAAACTTTGTCCCCTTTGTTTCAAAGTGATGAGGTGCCTTCAGCAGGGATGGGTGCGTATATAAACCCCCAGTCAGGCCTCCGAAGTGAAGCTTCAGCAATAAAGTGGAGAAACCCAGGAAAGACCCAACTCATTTTTCTGGATTCAGCTTTAACTTGCTGTGGCACTGTGGAGCTGACGATCTTCCCACTGAACCTGGCTCAGGTCCATTGAACCTTCTCCCCTCCTGTGCTCGGTAGCCAGTCAGCTGCAGTCTCCAGCTCACCGCCCCCTTCTGCCAGTTGATGACCGACATGACAAGCAAACACCCAACCACTTGACTCGCAGAAAAACATGCACATTATCTTTGAACGTATTCTGTAAAAATACCAATAGTTTTTGACAAATTAACCGATTCCTGACTTTTCAACAATAATCTTCAGCGTGGGACCACAGATAATGTCTCTCTATGAAGTCTGACTAATTTACTGGTTAACAATGTCTAACTGGATTTGTTTGAATAATTAACTATCAATAAGAATGTTTTTTTCAATTCCAGTTATTTATTGACAAGGGCTCCAGCTGATTCTTTTTCTTGGAGATCTGACCAGCTCCATTTCCTCTTTAGATTTCTCTTCAACTGAACAGAACTTGTGGGACCCGGGGGACAGTGAAGATTTGAAAGTTTTCAAAACTTAGAATTGGAAGGGTCAAGGTGGGCTGGTCAGTACTCGGGGGGTCGTAGACCTTTTTTTCCCTTTGCAAACAAAAAAAAAAGCCTCCAGAAAATAACCAACGGCCCGATTGTATGAGTGATTGCTGAGTGTGCTGCTGTGGAAAGTTTTAAACAATGCCAGGGGCTGTGCTTCAAAGTGCTCTCCTGGCCCGGCTGACCAGCTGTGGTCTCCTGGCGCAGGTTGAACGAGGTGCTGCTCCTCTGGCGCAGTTGGGCTCCCGGTGCAGGTCCTTTAGCCGCAGCATGTCAGCTCTCGCTGAACTCACAGTGCCTCCACCCCACACCCTCATGCAGCCCCTCATTGTTCCCAAAAAACTGCTGCTGGGACCGGGCCCCTCTAATATCTCCTCCCGGGTCCAGGAGGCTGGGGGCAAGCAGGTGATTGGACACATGCACACCGAGATGTTTCAGGTAAGCCTCTTCATTTCTATTTTTTCTGTATTTCTTCACTTTTCTTTCCAAGGGGTATTTTGCCCATCAAAGCAATCCACAGTTTCGGACGTTTCTGGGAATGTGAAAAAATGCTATAGAAATGTAAATCTTTTTTTATTTAGTAGCTTTGCACAGTAAATGGGCAGTTACTTGTGGGAAACTGCAATGGTCCAACTGGTTGGGTCTTCGCCATTCAAAAAATATATATATAAGTACACTAAAAGAGCAGAAGTTTGTGTTGCCACTGATCAGGGTGGTAGAAATTTTCCCCGGTGATGGAGAGAGTGACCCATTTGAAAGATGTTGAAGCTGTCTATCAGCTCCTCGAAGAGGTAATGGGGTGAAATCCATCTTGGTCAGTATGACATCGGCCGCCTGTTACACGCCTGGCCACATATTCAGCTCCATTGCGGTCAATGGAATTGGATATCAGGCAGGGTGTATAACAGGCAGCCCATCCCATACCGCCCCTTGCTTTGCACTTCCGCCCAAGAATTTCTACACCGATAACTCTGTTTTAATCCTCGTCCACTCATTTCTCCATCACCATCTTCTCACTGCAATTATGCATTTGTTTCCCGCTTCTTAACACCCTGGGGCAATTTTAACCTAACCCACCCATCAGGAAATTTACGGGATCGGGTGCAATGCCGTTTTACACCCCACCTGATTTTACTCTCCACTGAAGTCAATGCAGAGTAATATTGGGCGGGGTGTGAAACTGGCATTGCACCCGATCCATGGGTTTCCTGTCAACTGTTTCAGTTGAAGGGAGAAATCTCTGCTGCAGGAGTACTGATGGAAGGTCCCACCCAAAACGATAGCCTGCCTTCTCACTTTCAGATACTAGCTGACTCTCTGGGGGTGATTTTAAACCCCAAGAACGGGTGGGTTGGGGACGGGTGGGAGTTGAAAATAGTTGTTTTTTGGATCGCGACCGCAACCCGGCTTTATTTCCAGGTTTAATGTCGGTGTGTAAAAGTACAGGCTTCCCACTGGGAATGCAAAGTCTGAAAATTTTGCGGTTGCGACCCAAAAAAAACAACTATTTTGAACTCCCACCCACTGCCAACCCACCCGTTCTTATGGTTTAAAATCACCCCCTCTGTGTATTTCTATTGTTTTCTGTTTTGTTTTCAGATTTCCAGCGAGCACAACCTTTCTTGTTTTTTTAACCTTTATGATCTGTCACTGTGATGCCCACAGTGTTTTCAAGTCTAAATCCTAAATTCATAAGATGACATGATAGGTTTAAATAAAGAAGGTCCTTCATGCCCTTTTGAACTGATCCTTCCACAATACCCACCATACACTCTGTCTCCCTGTTACAGTCTATGGCTGTTTCTTAAATGACTCCTGTATCCTGGCCACAACCAGCTGCCTAGTAAACCACCCCAGCTGTTGATCACTCTCTGTGTAAAACTTCCCCTTCACAACTCTGAATAAGCTTTGACTTTGCACACTGCAGTTTTGTCCAGGTTGGAAATGCTCTTTTGTTGCAAACCCCATCCTTTATTAACCGACCGACAGACACACACTGGAATAACCCACTTTTTAGTAGCAGGTTAAATGGTTGTTTTTATCTAGTGAAGTGAGGACTGTTTGAAAACGTAAGGGTAAATTTTCCAATTGCGTGCTCCTGGCATGGAGCTTTGCCCGCCATATTGGAAAATTGCACGCCCATAGCCATGATTTTCCTTTCAAAGGCTCACATGGGAAGAAGCTCATCCTCGCCCAGTACACTGCTCTGTATGCCTTTTGACTAGATTCAAATTAGGAGCAACAGGCGCTCTTACCCTGCAGTCTGGCAAAAAAGAATTCTAACCTTGACTGGGTAGAGGCAGGCTTCGTTGAACACAAAGATTGCCAAACAAAGCTGAGGTTTCTTTAGGGTTCCCGCTCTTCCATTAGCTTTTCCAGTCACCTTTGTCACCCATTTGCCCCATTATAGCTTGATTTGATAGACAAGCCATGAATGTGATTACCCAGTTTGAGATTAAGCCCCATGTAGATTCAAAGTTACAACAAGATTGACACAGTAGTGCGTCATTGAGATGGCACGGGGCCTGTAGGTTGATGCAGTAGTGTGTCACTGAGATGGCACGGGGCCTGTCGGTTGATGCAGTTATGTGTCACTGAGATGTCATGGGGCCTGTAGGTTGATGCAGTAGTGTGTCACTGAGATGGCACGGGGCCTGTAGGTTGATGCAGTAGTGTGTCACTGAGATGGCACGGGGCCTGTAGGTTGATGCAGTAGTGTGTCACTGAGATGTCACGGGGCCTGTAGGTTGATGCAGTAGTGTGTCACTGAGATGGCACGGGGCCTGTAGGTTGATGCAGTAGTGTGTCACTGAGATGGCACGGGGCCTGTAGGTTGATGCAGTAGTGTGTCACTGAGATGGCACGGGGCCTGTAGGTTGATGCAGTAGTGTGTCACTGAGATGGCACGGGGCCTGTAGGTTGATGCAGTAGTGTGTCACTGAGGTGGCACGGGGCCTGTAGGTTGATGCAGTAGTGTGTCACTGAGATGGCACGGGGCCTGTAGGTTGATGCAGTAGTATGTCACTGAGATGTCATGGGGCCTGTAGGTTGATGCAGTAGTGTGTCACTGAGATGTCATGGGGCCTGTAGGTTGATGCAGTAGTGTGTCACTGAGGTGGCACAGGGCCTGTAGGTTGATGCAGTAGTGTGTCACTGAGATGTCATGGGGCCTGTAGGTTGATGCAGTAGTATGTCACTGAGATGTCATGGGGCCTGTAGGTTGATGCAGTAGTGTGTCACTGAGGTGGCACAGGGCCTGTAGGTTGATGCAGTAGTGTGTCACTGAGGTGGCACAGGGCCTGTAGGTTGATGCAGTAGTGTGTCACTGAGGTGGCACGGGGCCTGTAGGTTGATGCAGTAGTGTGTCACTGAGATGGCACGGGGCCTGTAGGTTGATGCAGTAGTGTGTCACTGAGGTGGCACGGGGCCTGTAGGTTGATGCAGTAGTGTGTCACTGAGATGGAACGGGGCCTGTCGGTTGACGCAGTAGTGTGTCACTGAGATGGAACGGGGCCTGTAGGTTGACGCAGTAGTGTGTCACTGAGATGGCACGGGGCCTGTAGGTTGACGCAGTAGTGTGTCACTGAGATGGCACGGGGCCTGTAGGTTGATGCAGTAGTGTGTCACTGAGATGGAACGGGGCTTGTAGGTTGACGCAGTACTGTGTCACTGAGATGGCACGGGGCCTGTAGATTCCTTGCTGCTTTGTACAACCTGATAACACAGTAGTTTAACCTGCCTTGTTATCAGAACTTGTGTTCAGTGAATCAAACAATGAAATAGGCAGGACTATCCCATTGATAAGAATCCTTTGAAGTTGGAATGTCTTTGTGGGTGTTTGTTGCCTTAACCCTTCTGCTATTGCTACATCTGCTAGAAAATTCATAGACTGCAGAGTAACAATTTAAGTAGTTTTCCTTGACTGCAGAAACAGATCTAATTTGACAGGTTATTTATTTTCTTGAATGGCTCTCTAGTGTCTGCCTGGTGGCTAGTGTAAAGTGCACTAAATTTTGGTTCCTACCCAACTTCACAGGGCTCAATTTACAGGTGTGTGCTCTTGGCAGGAGTCTCACTCACCGAGGGAGCGCACTGAAAAACCACAGGCACACGCCTCACGATTTTTGATGGACGGAAAATCGTGGGGCGCACAGCATGTGATTTCTTCATGCGCACTGCTGGCAGGCGAAGGTCCATTCTGGGAGTGTGGTCTCATACAATTGCCACTTACTCCTGCTGCACGCTATCTTTTATATTGTGCTTGTGATCTTCAGAGAGCGACGTCTACACACTGATTCACTTCTAAAAATGGCTCCCTCTTCCCAGCAGCAGAAGCATAGACCCACCAAACAAAGAAAGGCACTTTAAGGAACAGACACCACCAGGCACCTCAGAAAGATCTTACAGCAACTCAACAGGCTCTGATTTAACTCTTTGTCCTGCCCAGTAGCACGGAGCAGGGGTTGGGGAAAAATTGTGTTGCAATCCAACCGGGATATAGGATAATTCACAGAAATGTATAAATATGTAACGATGAAATCAGATGAGGTGCAAGAAAAATGGAAAAATGTTGGAGGCACACATGCAGGTCGATCAGCATCTGTGCAGAGAAAGAAAGCAGGTTAACATTCCGACAAAGGAGGGGGCATTTTCTGATATGGGTACAGTCTCCACCCAAATGGTTAGAAAAGGCTTTCCTGCTGACGTGAATGGAACTGTGCTGTTTGTACCCAGTTTTCAAAGGTCAGTTCATTAATATAATTATGTATTTTTAGCTGCAGATTTAGATAGGTGACAGAACCACACTAGTACTACAGCAGAAAATTGCATATGAGTGAAATATAAAGGGATAGGGATAGAAATGCGGAGACGTTACAACACGGACACAGGCCATTCGGCCCATCCGGTCTGTGTTGGCGTTTACCTTCCATTTGAGCAAATAGTCCTAACCCAGCCCATTCCCGTATCCCTTTATCCCCCTTTCCTACATCCACCTATACAATCTAATCTTGGATGTTGACATAGTTTCTGCCTCAACCACTAACCCTTGAAGTGAATTCCACAGCTTCACAACTCTATGTGCAAAGAAGTTTCTCTTGTTCTAAATCTCTTACATTTAATCTTATATCCATGGCCCCTCATTCTCGGATACAGTCTGTTTCAATCTTTGCCTGAAATGTCAGAACTTCTATTTTCTCTTTCAGAGAGTATTTGTCAGAATTTTCTATTTTTTTTTGGATTTTCAACATTTCCAGTTTTTTTTTTAACCTTAAGTGCATTTCTTTTTAAAATTCAGCCACAAATAGCTCAGAACAACTTCCGAAGCTCTAGTGCTCCTATTGAGTGTGTCACCATTTCCTTCTCTTGGTTCAGATTATGGACGACGTAAAGGCTGGGATACAGTATGCCTTTCAAACCACAAACAACTTGACTCTGGCAATCAGTGGCTCTGGTCATGCAGCTATGGAAGCAGCCTTAGTTAATGTGGTGGAGCCAGGAGATGTGGTGCTAATTGGAATTCACGGCGTGTGGGGTGAAAGGGCAGCGGACATCGCTGAGAGAATTGGTACGAGTTCTACATCTTCCTTCTGTGATAACTCTGTATATTGTGTGCATCAGACTTCAATTTTTTCCCATTTTATTTCATTAAAAAGAACACAGGGGTAATTTGAATCTAACCTGGCTGTTGGGAAACTGGCCGGATTGGGTGTAATGCTGGTTTTATTCCCCACCCAATTTTACTCTCCACTGAAGTCAATGGATTGTAATGTAGGGCAGGGTATAAAACCGGCATTCCATCCGATCCCGTGGGTTTCCTGACGGGCAGATTAGATTAAAATCGTCCCGATACTTTCATCAGTGCAACTGGACTTTTTCTTAACAGTCTATTGACAGGGGATGGATTTGATGTATCGAGAATATTAGTACAATTATAAATTTATTCTTTCCTCCTTTCTGGAGCCTCCTGTGCCAAGCACCATCCCGGGACGTAAGGGTCTAATGTCAGGTCTCCACCAGTGTCTGAAACCAGCCACAAGGAGGAGCAGAAAGGATGTCCCCATGGAAGGCGACCAGTTAAACTCAAAGCTGTGGTGATTCAGAGTAAAACTAGGGAATGGGTAAGAAATTGGCTGAAGGGTACTGGTTAGAGGAGTCATGTCAAAGTGAGGTGGAAGTACTGAGCTCAGTGTCGGGACCACTACTGTTTCTAATTTACACCAATGACTTGCACTCAGTAACTCAATGCAAATAGGTCAAATTTACGATTGGTACTAAACTGGGAGGGGCAGCGGAATCAGAGAAGGCAGCTCAGGAATTATAGAATGAGTTGGACAAAATATGTAAGCAGGCAGATGAAATCTAATGCAGACAAGTGTAAAGTATTGCATGTAAGAAGGAAAAATGGTCAACATTTGTATTCGATGAATAATGCTGAAATAACCAAGGATGAAGTTGAAACAGATCTAGAAACCTTAGTAGACTTTTAATGCTCAACATGTCCAACTAATGCAAAGCATCAATCAACAAAGCCAACGTTAAACTCTAAAGCCAAAACAGTGTATTACAAATCAGAGGAAGTTGTGATAGAGCTGTACAGTACTCTGGGCAGACTGCACCTTGAGAACTGTGTCCAGTTCTGGTTGATAAAAAACAAGGAAGACATTTAAGCACCAGAGGCAGTGCAGAGAAGAGCTATGAAGCTGACCTGGGGGGGGGGTAGTTTTAACCCCCAAGAATGGGTGAGTTGGGGGCGGGTGGGAGGTTAAAAATAGTTGTTTTTTGGGTCGTGACTGCAAAATTTTCTGATTTTGCATTCCCAGTGGGAAGCCTGTACTTCTACGCAACCACATTAAACCTGGAAGTGGAGCCCAGTTGCGGTCGCGACCCAAAAAACAACTATTTTCAACTCCCACCCGACTCCAACCCACCCGTTCTTGGGGCTTAAAATTCCTCCCCACGTGTCAGAGGTTTGAATTTTAAGGAAAGGCTGGACAGACCTGGGATTTTCAGCATGGAGAAGAGGCATCTAAGAGGTAATCTTCTAGAGGTAAATGGTATGGAAAAGGTTAATGTACTTTAAATTAAATTGTGGGGTGGAACAAGGGGACACAGGCCCAAACTAGTAAATGGTCATTTTGGGACTAATCTCAGGAGGTTCTTTTTCTCACAGAGAATGATCAGCACTTGGAGTGGACTTCCAGATGGAGCGGAGGAGGCGAAAACCCTGGAATCATTTAAGAAATAATTAAATGCAGAAATTAGGGGAGTGTGGGGTCCTTCCACATGGATAAATAAGACGGGCTGAATGGCCTTCCTTATCTGAGAATATATTGTGACCGACCCCCACCGCTCTGATATTGTGACCGACCCCCACCGCTCTGATATTGTGACTGACCCCCACCGCTCTGATTCCTCCACTTTATTGTGCTTGACCTCTCCCTGTAATGGTAAATCTGAGATCGGGTTCTTGTCAGGTAATGAATAGTTGACATGACCTAACCTGCTCACTCTTCTCACATTTCACCCAATGGTCTAGTCAAGTGCTCCCAGATAAATGCAACACAATCAGATGAGGAGTAGTCGCATTCCTGAAGGCTTCATTCACAGGACAAAAGTCTCTTATTCTGTAACTGATTCTCTGCTTATCTCCCATGCTAATTCTTTCTGTCTCCATCACTTTATCTTTGTCTTCCACTCATTCTGTATCCCACTTTCCCTCTTTCAGTATGGCTCTCACACACTTTTGTTGTCTCTGTATCTCTCCATTTGTTTCCAACTCTTTCTCTCTCCCTCTTTCTGCAAGCCTGTCTTTCCTTCTGTGTGCTCTCTGCCCTCTGTCTCCCACTCTGTCCGTTTGTCTCACCCACTTGCAGTTTCTCCCTTTCTGTACATCTCACACTCTTACAGCGAGGAACTGGATCTCCACATTTGCTGGTCTTCATGTCGTTGTCAGACTAGATATGGTGCCCTAGCCTGACTGGCACATTTGGGAGCCACTGCAACATCTGCAGGTGAGAAAGAAACTGAGGCCAAGGGTGGAAGGGATCGTCGACTTTGGGTCAAGACAATATCTGGGACCAGCAGGTGAGCTGGAAGGGAGCAGAAGGTTGGACTTGTCCTAGGAGGAACTAGGAGCCAGTGCTGGGTTGAGCAATAGTGAGAGTCCAAGAACTGGCCTGGGAGGTAGCAGACACAGGTGGCTTGGAATCAGAAGACTAGGGCCTGGGGATGGGAGGGGGATGAGGGGGTTGGAATTGGGGCATGGGCTGTGGAAGAGAGAGACTGCAGCCTGGGGCTGCTGCTGGAGCTGGTAAAGAGCGAAGGAAGCAAGGGAGAGGAGTGGCTGCAGCTTCTGGCTTGGGGTTATTGGGAGGAAGACTTGCTCGAGGTTTGGAATTATTAATGTTACAGTTACTGAAATGGAAAAGATGTAAAGATGACAGCAAAAGCATTTAAATACTCACTCACTTTTCCTCCTGCTTTTTTTCTTGGGTGAGTATACCTAGAAGTAAGCTGACTTGGCTCAGGAGTTTCCTCTCCCTGATCAGCAATCATTGCTATTCCCTCTTAGGCTCCTCTACCATCCCTCAAAGGTACATTACTGCTCCCACTCACGGCTTGGTGAGTTCTTCAGCACCACAATGGAGTACGTCCATGGGCGGCTGGACGATGGTCTGAATTTTGCTGATGTCCTGCTCGCATTTGGTTTTCAAGCCCTTTGGTGACTTGGATGTGTCTGGGTGCTTAGTGCTGGTTCTGGTTTCTGATGCTGGATACCAACCCTCTTTCTGGGCATTGTTGAGAGGGAAAGGGGTTGGGGAGTGGCAGAGATCACACAGTGATACTAAGAAGGTTGGACAGGGAGACATCAGTGGTGGCTAAGGAATCAAGGCAAGCCGCTGGCGGCTCACACTCACTACGGGAACTCACACGGAGGAAAAAAGGCTGTTTGACTGGGCCAGGCAGTGCTCTCAATTTTCCATTTCCCTCCTTTCTTTTCTGTTTTTCCTTCTTCTCTTCTCCCCCTCTTAGACTGTTAATGCCAACTGGGAGTTGTGTGTCGGGCCCTGCATGGGGGAAGGGGTGGGGGGCTAAGATAAAGTTAAGTTAAAGTAAGTGGAGCAATTGAAAGGTGGGGTGAATAATTTTTTGAGTAAGTTTGTGATTTGTTTTTGGCGAATTCTTGAAACTGGGATTTCTAGCTAGGTTGGTTGGAACCGTCATGTGGGCTGATTTTTTTTTTGTGTGTTTGATTGGTTGTTTTTTGTGAAATGTCTGTGCCTGACTGTTTCTTGTTGAATTTTTTGTGTAAAATACGATTGGAACTGGCAATTTTTGATACCAATAAGAAACAATAGAAGCATTGAACCAATTAGAATGTTTCAACAGGGCCTACACTAAACCAATCAGAAACCGCGCACGTACGACTTCAAACAGAAGCAGGACAGACACAATAATGTGATCATACAAACAAGGATACATTTTGTAACTGGGAGCACAGATTGGAGAAATTAATGACCGCAAAACTGAGAGCACTGCAAATAAGATGGGCTGACCTCCATTCCAATCTGTACTCCAACTGAGCAAGACTCTACCCCTGCTCCAAGTCTTGCTCACATAATTTACCCTAAACACTAATCTCATGACTTAGTTTACATAGGGTTGCCAACTCTGGTTGGACGTATTCCTGGAGGTTTCATCACATGACCTCCTGCCTCCAAACACCTTTTTTCCCCATCTCCAATATTTTTATAACTAATAAACAAAAGTGTTTAAAGAAAATGAAAAAAAAAACACTTTATTTTTAATGCCACTTCGATTTTTCTCCTGGTTTGCTCATAGCACTGTCCAGGAGATTGATCTTTAATTCCTGGAGGGCTGGCAACCCTAAGTTTACTGCTGTATTTTGTACCAAACAGAATAGACGAAGATTTTGTGAAAACGCACCAACCTAAAGCAGCCCCTGAATCCTCAGCTATCTCATGTCTTCAGCACTTGCCTGAGACTTCACCCTGATAAAATGTTCCTCAGGTTGGAAGGTCCTTCACGGTGAAGGTGACCATATCTGCCACAGATGTCTCTATTAGAGCCCTGGGCCAATGCCAATCGGCTGAACAAACCTGCAGTCTGGTGCTAGACTGTGTCCAAAGAGGACACCTGCAGTCAGGGCATAATTGAAATCAGACAGCAATTAAGTAAGACTTTCGGGCCTTAAAAATCCTGAGGTTTCTGTTAACTTGACAGCAGCCAGTTGTAACGTACAGCTCTAGAAGAAGGCTCGACACTATAGTGAAGCTGTCCGTTCTCTTTGTATTTAAGGCGGAGATGTCAGGAAATTTGTAAAACCTCCAGGGGAAGATTTCACCTTGCAAGAAATCGAGCAGGTTTGTGACTGCGCATCTGCCTGCATGTGCATGTGTGCGCAAATGTATTTGTGTGTCTGTGTCCACATGTGTCTGTTTGTGTATCCGCCTCTTCTCCCTCCTATGAAAGTATAAGGGTGAATTTGGTGACAGTTACCTGGATACAATGGTTCAGACGGACTGTTTAGTTCCAGTCCCCTAAATCACAGAGACTGCTGTTTGTAAGATTTATAACCTCGTTTGGAATAAACTGAAATCTCGATCAGTTTACTGATTGACTGAAAAGTCAGTGCGGTGGGGTTGGATAGACATGCTACAGCGCCACCTGCTGACCAATCAGTGTGTTTGTGCATCCAGACCAAAGGAGGCTCTTCACCATACATCACGGCCTTAAGTTAGAATCTCTCGCTCATCAAAGCACTTGTATTCTGGTGCTGTTAGCCAGCAAGCAGCCCCCTCTCCAAGGATTAAATAATGGCGGGCATATGTGAGGGGTTGTAACTGAGGACTGGCAGCTCAGATGAAAGACAAGCACAGTGGTTGAGTTTACGTGAACTGACCTGTATGAAGGTGAGCCCATCACCGCTCAGTTCAAACACAAAGGAAAGGAAACTTGGGTGATCCTGCACACTCATCCACAGCAGGGCTGAGGTAACCCATCCCCAAACACTGATCCACGAGTAGAGAAGTGTTATCTCCCAGCGCGTGTGGGCTAGTGCAAAGCTTAGAAGCACGGAGACAGCCAGAGTCCTCATGGAACTATTATTAGATTTTCTCCTTCGAGGACGTCCTGCAGTATAGTAACAAGATTTGTGGCTCAGAGTTCAGCCCTGCTATTAGGGGGAGACACTGAGTACTCTCCCCACCCCAGGCTCCACTAATCATATTGTAAGCCTGGTTTGTCACCTACCCACTCGGTAAGGGAGTGATACGAGGCCAATTGATGGGGGAAGTGATTATTATAAATTCTCACAGCAGAGTGAGAAAAAGCTTCGTGACGTGAGCGAGATCGGCAATCAATGAGTAGATGTGAGGCTGAGAAGGAGCCTATTTGCTCACGTAGAAAAAATTTTGTTCCTGATTCAAGGCGGCCAGTGCTATATATGGATGCATGAAGCATGTTAAACAGCACTAGGTAGAAAGGGGGCACAGTCAATAGCAGTGGGGATGAATGGTTCTGAATGTTGGCTTGTTGGTTGTTGTATTGGTTGACGTTGCTTTCGGCCTCTGTAGATGTCATGTAAAAGATTTGCTTTGTTTCTCAGGCTCTGATACGGCACAAGCCCATTCTGTTTTTCATCACACACGGGGAATCCTCCTCGGGCGTGGTTCAGGAGATGGAAGGGATGGGAACTCTCTGCCACAAGTAAGTATACACCAATCACTCAGCACAGGCTCAACAATGCCATGGGAGATCTTTAATCTTCAAATTTTGTTCTTCCTCGTTTTCCTGTTCTTTATTCAATAATCTGCAAACCTGCTGGTATTTACTGAAAAGAAACCCCAACTGCTGTCTTCCTGTCCCTGCAGTAGCTGCTCCTTTTGCCCCGCTTTCCAAAGCTTTCTCCCAACGTCTGTGTGACTCCTCATCTCCAACCCTCTTCTACCCTGATGCTCCTAAAGCTTTTGGCTCAACTTTCTCTTCTTCTCTAACTCTAATCTCGGTGACCTTGATAAAGACCATCCCTCCATTGCTCCATTCTTTTCCACCATTACGACAGAGCAGTTTTTGTCCCTATTATATCCGTTCAATCCTTCACTGTCTGGGTTCCAATAAGACCTCTGGTCCTATTGTCCACAATATGTTTGCCTCCACATTTAACCCTGTCCCATGCCATCTCTTCAGATTCTTCTATTCCCATTCCAACATCCATTCTCATTGGAAATTTGCTCCTGTTCATCCGAGACCACCCCTCTCCTGTTACCCATCGTTACTTTCTAAAGTTATCGAAGCTGCTGTAAACTCTCCACCTTGAAAGTTCTGGCCTAACCTATACTTGCCTTTCAACAGGCCTGTGACATACATACCTCTACAGCAATCTTGTCACTGCTTTGGGATTTGTTGCCATTATATTGTTCAAGGCTATCTAATTTATCCTCAAATTGCTCAATCTGTGCTTTAGCTGATGGCTCATCATCTGACTTGTTTTCATCAATTCAGGGGTTCCAAAGGGTTATCTGTTTTTTCTTCTACTCCATTTCTTCTGTTGATCAAGGGTCTGCTCTACTCATCATCCAACATCAGAGACACATTTGATAATGATCCTTCTGTATCCTTATCAATCTATATGATCTTCACTCCTCTTGCAGTTTAGTGGCTACATTTCAAGGCTTTGATCTCCACAGTCTTCAATGTGGAAATGAAAATCTTGTTTATTTCAGTTTTTCACAGACACAGATTCCATCCTTTGTCCATCTATTGGCATTTTTCATCTCACTATCTCCTCTGATCTAAAATTGAATTACCACAACTTCTCCATTGCAAAAGCTGCCATTGAGAAACTCGCTTTGAGTTTGAGTAGTTTCAATTGGATTGCAAAGGATGGAGTTCCACACCAAGAGTGTGAATTTGTAAAATCTACACTCTAGTTCCTGGGCCCACAGTGCAAAAGATGCCAGTAGTTCATCACAGATTGACAATGAATTGGCAATCTCACCTTAGAGAAACCACAGGAGGTGTTGGAAGTGGAACTGTCACATTGGTGCAGGTGGGGTTAAGGCTTATAGTTGAAGCAGTGTAGAGGGAGCTTTACGCTCTACTTAGCCTGTGCTGTGCCTGACCTGGGAGTGTTTAATGGGACATTGTAGAGGGAGCTTTACTCTGTATCTAACTCCTGCTGTACCTGACCTGGGAGTGCTTGTTAGCAAAGCGAGGAGCTTTTCCTTTATCAGAAGCAAAACGCTGTGGATGCTGGAAATCTGAAATAAAAACAGAAAATGCTGAAAATACTCAGCAAGTCAGGCAGCAACTGTGGAGAAAGAAACAGAGTTAACGTTTCAGGTCGAAGACCTCTACATTGGGGAGAGCAAATGCAGACTGGGTGATCGTTTTGCTGAACACCTCCGCTCAGTCTGCAAGTGTGACCCTGACCTGCCGGTCGCTTGCCATTTTAATTCCCTGTCCCACTCCCACTCTGATCTTTGTGTCCTCGGCCTCTTACACTGTTCCAATGAAGCTCAACGGAAGCTCGAGGAGCAGCACCTCATCTTTCGTTTAGGCACTTTACAACCTACTGGACTCAACATTGATTTCAATAATGTCAGCCTATAACCACTGCTCCCATTTTTTTTGTGGGACTGCAGGTGCTGGTGGTGGTTCTGCTGTTGCCATTTACAGCTCCTCCAGACCCATCTTTTGTTTCTTTACCTGTCCCATTACCACCCTCCTTGCCTTGCACCACCCTTTTGTCATTTAATCACTCTTTTCCTCTACCCTATCACCGACCTTCCCTTTTGTTCTTTCCTCCCCACCCTCCCCCCCCCCCCTTCCCTGGTTCTGTACTTGATTAAAAACTGTTAACTCTTTAACATCTTCCAGTTCTGATGAAAAGTCTTCAACCGGAAATGTTAACTCTGTTTCTTTCCCTAAAGTTGCTGCCTGACTTGCTGAGTATTTCCAGCATTTTCAGATTTTCCTTTATATTGATCTTACTGATAAAGGAGGCAGACCGAACTAAAATGGAAAATTGACTATTGAAATATCGGGTAGATTTTCCAAGTGTTTGATCATTGAAATGGTTGACATTTTCCAATATTCACTTGTGGTGGATGAGGAATATCACAGTGACTCAAAAAATCTACCCTATAGTGGAAACTCTAGTTTCCTAATTATGACGATTAAGTGTTATCACCAGTTCATTGTTCATGTAGAGCCCTTGCCAATTTCATATCCATCTTGGAGGTTAGATGCCCAACACATTTACCATGAACCCTGATCTGAGACCCATATCCTAGTTGCCCTGTGGGCATTAAGAGACAACCACATAGTGTGGGACTGGAGTTACATATAGATCAGACAGGGTAGGGATCATAGTGAACCAGTTGGGATTTGACAACAATCCAATAGCTCCCATGTCCAGTAGCTTTCATGATCATTCTTTCTGGTACCTGCCCACAAATCTTCTGGTGGTCAGTGGTCAGGGACAGGAGGATGTGTCTGCGAGTCAGGCAGGTATGGGGACCCAGGATGTAGTGATGGAGGAGCCTCAGCCCTTTACCTTGTCCAACAGATACAAAGTACTTGCTGCCTGTATGGATGAGAGCAAGGACTGTAGGGAGGATGGGAAACTGATCACAGCACCGTGGTACAGGAGGCCATTCAAGTGCGGGAGAGTAAAAAGGAATGTGTTAGTGGTAGGGGATAGTATAGTCAGGGGGATAAACAATGTTCTCTGCAGCTACGACCGGGAGTCCCGAAGGCTGTGTTGCCTGCCCGGTGCCAGGGTTAAGGATATCGCCTCATGGCTGGAAAAGAACTTGGAGCATGAGGGGGAGGATCCAGTTGTCGTGGTTCACATAGGAATCAACGACACAGGTAGAAATAGGAATGAGGTTCTGCTGAGGGAGTTAGGGTGAGCTAGAGTCCAAATTAATAAGCAGAACCTCAAAGGTAATAATCTCTGGATTACTACCTAATTCACGCGCAAATTGGCATAGGGTCAAACAGATTAGAGAAATAAATGCATGGCTCAAAGAGTGGTGTGGGAGACAGGGGTTTTGATTTGTGGGGCACTGGCACCAGTACTGGGAAAAGAGGGAGCTGTTCCGTTGGGACGGACCCCACTTAAACCGGGCTGGGACCAGTGTCCTGGCAAATCGAATAACCAGGGCTGTAGATAGGGCTTTAAACTAAAAGCAGGGTGGGGGTCAGGTGAGAGGAAATTAAGAGATCGAAAGAGAAAAGTCAAGGCAATAGAGCAGTGTAGTGATTTGGGTAAAGATAAGCAGAGGGTGACAGGAAGGGACAGAGAGTTTAATGGCAATAGAGCATCAGCGAATAAGGTCAAAGCATAATATCATGTTGACTCTGCCTAATCACGATATGATTTTCTCAGTGCCCTATTCCACTTCCTTAATAACGGATTCCAGCATTTTTCCCAAGACTGATGTCAGGCTAACTGGCCTGTAGTTCCCTGTTTTCTTTCTCCCTCCTTTCTTGAATAGTGGTGTTACATTTATTACCTTCCAATCCATTGGGACCGTTCTAGAATCTAGGGAATTTTGGAAGATCACAACCAATGCATCCACTATCTCTGCAGCCACCTCTTTTAGAACCCTAGAATGTAGGCCATCAGGTCCAGGGGATTTGTCGGCTTTTAATCCTATTAATTTCTCCAGTACTTTTTCTTTACTAATATTAATTACTTTAAGTTCCTCACTCTCATTAGACCCTTGGTTCCCCATTATTTCTGGTATGTTTTTTGTGTCTTCTACTGTGAAGACGGATACAAAATACTTGTTTAACGTCTCTGCCATTTCCTTATTTCCCATTATAATTTCTCCTGTCACAGTCTCTAAGGGACCCACGTTTACTTTTGCTGCTCTCTTCCTTTTTACATACTTGTAGAAGCCATTACAATCTGTTTTTAGATTTTTTGCTAGTTTACTCTCGTATTCTATTTTCTCCCTTTTTATCAATTTTTTGGTCATTATTTGCTGGTTTCAAAAACTCTCCAATCCTCAGGCTTACTACTCTTCTTCGCAACATTATAAGCCTCTTCTTTTAATCTAATACTATCCTTAACTTCTTTAGTTAGCCACAGATTCTAAGAGGGCTTGACAGGGTAGACGCTGAGAGAATGTTTCCCCTGGCTGGAGAGTCCAGAACTAGGGGACCTAATCTCAGGATAAGGGGTCAGACATTTAGGACTGAGATGAGGAGGAATTTCTTCACGCAGAGGGCCGTGAATATTTGGAATTCTCTACCCAAGAGGGCTGTTAATGCTCAGTCATTGAGGATATTCAAGACTGAGATCGATAGATTTTTTTGGGGCACTAAGGGAATCAAGGGATATGGGGATCAGGTGGGAAAATGGAGTTGAGGTCGAAGATCAGCCCTGATCTTATTGAATGGTGGAGCAGGCTTGAGGGGTCGTATGGCCTACTCCTGCTCCTATTTCTTATGATCTTTTATCACTGGAATTATTGAATTCAATTTTAATTCATTTCAATTGAAATTGCCATGCTGGGATTTGAACTCAGAACCTCTGGGTTGCTAGTACCTTGACCACTAGGTTACCATACCTAATTTGTATGAGAATTAACACAGTTGATACTACAGTGAATAATTCACCATGCTCAATGTTGGAATCAGTGATGGAGAACAGAAGAATAGCACAAAAAGAAAATACCAATCAGCCCATTCTGCCATTTTGAGGTATTTTCAGGAGTTCCACCTCTTCACTAATGCCCCCTCCCCTCCATTTTCCCCGCTGAAGCAGGAATCTGTGCCTTTTTGAATGTTACAAATGACTAACATTCACTGATCTACTGAATGTTGGAAAAGGTCCATTAATGTATCAATGAACTGATCCTGTAGTGCTTAAACACCTCCTTCTACCCATCTTTAATGCTGTTCTACTTCTTTCTAGGCATAATTGTTTGCTGCTGGTTGACTCTGTTGCCTCTCTGGGAGGGGTCCCTCTCTACATGGATAACCAGGGTATGTATTCTTAACAAGAGTAGGCCATCCAATCCATCTGCCTCCCTTTATCATTTAATTCCTGTTTTGAGACCCAGGGATAGAAATTGGACCTCGTTGCACATAATTGATTCTAGAGAGGATTGATTACCTTTCTAAAAATGAAAAAATTCCTCCCTTAGGAGCATTTTAAAATTTTTACACCCTTTTCTCTTTGGCCTTTCTGGGCCTCGTCATCGGAGTGGTATGCTGCCACTCTGATTTTCCTGTTGGGATGGGTACCTCTGCTGCCTCCATCATGTGGGCACCTCCATTATTTAAATGACCCTGTCCCCCCGATTTGTAACAGGGTCTATGACGACGGCCGCAGGCAGATGGGAGTCCTGCTCCACCGCACTTTTGCTAGTGGAACAGGATTGCTAGAATTTCGGGCCTTTAACCATTTTCATGCTGTTTTAACCTGGGTCTCACGCCTTTCTCGTTCTCTGAATTCTTTCCACTGCCTGACACTTTTCTTAAGCTTGATGACCACAAGTGCTTTGTAAAAACTATCAATATTGAAGCCCATGGAATAATCGATACAAAATTGACTAAGTGACAGGAAACAGAGAGTAGTGGTGAACGGATGTTTTTCGGATTGGAGGAAGGTATACAGTGGTGTTCCCAGGGGTCGGTACTAGGACCACTGCTTTCTTTGATATATATTAATGACTTGGACTTGGGTGTACAGGACACAGTTTCCAATTTTGCAGATGGCACAATACTTGGAAGTGTAGTAAACAGTGAGAAGGATAGTAATAGACTTCAAGATTAATAAGGAGGGAGAAATTAGAGTACGTGAGAAAGCTAGCTAGAAATATAAAAATGGAAAGTAAGAGTTTCTACAGGTATTTAAAAAGGAAAAGAGTAAGTAAAGTGAGCATTGGCCCTCCAGAGAGTGAGTCTGGGGAATTAATAATGGAGAATAAGGAAATGACGGATGAATTGAACAGATATTTCATGTACGTCTTCACTGTAGAGGATAAAAATAACATGCTAGAAATAATTGTGAATCAAGAGGTGAAAGGGAGGGAGGAATTTAAAACATTTACAATCACCAGGGAAAGGGTTCTGAAAAAAAGTATTAGAACTAAAAGCTGACAAGTCCCCAGGTCCTGAAGAACTTCATCCTAGGGTCTTAAAAGAAGCGGCTGCAGAGATAGTAGATGCATTGGTATTAATTTCCAAAATTCCCTAGATTCTAGAAGGGTCCCATCAGATTGGAAAATAGCGAATGTAGCTCCTCTATTTAAGAAAGGAGGGAGACAGAAAGCAGGAAACTCCAGGCCAGTTAACTTAACATCTGACATAGGGAAAATGCTAGAATCTATTATTAAGGAGGTTATAGCAGGGCACTTAGAAAATCTCAATGCAATCAGGCAGAGTCAACACGGTTTTGTGAAAGGGAAATGGTGTTTGACTAATTTACTAGAGTTCTTTGCAAAAGTAACAAGCAATGTGGATAAAGGGGATCCTGTGGATGTGGTGTACTTGGAATTCCAGAAGGCTTTTGACAAGGTGCCACATCAAAGGCTACTACACAAAATAAGAGCTCATGGTTTAGAGGGTAACATATTAGCATGGATAAAGGATTGGTTGCTAACAAGAAACAGAGAGTAGACATAAATGTGTCATTTTCAGATTGGGAAGATGTAACGAGTGGAGTGTCACAGGGATCAGTGCTTGGGCCTCAACTATTTACAGTCTATATCAATGACTTGGATGAAGGGACTGAATGAATGGTTGCTAAATTTACAAAGGTAGGTAGGAAAGTAAGTTGTGAAGAGGACATAAGGGGCATCATTTTAGCACCCGCTATCGGGTGCGTTCCTGGCGGGGGGCTCTGAAAATCAGAGAATCCCGGAGCAGGCCCGGAGCCCGGCTCCAACCCGCCCACTTCCGGGTTCCCCACTGACGCGCCGGCGTGCGTGCGCGGCCCCCGCTGGTGGGAATCCCGCAGGCAATTAAAGCCAGCGGGATGCCACTTGAACGTATTTATTTTGCTTGTTCAGGTCATTAACTGACCTGATTAAGGGATTATGTGAGGAGGGGTGGGATTTTATAGAAAACTGGGACTGTTTCCCATACTGGGGGAAACACTCCCAGTTCAAATGGACCTGTTGCAGCTGTCAGCATGTGGCAGCTGCAAAGGTCCATTTGACAGGTAGTGGGGGGAGACCCTCACTCATTGCAGGAGGCCACTCTGTCACTTTGGACAAAGTTTGGCCTCCACCACACTCCTCCTGACAAGAAAATTCACCAACTTGCACACTTACCCCGGTGTCCAGACACATGTACCTACCTTGCGGACCCCCTCAGATGTAGATCTTCCGGATGGGGGCCGCCGTAGCTGCAGTCATGACCTCCTCGGAGGGCGAACAGCCTCACCAGCCTCGCCATCCACGCCGTCCACCTCTGACACGTGGAGCTCCACAACACAGTGCTGTGACACATCCACCTGCACAGCAGGAGGGAGGGCTCCCGCAGAGAGAGATGCGTCGCAGAGGGCACTACCCTCGCCACAGGGTCCACAGACCGAGGCTCAGCTTCCTGGACCTCTCTGAGCAGCAGTGCACACGGAGGCTCAGAGTCACTCGACATGTAGTCGTGGACATCTGCAGCCTCCTTCATGCCAAGCTGCTCCCGGCTGGCCCGAGCACCATCTTCTTACCTGTCGTTGTCAAAGTCACCACTGCCCTCAACAACTTCTCCTCCGCATCCTTCCAGGGTGCCACCGGGGACATCGCCGACGTCTCTCAGTTATCTGCACAAAAGAGCCCTGCAAATACACCTACACCCACACTGCAGTGACACAATGGGTGGCATCAGTTGTGGGTCTTCATAGTGATCCTCAGGAAAGGGCATTATTGCACAAACCAGACAAGATTCGCAAAGACGTGGCAGTAGTGGTGCCAATATAATATGTAATGTGAGTTGGTCAGAAATTCAATATAAGTAACAACCATGACAAACCCTCAAACACCCTTGTGCATCCCCTTCATGCTCACGACACGTTTGCCTTATGCTGCCTACTGCACATATGTGATGCATGACCTGTGACTGCAGCACAGGTAGTGGCAGGTTGAGTGAGGCTGACCGTGAAAGAGATGCACGAGAGGGTGAGTATCAGATAGAGCCATGAGATTGTATGAGGATTGGGTTGAGTGGTAGTGGCGGGATGAGTACTGGCGAGGTGAGTCAGTGCAGGTAAGATGAGGATGAGGTTTGAGTGGGTGTGAGGGGTGATGTGACAGAGTAGTGTTGGCAGTGCAGAAGGAGGCAGGCCGCTTCCTCCCTCCCGCCGGGGGAAAGATCTCTGTCCTCCCCCTCCTCCTCACCCCATCTATTGATACCTGGAGTGAGGCATCATTAAACTGGGAGCAGCCTTCCCCCTGGGCTGCTCCATGCTTTAATTTTTTCTATTTGTTGCAGCATCTGTCAGTGGAGGACTGCCCCTTTAAATAGAGCTCCTCCAGCTGACAGATCTTACTGCGCATGCACAGCCCGCCCGACGCGCAGATCATAGAATCATAGAATCATAGAAGTTACAACATGGAAACAGGCCCTTCGGCCCAACATGTTCATGTCACCCAGTTTATACCACTAAGCTAGTCCCAATTGCCTGCACTTGGCCCATATCCCTCTATACCCATCTATACCCATGTAACTGTCCAAATGCTTTTTAAAAGACAAAATTGTACCCGCCTCTACTACTGCCTCTGGCAGCTCGTTCCAGACACTCACCACCCTTTGAGTGAAAAAATTGCCCCTCTGGACCCTTTTGTATCTCTCCCCTCTCACCTTAAATCTATGCCCCCTCGTTATAGACTCCCCTACCTTTGGGAAAAGATTTTGACTATCGACCTTATCTATGCCCCTCATTATTTTATAGACTTCTATAAGATCACCCCTTAACCTCCTACTCTCCAGGGAAAAAAGTCCCAGTCTGTCTAACCTCTCCCTATAAGTCAAACCATCAAGTCCCGGTAGCATCCTAGTAAATCTTTTCTGCACTCTTTCTAGTTTAATAATATCCTTTCTATAATAGGGTGATCAGAACTGTACACAGTACTCCAAGTGTGGCCTCACCAATGCCCTGTACAACTTCAACAAGACATCCCAACTCCTGCATTCAATGTTCTGACCAATGAAACCAAGCATGCCGAATGCCTTCTTCACCACCCTATCCACCTGTGACTCCACTTTCAAGGAGCTATGAAGCTGTACTCCTAGATCTCTTTGTTCTATAACTCTCCCCAACGCCCTACCATTAACGGAGTAGGTCCTGGCCCGATTCAATCTACCAAAATGCATCACCTCACATTTATCTAAATTAAACTCCATCTGCCATTCATCGGCCCACTGACCCAATTTATCAAGATCCCGTTGCAATCCTAGATAACCTTCTTCACTGTCCACAATGCCACCAATCTTGGTGTCATCTGCAAACTTACTAACCATGCCTCCTAAATTCTCATCCAAATCATTAATATAAATAACAAATAACAGCGGACCCAGCACCGATCCCTGAGGCACACCGCTGGACACAAGCATCCAGTTTGAAAAACAACCCTCTACAACCACCCTCTGTCTTCTGTCGTCAAGCCAATTTTGTATCCAATTGGCTACCTCACCTTGGATCCCATGAGATTTAACCTTATGCAACAACCTACCATGCGGTACCTTGTCAAAGGCTTTGCTGAAGTCCATGTAGACCACGTCCACTGCACAGCCCTCATCTATCTTCTTGGTTACCCCTTCAAAAAACTCAATCAAATTCGTGAGACATGATTTTCCTCTCACAAAACCATGCTGACTGTTCCTAATTAGTCCCTGCCTCTCCAAATGCCTGTAGATCCTGTCCCTCAGAATACCCTCTAACAACTTACCCACTACAGATGTCAGGCTCACCGGTCTGTAGTTCCCAGGCTTTTCCCTGCCGCCCTTCTTAAACAAAGGCACAACATTTGCTACCCTCACCTGTAGCGGTGGATGATTCAAATATCTCTGCTAGGGGACCCGCAATTTCCTCCCTAACCTCCCATAACGTCCTGGGATACATTTCATCAGGTCCCGGAGATTTATCTACCTTGATGCGCGTTAAGACTTCCAGCACCTCCCTCTCTGTAATATGCACACTCCTCAAGACATCACTATTTATTTCCCCAAGTTCCCTAACATCCATGCCTTTCTCAACCGTAAATACCGATGTGAAATATTCATTCAGGATCTCACCCATCTCTTGTGGTTCCGCACATAGATGACCTTGTTGATCCTTAAGAGGCCCTACTCTCTCCCTAGTTACTCTTTTGCCCTTTATGTATTTGTAGAAGCTCTTTGGATTCTCCTTTGCCTTATCTGCCAAAGCAATCTCATGTCCCCTTTTTGCCCTCCTGATTTCTCTCTTAACTCTGCTCTGGCAATCTCTATACTCTTCAAGGGATCCACTTGATCCCAGCTGCCTATGCCTCCTTCTTCTTTTTGACAAGGGCCACAATCTCCCGAGTCATCCAAGGTTCCCGACTTCTACCAGCCTTGCCCTTCACTTTATAAGGAATGTGCTTACCCTGAACCCTGGTTAACACACTTTTGAAAGCCTCCCACTTACCAGACGTCCGTTTGCCTGCCAACAGACTCTCCCAATCAACTTCTGAAAGTTCCAGTCTAATACCATCAAAATTGGCCTTTTCCCAATTTAGAATTTTAACTTTTGGGCCAGACCTATCCTTCTCCATAGCTATCTTAAAACTAATGGAATTATGATCACTGGTCCCAAAGTGATCCCTCACTAACACTTCTGTCACCTGCCCTTCCTTATTTCCCAAGAGGAGGTCAAGTTTTGCCCCCTCTCTAGTCGGGCCATCCACATACTGATTGAGAAATTCCTCCTGAATACACTCAACAAATTTCTCTCCATCCAAGCCCCTAATGCTATGGCTGTCCCAGTCAATATTGGGAAAGTTAAAGTCCCCTACTATTACCACCCTATTTTTCTTGCAGCTGTCTGTAATCTCCTTACATATTTGCTCCTCAATTTCCCGTTGACTATTTGGGGGTCTGTAGTACAATCCTATCAAAGTGATCTCTCCCGTCTTATTTTTCAGTTCTATCCATATAGACTCAGTGGGCGAACCCTCGGATATATCCCCTCTCACTACTGCCGTGATGTTCTCCCTAATCAAGAACGCAACTCCCCCTCCTCTCTTACCTCCTGCTCTATCTTTCCTGTAGCATCTGTACCCTGGAACATTGAGCTGCCAGTCCTGCCCCTCCCTTAGCCATGTTTCAGTAATAGCTATAACATCCCAGTCCCATGTACCCATCCATGCCCTGAGTTCATCTGCCTTGCCCATCAGACTTCTTGCATTGAAATAAATGCAGTTTAATCTAGACTTCCCTTGGTCTTTGCCCTGCTTTCTCAGACCATCTGTCCGGTCATGTTCTGTACACTCTCCCTTACTGCCTTTTGTTTCTGTCACCACTTTATTTCCCACTGACTTCCTGCATCGATTCCCATCCCCCTGCCATATTAGTTTAAACCCTCCCCAACAGCACTAGCAAACACTCCCCCTAGGACATTGGTTCCAGTCCCGCCCAGATGCAGACCGTCCAATTTGTACTGGTCCCACCTCCCCCAGAACCGGTTCCAATGTCCCAGGAATTTGAATCCCTCCCTCTTGCACCATCTCTCAAGCCACGTATTCATCCTAGCTATCCTGTCATTCCTACTCTGACTAGCCCGTGGCACTGGTAGCAATCCTGAGATTACTACCCTTGAGGTCCTACTCTTTAGTTTAACTCCTAACTCCCTAAATTCAGCTTGTAGGACCTCATCCTGTTTTTTACCTATATCGTTGGTGCCTATATGCACCACGACAACTGGCTGTTCACCCTCCCCCTCCAGAATGTCCTCCAGCCGCTCCGAGACATCCTTGACCCTTGCACCAGGGAGGCAACATACCATCCTGGAGTCTCGGTTGCGTCCGCAGAAACGCCTGTCTATTCCCCTTACAATCGAGTCCCCTATCACTATAGCTCTGCCACTCTTTTTCCTGCCCTCCTGTGCAGCAGAGTCAGCCACGGTGCCATGAACCTGGCCACTGCCACCTTCCCCTGGTGAGCCATCTCCCCCAACAGTATCCAAAACGGTATACCTGTTTTGGAGGGAGATGACCGCAGGGGACCCCTGCACTGCCTTCCTACTCTTCCTCTGTCTGTTGGTCACCCATTCACTATCTCCCTCAGTAATTTTTATCTGCGGTGTGACCAACTCACTGAACGTGCTATCCACGACTTTCTCAGCATCGCGGATGCTCCAAAGTGAGTCCATCCGCAGCTCCAGAGCCGTCAAGCGGTCAAACAATAGCTGCAGCTGGACACACTTCCCGCAGGTGAAGGAATCAGGGATACAGGAAGGATCCCTGAATTCCCACATCCCACAAGAGGAACATGACACGGCTCTGGGATCTCCTGCCATGACTTAACCCTTAAGTTAGCTTAACAACAACTACAATGTCAAGAGAAAAAAAAAGGAAAGAAAAACTGCTTACCACTCCCTTTAAGGAGTTTACTCCTTTAAATTGTTCTTAATTTAGAGAATGTTAACTGCACTAGGGACCTTGATTCACTAAAAAATAAATGCTACTTCCTATAAGACCTGCAGACCTTCCCTTTCTTTTTATTTTAGTTACTGTAGATAAATAGAAATACTCACCTGAACCTACTCACCAATCAGGTGCCTCCCCTGTGTCGCGTCTCTATCTGATTCCTGACGTCACTTCGAACTCGGTCGCAGCTCCCTCTGAAATCCCGCCTTTTATCGGACGCTCCCTCCGCTCGGCTCGGCTCCTCTCAGCTGTTCTCAGCGCTCTGAAATCCCGCCTTTTATCGGACGCTCCCTCCGCTCGGCTCGGCAGTGGGGAACCCGGAAGACCAGATCAGTGGATCCAATTGGGCAACGATCGCGCGGGGGGCTGACTAATTTCACCGAGCGCGTTACCCACGTGCCCAATAGCCCCCCCGCCGCGAACCCGCAGCCCTGGTAACATCGAGCCCAAGGAGTCTGGCAAAGGGATATAGATAGGTTAAGTGAGTGGGCAAAATTTGGCAGATGGAGTATAATGTGGGAAAATGTGAACTTGTCCACTTTGGCAGGAGGAATAGAAAAGCAGTACATTATTTAAATGGAGAGAGATTGCAGAACTCTGAGGTACAGAGGGATCTGGGTGTCCTGGTACATGAATCACAAAAAGTTAGTATGCAGGTACAGCAAGTGATTAGGAAGGCAAATGGAATGTTGTTATTTAGTGCAAGGGGAATGGAATATAAAAGTAGAAATGTTTTGCTACAGTTGTGCAGGGCATTGGTGAGACCACATCTAGAATACTGTGTGCAGTTTTGGTCTCCTTATTTAAGAAAGGACATAATTGCTTTGGAGGCGGTTCAGAGAAAGTTCACTCGACTGATTCCTGGGATGAGGGGGTTATCTTATGAGGAAAGGTTGGACAAGTTGGGCCTGTATACAATGGAGTTTAGAAGAATGAGCGATGATCTTATTGAAACATATAAGATCCTGAGGGGACTAGAAGGGGTAGATGCAGGCCTTGTGGGAGAGACTAGAACTAGGGGACACAGTTTAAAAATAAGGGGTCTCCTATTTAAGACGGAGATGAGGAGAAATTTTTTCTCTGAGAGGGTCATGAGTCTGTGGAACTCCCTTCCCCAGAGAGCGGTGGAGGCAGGTTCATTGAATATTTTTAAGGCTGAGTTAGATAGATTCCTGATTAACAAGGGAGCCAAAGGTTATAGTAGGTAGATGGGAAAGTAGGGTTGAGGTCGTAATCAGATCAGCCATGATCTTATCAAATGGCAGAGCAGGCTCGAGGGGCCAAATGGCCTACTCCTGCTCTTAATTCGTATGTGCATATGTTCGTATGTAAGAGGACATAGACAGGCTGGTGGAATGGGCGGACACATGGCAGATGAAATTTAATGTAGAGAAGTGCGAAGTGATACATTTTGACAGGAAGAAAGAGGTGAGGCAATATAAACTAAATGATACAGTTCTAAAGGGGGTGCAGGAACAGAGAGACCTGGGGTATATGTGCACAAATCTTTGACAGTGGCAGGGCACGTTGAGAAAGCAGTTAAAAAAGCATACGGGATCCTGGGCTTTGTAAATTGAGGCATAGGGTATAAAAGCAAGGAAGTTATGTTGAGCCTTTATAAAATACTGGTTCGGCCACAACTGGAGTTTTGTGTTCAATTCTAGGCACCGCACTTTAGGAAGTATGTGAAGGCCTTAGGGTGCAGAAAAGATTTACTAGAATGGTTCCAGGGATAAGGGACTTCAGTTACATGGATAGACTGGAGACGCTGGGGCTGTTCTCCTTAGAGCAGAGAAGCTGAGAGGAGTTTTGATAGAAGTGTTCAAAATCATGAAGGGTTTAGATAAAGTAAATAAAGAGAAACTGTTCCCATTGGCGGAAGGGTCAAGAACCAGAGGACACAGATTTAAGGTAATTGACAAAAGAACCAAAGGTGACATGAGGAAAAACTGTTTTATGCGGTGAGTAGTTATGATTTGGAATGCGCTGCCTGAAAGGATGGTGGAAGCAGATTCAATCGTGGCTTTCAAAAAGGAATTGGATAAATACTTGAAAGGAAAAAATTTGCAAGGCTACGGGGAAAGAACGGGGGAATGGGACTAACTGGTTTGCTCTTTCAAAGAACTGACACAGACTCGATGGGCTGAATGGCCACTTTCTGTGCTGTAACCATTCTATGATTCTAATAACTCCAGTAGCTGGAACAATCTAGAATGGTGCTCCACTGTTTAAGCAAAATCAGCTCAGTAGCCCATAGGGGGAATTCAACAATCTCGCACTCCCAGTGAGGAGCTGCATTCAAAAGGAGCATCAGCTGAAGACACAGCTACAAAATTGTAGACTTGATTCCCCAGCTTGCAATGACCAATTATGTAACTGCTTTTTGCTGAAGAACTATTAGGCCATTCCACAGTGTCCCATTTTAATCACAGAATAATCTTTTCCTTAGATATACGGTCCATGGATCCACTTGTACACCCAACATTTTATTTGCGTTTGCAACTACCAGTCCACTGCATGATACGGTCAATGGCTGGGTCAACAAACTGGCTGAAATTTACTCAAGTTTATGAAGTCCTAATGTTGACATTCCCCATCATCTCCCCACCCCCTAGCCCCAATAAATTACTTGTGACAGCCAAGGTCAATCCCAAGGACAACAATGTTTTGTTGGTATTGCACGTAGTGTTGAGTGCCTAGCTGGCTGTGCCAGACTGACGTGACCATCTTTCTCCATTCAGGTATTGACATCCTTTACTCAGGATCCCAGAAAGTTCTCAACTGCCCTCCTGGAACGGCACCAATCTCCTTCAGTGACAAAGCCTGGTATGTAACTGTTTTTTCTTTTTCTCGCCTACTCTGCTACTTTAGTGGTCCTAAGGACATTCAAGAAGCTGTGTCCTGCCACCCACCAGTTACCCTGGATTACCATGGAACATACACGTGCACACACAACTACAGACGGTTTACAGATTGTCAACCCTCCCTGACTCTTGCTAGACTGTCAGCCGCCACCAAGAAATAATTCTTGCTGAGGGTGCTCCAACATTTAATGTTCTTCTCTCCTTCCTTGATTTTTCCCTCCAATTTTCTTCCTTTCTCTCCTGAAAGCGAGCATTCATCCCGGGTGCAGTTCCACAGGTGCTCACTTCCCTCCTCAACCTCTTCATGTGTGAACCTACAACAGTGCCATTTATAAAACACCTTTCACTTAATCAAATGTCCGATGACACTTCATAGAGGAGGAACCAACACCGAGCATTAAAAGAGGAGTCAGGAGAGACAAAAGCATAGTCGAAAAGATATATTTTGAAGAGGCTTTTAAAGGCAGGGAGTAAAGCAGCCGGATGGAGTGGTTTAGGGAGGAAGTTCCAGAAAGAAGGGTCAAGGCTGCTGAAGGCTGATCATGGAGCAGAGGGAGGGGGAAAAGAAAACTAAAGTCAGAGGACCAGAAGGTGCAAACTGGAATGTAGGGCTGGAGGAAGCTATAGAGAATTGGTGGGGTGAGGTCTTGAATTGATTTACATATGAGGATCCAGATTTTGAATTTGGGAGTAGGGAGCCAGAGAAGTCCAGCAAAGAAATAGGTGATGGATGAGCAGCACTTAGTGTGTGGGTGGCAAAGTTTTGGATTGAGTGGAGTTTTTGTAAGTCAGAGATGAGGAGGGCATTGGGGGAATGGAGCCTGTAGGTAACAAAAGTGTGGATTTCGGTTTCAGTGGTGGAGGAGGAGGTAAGGGTGGAGGCGGATGAAATTGTGGAGGTAGTGGTGAGTGGTTTTGATGATGGACAGGATGAGGGGGGCTTAAAGCTCAGCTTGGGATTGAATCGGACACAAAGGTTCCAAACTGTCTGATTCAGCCTGAGCAAGGGAGATGGAATCAGGTGCAAGGGCACGGAGTTTTTGGCGGAAGCCAAATAGGATGGCTTTGGTCTTCCTCGTGTTCAACTGAAGGAAGTTCTGGCTCATCCATTATATGATATCAGATAAGCAGTACAGAAGTTGTGGAGTTGAGCATGGTGGAAGAGAACAGAGCTGGGTGTCGTCAACATGCTGTTTGAAACTGACCCTGTGCATACAGAAAATGTCACCAAGGGCAACCTATAAATGAGGATGAGGAGGAGGCCAAGCATGAAGCCTCTTGGTGCTCTGGAGATGACTGTGCGGGGACAGGAGGAGAAACCATTGCTGGAGATGTGCTGGCTACTTTGCGGTAGGTAGGAATGGAACCAAGCAATGACAGTAGTGTTGAGGAGAACCACAGAAGAGAGGCAGTGGAGGAGGATGGAGTAGTCAACAGTGTTGAATACCATGTAGAGGTGAAGGGTAATATGGAGAGTTAACTGAGTCACAGAGGATGTTGCTGGTGAGTTTGACCAGGCCGGTCTCAATATTGTGGGCAGGACAGAGACTAGGCTGGAAGAATACAGCCAAGAAATTGTAGGAGAGGTGAGCATTGAGTTGGGTGGCAAAATCGCACTGAAGTCCTCAAAGAAGAAAGGAAGGGTACAAATGGGACAGTAATGAGTGCTGGCATGCTATTCAATCATGGAGGACATCACAGGCAAACCCAATCTTGTCCTTGCTCTATAAATCCAATCCGGCCAATTACCGCCCCATCAGCCTACTCTCAATCATCAGCAAAGTGATGGAAGGTGTCGTCGACAGTGCTATCAAGCGGCACTTACTCACCAATAACCTGCTCACCGATGCTCAGTTTGGGTTCCGTCAGGACCACTCGGCTCCAGACCTCATTACAGCCTTGGTCCAAACATGGACAAAAGAGCTGAATTCCAGAGGTGAGGTGAGAGTGACTGCCCTTGACATCAAGGCAGCATTTGACCGAGTGTGGCACCAAGGAGCCCTGGTAAAATTGAAGTCAATGGGAATCAGGGGGAAAACTCTCCAGTGGCTGGAGTCATACCTAGCGCAAAGGAAGATGGTAGTGGTTGTTGGAGGCCAATCATCTCAGCCCCAGGACATTGCTGCAGGAGTTCCTCAGGGCAGTGTCCTAGGCCCAACCATCTTCAGCTACTTCATCAATGACCTTCCCTCCATCATAAGGTCAGAAATGGGGATGTTCGCTGATGATTGCACAGTGTTCAGTTCCATTCGCAACCCCTCAAATAATGAAGCAGTCCTAGCCCGCATGCAGCAAGACCTGGATAACATCCAGGCTTGGGCTCATAAGTGGCAAATAACATTCACGCCAGACAAGTGCCAGGCAATGACCATCTCCAACAAGAGAGAGTCTAACCACCTCCCCTTGACATTCAACGGCATTACCATCGCCGAATCCCCCACCATCAACATCCTGGGGGTCACCATTGACCAGAAACTGAACTGGACCAGCCATATAAATACTGTGGCTACAACAGCAGGTCAGAGGCTGGGTATTCTGTGGCGAGTGACTCACCTCCTGACTCCCCAAAGCCTTTCCACCATCTACAAGGCACAAGTCAGGAGTGTGATGGAATACTCTCCACTTGCTTGGATGAGTGCAGCTCCAACAACACTCAAGAAGCTCGACACCATTCAGGACAAAGCAGCCCGCTTGATTGGCACCCCATCTACCACCCTAAACATTCAATCCCTTCACCACCGGCGCACTGTGGCTGCAGTGTGTACCATCCACAGGATGCACTGCAGCAACTCGCCAAGGCTTCTTCGACAGCACCTCCCAAACCCGCGACCTCTTCCATCTAGAAGGACAAGAGCAGCAGGCACATGGGAACAACACCATCTGCACGTTCCCCTCCAAGTCACACACCATCCCGACTTGGAAATATATCGCCGTTCCTTCATCGTCGCTGGGTCAAAATCCTGGAACTCCCTTCCTAACAGCACTGTGGGAGAACCGTCACCACACGGACTGCAGCGGTTCAAGAAAGCGGCTCACCACCACCTTCTCAAGGGCAATTAGGGATGGGCAATAAATGCCGGCCTCACCAGCGACGCCCACATCCCATGAACGAATAAAAAAAAATCCAACATACACAGATATATAGTCATACATATACAGACTTACACACACACACACACAGACAAATACACATACAAACATATAGTCGTAAATTCACACTTTCCAGGAAGGATCACTGGATTGTGCGATCAGGAATGGATACCCCGGCTGATTTTTTTCCCCATTCCTTAGTCCAGGAGTTGATGCCAGTCGTAAAGAACAGCAAACTTAGCACATACCAGGAATAGAACCCAGGACATTCCTGGTCTGTCAATATCAGTAACACACTGGCCCAAGGGACGAGCTATGGTAAAGGCTCATTTGAAATGATCTACTTAGTAACAGGTTCATGCAGGAGAAGACTTTCCAGTTGGGCCATCTAGCCCACCTATCCACAGTATTCCTTTGGTGCATTTCCAATAACCCTCGATCCCATATGTTGACAAATACCTGTCTAGTTCTTTCTTGAAACACGTTACGATTTCTTGTTCCAAAGTCCTTGCCGGTAATCTGTTCCACATACTTAAACATAGAAACATAGAAAATAGGAGCAAGAGTAGGCCATTCGGCCCTTCGGGCCTGCTACGCCATTCAAAATGATCGTGGCTTATCGTCTAATTCAGTACCCTATTCCCGCTTTTTCCCCTTATCCCTTGATCCGTTTAGCATTAAGAAATATATCTATCTCCTTCTTGAATACATCTAATGACTTGGCCTCCACAGCCTTCTATAGTAAAGAATTTCACAGGTTCATCTGAGTGAAGAAATTTCTCCTCATCTCGGTTCTAAATGGCATACCCCGTATCCTGAGACTGTGACCCCTGGTTCTGGACTCCCCAGCCATCGGGAACATCCTCCCTGCATCTAGTCTGTCTAGTCCTGTTAGAATTTTATATGTTTCGATGAGATCACCTCTCATTCTTCTAAACTCTTGTGAATATAGGCCTAGCCGACCCAATCTCTCCTTATACGTAAGTCCTGCCATCCCAGGAATCAGTCTGGTAAACCTTCGTTGTACTCCCTCCATGGCAAGGACATCCTTCCTCAGATAAGGAGACCAAAACTACACACAATACTCCAGATGTGGTCTGACCAAGGCCCTGTATAACTGCAGTAAGACATCCCTGCTCCTGTACTCGAATCCTCTTGCAATGGAGGCCAACATACCATTCACCTTCCTAACTGCTTGCTGCACCTGAATGTTCACTTTCAGCGACTGGTGTACAAGGACACCCAGGTCTTGTTGCACCTCCCCTTTTCCCAATCTATCACCATTCAGATAATAATCTGCCTTTCTATTTTTACAATCAAAGTGGATAATCTCACATTTATCCATGTTATACTGCATCGGCCATGTTCTTGCCCACTCACCCAACTTGTCTAAATCACATTGGAGCCTCTTTGCATCCTCCTCACAGCTCACATTCCACCCCAGCTTTGTGTCGTCTGCAAACTTAGAAATGTTACATTTAGTTCCCTCATCCAAATCATTGATATATATTGTGAATAGCTGGGGCCCAAGCACTGATCCCTGCGGTGCCCCACTAGTCACTGCCTGCCACCCGGAAAAAGACCCGTTTATTCCTACTCTCTGTTTCCTGTCTGTCAATCAATTCTCAATCCATGCCAGTATATTCCCCCGAATCCCATGTGCTTTAATTTTGCACACTAACCTCTTGTGTGGGATCGTATCAAAAGCCATCTGAAAATCCAAGTACACCACATCTACTGGTTCTTCCC
Source organism: Heptranchias perlo (assembly GCF_035084215.1). Taxonomy (NCBI): domain Eukaryota; kingdom Metazoa; phylum Chordata; class Chondrichthyes; order Hexanchiformes; family Hexanchidae; genus Heptranchias; species Heptranchias perlo. The sequence continues at coordinate 60,126,844 of NC_090337.1, forward strand.
TATCTATTCTACCAATTACATCCTCAAGAAACTCCAGTAGATTTGTTAAGCATGATTTCCCTTTCATAAACCCATGCTGACTTTGTCCAATCCCATTAATGCCCTCCAAGTGTTCTGTTATCACATCTACTGCTCTTTTAGTAACAAAGTCCCTCCTGCATTTCCTATTTTCTTCTGTTGTCCTTAATTTGTAAATATTACCCCTTGTGCTTAAACTCTGTAATGTGTCAGCTGTGGTTCATTGTGTAGCACTCTCGCCTCTGAGTCAGACGGTTGTGGGTTGAAGTCCCACTCCAGAGACTTGAGTACATACTTCAGGCTGACACTTCTGTGCAGTACTTAGGGAGTGCTGCACTGTTGGAGGTGCCGTCTTTTGGATGAAACGTTAAACCGAGGCCCCAGCTGCCCTTTCAGGTGGACATAAAAGATCCCATTCCACTATTTCGAAGACGAGCAGGGGAGTTCTCCCCGGTGTCCTGGCCAATATTTATCCCTCAACCAATATCATTGGAACAGATTATCTAGTCTCTATTCTAATGGCAGAAAAGCTTACTTGGATCCTATTTGTCCAAACAAATCTAAATTTAATTAGAATGAAGTCCAGAAATGGATACATAAACCAGAAATGATCCAATTCCCATCACTTTGGGTTTGCGTTTCATTCCTCCTACTTAATTCTGTATTTTTTAAACTCCGATTGCCTTCACTTCTTAAAGGTTGAGCAGAAACATAGAAAATAGGAGCAGGAGTCGGCCATTTGCCCCTTCCAGCCTGCTCCGTCATTCAATATGATCATGGCTGATCCTCTATCTCAATACCATATTCCCGCTCTCTCCCCTTACCCCTTGATGCCTTTTGTGTCTAGAAATCTATCTATCTCCTTAAATATATTTAGTGACTTGGCCTCCACAGCCTTCTGTGGTAGCGAATTCCACAGGTTCACCACCCTCTGAGAGAAGAAAGTTCTCCTCATCTCAGTCCTAAATGTCCTACCTCATATCCTGATACTGTGACCCCTCGTTCTGGACCCCCCAGCCAGGGGAAACATCCTCCCTACATCCAGTCTGTCTAGCCCTGTCAGAATTTTATATGTTTCAATGAGATCCCCTCTCATTCTTCTAAACCCGAGTGAATACAGGCCGAGCTGACCCAATCTCTCCTCATACAACAGTCCTGCCATCCCAGGGATCAGTCTGGTGAACCTTCGCTGCACTCCCTCTATGGCAAGTATATCCTTTCTTAGATAAGGAGACCAAAACTGCGGGTGTGGTCTCACCAAGGCCCTGTATAACTGCAGTAAGACATCCTTGCTCCTGTACTCAAATCCTCTTGCAATGAAGGCCAACATACCATTTGCCTTCCTAGCTGTTTGCTGCACCTGCATGTTTGCTTTCAGTGACTGGTGTACAAGGACACCCAGGTCCCTTTGTACATCAACATTTCCCAATCTATCACCATTTAAATAATACTCTGCCTTTCTGTTTTTCCCTCCGAAGTGGATAACTTCACATTTATCCACATTATACTGCATCTGCCATGTATTTGCCCACTCACTCAACTTGTCTAAATCGCCTTGAAGCCTCTTTGCAACCTCCTCACAACTCACGATCCCACCTAGTTTTGTGTCATCAGCAAACTTGGAAATATTACATTTAGTTCCCTCATCCAAATCATTGATATATATTGTGAATAGCTGGGGCCCAAGCACTGATCCCTGCGGTACCCCACTAGTCACTGCCTGCCACCCCAAAAAAGACCCATTTATTCCTACTCTCTGTTTCCTGTCTGTTAACCAATTTTCAATCCATGCCAGTATATTACCCCAATCCCATGTGCTTTAATTTTGCACACTAACCTCTTAAGTGGAACTTTATCAAAGGCCTTCTGAAAATCTAAATAAACCACATCCACTGTGGTTCAGCAGACAGCTTAAAGCAGTCGGAATCTGAGGGAACTGTGACAACCCATAGTTATCCTTGACCATCGCTGTGTGCAAACTCTTCCGGGTGTTTGAGTCCCTGTTTGACTAAGTTTCAATAATACGATTGGGTTTACATCATCATTTAATAATCTCCCACAGCAATTCAGTGTTCCCAATAAATAACCTGATTCCCACAGTTTACTGAAATTCCAGTCAGAGATTGAGGAAGACGGCCAGGGACTGAGTGGGAGCATTCCGGAATTGTTTCCACACAGCATTCATGTTTTTTCCTTTTTATTTGATCAGTCAGCCCTCCACTCCAAAGGCCCCCCCCCGCTGCCACCCTGCACCACCCTATCTGTGTGAGACACACCTCAAGGGCTCGGCACCTCTGGATGTGTGAGATTTTCCAGGAGGCTCCAGTTGATTCCAATCACCAGGATGTCCCATCAAATTCACTGAACGTTACATTAAAAAAAATCTACAGCTCTACATGAATATTTCACATCAGTTTCTAAAAGTCCATTTTCAAATGTGAGACTTGTGCTTTTTTTTACAGCCAGAAGATATTTAATCGGAAGAAGAAACCGACTTCGCTGTACCTCGACATGAACTGTCTCTCAAACTTCTGGGGCTGTGATGGCAACCCAAGAAAGTAGGATAGAGTTCTGTTCCTTCATTGTAGGAAATATTCAAGAGAGTTAGGGAGATGGATTGAGAAACTGGGAGGGAGTGGGGTGGAGTGCCTGAGTGTCACTCACTCTGGAGTCTCACTGACAGACTGGGAGTAATTTTAAGCCCTAAGAACAGGTGGGTTGGGAGCAATAAAAATAGTGGATTTTTGGAGCTGGACTGCATCTTGGCTCCAACGTGCCCACTTCCGGGTTTGACCCAGGTGCGTTAGGATGCGTGTGCAACAGACACTTGGATGTCTCACCCCCACTTAAAGCCTGCGGGCCAATACATAAAGGGGCAATGTACCTCATTGCGATAGTTGAGGTACTTAATATTTTGTGTATTGCAAAAGTAAAACAATTTTAACTTTACCTGTTTGGGTTTCCCATCGCTCCTGATTCAAGTCAGGTGGAAAGGGCTGGATCCATGAGGTGAGTGCCTTCATTGCACTGCTTGTGGGCCCGGAGGAGCAGCAGTGCTTCATCCAGGCCCAACAAGCTCACCTCGCATGATCGAACCCCTGCGATCAGCTGATTTCCCCCCCCCCCACCGATGCTGGACTCCCCCCCCCACCCCGATCTCCAAGGCCCACCCGATGTTGTCCATGTCCCCCCCACCCCTCCTATTTCTTTCCCCGATCTCACCCTTCTTTCCCCATCTCCGATTCGCGGCTCCTTTCCTCCCAACAAGCATCCAGCCTGTCAATCTGGCTGCCTGGTACGTGGGAAACCCAGAAGCACAAATACTTACCTGCAATTCGGTTGTGATCACAGGTTGCGATGCACTCATTTGACTTCCGGGTTCCCCACATGAATATCTAATGATGGGGTGGACTCCTGGCTCCCAGCTAAAATCATGCCCTCAGTGTCACTCACTCAGGAGTCTCACTCACAGACTGTCACTCAGGAACCTCACTGACAGACTGTGTCACTCACTCAGGAGTCTCACTCACAGACTGTCACTCAGGAACCTCAGTAATGCACTGGTCTGTGCGTCTTGAACAAGTTCAGTCATATTTGAGTAAGATCCAGGGAAATATTATTTGTGATCCCATCAACCAATCCTAACTTAGTAAATATTTGCATCATTTAGTTTCAAATTAATTTGAAAAAAGACCTTTAAGTGGCAATGGCTCACAGTGGCCCCTTAAAGGGGCATGTCCAATCTGAACATCTCCTCCGTCCCGGAGAGCATGAGCCTGAGACAGTCCAGTCGTATTTACTTCTCTAGCACTTCCTGCACTACAATTGTTCTGATCTATTCATCTCTCTTCAGGCGGTTGTATATCAGATTGACAAAAATTGGCCACAAAAAAAATGGGGGAAATATTTCAATGAACCTTGCTGAAAAAGAAATGTAAACAATTTTACAACACCAAGTTATAGTCCAGCAATTTTATTTTAAATTCACAAGCTTTCGGAGATTTTCTCCTTCCTCAGGCAAATGGAGAGGAAGGAGAAAATCTCCGAAAGCTTGTGAATTTAAAATAAAATTGCTGGACTATAACTTGGTGTTGTAAAATTGTTTACAATTGTCAACCCCAGTCCATCACCGGCATCTCCACATCATGAAAAAGAAATGATGAGAGCAGATTTCTTGGGCCCAAATGGGCAGTGCATTTCATGTGCCCCTGAACCCCCTCGAACTGAAAATTTAACACTGTTGCTGTTTTTACAGATATCATCACACAAGCCCCATCACCTGCCTTTTTGCATTGAGAGAGGCACTTGCAATTCTTGCAGAAGAAGTGAGTATTGTTTAGTTTATCAATGTTGTTTTAGTGGAATGGATTGTTTGACCATATTTTTCACCCAGTGTAAGCAAGAAGCAGTCTCAAGTCAGCATGGGTTAGACTCCGAGTATGCTGACCTTTCAAGCAATCAGTAGATAACTGACTGCACCCTTCCCACTAGGACAGTATGTAACTTACTGCATCCCTAGCCTACCCATAAGCAATATTGTTGTACTCTCCTATTTTCTCCGCCCTTCTCTTGAAGGCATTGACCTTCTGGGATAGATGGGCACCAGGCACCTTCTGTATCACCCAGCTGGTCATTCTTCAAAAAATATCTTGTTGAAGTTGTACAAGACATTAGTAAGGCCACACTTGGAATACTGTGTACAGTTCTGATCACCCTATTATAGAAAGGATATTATTAAACTAGAAAGAGTGCAGAAAAGATTTACTAGGATGCTACCGGGACTTGATGGTTTGACTTATAGGGAGAGGTTGGATAGACTGAGACTTTTTTCCCTGGAGAGTAGGAGGTTTAGGGGTGATCTTATAGAAGTCTATAAAATAATGAGGGGCATAGATAAGGTAGATAGTCAAAATCTTTTCCCAAAGGTAGGGAAGTGTATAATGAGGGGACATAGATTTAAGGTGAGAGGGGAGAGATACAAAAGGGTCCAGAGGGGCAATTTTTTCACTCAAAGGGTGGTGAGTGCCTGGAACGAGCTGCCAGAGGCAGTAGTAGAGGAGGGTACAATTTTGTCTTTTAAAAAGCATTTGGACAGTTACATGGGTAAGATGGGTATAGAGGGATATGGGCCAAGTGCAGGCAATTGGGACTAGCTTAGTGGTATAAACTGGGCGACATGGACATGTTGGGCTGAAGGGCCTGTTTCCATGTTGTAAACTTCTATGATTCTATGATTCTAACCTCACACTGTCGAACTCCGGGGCGCCCCATTCGAGACTGATACTGTTCTCATTTAACATTCATGCCTGAAGACTTGCCGTAGGATTCATTGGAGCAACAAGAGGAGGAACCCTGGCTCACTTCCCCCTACCAAATCTGAAGGCACTGAGGATAATTGTAGTGAGCCCCTACTGTCAATTTGGCTGAGATCAGGACAGGCCTGGCATCAAACTGGGGAGCTTGCTGGACTGTTCGGCTCAGTTGCTCCCTGCCCCAGCCAGTCATGCCCATCAAGGAGCCACAGCTGACTATTATAACATATCAGAGACGCAGTGTAGTGGGGGTCAGCCTCAGTTGTCAAGACATTGGGGAGAATTTTAACTCGCCCCGCCCGGTGGCAACATAACGGGGGGGGGGGGGGGCCTTTAAAATGGAGCTTTACATCTTACCGCTCCGTTCCCGCTGGCCACCATTTTAATGGTGGTAGCCTCCTAAATTTATGCAAATAGCGGTCCCATTATGCCAAAGGGTCCCCGATAGAATTTTAACTCGAGCCTCAGAGAGGAAGTTGCCACGGCTTTCCCACCAGGTCAGAAACTCTCGGCGGGATGAAGAAAGGAAATTGGAAATATTTCCTTTTTGGGGCCCAGGATGAGCAAGAGTCCCACAAAGAAAGTCCCGGAGCCCCTCCCTTCCCTCCTGCGATAACCACCCAAAACCCCCTCCTAGCGATTAGTTTCTCGCCGGTGAGTTTTTGTTTTGGCTGCTTAAACCTCCACTCCCGTCCGCTGGTCAGGTGCTGCTTTCCGCCCCTTTCAAGTGGACAGCTGACCTGTGGCACGCAGATAAGGCCTAGAAGCTAAAACACCCGGGCCTGAAATCTGGGCCTGCAAGTGCATTTTGCACTCATCCCATCCATGCCCGTCCGAAAATAACTGGGAGTTAAAACCGACCCCATAGTGTCTACATAAACTGTAAAATTGCTAAAAGACCGTCAGATCAGTGATTGAGTTTCGTGAGAAATAGAGCAGACAAAAAGAATCAATGGCCATGATTTTAGATTTCTTTAATAACAGGACAGTCACACCTGCTGCCCGTTACCCTGCATCCTGCGTCCTGCCCGGTACCCTGCGTCTTCCCTGTACACGGTTGTGTGTTTCAAAAAGGGATAGGAAATTATTCTTGTTTTTACAGCTTGACATTTTGTAAAATGTTGGTGCCATCTCTATGCAGGGCCTTGAGAAGAACTGGAAGCTTCACCAGGAGAATGCCGAGTACTTACACAAAGGGCTGCAGGACCTGGGTTTAAAACTCTTTGTAAAGGACAAGGTAAGGAATAGCACTGCAGTGTGAAAGCAGCTGGGCTGGTGTCAGGCCACAATAAGGCCTTATGCATTATTCATTGTTGGAGTTGACGGGCTGAGTGTTCAAGCACGAGTGCCTTGACTAGTATAAGGTAGGGTCTCACACTAGAGTAAGTATACGTGGTAACATTCCTAGGATGGTTCAGTGTGAGTATGCTGTGAGTTGAGGGAGATGATCAGGGAGCAAATGGTTTCAAGAGATAATGCAGTTGTCCTTGTGCTGGACAAGCAGCATTCTTCAAAATATTTAAACTCTGGTAAGACCTTTACATTGGGAGCTGCTGGATGGAATCAACATTAATAATCAAAATCTACCCTCATGCCAGTTGTACTTCACATGGGGGTGGACCAAGCCTAGTCACAGTGGCCAAGTCACCTGCTCATTATCCAAGTGGCTTGTTTACTTCAAGCTTACCTATCATAGCATTATTTTGAAGGCCTATATCATGTCTCCCCTCAGTCCTCTTCTGTCTAGTGAAAATAAGTACAGTTCCTTGAGCCTTCATTCATGACTTAGTCTCACCCAACATTGCCAGAACACCCACAGCAGTGTCTGAGCCAGTGATGCTGATACTGCTTATGCACTCCCTATTAACATTATGCCTCACTGTTAATTGTGGGACTAGAGAACAAGGTGCTTATTTGTACACACAAAAGCCAGATTGCAGCACGAAGACAAGAAAGTTATGTATCTTGCGGGATTGATGATTTACTAAGCTTCCCTGTCTGTCTGTTCTTGGCCTTGAGGCACGAGACTGATGGTCACTTGAAGGATCCAACTTCTTTGGTTTTGGAAAGGACTCAGGCTGCCAATTCCTTTATAGTTTGCCGACCAGTGGGCAATCTGGTTTTAGGAGTGGCTGCTTGGTATTGGCCATTGTCACTGCTGAGTTTAAAAATACCACCGTACACAAGTGGACTAGTTTTAGGCATTCACCAGCAGACTTGTTGCACACGTACAAAAAGCATTTTTTAAATGCTCTGCCACCATCTGGTTTTGGACTGGGAAAAAGATGGTCAGCATACCTCCAGTAACATCCTTATACCCACAAATTTTCAAACTGCAGTCTGCAGGAACATTGGATTTTTGCATTTGCCCACTTTCTAGCATGGTATTACTGTTGCTGTTTGCTAATAAAGATGTCATCCTTTGGGTAAATGACACTGTCTTTCAGAAGTTTGGAAAGAGAGTTAGAGTGTGGGGGGTTGTTCCCCAGAACAGTGATATTTTCAGGGTGACCGCGGGAGTGTGTCGATATTTGCAGTGGGTGCCCAGAAGCATGTCAGTATTTGTATGGCGTCTCTTGAGTGTGTTGATCTTGCTGCACCCCAGCATCCTGTGTCAACTGTATCCCATGGAACCGGGGTTGGCGGAGCATGCAGTACGCTGTACAAAACTTTTGCTGTTGATATACAGGGAAATCTCAGCATGTGCTCCCAGCAATCAGCATATTCAATTTTAAGAAGCTGTCTTCATTCCATTAAATCTTATGGTCAGTTATATATCAAAAATAGCTGCATTATAAAAATGAGACGTAATTAGAATTACTGTCTAGGTCCAAGGTACTAATCCTTGCCCCCGATTTAAGCTATTACCTTATTACTTGAACCTATGTTATAAATAGGGTGGTCATGATGTGGAGATGCCGGTGATGGACTGGGGTTGACAATTGTAAACAATTTTACAACACCAAGTTATAGTCCAGCAATTTTATTTTAAATTCACAAGCTTTCGGAGATTTTCTCCTTCCTCAGGTAAATGTTTCAAGATCTCCTTGAAGCCTACGCATTTATACATATTGAATAATACATGGTGTTTACAGACTGCCCCTGCAACTGCCCGTTGCCAAGGCAATCACCGTGTTCAGACAGAGAGGTGTCATCTGCAGAACCCCCGAATACACATTCAACAAAAAAACAAACAGGGAAAAAAAACAGAGAAAAAAAACACAGAGAGAGGCAGAAACATCCGGAAGGCAGAGAGAGCCAGCAAATGACCCATTATATTAAAAACAGATAACATTTGTTCGCTGGTGGGGTAACGTGTAGCGTGACATGAACCCAAGATCCCGGTTGAGGCCGTCCTCATGGGTGCGGAACTTGGCTATCAATTTCTGCTCGACGATTTTGCGTTGTCGTGTGTCTCGAAGGCCGCCTTGGAGTACGCTTACCCGAAGGTCGGTGGATGAATGTCCATGACTGCTGAAGTGTTCCCCGACTGGGAGGGAACCCTCCTGTTTGGCGATTGTTGCGCGGTGTCCGTTCATCCGTTGTCGCAGCGTCTGCATGGTCTCGCCAATGTACCATGCTCTGGGGCATCCTTTCCTGCAACGTATGAGGTAGACGTTGTGACTCGGCCAACGTTGTCTACCTCATACGTTGCAGGAAAGGATGCCCCAGAGCATGGTACATTGGCGAGACCATGCAGACGCTGCGACAACGGATGAACGGACACCGCGCAACAATCGCCAAACAGGAGGGTTCCCTCCCAGTCGGGGAACACTTCAGCAGTCATGGACATTCATCCACCGACCTTCGGGTAAGCGTGCTCCAAGGCGGCCTTCGAGACACACGACAACGCAAAATCGTCGAGCAGAAATTGATAGCCAAGTTCCGCACCCATGAGGACGGCCTCAACCGGGATCTTGGGTTCATGTCACGCTACACGTTACCCCACCAGCGAACAAATGTTATCTGTTTTTAATATAATGGGTCATTTGCTGGCTCTCTCTGCCTTCCGGATGTTTCTGCCTCTCTCTGTGTTTTTTTTCTCTGTTTTTTTTCCCTGTTTGTTTTTTTGTTGAATGTGTATTCGGGGGTTCTGCAGATGACACCTCTCTGTCTGAACACGGTGATTGCCTTGGCAACGGGCAGTTGCAGGGGCAGTCTGTAAACACCATGTATTATTCAATATGTATAAATGCGTAGGCTTCAAGGAGATCTTGAAACATTTACCTGAGGAAGGAGAAAATCTCCGAAAGCTTGTGAATTTAAAATAAAATTGCTGGACTATAACTTGGTGTTGTAAAATTGTTTACAATAAATAGGGTGGAGATTACTTACGATTTTGTTATTGTACAAATGTTTAACACTCTCATGTGAACTTTCTCTCTCCATTTTATTTTAAAGCATTTAACATCTCTAGTAAAATAGCATGGGAACATAGCAGCAGGAGTAGGCCATTCAGCCCCTCAAGCTTGTTCCACCATTTAGTTAAATCATGGCTGACCTGTACCTCATCTCCATTTGCCTGCCATTGAGCTATATCCCTTAATATCCTTACCTAATAAAAATCTGTCGATCGCAGTCTTGAAAGCTCCAATTGGCCCAGCATCTACAGCCTTTTGGGGGAGAGAATTCCAGATTTGCCCTCTGTATGAAAAAGTGCTTCCTGATTTCACTCCTTAATGGCTTGGCTCTAATTTTAAGATTGTGCCCCCTTGTTCTGGAATCTCCAATCAGAGGAAATAGCTTCTCTGTATCTACCCTACGAATACTTCTATCATTTTAAACACCTCAATTAGATCACCCCTCAATCTTTTATACTCAAGGGAGTACAAGCCAGGTTTATGTGACCTACCCTCATAATTTAACTCTTTGAGCCCTGGTATCATGCGCTGTACCCCTCCAATCCTACCTAAGGTGCAATGCCCAAAACTGAACACAGTACTTCAGATGGGGTCTGACAAAGGCTCTGTATAACTGAAACATAACTTCCACCCTTTTGTATTCCAATCCCCTTGAGATAAAGGCCACCATTACATAGAATTTTACAGCACAGAAATAGGCCATTCGGTCCAACAGGTCTCTGCAGGTATTTATGCTCCACATGAGCCTCCTCCAACCTTACTTCATTTCACCCTAGCAGTGTATCCTTCTATTCATTTCTCCCTCATATACTTAACTAGCTTCTGCTTAAATGCATCCATGTTATTCGCCTCAACCACTCCCATGTGATTGCGATTTAACCTTTTTGATTACTTTTTGTACCTGTGCATTAACTTTTAATGATTTGTGTACCTGGACACCCAAATCTCTTTGCTCCTCCATAGTTCCCAGTCTCTCACCATAAAGAAAATATTCTGATTCGTCTTTCTTGGGTCCAAAGTAGATGACCTCACACTTTCCCACATTGAACTCCATCTGCCACAGTTATGCCCACTCACTTTGTCCCTTCGTAACTTCCTTGCTCCCATCTACCACAACTTACTGTGCCTCCGAACTTCATGTCATTTGTAAACTTGAATATACAACACTATTTCTTCATCGAAGTCATTGATATATACGGCGAAGAGCTTAGAGCATTATAAAACCATTTATGGGCATGGGGGTGGAAATCAAAACTGATGAACTACATCTCATCTTGTGCAATGCAGCATAGATGAGTTCACAGCATTGAGTGTCCAGTCCTGAAGGAAGACATTGCATTGAAGTAAATGGGGAGTGACAACCAAGGAGGAAAAACATTAAAATATTTTGTCTTTCACTCTTCAGGCCATGAGACTTCCCACAGTTACAACAGTTGCGGTGCCTGAAGGCTATGAGTGGAAAGACATCACTGACTTCATCATGAAGAACTATCAGATCGAGATCACTGGGGGACTGGGGCCTACTATTGGCATGGTACGTGAAGGCAGCTGGGGTTGGGGGAGGGTGGGAACTTGCAGGGAAGGTCACCTGTTGTATTGAGTAAGGGCGTTTACCAATGTTAGTGTCACTACTTTACCTGTTCATCTTGCAGGAACAATTTCACCGCAAAAGGGAATCAGTTGTCTACACATGCAGCTGAATTTATCTGTTGTAAATTCTGTGTTAACATACCTGGAAGGCATTGAGAGAGTAGTCAAATCTTCATTAGCTGGAGGCATGGGGCACAGTCGAGGTTCTGGTAAAAGGGCGAAGGGGAGGGAGACAGGACGTAATGTTTGGTCTTGAAGGGATACAGTCCTGATGAAAAATTGCTTGGTGAACTTTTTGCATTTGTTTACATTCACCTGCAATACTTACATTCAATGAAAGGGCCCCATGCATCTCCTTCCTGCCGAAACAGAAAAAGAATTGCCAAATGCCAGCATGCTCTTCGCGTGGGATTCCCCACGATAAATTCCTAATCTTGGCTGGGTAGCCATGGGGAAATGACTGTGTATTCCTCACAAGGAGGGAGCGGCAGTTTGAGGACAAATAAATCTGGGTCACTTCAGCAGTCCCGCAGGCGGTCAGTTAAAAGCAACATTAGCAGATGACTGGCAGAAGCTCCCTGCAGGAGCACCAACAGAGAAAAATGCTTCAAAAATATTAAGCTTGCACAGAAAGTGCTGATGTGGCTTTGTTTTTTAGGTCAGGTGGTTGTAGGAATGAATAGTAGACTTAGCCCTCGTGAGGCCTGTGCGTGACTAACTATAGGACAAAATCCTTGCTCCTGTGCTTCTGGTAGGGAATCACAATGAAAGGTGATGCAGGTTGGAGATAGGGCTACAATGCTCTTTCAGAAAGACTGTGCTCCCTCCAAGTCCAACCCCCTCCCCGCTGAGAACGCGGGATCGATGAATTCACTCAAATGTTTCTAAGCTATCCACGGCTAAACAGATCTATTTCCTGGCCTCTAGGTTTTGCGGATTGGATTAATGGGAATCAACTGTACAAAAGCCAATGCGGATCTTGTGCTCCGAGCTCTGAAGGATGCCCTTGGGCAGTGCAAGAGAAGCAAGCACTGAGCGAAGGTGGAGGCACTGAACGGCTCCGGGACAACCAGAGGACTGAACAGAGAACTAATCCCTGAAGAACAAGCATTGCATTATTTTAGTCTTTACTATGATAAAACAGAACCTGCTTCCAATTGTACCAAACCCTAACAATCAGAACCCAAAGGGCTAACCATTCAGTTTATACAAAACTCCTCAGTATCTATCACCATATAGAGTCCCAGAGGGTTCTGTCAGGTATTGGCAAAGAGAACCATTAAATCTGATCTTTTTTTCTGAAATTGGGACATAATTTTTGGGGACGGAAGGAATTGGAGGGCTGGTATGTTCCTTGAATACTGTACTGAGATACGCCATTAATCTTGATCCTTTTTTTGGTCTAGGAAACTTAAACATAGTAAAAGGACTTAATCACTTTTTTCATTACCTCAGTTTCATTGGGGTTGCCTTCAGCACAGTCCCCTGATGGATTTGGGTGTCAGAGGAAGTGAGAATGGATCTGGGATGTGAGCCATGGATTATTACCACTATTACACAATGACGTAAATTAAGGAAGGGAACTGTCACCAAAGCCCCACCCCTCCAGACAGGCCAGTGAAGTTACTGTGGTTATGTGACTGAAACAGGAGGGGAACCTGATGGTAGCAGGAGTAGGCCATACCGCCCCTCGAGCCTGCTCCGCCATTCAATCAGATCATGGCTGATCTTCAACCTCAACTCCACTTTCCCCCCGTAGGAATTCAGCTTTTTGGAAACTCTGATACATCGAGGTATTGTGAAGGTGGCAGCCCTCAATATATTAAATACAACTGTTATGCGTTATATCAGTCTAATATATTCAGTTACAAGAACAGGGTGAATTTGAACAGACCATAGTTAGCTATTTACTGAATAAACACTAAGTTCAGTGCTATTCTTTCTTTCTTGAATTCAATTTTTAAATTGGTATTTAAAAACTCACAAACACTCCACTATTGATATGACATCAATTACACATTCAAATATATTGTACAATTAGAACCATAAACTGCCCCCTTAGAGAAAAGGGCAAAGATAGAACAGGAATTAAAGTTCTCAACTGGGGAAAGGCCAATTTTACTAAGCTGAGAATTGATTTAGTAATAATGGACTGGAAACAGCTACTTAAAGGTAAATCAATGTCAGAGTCGTGGGTGGCATTCAAGGGGGAGATTCAAGGGGTTCAGAGTAAACACTTTCCCACAAAGAAAAAGGGTGGGACTGCCAAATCTAGAGCCCCCTGGATGTCAGAGAGCAAACAGGGTAAGATCAGGCAAAAAAGGAAAGCTTATGTCAGACACCAAGAACTCAATACTACAGAAAACCCAGAGGAGTATAAAAAGTATGGGGGTGAAATTAAAAAGGAAATTAGGAAAGCAAACAGAGGACATGAAAAAATATTGGCAAGTAACATCAAGGAAAACCCAAAGATGTTTTATAAATACATTAAGAGCAAGAGGATAACTAAGGAAAGAGTAGGACCTATTAGAGTCCAAAAAGGTAACCTATGTGTGGAGGCGAAAGATGTGGGTATGGTTCTTAATGAATACCTTGCGTCTGTGTTCGCAAAAGAGAGGGAAGATGCAGAGATTAAGGAGGAGGAGTGTGAAATATTGGATGGGATAAACATAGTGAGAGGGGAAGTATTAAGGGGTTTAACATCTTTGAAAGTAGATAAATCACCAGGCCTGGATGAAATGTATCCCAGGCTGTTAAAAGAAGCAAAGGAAGAAATAGCGGAGGCTCTGACCATCATTTTCCAATCTTCCCTGGATGTAGGCGTGGTGCCGGAGGATTGGAGGATTGCTATCGTTGTACCGTTGTTTAAAAAGGGAGGGATAGACTGAGTAATTACAGGCCAGTCAGTCTAACCTCAGTGGTGGGCAAATTATTGGAATCAATTCTGGGGGACAGGATAAACCGTCACTTAGAAAAACACGGAGTAATCAAGGACAGTCAGCATGGATTTGTTAAGGGAAGGTTGTGTCTGGCTAACTTGATTGAATTTTTTGAGGAGGTAACAGGGAGGGTCGATGAGGGTAGTGCGTTTGATGTAGTGTATGTGGATTTTAGCAAAGCTTTTGACAAGGTCCCACATGGCAGACTGGTCAAAAAAGTACAAGCCCATGGGATCCAAGGGAAAGTGGCAAGTTGGATCCAAAATTGGCTTAGTAGCAGGAAACGAAGGGCAATAGTCGATGGGTGTTTTTGTGACTGGAAGGCTGTTTCCAGAGGGGTTCCGCAGGGCTCAGTTAGAGGACCCTTGCTTTTTGTAGTATAGATTAATGATTTGGACTTAAATGTATGGGGCACGATTAAAAAGTTTGCAGATGATACAAAAATTGGCCGTGT